>NC_133420.1:26255000-26880000 GCF_049350105.2 Macaca mulatta
ATATTTCGGATCCCTTTGAAGACTATAGGGCCAAAGGAAATATCCTCCGATAACAAAGAGAAAGAAGCTTTCTGAGAAACTCCTTTGTGTTCTGTGAAATCATCTCACAGAGTTACAGCTTTTCCTAGAAGAAGCCTTTCACTAAGACAGTTCTTGTGGAATTGGCAAAGTGATATTTGGAAGCCCATAGAGGTCTATGGTGAAAAAGGAAATATCCTCAGATGAAATCTGGAAAGAAGCTTTCTGAGAAACTGCTTAGTGTTCTGTTAATTCATCTCACAGAGTTACATCTGTATTTCGTGGATCTCTTTGCTAGCCTTATTACTGTGGAATCTGAGAACAGATATTTCGGATCCCTTTGAAGACTACAGGGCCAAAGGAAATATCCTCCGATAACAAACAGAAAGAAGCTTTCTGAGAAACTTCTTTGTGTTCTGTGAAATCATCTCACAGAGTTACAGCTTTCCCCTCAAGAAGCCTTTCGATAAGGCAGTTCTTGTGGAATTGGCAAAGTGATATTGGGAAGCCCATAGAGGACTATGGTGAAAAAGGAAATATCCTCCGATGAAATCTGGAAAGAAGCTTTCTGAGAAACTGCTTAGTGTTCTGTTAATTCATCTCACAGAGTTACATCTGTATTTCGTGGATCTCTTTGCTAGCCTTATTTCTGTGGAATCTGAGAACAGATATTTCGGATCCCTTTGAAGACTATAGGGCCAAAGGAAATATTCTCCGATAACAAAGAGAAAGAAGCTTTCTGAGAAACTTCTTTGTGTTCTGTGAAATCATCTCACAGAGTTACAGCTTTCCCCTGAAGTAGCCTTTCGCTAAGACAGTTCTTGTGGAATTGGCAAAGTAATATTTTTAAGCCCCTAGAGGGCTATGGTGAAAAAGGAAATATCCTCAGATGAAATCTGGAAAGAAGCTTTCTGAGAAACTGCCTAGTGTTCTGTTAATTCATCTCACAGAGTTACATCTGTATTTCATGGATCTCTTTGCTAGCTTTATTTCTGTAGAATCTGAGAACAAATATTTCGGATCCCTTTGAAGACTATGGGGCCAAAGGAAATATCCTCCGATAACAAAGAGAAAGAAGCTTTCTGAGAAACTCCTTTGTGTTCTGTGAAATCATCTCACAGAGTTACAGCTTTTCCTAGAAGAAGCCTTTCGCTAAGACAGTTCTTGTGGAATTGGCAAAGTGATATTTGGAAGCCCATAGAGGGCTATGGTGAAAAAGGAAATATCCTCAGATGAAATCTGGAAAGAAGCTTTCTGAGAAACTGATTATTGTTCTGTTAATTCATCTCACAGAGTTACATCTGTATTTCGTGGATCTCTTTGCTAGCCTTATTTCTGTGGAATCTGAGAACAGATATTTCGGATCTCTTTGAAGACTATAGGGCCATAGGAAATATCCTCCGAAACCAAAGAGAAAGAAGCTTTCTGAGAAACTTCTTCGTGTTCTGTGAAATCATCTCACAGAGTTACAGCTTTCCCTTCAAGAAGCCTTTCGCTAAGACAGTTCTTGTGGAATGGGCAAAGTGATATTGGGAAGCCCTAGAGGGCTATGGTGAAAAAGGAAATATCCTCAGATGAAATCTGGAAGGAAGCTTTCTGAGAAACTGCTTAGTGTTCTGTTAATTCATCTCATAGAGTTACATCTGTATTTCGTGGATCTCTTTGCTAGCCTTATTTCTGTGGAATCTGAGAACAGATATTTCGGATCCCTTTGAAGACTATAGGGCCAAAGGAAATATCCTAAGATAACAAAGAGAAAGAAACTTTCTGAGAAACTTCTTTGTGTTCTGTGAAATAATCTCACAGAGTTACAGCTTTCCCCTCAACAAGCCTTTCGCTAATACAATTCTTGTGGAATTGGCAAAGTGATATATGGAAGCCCCTAGAGGGCTGTGGTGAAAAAGGAAATATCCTCAGATGAAATCTGGTAAGAAGCTTTCTGAGAAACTGTTTAGTGTTCTCTTAATTCATCTCACAGAGTTACATCTGTGTTTCGTGGATCTCTTTGCTAGCCTTATTTCTGTGGAATCTGAGAAGAGATATTTCCGATCCATTTGAAGACTACAGGGACAAAGGAAATATCCTCCGATAACAAAGAGAAAGAAGCTTTCTGAGAAACTTCTTGTGTTCTGTGAAATCATCTAACAGAGTTACAGCTTTCCCTAGAAGAAGCCTTTCGCTACGACAGTTCTTGTGGAATTGGCAAAGTGATATATGGAAGCCCCTAGAGGGCTATGGTGAAAAAGGAAATATCCTCAGATGAAATCTGGAAAGAAGCTTTCGGAGAAACTTCTTAGTGTTCTGTTAATTCATCTCACAGAGTTACATCTGTATTTCGTGGATCTCTTTGCTAGCCTTATTTCTGTGGAGTCTGAGAACAGATATTTCGGATCCCTTTGAAGACTATAGGGCTAAAGGAAATATCCTCTGATAACAAAGAGAAAGAAGCTTTCTGAGAAACTTCTTTTTGTTCTGTGAAATCATCTCACAGAGTTACAGGTTTCCCCTCAAGTAGCCTTTCGCTACGACAGTTCTTGTGGAATTGGCAAAGTGATATTTGGAAGCCCATAGAGGGCTATGGTGAAAAAGGAAATATCCTCAGATGAAATCTGGAAAGAAGTTTTCAGAGAAACTGCTTAGTGTTCTGTTAATTCATCTCACACAGCTACATCTGTATTTCCTGGATCTCTTTGCTAGCCTTATTTCTGTGGAATCTGAGAACAGATATTTCGGATCCCTTTAAAGACTATAGGGCCAACGGAAATATCCTCCGATAACAAAGAGATAGAAGCTTTCTGAGAAACTTCTTTGTGTTCTGTGAAATCATCTCAGAGAGTTACAGCTTTACCCTCAAGACGCCTTTCGCTAAGACAGTTCTTGTGGAATTGGCAAAGTGATATTGGGAAGCCCATACAGGGCTTTGGTAAAAAAGGAAATATTATCAGATGAAATCTGGAAACAAGCTTTGTGATAAACTGCTTAGTGTTCTGTTAATTCATCTCACAGAATTACATCTGTATTTCATGGATCTCTTTGCTAGCCTTATTTCTGTGGAATCTGAGAACAGATATTTCGGATCGGTTTGAAGACTATTGGGCCAAAGGAAATATCCTCCGATAACAAAGAGAAAGAAGCTTTCTGAGAAACTCCTTGTGTTCTGTGAAATCATCTAACAGAGTTACAGCTTTCCCTAGAAGAAGCCTTTCGCTACGACACTTCTTGTGGAATTGGCAAAGTGATATATGGAAGCCGCTAGAGGGCTATGGTGAAAAAGGAAATATCCTCAGATGAAATCTGGAAAGAAGCTTTCTGAGAAACTGCTTAGTGTTCTGTTAATTCATCTCACACAGTTACATCTGTATTTCGTGGACCTCTTTGCTAGCCTTATTTCTGTGGAGTCTGAGAACAGATATTTCGGATCCCTTTGAAGACTATAGGGCTAAAGGAAATATCCTCCGATAACAAAGAGAAAGAAGCTTTCTGAGAAACTTCTTTGTGTTCTGTGAAGTCATCTCACAGAGTTACAGCTTTCCCCTCAAGAAGCCTTTCGATAAGGCAGTTCTTGTGGAATTGGCAAAGTGATATTGGGAAGCCCCTAGAGGACTATGGTGAAAAAGGAAATATCCTCAGATGAAATCTGGAAGGAAGCTTTCTGAGAAACTGCTTAGTGTTCTGTTAATTCATCTCATAGAGTTACATCTGTATTTCGTGGATCTCTTTGCTAGCCTTATTTCTGTGGAATCTGAGAACAGATATTTCGGATCCCTTTGAAGACTATACGGCCAAAGGAAATATCCTCCGATAACAAAGAGAAAGAAGCTTTCTGAGAAACTTCTTTGTGTTCTGTGAAATCATCTCACAGAGTTACAGCTTTCCCCTCAAGTAGCCTTTCGCTACGACAGTTCTTGTGGAATTGGCAAAGTGATATTTGGAAGCCCATAGAGGGCTATGGTGAAAAAGGAAATATCCTCAGATGAAATCTGGAAAGAAGCTTTCAGAGAAACAGCTTAGTGTTCTGTTAATTCATCTCACACAGTTACATCTGTATTTCGTGGATCTCTTTGCTAGCCTTATTTCTGTGGAATCTGAGAACAGATATTTCGGATCCCTTTAAAGACTATAGGGCCAACGGAAATATCCTCCGCTAACAAAGAGATAGAAGCTTTCTGAGAAACTTCTTTGTGTTCTGTGAAATCATCTCACAGAGTTACAGCTTTCCCCTCAAGAAGCCTTTCGCTAAGACAGTTCTTGTGGAATTGGCAAAGTGATATTTGGAAGCCCATACAGGGCTATGGTAAAAAAGGAAATATTCTCAGATGAAATCTGGAAAGAAGCTTTCTGATAAACTGCTTAGTGTTCTGTTAATTCATCTCACAGAGTTACATCTGTATTTCGTGGATCTCTTTGCTAGCCTTATTTCTGTGGAATCTGAGAACAGATATTTCGGATCCCTTTGAAGACTATAGGGCCAAAGTAAATATCCTCCGATAACAAAGAGAAAGAAGCTTTCTGAGAAACTTCTTTGTGTTCTGTGAAATCATCTCACAGAGTTACAGCTTTTCCTAGAAGAAGCCTTTCGCTAAGACAGTTATTTTGGAATTGGCAAAGTGATATTTGGAAGCCCATAGAGGGCTATGGTGAAAAAGGAAATATCCTCAGATGAAATCTGGAAAGAAGCTTTCTGAGAAACTTCTTAGTGTTCTGTTAATTCATCTCACAGAGTTACATCTGTATTTCGTGGATCTCTTTGCTAGCCTTATTTCTGTGGAATCTGAGAACAGATATTTCGGATCCCTTTGAAGACTACAGGTCCAAAGGAAATATCCTCCGATAAAAAAGTGAAAGAAGCTTTCTGAGAAACTTCTTTGTGTTCTGTGAAATCATCTCACAGAGTTACAGCTTTCCCGTCAAGAAGCCTTTCACTAAGACAGTTCTTGTGGAATTGGCAAAGTAATATTTTTAAGCCCCTAGAGGGCTATGGTGAAAAAGGAAATATCCTCAGATGAAATCTGGAAAGAAGCTTTCTGAGAAACTGCTTAGTGTTCTGTTAGTTCATCTCACAGAGTTACATCTGTATTTCGTGGATCTCCTTGCTAGCTTTATTTCTGTGGAATCTGAGAACAGATATTTCGGATCCCTTTGAAGACTATAGGGCCAAAGGAAATATCCTCCGATAACAAAGAGAAAGAAGCTTTCTGAGAAACTCCTTTGTGTTCTGTGAAATCATCTCACAGAGTTACAGCTTTTCCTAGAAGAATCCTTTCGCTAAGACAGTTCTTGGGGAATTGGCAAAGTGATATTTGGAAGCCCATAGAGGGCTATGGTGAAAAAGGAAATATCCTCAGATGAAATCGGGAAAGAAGCTTTCTGAGAAAGTGCTTAGTGTTCTGTTAATTCATCTCACAGAGCTACATCTGTATTTCGTGCATCTCTTTGCTAGCCTTATTTCTGTGGAATCTGAGAACAGACATTTCGGATCTCTTTGAAGACTATAGGGCCAAAGGAAATATCCTCCGAAAACAAACAGGAAGAAGCTTTCTGAGAAACTTCTTTGTGTTCTGTGAAATCATCTCACAGAGTTACAGCTTTCCCTTCAAGAAGCCTTTCGCTAAGACAGTTCTTGTGGAATTGGCAAAGTGATATTGGGAAGCCCATAGAGGGCTATGGTGAAAAAGGAAATATCCTCAGATGAAATGTGGAAAGAAGCTTTCTGAGAAACTGCTTAGTGTTCTGATAATTCATCTCACAGAGTTACATCTGTATTTCGTGGATCTCTTTGCTAGCCTTATTTCTGTGGTATCTGAGAACAGATAATTCGGATCCCTTTGAAGACTGCAGGTCCAAAGGAAATATCCTCCGATAACAAAGAGAAAGAACCTTTCTGAGAAACTTCTTTGTGTTCTGTGAAATCATCTCACAGAGTTACAGCTTTCCCGTCAAGAAGCCTTTCGCTAAGACAGTACTTGTGGAATTGGCAAAGTGATATTGGGAAGTCCATAGAGGGCTATGGTGAAAAAGGAAATATCCTCAGATGAAATCTGGAAAGAAGCTTTCTGAGAAACAGCTTAGTGTTCTGTTAATTCGTCTCACAGAGTTACATCTGTATTTCTTGGATCTCTTTGCTAGCCTTATTTCTGTGGAATCTGAGAAGAGATATTTCGGATCCCTTTGAAGACTATAGGGCCAAAGGAAATATCCTCCGATAACAAAGAGAAAGAAGCTTTCTGAGAAACTTCTTTGTGTTCTGTGAAATCATCTCACAGAGTTACAGCTTTCCCGTCAAGAAGAATTTCGCTGAGACAGTTCTTGTGGAATTGGCAAAGTGATATTTGGAAGCTCCTAGAGGGCTATGGAGAAAAAGGTAATATCCTCAGATGAAATCGGGAAAGAAGCTTTCTGAGAAACTGCTTAGTGTTCTGTTAATTTATCTCACAGAGTTACATCTGTATTTCGTGGATCTCTTTGCTAGCCTTATTTCTGTGGAATCTGAGAACAGATATTTCGGATCCCTTTGAAGACTATAGGGCCAAAGGAAATATCCTCCGATAACAAAGAGAAAGAAGCTTTCTGAGAAACTTCTTTGTGTTCTGTGAAATCATCTCACAGAGTTACAGCTTTCCCCTCAAGAAGCCTTTCGCTAAGACAGCTCTTGTGGAATTGGCAAAGTAATATTTTTAAGCCCCTAGAGGGCTATGGTGAAAAAGGAAATATCCTCAGATGAAATCTGGAAAGAAGCTTTCTGAGAAACTGCTTAGTGTTCTGTTAATTCATCTCACAGAGTTACATCTGTATTTCGTGGATCTCTTTGCTAGCTTTATTTCTGTGGAATCTGAGAACAGATATTTCGGATCCCTTTGAAGACTATAGGGCCAAAGGAAATATCCTCCGATAACAAAGAGAAAGAAGCTTTCTGAGAAACTTCTTTGTGTTCTGGGAAATCATCTCACAGAGTTACAGCTTTCCCTAGAAGAAGCCTTTCGCTACGACAGTTCTTGTGGAATTGGCAAAGTGATATATGGAAGCCCCTAGAGGGCTATGGTGAAAAAGGAAATATCCTCAGATGAAATCTGGAAAGAAGCTTTCGGAGAAACTTCTTGGTGTTCTGTTAATTCATCTCACAGAGTTACATCTGTATTTCGTGGATCTCTTTGCTAGCCTTATTTCTGTGGAGTCTGAGAACAGATATTTCGGATCCCTTTGAAGACTATAGGGCTAAAGGAAATATCCTCTGATAACAAAGAGAAAGAAGCTTTCTGAGAAACTTCTTTTTGTTCTGTGAAATCATCTCACAGAGTTACAGGTTTCCCCTCAAGAAGCCTTTCGCTACGACAGTTCTTGTGGAATTGGCAAAGTGATATTTGGAAGCCCATAGAGGGCTATGGTGAAAAAGGAAATATCCTCGGATGAAATCTGGAAAGAAGTTTTCAGAGAAACTGCTTAGTGTTCTGTTAATTCATCTCACACAGCTACATCTGTATTTCCTGGATCTCTTTGCTAGCCTTATTTCTGTGGAATCTGAGAACAGATATTTCGGATCCCTTTAAAGACTATAGGGCCAACGGAAATATCCTCCGATAACAAAGAGATAGAAGCTTTCTGAGAAACTTCTTTGTGTTCTGTGAAATCATCTCACAGAGTTACAGCTTTACCCTCAAGACGCCTTTCGCTAAGACAGTTCTTGTGGAATTGGCAAAGTGATATTGGGAAGCCCATACAGGGCTTTGGTAAAAAAGGAAATATTATCAGATGAAATCTGGAAAGAAGCTTTGTGATAAACTGCTTAGTGTTCTGTTAATTCATCTCACAGAGTTACATCTGTATTTCATGGATCTCTTTGCTAGCCTTATTTCTGTGGAATCTGAGAACAGATATTTCGGATCGGTTTGAAGACTATTGGGCCAAAGGAAATATCCTCCGATAACAAAGAGAAAGAAGCTTTCTGAGAAACTCCTTTGTGTTCTGTGAAATCATCTCACAGAGTTACAGCTTTTCCTAGAAGAAGCCTTTCGCTAAGACAGTTCTTGTGGAATTGGCAAAGTGATATTTGGAAGCCCATAGAGGGCTATGGTGAAAAAGGAAATATCCTGAGATGAAATCGGGAAAGAAGCTTTCTGAGAAACTGCTTAGTGTTCTGTTAATTAATCTCACAGAGTTACATCTGTATTTCCTGGATCTCTTTCCTAGCCTTATTTCTGTGGAATCTGAGAACAGATACTTCGGATCCCTTTGAAGACTACATTTCCAAAGGAAATATCCTCCGATAAAAAAGAGAAAGAAGCTTTCTGAGAAACTTCTTTGTGTTCTGGGAAATCATCTCACAGAGTTACAGCTTTCCCCTCAAGAAGACTTTCGATAAGACAGTTCTTGTGGAATTGGCAAAGTGATATATGGAAGCCCCAAGAGGGCTGTGGTGAAAAAGGAAATATCCTCAGATGAAATCTGGTAAGAAGCTTTCTGAGAAACTGTTTAGTGTTCTCTTAATTCATCTCACAGAGTTACATCTGTGTTTCGTGGATCTCTTTGCTAGCCTTATTTCTGTGGAATCTGAGAACAGATATTTCGGATCCCTTTGAAGACTACAGGGCCAAAGGAAATATCCTCCGATAACAAAGAGAAAGAAGCTTTCTGAGAAACTTCTTGTGTTCTGTGAAATCATCTAACAGAGTTACAGCTTTCCCTAGAAGAAGCCTTTCGCTACGACACTTCTTGTGGAATTGGCAAAGTGATATATGGAAGCCCCTAGAGGGCTATGGTGAAAAAGGAAATATCCTCAGATGAAATCTGGAAAGAAGCTTTCTGAGAAACTGCTTAGTGTTCTGTTAATTCATCTCACACAGTTACATCTGTATTTCGTGGACCTCTTTGCTAGCCTTATTTCTGTGGAGTCTGAGAACAGATATTTCGGATCCCTTTGAAGACTATAGGGCTAAAGGAAATATCCTCCGATAACAAAGAGAAAGAAGCTTTCTGAGAAACTTCTTTGTGTTCTGTGAAGTCATCTCACAGAGTTACAGCTTTCCCCTCAAGAAGCCTTTCGATAAGGCAGTTCTTGTGGAATTGGCAAAGTGATATTGGGAAGCCCCTAGAGGACTATGGTGAAAAAGGAAATATCCTCAGATGAAATCTGGAAGGAAGCTTTCTGAGAAACTGCTTAGTGTTCTGTTAATTCATCTCATAGAGTTACATCTGTATTTCGTGGATCTCTTTGCTAGCCTTATTTCTGTGGAATCTGAGAACAGATATTTCTTATCCCTTTGAAGACTATACGGCCAAAGGAAATATCCTCCGATAACAAAGAGAAAGAAGCTTTCTGAGAAACTTCTTTGTGTTCTGTGAAATCATCTCACAGAGTTACAGCTTTCCCCTCAAGTAGCCTTTCGCTACGACAGTTCTTGTGGAATAGGCAAAGTGATATTTGGAAGCCCATAGAGGGCTATGGTGAAAAAGGAAATATCCTCAGATGAAATCTGGAAAGAAGCTTTCAGAGAAACAGCTTAGTGTTCTGTTAATTCATCTCACACAGTTACATCTGTATTTCGTGGATCTCTTTGCTAGCCTTATTTCTGTGGAATCTGAGAACAGATATTTCGGATCCCTTTAAAGACTATAGGGCCAACGGAAATATCCTCCGCTAACAAAGAGATAGAAGCTTTCTGAGAAACTTCTTTGTGTTCTGTGAAATCCTCTCACAGAGTTACAGCTTTCCCCTCAAGAAGCCTTTCGCTAAGACAGTTCTTGTGGAATTGGCAAAGTGATATTTGGAAGCCCATACAGGGCTATGGTAAAAAAGGAAATATTCTCAGATGAAATCTGGAAAGAAGCTTTCTGATAAACTGCTTAGTGTTCTGTTAATTCATCTCACAGAGTTACATCTGTATTTCGTGGATCTCTTTGCTAGCCTTATTTCTGTGAAATCTGAGAACAGATATTTCGGATGTCTTTGAAGACTATAGGGCCAAAGGAAATATCCTCCGATAACAAAGAGAAAGAAGCTTTCTGAGAAACTTCTTTGTGTTCTGTGAAATCATCACACAGAGTTACAGCTTTCCCTTCAAGAAGCCTTTCGCTAAGACAGTTCTTGTGGAATTGGCAAAGTGATATTGGGAAGCCCCTAGAGGTCTATGGTGAAAAAGGAAATATCCTCAGATGAAATCTGGAAAGACGCTTTCTGAGAAACTTCTTAGTGTTCTGTTAATTCATCTCACAGAGTTACATCTGTATTTCGTGGATCTCTTTGCTAGCCTTATTTCTGTGGAATCTGAGAACAGATATTTCGGATTCCTTTGAAGACTACAGGTCCAAAGGAAATATCCTCCGATAAAAAAGTGAAAGAAGCTTTCTGAGAAACTTCTTTGTGTTCTGTGAAATCATCTCACAGAGTTACAGCTTTCCCCTCAAGAAGTCTTTCGCTAATACAGTTCTTGTGGAATTGGCAAAGTAATATTTTTAAGCCCCTAGAGGGCTATGGTGAAAAAGGAAATATCCTCAGATGAAATCTGGAAAGAAGCTTTCTGAGAAACTGCTTAGTGTTCTGTTAGTTCATCTCACAGAGTTACATCTGTATTTCGTGGATCTCTTTGCTAGCTTTATTTCTGTGGAATCTGAGAATAGATATTTCGGATCCCTTTGAAGACTATAGGGCCAAAGGAAATATCCTCTGATAACAAAGAGAAAGAAGCTTTCTGAGAAACTCCTTTGTGTTCTGTGAAATCATCTCACAGAGTTACAGCTTTTCCTAGAAGAAGCCTTTCGCTAAGACAGTTATTGTGGAATTGGCAAAGTGATATTTGGAAGCCCATAGAGGGCTATGGTGAAAAAGGAAATATCCTGAGATGAAATCGGGAAAGAAGCTTTCTGAGAAAGTGCTTAGTGTTCTGTTAATTCATCTCACAGAGCTACATCTGTATTTCGTGGATCTCTTTGCTAGCCTTATTTCTGTGGAATCTGAGAACAGACATTTCGGATCTCTTTGAAGACTATAGGGCCAAAGGAAATATCCTCCGAAAACAAAGAGGAAGAAGCTTTCTGAGAAACTTCTTTGTGTTCTGTGAAATCATCTCACAGAGTTACAGCTTTCCCTTCAAGAAGCCTTTCGCTAAGACAGTTCTTGTGGAATTGGCAAAGTGATATTGGGAAGCCCATAGAGGGCTATGGTGAAAAAGGAAATATCCTCAGATGAAATCTGGAAAGAAGCTTTCTGAGAAACTGCTTAGTGTTCTGTTAATTCATCTCACAGAGTTACATGTGTATTTCGTGGATCTCTTTGCTAGCCTTATTTCTGTGGAATCTGAGAACAGATATTTCGGATCCCTTTGCAGACTATAGGGCCAAAGGAAATATCCTCCGATAACAAAGAGAAAGAAGCTTTCTGAGAAACTTCTTTGTGTTCTGTGAAATCATCTCACAGAGTTACAGCTTTCCCCTCAAGAAGACTTTCGATAAGACAGTTCTTGTGGAATTGGCAAAGTGATATATGGAAGCCCCTAGAGGGCTGTGGTGAAAAAGGAAATATCCTCAGATGAAATCTGGTAAGAAGCTTTCTGAGAAACTGTTTAGTGTTCTCTTAATTAATCTCACAGAGTTACATCTGTGTTTCGTGGATGTCTTTGCTAGCCTTATTTCTGTGGAATCTGAGAACAGATATTTCGGATCCCTTTGAAGACTATAGGGCCAAAGGAAATATCCTCCGATAACAAAGAGAAAGAAGCTTTCTGAGAAACTCCTTTGTGTTCTGTGAAATCATCTAACAGAGTTACAGCTTTCCCTAGAAGAAGCCTTTCGCTACGACACTTCTTGTGGAATTGGCAAAGTGATATCTGGAAGCCCCTAGAGGGCTATGGTGAAAAAGGAAATATCCTCAGATGAAATCTGGAAGAAGCTTTCTGAGAAACTGCTTAGTGTTCTGTTAATTCATCTCACGGAGTTACATCTGTATTTCGTGGACCTCTTTGCTAGCCTTATTTCTGTGGAGTCTGAGAACAGATATTTCGGATCCCTTTGAAGACTATAGGGCTAAAGGAAATATCCTCCGATAACAAAGAGAAAGAAGCTTTCTGAGAAACTTCTTTGTGTTCTGTGAAGTCATCTCACGGAGTTACAGCTTTCCCCTCAAGAAGCCTTTCGATAAGGCAGTTCTTGTGGAATTGGCAAAGTGATATTGGGAAGCCCCTAGAGGACTATGGTGAAAAAGGAAATATCCTCAGATGAAATCTGGAAGGAAGCTTTCTGAGAAACTGCTTAGTGTTCTGTTAATTCATCTCATAGAGTTACATCTGTATTTCGTGGATCTCTTTGCTAGCCTTATTTCTGTGGAATCTGAGAACAGATATTTCGGATCCCTTTGAAGACTATACGGCCAAAGGAAATATCCTCCGATAACAAAGAGAAAGAAGCTTTCTGAGAAACTTCTTTGTGTTCTGTGAAATCATCTCACAGAGTTACAGCTTTCCCTCAAGTAGCCTTTCGCTACGACAGTTCTTGTGGAATTGGCAAAGTGATATTTGGAAGCCCATAGAGGGCTATGGTGAAAAAGGAAATATCCTCAGATGAAATCTGGAAAGAAGCTTTCAGAGAAACTGCTTAGTGTTCTGTTAATTCATCTCACACAGTTACATCTGTATTTCGTGGATCTCTTTGCTAGCCTTATTTCTGTGGAATCTGAGAACAGATATTTCGGATCCCTTTAAAGACTATAGGGCCAACGGAAATATCCTCCGCTAACAAAGAGATAGAACCTTTCTGAGAAACTTCTTTGTGTTCTGTGAAATCATCTCACAGAGTTACAGCTTTCGCCCCAAGAAGCCTTTCGCTAAGACAGTTCTTGTGGAATTGGCAAAGTGATATTTGGAAGTCCATACAGGGCTATGGTAAAAAAGGAAATATTCTCAGATGAAATCTGGAAAGAAGCTTTCTGATAAACTGCTTAGTGTTCTGTTAATTCATCTCACAGAGTTACATCTGTATTTCGTGGATCTCTTTGCTAGCCTTATTTCTGTAGAATCTGAGAACAGATATTTCGGATCCCTTTGAAGACTATAGGGCCAAAGGAAATATCCTCCGATAACAAAGAGAAAGAAGCTTTCTGAGAAACTTCTTTGTGTTCTGTGAAATCATCTCACAGAGTTACAGCTTTTCCTGGAAGAAGCCTTTCGATAAGGCAGTTCTTGTGGAATTGGCAAAGTGATATTGGGAAGCCCATAGAGGGCTATGGTGAAAGAGGAAATATCCTCAGATGAAATCTGGAAAGAAGCTTTCTGAGAAACTGCTTAGTGTTCTGTTAATTCATCTCACACAGTTACATCTGTATTTCGTGGACCTCTTTGCTAGCCTTATTTCTGTGGAGTCTGAGAACAGATATTTCGGATCCCTTTGAAGACTATAGGGCTAAAGGAAATATCCTCCGATAACAAAGAGAAAGAAGCTTTCTGAGAAACTTCTTTGTGTTCTGTGAAGTCATCTCACAGAGTTACAGCTTTCCCCTCAAGAAGCCTTTCGATAAGGCAGTTCTTGTGGAATTGGCAAAGTGATATTGGGAAGCCCCTAGAGGACTATGGTGAAAAAGGAAATATCCTCAGATGAAATCTGGAAGGAAGCTTTCTGAGAAACTGCTTAGTGTTCTGTTAATTCATCTCATAGAGTTACATCTGTATTTCGTGGATCTCTTTGCTAGCCTTATTTCTGTGGAATCTGAGAACAGATATTTCGGATCCCTTTGAAGACTATACGGCCAAAGGAAATATCCTCCGATAACAAAGAGAAAGAAGCTTTCTGAGAAACTTCTTTGTGTTCTGTGAAATCATCTCACAGAGTTACAGCTTTCCCCTCAAGTAGCCTTTCGCTACGACAGTTCTTGTGGAATTGGCAAAGTGATATTTGGAAGCCCATAGAGGGCTATGGTGAAAAAGGAAATATCCTCAGATGAAATCTGGAAAGAAGCTTTCAGAGAAACAGCTTAGTGTTCTGTTAATTCATCTCACACAGTTACATCTGTATTTCGTGGATCTCTTTGCTAGCCTTATTTCTGTGGAATCTGAGAACAGATATTTCGGATCCCTTTAAAGACTATAGGGCCAACGGAAATATCCTCCGCTAACAAAGAGATAGAAGCTTTCTGAGAAACTTCTTTGTGTTCTGTGAAATCATCTCACAGAGTTACAGCTTTCCCCTCAAGAAGCCTTTCGCTAAGACAGTTCTTGTGGAATTGGCAAAGTGATATTTGGAAGCCCATACAGGGCTATGGTAAAAAAGGAAATATTCTCAGATGAAATCTGGAAAGAAGCTTTCTGATAAACTGCTTAGTGTTCTGTTAATTCATCTCACAGAGTTACATCTGTATTTCGTGGATCTCTTTGCTAGCCTTATTTCTGTGGAATCTGAGAACAGATATTTCGGATCCCTTTGAAGACTATAGGGCCAAAGTAAATATCCTCCGATAACAAAGAGAAAGAAGCTTTCTGAGAAACTTCTTTGTGTTCTGTGAAATCATCTCACAGAGTTACAGCTTTTCCTAGAAGAAGCCTTTCGCTAAGACAGTTATTTTGGAATTGGCAAAGTGATATTTGGAAGCCCATAGAGGGCTATGGTGAAAAAGGAAATATCCTCAGATGAAATCTGGAAAGAAGCTTTCTGAGAAACTTCTTAGTGTTCTGTTAATTCATCTCACAGAGTTACATCTGTATTTCGTGGATCTCTTTGCTAGCCTTATTTCTGTGGAATCTGAGAACAGATATTTCGGATCCCTTTGAAGACTACAGGTCCAAAGGAAATATCCTCCGATAAAAAAGTGAAAGAAGCTTTCTGAGAAACTTCTTTGTGTTCTGTGAAATCATCTCACAGAGTTACAGCTTTCCCGTCAAGAAGCCTTTCACTAAGACAGTTCTTGTGGAATTGGCAAAGTAATATTTTTAAGCCCCTAGAGGGCTATGGTGAAAAAGGAAATATCCTCAGATGAAATCTGGAAAGAAGCTTTCTGAGAAACTGCTTAGTGTTCTGTTAGTTCATCTCACAGAGTTACATCTGTATTTCGTGGATCTCCTTGCTAGCTTTATTTCTGTGGAATCTGAGAACAGATATTTCGGATCCCTTTGAAGACTATAGGGCCAAAGGAAATATCCTCCGATAACAAAGAGAAAGAAGCTTTCTGAGAAACTCCTTTGTGTTCTGTGAAATCATCTCACAGAGTTACAGCTTTTCCTAGAAGAATCCTTTCGCTAAGACAGTTCTTGGGGAATTGGCAAAGTGATATTTGGAAGCCCATAGAGGGCTATGGTGAAAAAGGAAATATCCTCAGATGAAATCGGGAAAGAAGCTTTCTGAGAAAGTGCTTAGTGTTCTGTTAATTCATCTCACAGAGCTACATCTGTATTTCGTGCATCTCTTTGCTAGCCTTATTTCTGTGGAATCTGAGAACAGACATTTCGGATCTCTTTGAAGACTATAGGGCCAAAGGAAATATCCTCCGAAAACAAACAGGAAGAAGCTTTCTGAGAAACTTCTTTGTGTTCTGTGAAATCATCTCACAGAGTTACAGCTTTCCCTTCAAGAAGCCTTTCGCTAAGACAGTTCTTGTGGAATTGGCAAAGTGATATTGGGAAGCCCATAGAGGGCTATGGTGAAAAAGGAAATATCCTCAGATGAAATGTGGAAAGAAGCTTTCTGAGAAACTGCTTAGTGTTCTGATAATTCATCTCACAGAGTTACATCTGTATTTCGTGGATCTCTTTGCTAGCCTTATTTCTGTGGTATCTGAGAACAGATAATTCGGATCCCTTTGAAGACTGCAGGTCCAAAGGAAATATCCTCCGATAACAAAGAGAAAGAACCTTTCTGAGAAACTTCTTTGTGTTCTGTGAAATCATCTCACAGAGTTACAGCTTTCCCGTCAAGAAGCCTTTCGCTAAGACAGTACTTGTGGAATTGGCAAAGTGATATTGGGAAGTCCATAGAGGGCTATGGTGAAAAAGGAAATATCCTCAGATGAAATCTGGAAAGAAGCTTTCTGAGAAACAGCTTAGTGTTCTGTTAATTCGTCTCACAGAGTTACATCTGTATTTCTTGGATCTCTTTGCTAGCCTTATTTCTGTGGAATCTGAGAAGAGATATTTCGGATCCCTTTGAAGACTATAGGGCCAAAGGAAATATCCTCCGATAACAAAGAGAAAGAAGCTTTCTGAGAAACTTCTTTGTGTTCTGTGAAATCATCTCACAGAGTTACAGCTTTCCCGTCAAGAAGAATTTCGCTGAGACAGTTCTTGTGGAATTGGCAAAGTGATATTTGGAAGCTCCTAGAGGGCTATGGAGAAAAAGGTAATATCCTCAGATGAAATCGGGAAAGAAGCTTTCTGAGAAACTGCTTAGTGTTCTGTTAATTTATCTCACAGAGTTACATCTGTATTTCGTGGATCTCTTTGCTAGCCTTATTTCTGTGGAATCTGAGAACAGATATTTCGGATCCCTTTGAAGACTATAGGGCCAAAGGAAATATCCTCCGATAACAAAGAGAAAGAAGCTTTCTGAGAAACTTCTTTGTGTTCTGTGAAATCATCTCACAGAGTTACAGCTTTCCCCTCAAGAAGCCTTTCGCTAAGACAGCTCTTGTGGAATTGGCAAAGTAATATTTTTAAGCCCCTAGAGGGCTATGGTGAAAAAGGAAATATCCTCAGATGAAATCTGGAAAGAAGCTTTCTGAGAAACTGCTTAGTGTTCTGTTAATTCATCTCACAGAGTTACATCTGTATTTCGTGGATCTCTTTGCTAGCTTTATTTCTGTGGAATCTGAGAACAGATATTTCGGATCCCTTTGAAGACTATAGGGCCAAAGGAAATATCCTCCGATAACAAA
This sequence comes from Macaca mulatta, assembly GCF_049350105.2. Classification (NCBI taxonomy): domain Eukaryota; kingdom Metazoa; phylum Chordata; class Mammalia; order Primates; family Cercopithecidae; genus Macaca; species Macaca mulatta. The sequence continues at coordinate 26,271,859 of NC_133420.1, forward strand.
GAGAAAGAAGCTTTCTGAGAAACTTCTTTGTGTTCTGGGAAATCATCTCACAGAGTTACAGCTTTCCCTAGAAGAAGCCTTTCGCTACGACAGTTCTTGTGGAATTGGCAAAGTGATATATGGAAGCCCCTAGAGGGCTATGGTGAAAAAGGAAATATCCTCAGATGAAATCTGGAAAGAAGCTTTCGGAGAAACTTCTTGGTGTTCTGTTAATTCATCTCACAGAGTTACATCTGTATTTCGTGGATCTCTTTGCTAGCCTTATTTCTGTGGAGTCTGAGAACAGATATTTCGGATCCCTTTGAAGACTATAGGGCTAAAGGAAATATCCTCTGATAACAAAGAGAAAGAAGCTTTCTGAGAAACTTCTTTTTGTTCTGTGAAATCATCTCACAGAGTTACAGGTTTCCCCTCAAGAAGCCTTTCGCTACGACAGTTCTTGTGGAATTGGCAAAGTGATATTTGGAAGCCCATAGAGGGCTATGGTGAAAAAGGAAATATCCTCGGATGAAATCTGGAAAGAAGTTTTCAGAGAAACTGCTTAGTGTTCTGTTAATTCATCTCACACAGCTACATCTGTATTTCCTGGATCTCTTTGCTAGCCTTATTTCTGTGGAATCTGAGAACAGATATTTCGGATCCCTTTAAAGACTATAGGGCCAACGGAAATATCCTCCGATAACAAAGAGATAGAAGCTTTCTGAGAAACTTCTTTGTGTTCTGTGAAATCATCTCACAGAGTTACAGCTTTACCCTCAAGACGCCTTTCGCTAAGACAGTTCTTGTGGAATTGGCAAAGTGATATTGGGAAGCCCATACAGGGCTTTGGTAAAAAAGGAAATATTATCAGATGAAATCTGGAAAGAAGCTTTGTGATAAACTGCTTAGTGTTCTGTTAATTCATCTCACAGAGTTACATCTGTATTTCATGGATCTCTTTGCTAGCCTTATTTCTGTGGAATCTGAGAACAGATATTTCGGATCGGTTTGAAGACTATTGGGCCAAAGGAAATATCCTCCGATAACAAAGAGAAAGAAGCTTTCTGAGAAACTCCTTTGTGTTCTGTGAAATCATCTCACAGAGTTACAGCTTTTCCTAGAAGAAGCCTTTCGCTAAGACAGTTCTTGTGGAATTGGCAAAGTGATATTTGGAAGCCCATAGAGGGCTATGGTGAAAAAGGAAATATCCTGAGATGAAATCGGGAAAGAAGCTTTCTGAGAAACTGCTTAGTGTTCTGTTAATTAAGTTACATCTGTATTTCCTGGATCTCTTTCCTAGCCTTATTTCTGTGGAATCTGAGAACAGATACTTCGGATCCCTTTGAAGACTACATTTCCAAAGGAAATATCCTCCGATAAAAAAGAGAAAGAAGCTTTCTGAGAAACTTCTTTGTGTTCTGGGAAATCATCTCACAGAGTTACAGCTTTCCCCTCAAGAAGACTTTCGATAAGACAGTTCTTGTGGAATTGGCAAAGTGATATATGGAAGCCCCAAGAGGGCTGTGGTGAAAAAGGAAATATCCTCAGATGAAATCTGGTAAGAAGCTTTCTGAGAAACTGTTTAGTGTTCTCTTAATTCATCTCACAGAGTTACATCTGTGTTTCGTGGATCTCTTTGCTAGCCTTATTTCTGTGGAATCTGAGAACAGATATTTCGGATCCCTTTGAAGACTACAGGGCCAAAGGAAATATCCTCCGATAACAAAGAGAAAGAAGCTTTCTGAGAAACTTCTTGTGTTCTGTGAAATCATCTAACAGAGTTACAGCTTTCCCTAGAAGAAGCCTTTCGCTACGACACTTCTTGTGGAATTGGCAAAGTGATATATGGAAGCCCCTAGAGGGCTATGGTGAAAAAGGAAATATCCTCAGATGAAATCTGGAAAGAAGCTTTCTGAGAAACTGCTTAGTGTTCTGTTAATTCATCTCACACAGTTACATCTGTATTTCGTGGACCTCTTTGCTAGCCTTATTTCTGTGGAGTCTGAGAACAGATATTTCGGATCCCTTTGAAGACTATAGGGCTAAAGGAAATATCCTCCGATAACAAAGAGAAAGAAGCTTTCTGAGAAACTTCTTTGTGTTCTGTGAAGTCATCTCACAGAGTTACAGCTTTCCCCTCAAGAAGCCTTTCGATAAGGCAGTTCTTGTGGAATTGGCAAAGTGATATTGGGAAGCCCCTAGAGGACTATGGTGAAAAAGGAAATATCCTCAGATGAAATCTGGAAGGAAGCTTTCTGAGAAACTGCTTAGTGTTCTGTTAATTCATCTCATAGAGTTACATCTGTATTTCGTGGATCTCTTTGCTAGCCTTATTTCTGTGGAATCTGAGAACAGATATTTCTTATCCCTTTGAAGACTATACGGCCAAAGGAAATATCCTCCGATAACAAAGAGAAAGAAGCTTTCTGAGAAACTTCTTTGTGTTCTGTGAAATCATCTCACAGAGTTACAGCTTTCCCCTCAAGTAGCCTTTCGCTACGACAGTTCTTGTGGAATAGGCAAAGTGATATTTGGAAGCCCATAGAGGGCTATGGTGAAAAAGGAAATATCCTCAGATGAAATCTGGAAAGAAGCTTTCAGAGAAACAGCTTAGTGTTCTGTTAATTCATCTCACACAGTTACATCTGTATTTCGTGGATCTCTTTGCTAGCCTTATTTCTGTGGAATCTGAGAACAGATATTTCGGATCCCTTTAAAGACTATAGGGCCAACGGAAATATCCTCCGCTAACAAAGAGATAGAAGCTTTCTGAGAAACTTCTTTGTGTTCTGTGAAATCCTCTCACAGAGTTACAGCTTTCCCCTCAAGAAGCCTTTCGCTAAGACAGTTCTTGTGGAATTGGCAAAGTGATATTTGGAAGCCCATACAGGGCTATGGTAAAAAAGGAAATATTCTCAGATGAAATCTGGAAAGAAGCTTTCTGATAAACTGCTTAGTGTTCTGTTAATTCATCTCACAGAGTTACATCTGTATTTCGTGGATCTCTTTGCTAGCCTTATTTCTGTGAAATCTGAGAACAGATATTTCGGATGTCTTTGAAGACTATAGGGCCAAAGGAAATATCCTCCGATAACAAAGAGAAAGAAGCTTTCTGAGAAACTTCTTTGTGTTCTGTGAAATCATCACACAGAGTTACAGCTTTCCCTTCAAGAAGCCTTTCGCTAAGACAGTTCTTGTGGAATTGGCAAAGTGATATTGGGAAGCCCCTAGAGGTCTATGGTGAAAAAGGAAATATCCTCAGATGAAATCTGGAAAGACGCTTTCTGAGAAACTTCTTAGTGTTCTGTTAATTCATCTCACAGAGTTACATCTGTATTTCGTGGATCTCTTTGCTAGCCTTATTTCTGTGGAATCTGAGAACAGATATTTCGGATTCCTTTGAAGACTACAGGTCCAAAGGAAATATCCTCCGATAAAAAAGTGAAAGAAGCTTTCTGAGAAACTTCTTTGTGTTCTGTGAAATCATCTCACAGAGTTACAGCTTTCCCCTCAAGAAGTCTTTCGCTAATACAGTTCTTGTGGAATTGGCAAAGTAATATTTTTAAGCCCCTAGAGGGCTATGGTGAAAAAGGAAATATCCTCAGATGAAATCTGGAAAGAAGCTTTCTGAGAAACTGCTTAGTGTTCTGTTAGTTCATCTCACAGAGTTACATCTGTATTTCGTGGATCTCTTTGCTAGCTTTATTTCTGTGGAATCTGAGAATAGATATTTCGGATCCCTTTGAAGACTATAGGGCCAAAGGAAATATCCTCTGATAACAAAGAGAAAGAAGCTTTCTGAGAAACTCCTTTGTGTTCTGTGAAATCATCTCACAGAGTTACAGCTTTTCCTAGAAGAAGCCTTTCGCTAAGACAGTTATTGTGGAATTGGCAAAGTGATATTTGGAAGCCCATAGAGGGCTATGGTGAAAAAGGAAATATCCTGAGATGAAATCGGGAAAGAAGCTTTCTGAGAAAGTGCTTAGTGTTCTGTTAATTCATCTCACAGAGCTACATCTGTATTTCGTGGATCTCTTTGCTAGCCTTATTTCTGTGGAATCTGAGAACAGACATTTCGGATCTCTTTGAAGACTATAGGGCCAAAGGAAATATCCTCCGAAAACAAAGAGGAAGAAGCTTTCTGAGAAACTTCTTTGTGTTCTGTGAAATCATCTCACAGAGTTACAGCTTTCCCTTCAAGAAGCCTTTCGCTAAGACAGTTCTTGTGGAATTGGCAAAGTGATATTGGGAAGCCCATAGAGGGCTATGGTGAAAAAGGAAATATCCTCAGATGAAATCTGGAAAGAAGCTTTCTGAGAAACTGCTTAGTGTTCTGTTAATTCATCTCACAGAGTTACATGTGTATTTCGTGGATCTCTTTGCTAGCCTTATTTCTGTGGAATCTGAGAACAGATATTTCGGATCCCTTTGCAGACTATAGGGCCAAAGGAAATATCCTCCGATAACAAAGAGAAAGAAGCTTTCTGAGAAACTTCTTTGTGTTCTGTGAAATCATCTCACAGAGTTACAGCTTTCCCCTCAAGAAGACTTTCGATAAGACAGTTCTTGTGGAATTGGCAAAGTGATATATGGAAGCCCCTAGAGGGCTGTGGTGAAAAAGGAAATATCCTCAGATGAAATCTGGTAAGAAGCTTTCTGAGAAACTGTTTAGTGTTCTCTTAATTAATCTCACAGAGTTACATCTGTGTTTCGTGGATGTCTTTGCTAGCCTTATTTCTGTGGAATCTGAGAACAGATATTTCGGATCCCTTTGAAGACTATAGGGCCAAAGGAAATATCCTCCGATAACAAAGAGAAAGAAGCTTTCTGAGAAACTCCTTTGTGTTCTGTGAAATCATCTAACAGAGTTACAGCTTTCCCTAGAAGAAGCCTTTCGCTACGACACTTCTTGTGGAATTGGCAAAGTGATATCTGGAAGCCCCTAGAGGGCTATGGTGAAAAAGGAAATATCCTCAGATGAAATCTGGAAGAAGCTTTCTGAGAAACTGCTTAGTGTTCTGTTAATTCATCTCACGGAGTTACATCTGTATTTCGTGGACCTCTTTGCTAGCCTTATTTCTGTGGAGTCTGAGAACAGATATTTCGGATCCCTTTGAAGACTATAGGGCTAAAGGAAATATCCTCCGATAACAAAGAGAAAGAAGCTTTCTGAGAAACTTCTTTGTGTTCTGTGAAGTCATCTCACGGAGTTACAGCTTTCCCCTCAAGAAGCCTTTCGATAAGGCAGTTCTTGTGGAATTGGCAAAGTGATATTGGGAAGCCCCTAGAGGACTATGGTGAAAAAGGAAATATCCTCAGATGAAATCTGGAAGGAAGCTTTCTGAGAAACTGCTTAGTGTTCTGTTAATTCATCTCATAGAGTTACATCTGTATTTCGTGGATCTCTTTGCTAGCCTTATTTCTGTGGAATCTGAGAACAGATATTTCGGATCCCTTTGAAGACTATACGGCCAAAGGAAATATCCTCCGATAACAAAGAGAAAGAAGCTTTCTGAGAAACTTCTTTGTGTTCTGTGAAATCATCTCACAGAGTTACAGCTTTCCCTCAAGTAGCCTTTCGCTACGACAGTTCTTGTGGAATTGGCAAAGTGATATTTGGAAGCCCATAGAGGGCTATGGTGAAAAAGGAAATATCCTCAGATGAAATCTGGAAAGAAGCTTTCAGAGAAACTGCTTAGTGTTCTGTTAATTCATCTCACACAGTTACATCTGTATTTCGTGGATCTCTTTGCTAGCCTTATTTCTGTGGAATCTGAGAACAGATATTTCGGATCCCTTTAAAGACTATAGGGCCAACGGAAATATCCTCCGCTAACAAAGAGATAGAACCTTTCTGAGAAACTTCTTTGTGTTCTGTGAAATCATCTCACAGAGTTACAGCTTTCGCCCCAAGAAGCCTTTCGCTAAGACAGTTCTTGTGGAATTGGCAAAGTGATATTTGGAAGTCCATACAGGGCTATGGTAAAAAAGGAAATATTCTCAGATGAAATCTGGAAAGAAGCTTTCTGATAAACTGCTTAGTGTTCTGTTAATTCATCTCACAGAGTTACATCTGTATTTCGTGGATCTCTTTGCTAGCCTTATTTCTGTAGAATCTGAGAACAGATATTTCGGATCCCTTTGAAGACTATAGGGCCAAAGGAAATATCCTCCGATAACAAAGAGAAAGAAGCTTTCTGAGAAACTTCTTTGTGTTCTGTGAAATCATCTCACAGAGTTACAGCTTTTCCTGGAAGAAGCCTTTCGATAAGGCAGTTCTTGTGGAATTGGCAAAGTGATATTGGGAAGCCCATAGAGGGCTATGGTGAAAGAGGAAATATCCTCAGATGAAATCTGGAAAGAAGCTTTCTGAGAAACTGCTTAGTGTTCTGTTAATTCATCTCACAGAGTTACATCTGTATTTCGTGGATCTCTTTGCTAGCTTTATTTCTGTGGAATCTGAGAACAGATATTTCGGATCCCTTTGAAGACTATAGGGCCAAAGGAAATATCCTCCGATAACAAAGAGAAAGAAGCTTTCTGAGAAACTTCTTTGTGTTCTGTGAAATCATCTCACAGAGTTACAGCTTTCCCCTCAAGAAGCCTTTCGCTAAGACAGCTCTTGTGGAATTGGCAAAGTAATATTTTTAAGCCCCTAGAGGGCTATGGTGAAAAAGGAAATATCCTCAGATGAAATCGGGAAAGAAGCTTTCTGAGAAACTGCTTAGTGTTCTGTTAATTCATCTCACAGAGTTACATCTGTATTTCGTGGATCTCTTTGCTAGCCTTATTTCTGTGAAATCTGAGAACAGATATTTCGGATCTCTTTGAAGACTATAGGGCCAAAGGAAATATCCTCCGATAACAAAGAGAAAGAAGCTTTCTGAGAAACTCCTTTGTGTTCTGTGAAATCATCTCACAGAGTTACAGCTTTTCCTAGAAGAAGCCTTTCGCTAAGACAGTTCTTGTGGAATTGGCAAAGTGATATTTGGAAGCCCATAGAGGGCTATGGTGAAAAAGGAAATATCCTGAGATGAAATCGGGAAAGAAGCTTTCTGAGAAAGTGCTTAGTGTTCTGTTAATTCATCTCACAGAGCTACATCTGTATTTCGTGGATCTCTTTGCTAGCCTTATTTCTGTGGAATCTGAGAACAGACATTTCGGATCTCTTTGAAGACTATAGGGCCAAAGGAAATATCCTCCGAAAACAAAGAGGAAGAAGCTTTCTGAGAAACTTCTTTGTGTTCTGTGAAATCATCTCACAGAGTTACAGCTTTCCCTTCAAGAAGCCTTTCGCTAAGACAGTTCTTGTGGAATTGGCAAAGTGATATTGGGAAGCCCATAGAGGGCTATGGGGAAAAAGGAAATATCCTCAGATGAAATCTGGAAAGAAGCTTTCTGAGAAACTGCTTAGTGTTCTGTTAATTCATCTCACAGAGTTACATCTGTATTTCGTGGATCTCTTTGCTAGCCTTATTTCTGTGGAATCTGAGAACAGATATTTCGGATCCCTTTGAAGACTATAGGGCCAAAGGAAATATCCTCCGATAACAAAGAGAAAGAAGCTTTCTGAGAAACTTCTTTGTGTTCTGTGAAATCATCTCACAGAGTTACAGCTTTCCCCTCAAGAAGACTTTCGATAAGACAGTTCTTGTGGAATTGGCAAAGTGATATATGGAAGCCCCTAGAGGGCTGTGGTGAAAAAGGAAATATCCTCAGATGAAATCTGGTAAGAAGCTTTCTGAGAAACTGTTTAGTGTTCTCTTAATTAATCTCACAGAGTTACATCTGTGTTTCGTGGATGTCTTTGCTAGCCTTATTTCTGTGGAATCTGAGAACAGATATTTCGGATCCCTTTGAAGACTATAGGGCCAAAGGAAATATCCTCCGATAACAAAGAGAAAGAAGCTTTCTGAGAAACTCCTTTGTGTTCTGTGAAATCATCTAACAGAGTTACAGCTTTCCCTAGAAGAAGCCTTTCGCTACGACACTTCTTGTGGAATTGGCAAAGTGATATCTGGAAGCCCCTAGAGGGCTATGGTGAAAAAGGAAATATCCTCAGATGAAATCTGGAAGAAGCTTTCTGAGAAACTGCTTAGTGTTCTGTTAATTCATCTCACGGAGTTACATCTGTATTTCGTGGACCTCTTTGCTAGCCTTATTTCTGTGGAGTCTGAGAACAGATATTTCGGATCCCTTTGAAGACTATAGGGCTAAACGAAATATCCTCCGATAACAAAGAGAAAGAAGCTTTCTGAGAAACTTCTTTGTGTTCTGTGAAGTCATCTCACAGAGTTACAGCTTTCCCCTCAAGAAGCCTTTCGATAAGGCAGTTCTTGTGGAATTGGCAAAGTGATATTGGGAAGCCCCTAGAGGACTATGGTGAAAAAGGAAATATCCTCAGATGAAATCTGGAAGGAAGCTTTGTGAGAAACTGCTTAGTGTTCTGTTAATTCATCTCATAGAGTTACATCTGTATTTCGTGGATCTCTTTGCTAGCCTTATTTCTGTGGAATCTGAGAACAGATATTTCGGATCCCTTTGAAGACTATACGGCCAAAGGAAATATCCTCCGATAACAAAGAGAAAGAAGCTTTCTGAGAAACTTCTTTGTGTTCTGTGAAATCATCTCACAGAGTTACAGCTTTCCCTCAAGTAGCCTTTCGCTACGACAGTTCTTGTGGAATTGGCAAAGTGATATTTGGAAGCCCATAGAGGGCTATGGTGAAAAAGGAAATATCCTCAGATGAAATCTGGAAAGAAGCTTTCAGAGAAACTGCTTAGTGTTCTGTTAATTCATCTCACACAGTTACATCTGTATTTCGTGGATCTCTTTGCTAGCCTTATTTCTGTGGAATCTGAGAACAGATATTTCGGATCCCTTTAAAGACTATAGGGCCAACGGAAATATCCTCCGCTAACAAAGAGATAGAAGCTTTCTGAGAAACTTCTTTGTGTTCTGTGAAATCATCTCACAGAGTTACAGCTTTCCCCTCAAGAAGCCTTTCGCTAAGACAGTTCTTGTGGAATTGGCAAAGTGATATTTGGAAGTCCATACAGGGCTATGGTAAAAAAGGAAATATTCTCAGATGAAATCTGGAAAGAAGCTTTCTGATAAACTGCTTAGTGTTCTGTTAATTCATCTCACAGAGTTACATCTGTATTTCGTGGATCTCTTTGCTAGCCTTATTTCTGTAGAATCTGAGAACAGATATTTCGGATCCCTTTGAAGACTATAGGGCCAAAGGAAATATCCTCCGATAACAAAGAGAAAGAAGCTTTCTGAGAAACTTCTTTGTGTTCTGTGAAATCATCTCACAGAGTTACAGCTTTTCCTGGAAGAAGCCTTTCGCTAAGACAGTTATTGTGGAATTGGCAAAGTGATATTTGGAAGCCCATAGAGGGCTATGGTGAAAAAGGAAATATCCTCAGATGAAATCGGGAAAGAAGCTTTCTGAGAAACTGCTTAGTGTTCTGTTAATTCATCTCACAGAGTTACATCTGTATTTCGTGGATCTCTTTGCTAGCCTTATTTCTGTGAAATCTGAGAACAGATATTTCGGATCTCTTGGAAGACTATAGGGCCAAAGGAAATATCCTCCAATAACAAAGAGAAAGAAGCTTTCTGAGAAACTCCTTTGTGTTCTGTGAAATCATCTCACAGAGTTACAGCTTTCCCTTCAAGAAGCCTTTCGCTAAGACAGTTCTTGTGGAATTGGCAAAGTGATATTGGGAAGCCCATAGAGGGCTATGGTGAAAAAGGAAATATCCTCAGATGAAATCTGGAAAGAAGCTTTCTGAGAAACTGCTTAGTGTTCTGTTAATTCATCTCACAGAGTTACATCTGTATTTCGTGGATCTCTTTGCTAGCCTTATTTCTGTAGAATCTGAGAACAGATATTTCGGATCCCTTTGAAGACTATAGGGCCAAAGGAAATATCCTCCGATAACAAAGAGAAAGAAGCTTTCTGAGAAACTTCTTTGTGTTCTGTGAAATCATCTCACAGAGTTACAGCTTTTCCTGGAAGAAGCCTTTCGCTAAGACAGTTATTGTGGAATTGGCAAAGTGATATTTGGAAGCCCATAGAGGGCTATGGTGAAAAAGGAAATATCCTCAGATGAAATCGGGAAAGAAGCTTTCTGAGAAACTGCTTAGTGTTCTGTTAATTCATCTCACAGAGTTACATCTGTATTTCGTGGATCTCTTTGCTAGCCTTATTTCTGTGGTATCTGAGAACAGATATTTCGGATCCCTTTGAAGACTGCAGGTCCAAAGAAATATCCTCCGATAACAAAGAGAAAGAAGCTTTCTGAGAAACTTCTTTGTGTTCTGTGAAGTCATCTCACAGAGTTAGAGCTTTCCCCTCAAGAAGCCTTTCGATAAGGCAGTTCTTGTGGAATTGGCAAAGTGATATTGGGAAGCCCATAGAGGGCTATGGTGAAAAAGGAAATATCCTCAGATGAAATCTGGAAAGAAGCTTTCTGAGAAACTGCTTAGTGTTCTGTTAATTCATCTCACAGAGTTACATCTGTATTTCGTGGATCTCTTTGCTAGCTTTATTTCTGTGGAATCTGAGAACAGATATTTCGGATCCCTTTGAAGACAATAGGGCCAAAGGAAATATCCTCCGATAACAAAGAGAAAGAAGCTTTCTGAGAAACTTCTTTGTGTTCTGTGAAATCATCTCACAGAGTTACAGCTTTCCCCTCAAAAAGCCTTTCGCTAACACAGTTTCTGTGGAATTGGCAAAGTGATATTTGGAAGCCCCTAGAGGGCTACGGTGAAAAAGGAAATATCCTCAGATGAAATCTGGAAAGAAGCTTTCTGAGAAACTGCTTAGTGTTCTGTTAATTCATCTCACAGAGTTACATCTGTATTTCGTGGATCTCTTTGCTAGCCTTACTTCTGTGGAATCTGAGAACAGATATTTCGGATCCCTTTGAAGACTATAGGGCCAAAGGAAATATCCTCCGATAACAAAGAGAAAGAAGCTTTCTGAGAAACTTCTTTGTGTTCTGTGAAATCATCTCACAGAGTTCCAGCTTTCCCCTCAAGAAGCCTTTCGCTAAGACAGCTCTTGTGGAATTGGCAAAGTAATATTTTTAAGCCCCTAGAGGGCTATGGTGAAAAAGGAAATATCCTCAGATGAAATCGGGAAAGAAGCTTTCTGAGAAACTGCTTAGTGTTCTGTTAATTCATCTCACAGAGTTACATCTGTATTTCGTGGATCTCTTTGCTAGCCTTATTTCTGTGAAATCTGAGAACAGATATTTCGGATCTCTTGGAAGACTATAGGGCCAAAGGAAATATCCTCCGATAACAAAGAGAAAGAAGCTTTCTGAGAAACTACTTTGTGTTCTGTGAAATCTTCTCACAGAGTTACAGCTTTCCCTTCAAGAAGCCTTTCGCTAAGACAGTTCTTGGGGAATTGGCAAAGTGATATTGGGAAGCCCATAGAGGGCTATGGTGAAAAAGGAAATATCCTCAGATGAAATCTGGAAAGAAGCTTTCTGAGAAACTGCTTAGTGTTCTGTTAATTCATCTCACAGAGTTACATCTGTATTTCGTGGATCTCTTTGCTAGCCTTATTTCTGTGGTATCTGAGAACAGATATTTCGGATCCCTTTGAAGACTGCAGGTCCAAAGGAAATATCCTCCGATAACAAAGAGAAAGAAGCTTTCTGAGAAACTTCTTTGTGTTCTGTGAAGTCATCTCACAGAGTTACAGCTTTCCCCTCAAGAAGCCTTTCGATAAGGCAGTTCTTGTGGAATTGGCAAAGTGATATTTGGAAGCCCCTAGAGGGCTATGGTAAAAAAGGAAATATCCTCAGATGAAATCTGGAAAGAAGCTTTCTGAGAAACTGCTTAGTGTTCTCTTATTTCATCTCACAGAGTTACATCTGTATTTCGTGGATCTCTTTGCTAGCCTTATTTCTGTGGAATTTGAGAACAGATATTTTGGATCCCTTTGAAGGCTATAGTGCCAAAGGAAATATCCTCCGATAACAAAGAGAAAGAAGCTTTCTGAGAAACTTCTTTGTATTCTGTGAAATCATCTCACAGAGTTACAGCTTTCCCCTCAAGAAGCCTTTCGCTAAGACAGTTCTTGCGGAATTGGAAAGTGATATATGGAAGCCCCTAGAGGGCTGTGGTGAAAAAGGAAATATCCTCAGATGAAATCTGGAAAGAAGTTTCTGAGAAACTGCTGAGTGTTCAGTTAATCCATCTCACAGAGTTACATCTGTATTTCGTGGATCTCTTTGATAGCCTTATTTCTGTGGAATCTGAGAACAGATATTTCGGATCCCTTTGAAGACTATAGGGCCAAAGGAAATATCCTCCGATAACAAAGAGAAAGAAGCTTTCTGAGAAACTTCTTTGTGTTGGGTGAAATCATCTCACAGTGTTACAGCTTTCCCCTCAAGAAGCCATTCACTAAGACAGTTCTTGTGGAATTGGCAAAGTGATATTGGGAAGCCCATAGAGGGCTATGGTGAAAAAGGAAATATCCTCCGATGAAAGCTGGAAAGAAGCTTTCTGAGAAACTGCTTAGTGTTCTGTTAATTCATCTCAAAGAGTTACATCTGTATTTCGTGGATCTCTTTGCTAGCCTTATTTCTTTGGAATCTGAGAACAGATATTTCGGATCCCTTTGTAGACTATAGGGCCAAAGGAAATATCCTAAGATAACAAAGAGAAAGAAGCTTTCTCAGAAACTTCTTTGTGTTCTGTGAAAACAACTCACAGAGATACAGCTTTCCCCTCAAGAAGCCTTTCGCAAAGACAGTTCTTGTGGAATTATCAAAGTGATATTTGGAAGCCCGTAGAGGGCTATGGTGAAAAAGGAAATATCCTCCGATGACATCTGGAAAGAAGCTTTCTGAGAAACTGCTTAGTGTTCTGTTAATTCACCTCACAGAGTTACATCTGTATTTCGTGGATGTTTTTGCTAGCCTCATTTCTGTGGAATCTGAGAATAGATATTTCGGATCCCTTTAAAGACTATAGGGCCAAAGGAAATATCCTCCGATAACAAAGAGAAAGAAGCTTTCTGAGAAACTTCTTTGTGTTCTGTGAAATCATCTCACAGTGTTACAGCTTTCCCCTCAACAAGCCTTTCGCTAAGACAGTTCTTGTGGAATTAGCAAAGTGATATTTGGAAGCCCATAGAGGGCTATGGTGAAAAAGGAAATATCCTCAGATGAAATCTGGAAAGAATCTTTCTGAGAAACTGCTGAGAGTTCTGTTAATTCATCTCACAGAGTTACATCTGTATTTCGTGGATCTCTTTGCTAGCCTTATTTCTGTGGAATCTGAGAGCAGATATTTCGGATCCCTTTGAAGACTATAGGGCCAAAAGAAATATCCTCCGATAACAAAGAGAAAGAAGCTTTCTGAGAAACGTCTTTGTGTTCTGTGAAATCATCTCACAGACTTACAGCTTTCCCCTCAAGAAGCCTTTCGCTAAGACAATTCTTGTGAAATTGGCAAAGTGATATTTGGAAGCCCCTAGAGGGCTATGGTGAAAAAGGAAATATCCTCCGATGAAATCTGGAAAGATGCTTTCTGAGAAACGGCTTAGTGTTCTGTTATTTCATCTCACAGAGTTACATCTGTATTTCGTGGATCTCTTTGCTAGCCTTATTTCTGTGGAATCTGTGAACAGATATTTCGGATCCCTTTGAAGACTATAGGGCCAAAGGAAATACCCTCCGATAACAAAGAGAAAGAAGCTTTCTGAGAAACTTCTTTGTGTTCTGTGAAATCATCTCACAGAGTTACAGCTTTCCCCTCAAGAAGCCTTTCGCTAAGACAGTTCTTGTGGAATTGGAAAGTGATATATGGAAGCCCCTAGAGGGCTGTGGTGAAAAAGGAAATATCCTCAGATGAAATCTGGAAAGAAGCTTTCTGAGAAACTGCTTAGTGTTCTGTTAATTCATCTCACAGAGTTACATCTGTATTTCGTGGATCTCTTTGCTAGCCTTATTTCTGTGGAATCTGAGAACAGATATTTCCGATCCCTTTGAAGACTACAGGGCCAAAGGAAATATCCTCCGATAACAAAGAGAAAGAAGCTTTCTGAGAAACTTCTTTGTGTTCTGTGAAATCATCTCACAGAGTTACAGCTTTCCCGTCAAGAAGCCTTTCACTAAGACAGTTCTTCTGGAATTGGCCAAGTGATATTTGCAAGTCCATAGAGGGCTACGGTGAAAAAGGAAATATCCTCAGATGAAATCTGGAAAGAAGCTTTCTGAGAAACTGCTTAGTGTTCTGTTAAATGATCTCACAGAGTTACATCTGCATTTCGTGGATCTCTTTGCTATCCTTATTTCTGTGGAATCTGAGAACAGATATTTCGGATCCCTTTGAAGACTATAGGGCCACAGGAAATATCCTCCGAAAACAAAGAGAAAGAAGCTTTCAGAGGAACTTCTTTGTGTTCTGTGAAATCATCTCGCAGAGTTACAGCTTTCCCATCAAGAAGCCTTTCGATAAGGCAGGTCTTGTGGAATTGGCAAAGTGATATTTGGAAGCCGGTAGTGGGCTATGGTGAAAATGGAAATATCTTCAGATGAAATCTGGAAAGAAGCTTTCTGAGAAACTGCTTAGTGTTCTGTTAATTCACCTCACAGAGTTACATCTGTATTTCGTGGATCTCTTTGCTAGCCTTATTACTGTGGAATCTGAGAAAAGATATTTCAGATCCCTTTGAAGACTACAAGGACAAAGGAAATATCCTCCGATAACAAAGAGAAAGAAGCTGTCTGAGAAACTTCTTTGTGTTCTGTGAAATCATCTCACAGAGTTACAGCTTTCCCCTCAAGAAGCCTTTCGATAAGGCAGTTCTTTTGGAATTGGCAAAGTGATATTGGGAAGCCCATAGAGGACTATGGTGAAAAAGGAAATATCCTCCGATGAAATCTGGAAAGAATCATTCTGAGAAACTGCTGAGTGTTCTGTCAATTCATCTCACAGAGTTACATCTGTATTTCGTGGATCTCTTTGCTAGCCTTATTTCTGTGGAATCTGAGAACAGATATTTCGGATCCCTTTGAAGACTATAGGGCCAAAAGAAATATCTTCCGATAACAAAGAGAAAGAAGCTTTCTGAGAAACGTCTTTGTGTTCTGTGAAATCATCTCAAAGACTTACAGCTTTCCCCTCAAGAAGCCTTTCGCTAAGACAATTCTTGTGAAATTGGCAAAGTGATATTTGGAAGCCCCTAGAGGGCTATGGTGAAAAAGGAAATATCCTCCGATGAAATCTGGAAAGAAGCTTTCTGAGAAACTGCTTAGTGTTCTGTTATTTCATCTCACAGAGTTACATCTGTATTTCGTGGATCTCTTTGCTAGCCTTATTTCTGTGGAATCTGTGAACAGATATTTCGGATCCCTTTGAAGACTATAGGGCCAAAGGAAATATCCTCCGATAACAAAGAGAAAGAAGCTTTCTGAGAAACTTCTTTGTGTTCTGTGAAATCATCTCACAGAGTTACAGCTTTCCCCTCAAGAAGCCTTTCGCTAAGACAGTTCTTGTGGAATTGGAAAGTGATATATGGAAGCCCCTAGAGGGCTGTGGTGAAAAAGGAAATATCCTCAGATGAAATCTGGAAAGAAGCTTTCTGAGAAACTGCTTAGTGTTCTGTTAATTCATCTCACAGAGTTACATCTGTATTTCGTGGATCTCTTTGCTAGCATTATTTCTGTGGAATCTGAGAACAGATATTTCGGATCCCTTTGAAGACTACAGGGCCAAAGGAAATATCCTCCGATAACAAAGAGAAAGAAGCTTTCTGAGAAACTTCTTTGTGTTCTGTGAAATCATCTCACAGAGTTACAGCTTTCCCGTCAAGAAGCCTTTCACTAAGACAGTTCTTGTGGAATTTGCCAAGTGATATTTGGAAGTCCATAGAGGGCTACGGTGAAAAAGGAAATATCCTCAGATGAAATCTGGAAAGAAGCTTTCTGAGAAACTGCTTAGTGTTCTGTTAAATGATCTCACAGAGTTACATCTGCATTTCGTGGATCTCTTTGCTAGCCTTATTTCTGTGGAATCTGAGAACAGATATTTCGGATCCCTTTGAAGACTATAGGGCCAAAGGAAATATCCTCCGAAAACAAAGAGAAAGAAGCTTTCAGAGGAACTACTTTGTGTTCTGTGAAATCATCTCACAGAGTTACAGCTTTCCCATCAAGAAGCCTTTCGATAAGGCAGGTCTTGTGGAATTGGCAAAGTGATATTTGGAAGCCCGTAGAGGGCTATGGTGAAAATGGAAATATCCTCAGATGAAATCTGGAAAGAAGCTTTCTGAGAAACTGCTTAGTGTTCTGTTAATTCACCTCACAGAGTTACATCTGTATTTCGTGGATCTCTTTGCTAGCCTTATTACTGTGGAATCTGAGAACAGATATTTCAGATCCCTTTGAAGACTACAGGGACAAAGGAAATATCCTCCGATAACAAAGAGAAAGAAGCTTTCTGAGAAACTTCTTTGTGTTCTGTGAAATCATCTCACAGAGTTACAGCTTTCCCCTCAAGAAGCCTTTCGATAAGGCAGTTCTTTTGGAATTGGCAAAGTGATATTGGGAAGCCCATAGAGGACTATGGTGAAAAAGGAAATATCCTCTGATGAAATCTGGAAAGAAGCTTTCTGAGAAACTGCTTAGTGTTCTGTTAATTCATCTCACAGAGTTACATCTGCATTTCGTGGATCTCTTTGCTAGCCTTATTTCTGTGGAATCTGAGAACAGATATTTCGGATCCCTTTGAAGACTATATGGCCAAAAGGAATATCCTCCGATAACAAAGAGAAAGAAGCTTTCTGAGAAACTTCTTTGTGTTCTGTGAAATCATCTCACAGACTTACAGCTTTCCCCTCAAGAAGCCTTTCGCTAAGACAGTTCTTGTGAAATTGGCAAACTGATATTTGGAAGCCCCTATAGGGCTATGGTGAAAAAGGAAATATCCTCCGATAAAATCTGGAAAGAAGCTTTCTGAGAAACTGCTTAGTGTTCTGTTATTTCATCTCACAAAGTTACATCTGTATTTCGTGGACCTCTTTGCTAGCCTTATTTCTGTGGAATCTGTGAACAGATATTTCAGATCCCTTTGAAGACTATAGGGCCAAAGGAAATATCCTCCGATAACAAAGAGAAAGAAGCTTTCTGAGAAACTTCTTTGTGTTCTGTGAAATCATCTCACAGAGTTACAGCTTTCCCTATAAGAAGCCTTTCGCTAAGACATTTCTTGTGGAATTGGCATAGTGATATTTGGTAGCCCATAGAGGGCTATGGTGAAAAAGGAAATATCCTCAGATGAAATCTGGAAAGAAGCTTTCTGAGAAACTTCTTTGTGTTCTGTGAAATCATCTCACAGAGTTACAGCTTTCCCATCAAGAAGCCTTTCTCTAAGACAGTTCTTGTGGAATTGGCAAAGTGATATTTGGAAGCCCCTAGAGGGCTATGGGGAAAAAGGAAATATCCTCAGATGAAATCTGGAAAGAAGCTTTCTGAGAAACTGCTTAGTGTTCTGTTAATACATCTCACAGAGTTACATCTGTATTTCGTGGATATCTTTGCTAGTTTTATTTCTGTGGAATCTGAGAACAGATATTTCGGATCCCTTTGAAGACTCTAGGGCCAAAGGAAATATCCTCCGATAACAAAGAGAAAGAAGCTTTCTGAGAAACTTCTTTGAGTTCTGTGAAATCATCTCACAGAGTTACAGTTTTCCCTTCAAGAAGCCTTTCGCTAAGACAGTTCTTGTGAAATTGGCAAAGTGATATTGGGAAGCCCATAGAGGGCTATGGTGAAAAAGGAAATATCCTCAGATGAAATCTGGAAAGAAGCTTTCTGAGAAACTGCTTAGTGTTCTGTTAATTCATCTCACAGAGTTATATCTGTATTTCATGGATCTCTTTGCTAGCCTTATTTCTGTGGATTTTCAGAACAGATATTTCGGATCCCTTTGATGACTATAGGGCCAAAGGAAATATCCTCCGATAACAAAGAGAAAGAAGCTTTCTGAGAAACTTCTTTGTGTTCTGTGAAATCATCTCACAGAGTTACAGCTTTCCCCTCAAGAAGCCTTTCGCTAAGACAGTTCTTGTGGAATGGGCAAAGTGATATTTGGAACCCCATAGAGGGCTATGGTGAAAAAGGAAATATCCTCCCATGAAATCTGGAAAGAAGCTTTCTGAGAAACTGCTTAGTGTTCTGTTAATTCATCTCACAGAGTTACATCTGTATTTCGTGGATCTCTTTGCTAGCCTTATTTCTGTGGAATCTGAGAACAGATATTTCGGATCCCTTTGAAGACTATAGGGCCAAAGGAAATATCCTCCGATAACAAAGAGAAAGAAGCTTTCTGAGAAACTTCTTTGTGTTCTGTGAAATCATATCACAGAGTTACAGCTTTCCCCTCAAGAAGCCTTTCGCTAAGACAGTTCTTGTGGAATTGGCAAAGTGATATTTGGAAGCCCCTAGAGTGCTTTGGTGAAAAAGGAAATATCCTCAGATGAAATCTGGAAAGAAGCTTTCTGAGAAACTTCTTAATGTTCTGTTAATTCATCTCACAGGGTTACATCTGTATTTCGTGGATCTCTTTGCAATACTTATTTCTGTGGAATCAGAACAGATATTTCGGATCCCTTTGAAGACTATAAGGCCAAAGGAAATATCCTCCGATAACAAAGAGAAAGAAGCTTTCAGAGAAACCTCTTTGTGTTCTGTGAAATCATCTCACAGAGTTACAGCTTTCTCCTCAAGAAGCCTTTCGCTAAGACAGTTCTTGTGGAATTCGCAAAGTGATATTTGGAAGCCCATACAGGGCTATGGTGAAAAAGGAAATATCCTCAGATGAAATCTGGAAAGAAGCTTTCTGAGAAACTGCTTAGTGTTTTGTTAATTCATCTCACAGAGTTACATCTGTATTTCGTGGATCTCTTTGCTAGCCTTATTTCTGTGGAATCTGAGAACAGATATTTCGGATATCTTTGAAGACTACAGGGCCAAAGGAAATATCCTCGGATAACAAAGAGAAAGAAGCTTTGTGAGAAACTTCTCTGTGTTCTGTGCAATAATCTAACAGAGTTACAGCTTTCCCCTCAAGAAGACTTTCGCTAAGACAGTTCTTGTGGAATTGGCAAAGTGATATTTGGAAGCCCATAGAGGGCTATGGTGAAAAAGGAAATATCCTCCCATGAAATCTGGAAAGAAGCTTTCTGAAAAACTGCTTAGTGTTCTGTTAATTCATCTCACAAAGTTACATCTGTATTTCGTGGACCTCTTTGCTAGCCTTATTTCTGTGGAATCTGTGAACAGATATTTCAGATCCCTTTGAAGACTATAGGGCCAAAGGAAATATCCTCCGATAACAAAGAGAAAGAAGCTTTCTGAGAAACTTCTTTGTGTTCTGTGAAATCATCTCACAGAGTTACAGCTTTCCCTATAAGAAGCCTTTCGCTAAGACATTTCTTGTGGAATTGGCATAGTGATATTTGGTAGCCCATAGAGGGCTATGGTGAAAAAGGAAATATCCTCAGATGAAATCTGGAAAGAAGGTTTCTGAGAAACTTCTTTGTGTTCTGTGAAATCATCTCACAGAGTTACAGCTTTCCCATCAAGAAGCCTTTCTCTAAGACAGTTCTTGTGGAATTGGCAAAGTGATATTTGGAAGCCCCTAGAGGGCTATGGGGAAAAAGGAAATATCCTCAGATGAAATCTGGAAAGAAGCTTTCTGAGAAACTGCTTAGTGTTCTGTTAATACATCTCACAGAGTTACATCTGTATTTCGTGGATATCTTTGCTAGTTTTATTTCTGTGGAATCTGAGAACAGATATTTCGGATCCCTTTGAAGACTCTAGGGCCAAAGGAAATATCCTCCGATAACAAAGAGAAAGAAGCTTTCTGAGAAACTTCTTTGAGTTCTGTGAAATCATCTCACAGAGTTACAGTTTTCCCTTCAAGAAGCCTTTCGCTAAGACAGTTCTTGTGAAATTGGCAAAGTGATATTGGGAAGCCCATAGAGGGCTATGGTGAAAAAGGAAATATCCTCAGATGAAATCTGGAAAGAAGCTTTCTGAGAAACTGCTTAGTGTTCTGTTAATTCATCTCACAGAGTTATATCTGTATTTCATGGATCTCTTTGCTAGCCTTATTTCTGTGGATTTTCAGAACAGATATTTCGGATCCCTTTGATGACTATAGGGCCAAAGGAAATATCCTCCGATAACAAAGAGAAAGAAGCTTTCTGAGAAACTTCTTTGTGTTCTGTGAAATCATCTCACAGAGTTACAGCTTTCCCCTCAAGAAGCCTTTCGCTAAGACAGTTCTTGTGGAATGGGCAAAGTGATATTTGGAACCCCATAGAGGGCTATGGTGAAAAAGGAAATATCCTCCCATGAAATCTGGAAAGAAGCTTTCTGAGAAACTGCTTAGTGTTCTGTTAATTCATCTCACAGAGTTACATCTGTATTTCGTGGATCTCTTTGCTAGCCTTATTTCTGTGGAATCTGAGAACAGATATTTCGGATCCCTTTGAAGACTATAGGGCCAAAGGAAATATCCTCCGATAACAAAGAGAAAGAAGCTTTCTGAGAAACTTCTTTGTGTTCTGTGAAATCATATCACAGAGTTACAGCTTTCCCCTCAAGAAGCCTTTCGCTAAGACAGTTCTTGTGGAATTGGCAAAGTGATATTTGGAAGCCCCTAGAGTGCTTTGGTGAAAAAGGAAATATCCTCAGATGAAATCTGGAAAGAAGCTTTCTGAGAAACTTCTTAATGTTCTGTTAATTCATCTCACAGGGTTACATCTGTATTTCGTGGATCTCTTTGCAATACTTATTTCTGTGGAATCAGAACAGATATTTCGGATCCCTTTGAAGACTATAAGGCCAAAGGAAATATCCTCCGATAACAAAGAGAAAGAAGCTTTCAGAGAAACCTCTTTGTGTTCTGTGAAATCATCTCACAGAGTTACAGCTTTCTCCTCAAGAAGCCTTTCGCTAAGACAGTTCTTGTGGAATTCGCAAAGTGATATTTGGAAGCCCATACAGGGCTATGGTGAAAAAGGAAATATCCTCAGATGAAATCTGGAAAGAAGCTTTCTGAGAAACTGCTTAGTGTTTTGTTAATTCATCTCACAGAGTTACATCTGTATTTCGTGGATCTCTTTGCTAGCCTTATTTCTGTGGAATCTGAGAACAGATATTTCGGATATCTTTGAAGACTACAGGGCCAAAGGAAATATCCTCGGATAACAAAGAGAAAGAAGCTTTGTGAGAAACTTCTCTGTGTTCTGTGCAATAATCTAACAGAGTTACAGCTTTCCCCTCAAGAAGACTTTCGCTAAGACAGTTCTTGTGGAATTGGCAAAGTGATATTTGGAAGCCCATAGAGGGCTATGGTGAAAAAGGAAATATCCTCCCATGAAATCTGGAAAGAAGCTTTCTGAAAAACTGCTTAGTGTTCTGTTAATTCATCTCACAAAGTTACATCTGTATTTCGTGGACCTCTTTGCTAGCCTTATTTCTGTGGAATCTGTGAACAGATATTTCAGATCCCTTTGAAGACTATAGGGCCAAAGGAAATATCCTCCGATAACAAAGAGAAAGAAGCTTTCTGAGAAACTTCTTTGTGTTCTGTGAAATCATCTCACAGAGTTACAGCTTTCCCTATAAGAAGCCTTTCGCTAAGACATTTCTTGTGGAATTGGCATAGTGATATTTGGTAGCCCATAGAGGGCTATGGTGAAAAAGGAAATATCCTCAGATGAAATCTGGAAAGAAGGTTTCTGAGAAACTTCTTTGTGTTCTGTGAAATCATCTCACAGAGTTACAGCTTTCCCATCAAGAAGCCTTTCTCTAAGACAGTTCTTGTGGAATTGGCAAAGTGATATTTGGAAGCCCCTAGAGGGCTATGGGGAAAAAGGAAATATCCTCAGATGAAATCTGGAAAGAAGCTTTCTGAGAAACTGCTTAGTGTTCTGTTAATACATCTCACAGAGTTACATCTGTATTTCGTGGATATCTTTGCTAGTTTTATTTCTGTGGAATCTGAGAACAGATATTTCGGATCCCTTTGAAGACTCTAGGGCCAAAGGAAATATCCTCCGATAACAAAGAGAAAGAAGCTTTCTGAGAAACTTCTTTGAGTTCTGTGAAATCATCTCACAGAGTTACAGTTTTCCCTTCAAGAAGCCTTTCGCTAAGACAGTTCTTGTGAAATTGGCAAAGTGATATTGGGAAGCCCATAGAGGGCTATGGTGAAAAAGGAAATATCCTCAGATGAAATCTGGAAAGAAGCTTTCTGAGAAACTGCTTAGTGTTCTGTTAATTCATCTCACAGAGTTATATCTGTATTTCATGGATCTCTTTGCTAGCCTTATTTCTGTGGATTTTCAGAACAGATATTTCGGATCCCTTTGATGACTATAGGGCCAAAGGAAATATCCTCCGATAACAAAGAGAAAGAAGCTTTCTGAGAAACTTCTTTGTGTTCTGTGAAATCATCTCACAGAGTTACAGCTTTCCCCTCAAGAAGCCTTTCGCTAAGACAGTTCTTGTGGAATGGGCAAAGTGATATTTGGAACCCCATAGAGGGCTATGGTGAAAAAGGAAATATCCTCCCATGAAATCTGGAAAGAAGCTTTCTGAGAAACTGCTTAGTGTTCTGTTAATTCATCTCACAGAGTTACATCTGTATTTCGTGGATCTCTTTGCTAGCCTTATTTCTGTGGAATCTGAGAACAGATATTTCGGATCCCTTTGAAGACTATAGGGCCAAAGGAAATATCCTCCGATAACAAAGAGAAAGAAGCTTTCTGAGAAACTTCTTTGTGTTCTGTGAAATCATATCACAGAGTTACAGCTTTCCCCTCAAGAAGCCTTTCGCTAAGACAGTTCTTGTGGAATTGGCAAAGTGATATTTGGAAGCCCCTAGAGTGCTTTGGTGAAAAAGGAAATATCCTCAGATGAAATCTGGAAAGAAGCTTTCTGAGAAACTTCTTAATGTTCTGTTAATTCATCTCACAGGGTTACATCTGTATTTCGTGGATCTCTTTGCAATACTTATTTCTGTGGAATCAGAACAGATATTTCGGATCCCTTTGAAGACTATAAGGCCAAAGGAAATATCCTCCGATAACAAAGAGAAAGAAGCTTTCAGAGAAACCTCTTTGTGTTCTGTGAAATCATCTCACAGAGTTACAGCTTTCTCCTCAAGAAGCCTTTCGCTAAGACAGTTCTTGTGGAATTCGCAAAGTGATATTTGGAAGCCCATACAGGGCTATGGTGAAAAAGGAAATATCCTCAGATGAAATCTGGAAAGAAGCTTTCTGAGAAACTGCTTAGTGTTTTGTTAATTCATCTCACAGAGTTACATCTGTATTTCGTGGATCTCTTTGCTAGCCTTATTTCTGTGGAATCTGAGAACAGATATTTCGGATATCTTTGAAGACTACAGGGCCAAAGGAAATATCCTCGGATAACAAAGAGAAAGAAGCTTTGTGAGAAACTTCTCTGTGTTCTGTGAAATAATCTAACAGAGTTACAGCTTTCCCCTCAAGAAGACTTTCGCTAAGACAGTTCTTGTGGAATTGGCAAAGTGATATTTGGAAGCCCATAGAGGGCTATGGTGAAAAAGGAAATATCCTTCCATGAAATCTGGAAAGAAGCTTTCTGAAAAACTGCTTAGTGTTCTGTTAATTCATCTCACAAAGTTACATCTGTATTTCGTGGACCTCTTTGCTAGCCTTATTTCTGTGGAATCTGTGAACAGATATTTCAGATCCCTTTGAAGACTATAGGGCCAAAGGAAATATCCTCCGATAACAAAGAGAAAGAAGCTTTCTGAGAAACTTCTTTGTGTTCTGTGAAATCATCTCACAGAGTTACAGCTTTCCCTATAAGAAGCCTTTCGCTAAGACATTTCTTGTGGAATTGGCATAGTGATATTTGGTAGCCCATAGAGGGCTATGGTGAAAAAGGAAATATCCTCAGATGAAATCTGGAAAGAAGCTTTCTGAGAAACTTCTTTGTGTTCTGTGAAATCATCTCACAGAGTTACAGCTTTCCCATCAAGAAGCCTTTCTCTAAGACAGTTCTTGTGGAATTGGCAAAGTGATATTTGGAAGCCCCTAGAGGGCTATGGGGAAAAAGGAAATATCCTCAGATGAAATCTGGAAAGAAGCTTTCTGAGAAACTGCTTAGTGTTTTGTTAATTCATCTCACAGAGTTACATCTGTATTTCGTGGATCTCTTTGCTAGCCTTATTTCTGTGGAATCTGAGAACAGATATTTCGGATATCTTTGAAGACTACAGGGCCAAAGGAAATATCCTCGGATAACAAAGAGAAAGAAGCTTTGTGAGAAACTTCTCTGTGTTCTGTGAAATAATCTCACAGAGTTACAGCTTTCCCCTCAAGAAGACTTTCGCTAAGACAGTTCTTGTGGAATTGGCAAAGTGATATTTGGAACCCCTAGAGGGCTATGGTGAAAAAGGAAATATCCTCCCATGAAATCTGGAAAGAAGCTTTCTGAGAAACTGCTTAGTGTTCTGTTAATTCATCTCACAGAGTTACATCTGTATTTCATGGATCTCTTTGCGAGCCTTATTTCTGTGGAATCTGAGAACAGATATTTCGGATCCCTTTGAAGACTATAGGGCCAAAGGAAATATCCTCCGATAACAAAGAGAAAGAAGCTTTCTGAGAAACTTCTTTGTGTTCTGTGAAATCATCTCACACAGTTACAGCTTTCCCCTCAAGAAGACTTTCGCTAAGACAGTTCTTGTGGAATTGGGAAAGTGATATTTGGAAGCCCTTAGAGGGCTATGGTGAAAAAGAAAATATCCTCAGATGAAATCTGGAAAAAAGCTTTCTGAGAAACTGCTTAGAGTTCGGTTAATTCATCACACAGAGTTATATCTGTATTTCGTGGATCTCTTTGCTAGCCTTATTTCTGTGGAATCAGAACAGATATTTCGGATCCCTTTGAAGACTATAGGGCCAAAGGAAATATCCTCCGATAACAAAGAGAAAGAAGCTTTCTGAGAAACTTCTTTGTGTTCTGTGAAATCATCTCACAGAGTTACAACTTTCCGCTAAAGAAGCCTTTCGGTAAGACAGTTCTTGTGGAATTGCCGAAGTGATATTTGGAAGCCCAAAGAGTGCTACGGTGAAAAAGGAAATACCCTCAGATGAAATCTGGGAAGAAGCTTTCTGAGAAACTGCGTAGTGTTCTGCGTATTCATCTCACAGAGTTACATCGGTATTTCGTGGACCTCTTTACTAGCCTTATTTCTGTGGAATCTGAGAACAGATATTTCGGATCCCTTTGAAGACTATAGGGCCAAAGGAAATATCCTCCGATAACAAAGACAAAGAAGCTTTCTGAGAAACTTCTTTGTGTTCTGTGAAATCATCTCACAGAGTTACAGCTTTCCCCTCAAGAAGCCTTTCGCTAAGGCAGTTCTTGTGGAATTGGCAAAGTGATATATGGAAGCCCCTAGACGGCTATGGTGAAAAAGGAAATATCCTCACATGAAATCTGGAAAGAAGCTTTCTGAGAAACTGCTTAGTGTTCTGTTAATTCATCTCACAGAGCTACATCTGTATTTCGTGGATCTCTTTGTTAGCCTTATTTCTGTGGAATCTGAGAACAGATATTTCGGATCCCTTTGAAGACTATAAGGCCAAAGGAAATATCCTCCGATAACAAAGAGAAAGAAGCTTTCTGAGAAACTTCTTTGTGTTCTGTGAAATCATCTCACAGAGTTACAGCTTTCCGCTCAAGAAGCCTTTCGCTAAGACAGTTCTTGTGGAATTGGCAAAGTGATATTTGGAACCCCCTAGAGGGCTATGGTGAAAAACGAAATATCCTCAGATGAAATCTGGAAAGAAGCTTTCTGAGAAACTGTTTAATGTTCTGTTAATTCATTTCACGCAGTTACATCTGTATTTCGTGGATCTCTTTGCTAACCTTATTTCTGTGGTACCTGAGAACAGATATTTCGGATCCCTTTGAAGACATAGGGCAAAAGGAAATATCCTCCGATAACAAAGAGAAAGAAGCTTTCTGAGAAACTTCTTTGTGTTCTGTGAAATCATCTCACAGAGTTACAGCTTTCCCTCAAGAAGCCCTTCGCTAAGACAGTTCTTGTGGAATTGGCAAAGTGATATTTGGTAGCCCTTAGAGGACTATGGTGAAAAAGGAAATATCCTCAGATGAAATCTGGAAAGAAGGTTTCTGAGAAACTACTTAGTGTTCTGTTAATTCATCACACAGAGTTACATCTGTATTTCGTGGATCTCTTTGCCAGCCTTATTTCTGTGGAGTCTGAGAACAGATATTTCGGATCCCTTTGAAGACTATAGGGCCAAAGGAAATATCCTCCGATAACAAAGAGAAAGAAGCTTTCTGAGAAACTTCTTTGTGTTCTGTGAAATCATCTCACAGAGTTACAGCTTTCCCCTCAAGAAGCCTTTCGCTAAGACAGTTCTTGTGGAATTGGCAAAGTGATATTTGGAAGTCCCTAGAGGGCTATGGTGAAAAAGGAAATATACTCAGATGAAATCTGGAAAGAAGCTTTCTGAGAAAGTGCTTAGTGTTCTGTTAATTCATCTCACAGAGTTACATCTGTATTTCGTGGATCTCTTTGCTAGCCTTATTTCTGTGGAATCAGAACAGATATTTCGGATCCCTTTGAAGACTATAGGGCCAAGGGAAATATCCTCCGATAACAAAGAGAAAGAAGCTTTCTGAGAAACTTCTTTGTGTTCTGTGAAATCATCTCACAGAGTTACAGCTTTCTCCTCAACAAGCCTTTCGCTAAGACGGTTCTTGTGGAATTGGCAAAGTGTTATTTGGAAGCCCTTACAGGGCTATGGTGAAAAAGGAAATATCCTCCGATGAAATCTGGAAAGAAGCTTTCTGAGAAACTGCTTAGTGTTCTGTTAATTCATCTCACAAAGTTACATCTGTATTTCGTGGATCTCTTTGCTAGCCTTATTTCTGTGGAATCTGAGAACAGATATTTCGGATCCGTTTGAAGACTACAAGGCCAAAGGAAATGTCCTCCGATAACAAAGAGAAAGAAGCTTTCTGAGAAACTTCTTTGTGTTCTGTGAAATCATCTCACAGAGTTACAGCTTTCCCCTCAAGAAGTGTTTCGCTAAGACAGTTCTTGTGGAATTGGCAAGGTGATATTTGGAAGCCCATAGAGGCTCACGGTGAAAAAGGAAATATCCTGAGTTGAAATCAGGAAAGAAGCTTTCTGAGAAACTGCTTAGTGTTCTGTTAATTCATCTCACAGAGTTACATCTGTATTTCGTGGATCTCTTTGCTCGCCTTATTTCTGTGGAATCTGAGAACAGATATTTCGGATCCCTTTGAAGACTATAGGGCCAAAGGAAATATCCTACGATAACAAAGAGAAAGAAGTTTTCTGAGAAATTTCTTTGAGTTCTGTGAAATCATCTCACTGATTTACAGCTTTCCCCTCAAGAAGCCTTTCGCTAAGACAACTCTTGTGGAATTGGCAAAGTGATATTTTGGAGCCCTTAGAGGGCTATGTTGAAAAAGGAAATATCCTCCGATGAAATCTGGAAAGAAGCTTTCTGAGAAACTGCTTAGTGTTCTGTTAATTCATCTCACAGATTTACATCTGTATTTCGTGGATCTCTTTGATATCCTTATTTCTGTGGAATCTGAGAACAGATATTTCGGATCCCTTTGAAGATATAGGGCCAAAGGAAATATCCTCCGATAACAAAGAGAAAGAAGCTTTTTGAGAAACTTCTTTGTGTTCTGTGAAATCATCTCACAGAGTTACAGCTTTCTCCTCAAGAAGCCTTTCGCTAAGACGGTTCTTGTGGAATTGGCAAAGTGATTTTTGGAATCCCATAGCGTGCTATGGTGAAAAAGGAAATATCCTCAGATGAAAACTGGAAAGAAGTTTTCTGAGAAACTGCTTAGTGTTCTGTTAATTCACCTAACAGAGTTACATCTGTATTTCGTGGATCTCTTTGCTAGCCTTATTTCTGTGGAATCTGAGAACAGATATTTCGGATCCCTTTGAAGACTATAGGGCCAAAGGAAATATCCTCCGATAACAAAGAGAAAGAAGCTTTCTGAGAAACTTCTTTGTGTTCTGTGAAATCATCTCACAGAGTTACAGCTTTCCCCTCAAGAAGCCTTTCGATAAGGCAGTTCTTTTGGAATTGGCAAAGTGATATTGGGAAGCCCATAGCGGGCTATGGTGAAAAGGAAATATCCTCAGATGAAATCTGGAAAGAAGCTTCCTGAGAAACTGCTTAGTGTTCTGTTAATTCATCTCACAGAGTTACATCTGTATTTCGTGGATCTCTTTGCTAGCCTTATTTCTGTGGAATCAGAACAGATATTTCGGATCCCTGTGAAGAGTACAGGGCCAAAGGAAATATCCACCGATAACAAAGAGAAAGAAGCTTTCTGAGAATCTTCTTCGTGTTCTGTGAAATCATCTCACAGAGTTACAGCTTTCCCCTCAAGAAGACTTTCGCTAAGACAGTTCTTGTGGAATTGGCAAAGTGATATTTGGTAGCCCTTAGAGGGCTATGGTGAAAAAGGAAATATAATCAGATGAAATCTGGAAAGAAGCTTTCTGAGAAACTGCTTAGAGTTCTGTTAATTCATCTCACAGAGTCACATCTGTATTTCGTGGATCTCTTTGCTAGCCTTATTTCTGTGGAATCAGAACAGATATTTCGGATCCCTTTGAAGACTAAAGGGCCAAAGGAAATATCCTCCGATAACAAAGAGAAAGAAGATTTCCTAGAAACCTCTTTGAGTTTTGTGAAATCATCTCAAAGAGTTACAGCTTTCCCCTCAAGAAGCCTTTCGCTAAGACAGCTCTTGTGGAATTGGGAAAGTGATATTTGGAAGCCCATAGAAGGCTATGGTGAAAAAGGAAATATCCTCTGATGAAATCTGGAAAGAAGCTTTCTGAGAAACTGCTTAGTGTTCTGTTAATTCATCTCGCAGAGTTACATCTGTATTTCGTGGATCTCTTTGCTAGCCTTATTTCTGTGGAATCTGAGAACAGATATTTCGGATCCCTTTGAAGACTATAGGGCCAAAGGAAATATCCTCCGATAACAAAGAGAAAGAAGCTTTCTGAGAAACTTCTTTGTGTTCTGTGAAATCATCTCACAGAGTTACAGCTTTCCCTTTCAAGAAGCCTTTCGCTAAGACAGCTCTGGTGGAATTGTCAAAGTTATATTTGGAAGCCCATAGAGGGCTATGGTGAAAAAGGAAATATCCTCCGATGAAATCTGGAAAGAAGCTTCCTGAGAAACTGCTTAGTGTTCTGTTAATTCTTCTCACAGAGTTACATCTGTATTTCGTGGATCTCTTTGCTAGCCTTATTTCTGTGGAAACTGAGAACAGATATTTCGGATCGCTTTGACGATATAGGGCCAAAGGAAATATCCTGCGATAACAAAGAGAAAGAAGCTTTCTGAGAAACTTCTTTGTTTTCTGTGAAATCATCTCACAGAGTTACAGCGTTCCCTCAAGAAGCCCTTCTGTAAGACAGTTCTTGTGGAATTGGCAAAGTGATATTTGGAAGCCCATAGCGGGCTATGGTGAAAAGGAAATATCCTCAGATGAAATCTGGAAAGAAGCTTCCTGAGAAACTGCTTAGTGTTCTGTTAATTCATCTCACAGAGTTACATCTGTATTTCGTGGATCTCTTTGCTAGCCTTATTTCTGTGGAATCAGAACAGATATTTCGGATCCCTGTGAAGAGTACAGGGCCAAAGGAAATATCCACCGATAACAAAGAGAAAGAAGCTTTCTGAGAAACTTCCTCGTGTTCTGTGAAATCATCTCACAGAGTTACAGCTTTCCCCTCAAGAATACTTTCGCTAAGACAGTTCTTGTGGAATTGGCAAAGTGATATTTGGTAGCCCTTAGAGGGCTATGGAAAAAAAGGAAATATAATAAGATGAAATCTGGAAAGAAGCTTTCTGAGAAACTGCTTAGAGTTCTGTTAATTCATCTCACAGAGTCACATCTGTATTTCGTGGATCTCTTTGCTAGCCTTATTTCTGTGGTATCAGAACAGATATTTCGGATCCCTTTGAAGACTAAAGGGCCAAAGGAAATATCCTCCGATAACAAAGAGAAAGAAGATTTCTGAGAAACCTCTTTGAGTTCTGTGAAATCATCTCAAAGAGTTACAGCTTTCCCCTCAAGAAGCCTTTCGCTAAGACAGCTCTTGTGGAATTGGGAAAGTGATATTTGGAAGCCCATAGAAGGCTATGGTGAAAAAGGAAATATCCTCTGATGAAATCTGGAAAGAAGCTTTCTGAGAAACTGCTTAGTGTTCTGTTAATTCATCTCGCAGAGTTACATCTGTATTTCGTGGATCTCTTTTCTAGCCTTATTTCTGTAGAATCTGAGAACAGATATTTCGGATCCCTTTGAAGACTATAGGGCCAAAGGAAATATCCTCCGATAACAAAGAGAAAGAAGCTTTCTGAGAAACTTCTTTGTGTTCTGTGAAATCATCTCACAGAGTTACAGCTTTCCCTTCAAGAAGCCTTTCGCTAAGACAGTTCTTGTGGAATTGGCAAAGTGATATTTTGAAGCCCTAGAGGGCTATGGTGAAAAAGGAAATATCCTCAGATGAAATCTGGAAAGAAGCTTTCTGAGAAACTGCTTAGAGTTCTGTTAATTCATCTCACAGAGTTACATCTGTATTTCGTGGATCCGTTTGCTAGCCTTATTTCTGTGGAATCAGAACAGATATATCGGATTCCTTTGAAGAATATAGGGCCAAAGGAAATATCCTCCGATAACAAAGAGAAAGAAGCTTTCTGAGAAACCTCTTTGTGTTCTGTGAAATAATCTCAAAGAGTTACAGCTTTCCCCTCAAGAAGCCTTTCGCTAAGACAGCTCTTGTGGAATTTGGAAAGTGATATTTGGAAGCCCATAGAGGGCTATGGTGAAAAAGGAAATATCCTCCGATGAAATCTGGAAAGAAGATTTCAGAGAAACTGCTTAGTGTTCTGTTAATTCATCTCGCAGAGTTACATCTGTATTTCCTGGATCTCTTTGCTAGCCTTATTTCTGTGGAATCTGAGAACAGATATTTCGGATCCCTTTGAAGACTATAGGGCCAAAGGAAATATCCTCCGATAACAAAGAGAAAGAAGCTTTCTGAGAAACTTCTTTGTGTTCTGGGAAATCATCTCACAGAGTTACAGCTTTCCCAACTAGAAGCCTTTCGCTTAAACAGTTCTTGTGGAATTGGCAAAGTGATATTTGGAAGCCCATAGCGGGCTATGGTGAAAAGGAAATATCCTCAGATGAAATCTGGAAAGAAGCTTTCTAAGAAACTGCTTAGAGTTCTGTTAATTCATCTCACAGAGTTACATCTGTATTTCGTGGATCTCTTTGCTAGCCTTATTTCTGTGGAATCTGAGAACAGATATTTCGGATCCCTTTGAAGACTATAGGGCCAAAGGAAATATCCTCCGATAACAAAGAGAAAGAAGCTTTCTGAGAAACTTCTTTGTGTTCTGTGAAATCATCTCACAGAGTTACAGCTTTCCCTTTCAAGAAGCCTTTCGCTAAGACAGCTCTGGTGGAATTGGCAATGTTATATTTGGAAGCCCTTAGAGGGCTATGGTGAAAAAGGAAATATCCTCCGATGAAATTTGGAAAGAAGCTTTCTGAGAAACTGCTTAGTGTTCTGTTAATTCTTCTCACAGAGTTACATCTGTATTTCGTGGATCTCTTTGCTAGCCTTATTTCTGTGGAATCTGAGAACAGATATTTCGGATCCCATTGACGATATAGGGACAAAGGAAACATCCTGCGATAACAAAGAGAAAGAAGCTTTCTGAGAAACTTCTTTGTATTCTGTGAAATCATGTCACAGAGTTACAGCTTTCCCGTGAAGAAGCCTTTCGCTAAGACAGTTCTTGTGGAATTGGCAAAGTGATATTTGGAAGCCCCTAGAGGGCTATGGTGAAAAAGGAAATATCCTCAGATGAAATCTGGAAAGAAGCTTTCTGAGAAACTGCTTAGTGTTCTGTTAATTCATCTCACAGAGTTACATCTGTATTTCGTGGATCTCTTTGCTAGCCTTATTTCTGTGGAATATGAGAACAGATATTTCGGATCCCTTGGAAGACTATAGGGCCAAAAGAAATATCCTCCGATAACAAAGAGAAAGAAGCTTTCTGAGAAACTTCTTTCTGTTCTGAGAAATCATCACAAGGAGTTACAGCTTTCCGCTAAAGAAGTCTTTCGCTAAGACAGTTCTTGTGGAATTGGCAAAGTGATATTTGGAAGCCCCTAGAGGGCTATGGTGAAAAAGGAAATATCCTCAGATGAAATCTGGAAAGAAGCTTTCTGAGAAACTACTTACTGTTCTCTTAATTCATTTCACAGAGTTACATCTGTATTTCGTGGATCTCTTTGTTAGCCTTATTTCTGTGGAATCTGAGAAGAGATATTTCGGATCCCTTTGAAGACTACAGGGCCAAAGGAAATATCCTCCGATAACAAAGAGAAAGAAGCTTTCTGAGAAACTTCTTTGTGTTCTGTGAAATCATCTCACAGAGATACAGCTTTCCCCTCAAGAAGACTTTCGCTAAGACAGTTCTTGTGGAATTTTCAAAGTGATATTTGGAAGCCCTTAGAGGGCTATGGTGAAAAAGGAAATATCCTCAGATGAAATCTGGAAAGAAGCTTTCTGAGAAACTGCTTAGTGTTCTGTTAATTCATCTCGCAGAGTTACATCTGTATTTCGTGGATATCTTTGCTAGCCTTATTTCTGTGGAATCTGAGAACAGATATTTCGGATCCCTTGGAAGACTATAGGGCCAAAGGAAATATCCTCCGATAACAAAGAGAAAGAAGCTTTTTGAGAAACTTCTTTGTGTTCTGTGAAATCATCTCACAGAGTTACAGCTTTCCCTCAAGAAGCCCTTCGCTAAGACAGTTCTTGTGGAATTGGCAAAGTGATATTTGGAAGCCCATAGAGGGCTATGGTGAAAAAGGAAATATCCTCAGATGAAATCAGGAAAGAAGCTTTCTGAGAAACTGCTTAGTGTTCTGTTAATTCATCTCACAGAGTTACGTTTGTATTTCGTAGATCTCTTTGCTATCCTTATTTCTGTGATATGTGAGTACAGATATTTCGGATAGCTTGAAGACTATAGGGCCAAAGGAAATATCCTCCGATAACAAAGAGAAAGAAGCTTTCTGAGAAACTTCTTTGTGTTCTGTGAAATCATCTCACAGAGTTACAGCTTTCCCCTCAAGAAGCCTTTCGCTAAGACAGTTCTTGTGGAATTGGCAAAGAGATATTTGGAAGCCCATAGACGGCTATGGTGAAAAAGGAAATATCCTCAGATGAAATCTGGAAAGAAGCTTTCTGAGAAACTGCTTAGTGTTCTGTTAATTCATCTCGCAGAGTTACATCTGTATTTCGTGGATCTCTTTGCTAGCCTTATTTCTGTGGAATCTGAGATCAGATATTTCGGATCCCTTTGAAGACTATAGGGCCAAAGGAAATATCCTCCGATAACAAAGAGGAAGAACCTTTCTGAGAAACTTCTTTGTGTTCTGTGAAATCATCTCACCGAGTTACAGCTTTCCCCTCAAGAAGCCTTTCGCTAAGACAGTTCTTGTGGAATTGGCAAAGTGATACTTGGAAGCCCTTAGAGGGCTATGGTGAAAAAGGAAATATCCTCAGATGAAATCTGGAAAGAAGCTTTCTATGAAACTGCTTAGTGTTCTGTTAATTCATCTCACACAGTTACATCTGTGTTTCGTGGAAGTCTTTGCTAGCCTAATTTCTGCGGAATGTGAGAACAGATATTTCGGATCCCTTTGAAGACTATAGGGCCAAATTAAATATCCTTCGATAACAAAGAGAAAGAAGCTTTCTGAGAAACTTCTTTGTGTTCTGTAAAATCATCTCACAGAGTTACAGCTTTTTCCTCAAGAAGCCTTTCGCTAAGACAGTTCTTGTGAAATTGGCAAAGTGATATTTGGTAGCCCTTAGAGGACTATGGTGAAAAAGGAAATATCCTCAGATGAAATCTGGAAAGAAGCTTTCTGAGAAACTAGTTAGTGTTCTGTTAATTCATCTCACAGAGTTACATCTGTATTTCGTGGATCTGTTTGCTAGCCTTATTTCTGTGGAATCAGAACAGATATTTCGGATCCCTTTGGAGACTATAGGGCCAAAGGAAATATCCTCCGATAACAAAGAGAAAGAAGCTTTCTGAGAAACTTCTTTGTGTCTGTGAAATCATCTCACAGAGTTACAGCTTTCCCCATAAAAGTGTGTCGCTAAGACAGTTCTTGTGGAAATGGCAAAGTGATATTTGGAAGCCCATAGAGGGTTACGGTGAAAAAGGAAATATCCTCCGATGAAATCTGAAAAGAAGCTTTCTGAGAAACTGCTTAGTGTTCTGTTAATTCATCTCACAGAGTTACATCTGTATTTCGTGGATCTCTTTGCTAGCCTTATTTCTGTGGAATCTGAGAACAGATATTTCGGATCCGTTTGAAGACTACAGTGCCAAAGGAAATATCCTCCGATAACAAAGAGAAAGAAGCTTTCTGAGAAAGTTCTTTGTGTTCTGTGAAATCATCTCACAGAGTTTCAGCTTTCCCCTCAAGAAGTCTTTCGCTAAGACAGTTCTTGTGGAATTGGCAAAGTGATATTTGGAAGCCCATAGAGGGCTACGGTGAAAAAGGAAATATCCTCCGATGAAATCTGGAAAGAAGTTTTCTGAGAAACTGCTTAGTGTTCTGTTAATTCATTTCACAGAGTTACATCTGTATTTCGTGGATCTCTTTGCTAGCCTTATTTCTGTGGAATCTGAGAACAGATATTTCGGATCCCTTTGAAGACTATAGGGCCAAAGGAAATATCCTCCGATAACAAAGAGAAAGAAGCTTTCTGAGAAACTTCTTTGTGTTCTGTGAAATCATCTCACAGAGTTACAGCTTTCCCTAGAAGAAGCCTTTCGTTAAGACAGTTTTTGTGGAATTGGCAAAGTGATATTTGGTAGCCCATAGAGGACTATGGTGTAAAAGGAAATATCCTCAGATGAAATCTGGCAAGAAGCTTTCTGAGAAACTACTTAGAGTTCTGTTAATTCATCTCACAGAGTTACATCTGTATTTCGTGGATCTCTCTGCTAGCCTTATTTCTGTGGAATCTGAGAAGAGATATTTCGGATCCCTTTGAAGACTATAGGGCCAAAGGAAATATCCTCCGATAACAAAGAGAAAGAAGCTTTCTGAGAAACTTCTTTGTGTTCTGTGAAATCATCTCACAGAGTTACAGCTATCCCCTCAAGAAGCCTTTCGCTAAGACAGTTCTTGTGGAATTGGCAATGTGATATTTGGAAGCCACTAGAGGGCTATGGTGAAAAAGGAAATATCCTCAGATGAAATCTGGACAGAAGCTTTCTGAGAAACTGCTTAGTGTTTTGTTAATTCATCTCACAGAGTTACATCTGTATTTCGTGGATCTCTTTGCTAGCCTTATATCTGTGGAATCAGAACAGATATTTCGGATCCCTTTGAAGACTATAGGGCCAAAGAAAATATCCTCCGATAAAAAAGAGAAAGAAGCTTTCTGAGAAACCTCTTTGTGTTCTGTGAAATCATCTCAGAGAGTTACAGCTTTGTCATCAAGAAGCCTTTCGCTGAGGCAGTTCTTGTGGAATTGGCAAAGTGATATTTGGAAGCCCATACAGGGCTATGATGACAAAGGAAATATCCTCAGATGAAATCTGGAAAGAAGCTTTCTGAGAAACTGCTTAGTGTTCTGTTAATTCATCTTACAGAGTTACATCTGTATTTCTTGGATCTCTTTGCTAGCCTTATTTCTGTGGAATCTGAGAACAGATATTTCGGATCCGTTTGAAGACTACAGGGCCAAAGGAAATATCCTCCGATAACAAAGAGAAAGAAGCTTTCTGAGAAACTTCTTTGTGTTCTGTGAAATCATCTCACAGAGTTACAGCTTTCCCCTCAAGAAGTCTTTCGCTAAGACAGTTCTTGTGGAATTGGCAAAGTGATATTTGGAAGCCCATAGAGGGCTACGGTGAAAAAGGAAATATCCTCCGATGCAATCTGCAAAGAAGCTTTCTGAGAAACTGCTTAGTGTTCTGTTAATTCATCTCACAGAGTTACGTTTGTATTTCGTAGATCTCTTTGCTAGCCTTATTTCTGTGGAATGTGAGAACAGATATTTCGGATCCCTTGAAGACTATAGGGCCAAAGGAAATATCCTCCGATAACAAAGACAAAGAAGCTTTCTGAGAAACTTCTTTGTGTTCTGTGAAATCATCTCACAGAGTTACAGCTTTCCCGTCAAGAAGCCTTTCGCTAAGACAGTTCTTCTGGAATTGGCAAAGTGATATATGGAAGCCCCTAGAGGGCTATGGTGAAAAAGGAAATATCCTCAGATGAAATCTGGAAAGAAGCTTTCTGAGAAACTGCTTAGTGTTTTGTTAATTCATCTCACAGAGTTACATCTGTATTTCGTGGATCTCTTTGCTAGCCTTATTTCTGTGGAATGAAAGAACAGATATTTCGGATCCCTTTGAAGACTATAGGGCCAAAGGAAATATCCTCCGATAACAAAGAGAAAGAAGCTTTCTGAGAAACTTCTTTCTGTTCTGTGAAATCATCTCACAGAGTTATAGCTTTCCCTAGAAGAAGCCTTTCGTTAAGACAGTTCTTGTGGAATTGGCAAAGTGATATTTGGTAGCCCTTAGAGGACTATGGTGAAAAAGGAAATATCCTCAGATGAAATCTGGAAAGAATCTTTCTGAGAAACTACTTAGTGTTCTGTTAATTCATCTCAGAGAGTTACATCTGTATTTCGTGGATCTCTCTGCTAGCCTTATTTCTGTGGAATCTGAGAACAGATATTTCGGATCCCTTTGAAGACTATAGGGCCAAAGGAAATATCCTCCGATAACAAAGAGAAAGAAGCTTTCCTAGAAACTTCTTTGTGTTCTGTGAAATCATCTCACATAGTTACAGCTATCCCCTCAAGAAGCCTTTCGCTAAGACAGTTCTTGTGGAATTGGCAAAGTGATATTTGGAAGCCCCTAGAGGGCTATGGTGAAAAAGGAAATATCCTCAGATGAAATCTGGAAAGAAGCTTTCTGAGAAACTGCTTAGTGTTTTGTTAATTCATCTCACAGAGTTACATCTGTATTTCGTGGATCTCTTTGCTAGCCTTATTTTTGTGGAATCAGAACAGATATTTCGGATCCCTTTGAAGACTATAGGGCCAAAGGAAATATCCTCCGATAACAAAGAGAAAGAAGCTTTCTGAGAAAGTTCTTTGTGTTCTGTGAAATCATCTCACAGAGTTACAGCTTTCCCCTCAAGAAGCCTTTCGCTAAGACAGTTCTTGTGGAATTCGCCAAGTGATATTTGGAAGCCCATACAGGGCTATGGTGAAAAAGGAAATATCCTCAGATGAAATCTGGAAAGAAGCTTTCTGAGAAACTGCTTAGTGTTCTGTTAATTAATCTCACAGAGTTCCATCTGTATTTCGTGGATCCTTTGCTAGCCTTATTTCTGTGGAATGTGAGAACAGATATTTCGGATCCCTTTGAAGATATAGGGCCAAAGGAAATATCCTCCGATAACAAAGAGAAAGAAGCTTTCTGAGAAACTTCTTTGTGTTCTGTGAAATCATCTCACCGAGTTACAGCTTTCCCCTCAAGAAGCCTTTCGCTAAGACAGTTCTTGTGGAATTGGCAAAGTGATACTTGGAAGCCCTTAGAGGGCTATGGTGAAAAAGGAAATATCCTCAGGTGAAATCTGGAAAGAAGCTTTCTATGAAACTGCTTAGTGTTCTGTTAATTCATCTCACACAGTTACATCTGTATTTCGTGGATGTCTTTGCTAGCCTTATTTCTGCGGTATGTGAGAACAGATATTTCGGATCCCTTTGAAGACTATAGGGCCAAAGGAAATATCCTTCGATAACAAAGAGAAAGAAGCTTTCTGAGAAACTTCTTTGTGTTCTGTAAAATCATCTCACAGAGTTACAGCTTTATCCTCAAGAAGCCTTTCGCTAAGACAGTTCTTGTGAAATTGGCAAAGTGATATTTGGTAGCCCTTAGAGGACTATGGTGAAAAAGGAAATATCCTCAGATGAAATCTGGAAAGAAGCTTTCTGAGAAACTACTTAGTGTTCTGTTAATTCATCTCACATAGTTACATCTGTATTTCGTGGATCTCTTTGCTAGCCTTATTTCTGTGGAATCAGAACAGATATTTCGGATCCCTTTGGAGACTATAGGGCAAAGGAAATATCCTCCGATAACAAAGAGAAAGAAGCTTTCTGAGAAACTTCTTTGTGTCTGTGAAATCATCTCACAGCGTTACAGCTTTCCCCATAAAAGTGTGTCGCTAAGACAATTCTTGTGGAATTGGCAAAGTGATATTTGGAAGCCCATAGAGGGTTACGGTGAAAAAGGAAATATCCTCCGATGAAATCTGGAAAGAAGCTTTCTGAGAAACTGCTTAGTGTTCTGTTAATTCATCTCACAGAGTTACATCTGTATTTCGTGAATCTCTTTGCTAGCCTTATTTCTGTGGAATCTGAGAACAGATATTTCGGATCCCTTTGAAGACTATAGGGCCAAAGGAAATATCCTCCGATAACAAAGAGAAAGAAGCTTTCTGAGAAACATCTTTGTGTTCTGTGAAATCATCTCACAGAGTTACAGCTTTCCCCTCAAGAAGCCTTTCGCTAAGACGGCTCTTGTGGAATCGGCAAAGTGATATTTGGAAGCCCTTAGAGGGCTATGGTGAAAAAGGAAATATCCTCCGATGAAATCTGGAAAGAAGCTTTCTGAGAAACTGCTTAGTGTTCTCTTAATTAATCTCACAGAGTTACATCTGTATTTCGTGGATCCCTTTGCTAGCCTTATTTCTGTGGAATGTGAGAACAGATATTTCGGATCCCTTTGAAGTTATAGGGCCAAAGGAAATATCCTCCGATAACAAAGAGAAAGAAGCTTTCTGAGAAACTTCTTTGTGTTCCGTGAAATCATCACAAAGAGTTACAGCTTTCCCTCAAGAAGCCCTTCGCTAAGACAGTTCTTGTGGAATTGGCAAAGTGATATTTGGAATCCCATAGAGGGCTATGGTGAAAAAGGAAATATCCTCAGATGAAATCAGGAAAGAAGCTTTCTGAGAAACTGCTTAGTGTTCTGTTAATTCATCTCACAGAGTTACGTTTGTATTTCGTAGATCTCTTTGCTAGCCTTATTTCTGTGGAATCTGAGAACAGATATTTCGGATCCCTTTGAAGACTATAGGGCCAAAGGAAATATCCTCCGATAACAAAGAGAAAGAAGCTTTCTGAGAAACTTCTTTGTGTTCTGTGAAATCATCTCACAGAGTTACAGCTTTCCCTTTCAAGAAGCCTTTCGCTAAGACAGCTCTGGTGGAATTGTCAAAGTTATATTTGGAAGCCCTTAGAGGGCTATGGTGAAAAAGGAAATATCCTCCGATGAAATTTGGAAAGAAGCTTTCTGTGAAACTGCTTAGTGTTCTGTTAATTCTTCTCACAGAGTCACATCTGTATTTCGTGGATCTCTTTGCTACCCTTATTTCTGTGGAATCAGAACAGATATTTCGGATCCCTTTGAAGACTAAAGGGTCAAAGGAAATATCCTCCGATAACAAAGAGAAAGAAGCTTTCTGAGAAACCTCTTTGTGTTCTGTGAAATCATCTCAAAGAGTTACAGCTTTCCCCTCAAGAAGCCTTTCGCTAAGACAGCTCTTGTGGAATTGGGAAAGTGATATGTGGAAGCCCATAGAGGGCTATGGTGAAAAAGGAAATATCCTCCGATGAAATCTGGAAAGAAGATTTCACAGAAACTGCTTAGTGTTCTGTTAATTCATCTCGCAGAGTTACATCTGTATTTCCTGGATCTCTTTGCTAGCCTTATTTCTGTGGAATCTGAGAACAGATATTTCGGATCCCTTTGAAGACTATAGGGCCAAAGGAAATATCTTCCGATAACAAAGAGAAAGAAGCTTTCTGAGAAACTTCTTTGTGTTCTGGGAAATCATCTCACAGAGTTACAGCTTTCCCCTCAAGAAGCCTTTCGCTAAGAAAGTTCTTGTGGAATTGGCAAAGTGATATTTGGAAGCCCATAGCGGGCTATGGTGAAAAGGAAATATCCTCAGATGAAATCTGGAAAGAAGCTTTCTAAGAAACTGCTTAGAGTTCTGTTAATTCATCTCACAGAGTTACATCGGTATTTCGTGGATCTCTTTGCTAGCCTTATTTCTGTGGAATCAGAACAGATATTTCGGATCCCTTTGAAGACTATAGGGCCAAAGGAAATATCCTAAGATAACAAAGAGAAAGAAGATTTCTGAGTAACCTCTTTGAGTTCTGTGAAATCATCTCAAACAGTTACAGCTTTCCCCTCAAGAAGCCTTTCGCTAAGACAGCTCTTGTGGAATTGGGAAAGTGATATTTGGAAGCCCATAGAGGCCTATGGTGAAAAAGGAAATATCCTCCGATGAAATCTGGAAAGAAGCTTTCTGAGAAACTGCTTAGTGTTCTGTTAATTCATCTCGCAGAGTTACATCTGTATTTCGTGGATCTCTTTGCTAGCCTTATTTCTGTGGAATCTGAGAACAGATATTTCGGATCCCTTTGAAGACTATAGGGCCAAAGGAAATATCCTCCGATAACAAATACAAAGAAGCTTTCTGAGAAACTTCTTTGTGTTCTGTGAAATCATCTCACAGAGTTACAGCTTTCCCGTCAAGAAGCCTTTCGCTAAGACAGTTCTTGTGGAATTGGCAAAGTGATATATGGAAGCCCCTAGAGGGCTATGGTGAAAAAGGAAATATCCTCAGATGAAATCTGGAAAGAAGCTTTCTGAGAACCTGCTTAGTGTTCTGTTAATTCATCTCACAGAGTTACATCTGTATTTCTTGGATCTCTTTGCTAGCCTTATTTCTGTGGAATCTGAGAATAGATATTTCGGATCCCTTTGAAGACTATAGGGCCAAAGGAAATATCCTCCGATAGCAAAGAGAAAGAAGCTTTCTGAGAAACCTCTTTGTGTTCTGTGAAATCATCTCACAGAGTTACAGCTTTCTCCTCAAGAAGCCTTTCGCTAAGACGGTTCTTGTGGAATTGGCAAAGTGATATTTGGAAGCCCATAC
Source organism: Macaca mulatta (assembly GCF_049350105.2). NCBI lineage: Eukaryota > Metazoa > Chordata > Mammalia > Primates > Cercopithecidae > Macaca > Macaca mulatta. The sequence continues at coordinate 26,313,082 of NC_133420.1, forward strand.
AGGGCTATGATGAAAAAGGAAATATCCTCAGATGAAATCTGGAAAGAAGCTTTCTGAGAAACTGCTTAGTGTTCTGTAAATTCATCTCACAGAGTTACATCTGTATTTCGTGGATCTCTTTGCTAGCCTTATTTCTGTGTATCTGAGAACAGATATTTCGGATCCGTTTGAAGACTACAGGGCCAAAGGAAATATCCTCCGATAACAAAGAGAAAGAAGCTTTCTGAGAAACTTCTTTGTGTTCTGTGAAATCATCTCACAGAGTTACAGCTATCCCCTCAAGAAGCCTTTCACTAAGACAGTTCTTGTGGAATTGGGAAAGTGATATTTGGAAGCCCCTAGAGGGCTATGGTGAAAAAGGAAATATCCTCAGATGAAATCTGGAAAGAAGCTTTCTGAGAAACTGCTTAGTGTTCTGTTAATTCATCTCACAGAGTTACATCTGTATTTCGTGGATCTCTTTGCTAGCCTTATTTCTGTGGAATAGGAACAGATATTTCGGATCCCTTTGAAGACTATAGGGCCAAAGGAAATATCCTCCGATAACAAAGAGAAAGAAGCTTTCTGAGAAACCTCTTTGTGTTCTGTGAAATCATCTCACAGAGTTACAGCTTCCTCCTCAAGAAGCCTTTCGCTAAGACGGTTCTTGTGGAATTCGCAAAGTGATATTTGGAAGCCCGAAGAGGGCTATTTTGAAAAAGGAAATATCCTCAGATGAAATCTGGAAAGAAGCTTTGTGAGAAACTGCTTAGTGTTCTGTTAATTCATCTCACAGAGTTACATCTGTATTTCGTGGATCTCTTTGCCAGCCTTATTTCTGTGTATCTGAGAACAGATATTTCAGATCCGTTTGAAGACTACAGGGCCAAAGTCAATATCCTCTGATAACAAAGAGAAAGAAGCTTTTTGAGAAACTTCTTTGTGTTTTTTGAAATCATCTCACCGATTTACAGCTTTCCAATCAAGAAGCCTTTCGCTAAGACAGTTCTTGTGGAATTGGCAAAGTGATATTTCGAAGCCCCTAGAGGGCTATGGTGAAAAAGGAAATATCCTCCGATGCAATCTGGAAAGAAGCTTTCTGAGAAACTGCTTAGTGTTCTGTTAATTCATCTCACAGAGTTACGTTTGTATTTCGTAGATCTCTTTGCTAGCCTTATTTCTGTGGAATGTGAGAACAGATATTTCGGATCCCTTGAAGACTATAGGGCCAAAGGAAATATCCTCCGATAACAAAGACAAAGAAGCTTTCTGAGAAACCTCTTTGTGTTCTGTGAAATCATCTCACAGAGTTACAGCTTTCCCGTCAAGAAGCCTTTCGCTAAGACAGTTCTTGTGGAATTGGCAAAGTGATATATGGAAGCCCCTAGAGGGCTATGGTGAAAAAGGAAATATCCTCAGATGAAATCGGGAAAGAAGCTTTCTGAGAAACTGCTTAGTTTTCTGTTAATTCATCTCACAGAGTTACATCTGTATTTCGTGGATCTCTTTGCTACCCTTATTTCTGTGGAATGAAAGAACAGATATTTCGGATCCCTTTGAAGACTATAAGGCCAAAGGAAATATCCTCCGATAACAAAGAGAAAGAAGCTTTCTGAGAAACTTCTTTGTGTTCTGTGAAATCATCTCACAGAGTTATAGCTTTCCCTAGAAGAAGCCTTTCGTTAAGACAGTTCTTGTGGAATTGGCAAAGTGATATTTGGTAGCCCATAGAGGACTATGGTGAAAAAGGAAATATCCTCAGATGAAATCTGGAAAGAAGCTTTCTGAGAAACTACTTAGTGTTCTGTTAATTCATCTCAGAGAGTTACATCTGTATTTCGTGGATCTCTCTGCTAGCCTTATTTCTGTGGAATCTGAGAACAGATATTTCGGATCCCTTTGAAGACTATAGGGCCAAAGGAAATATCCTCCGATAACAAAGAGAAAGAAGCTTTCTGAGAAACTTCTTTGTGTTCTGTGAAATCATCTCACAGAGTTACAGCTTTCCCTAGAAGAAGCCTTTCGTTAAGACAGTTCTTGTGGAATTGGCAAAGTGATATTTGGTAGCCCATAGAGGACTATGGTGAAAAAGGAAATATCCTCAGATGAAATCTGGAAAGAAGCTTTCTGAGAAACTGCTTAATGTTCTGTTAATTCATCTCACAGAGTTACATCTGTATTTCGTGGATCTCTTTGCTAGCCTTATTTCTGTGGAATCTGAGAACAGATATTTCGGATCCCTTTGAAGACTACAGGGCCAAAGGAAATATCCTCCGATAACAAAGAGAAAGAAGCTTTCTGAGAAACTTCTTGGTGTTCTGTGAAATCATCTCACAGAGTTACAACTTTCCCCTCAACAAGCCTTTCGCTAAGACAGTTCTTGTGGAATTGGCAAAGTGATATTTGGAAGCCCCTAGAGGGCTATGCTGCAAAAGGAAATATCCTCTGATGAAATCTGGAAAGAAGCTTTCTGAGAAACTGCTTAGTGTTCTGTTAATTCATCTCACAGAGTTACATCTGTATTTCGTGGATCTCTTTGCTAGCCTTATTTCTGTTGAATCTGAGAACAGATATTTCGGATCCCTTTGAAGACTACAGGGCCAAAGGAAATATCCTCCGATAACAAAGAGAAAGAAGCTTTCTGAGAAACTTCTTTGTGTTCTGTGAAATCATCTCACCGAGTTACAACATTCCCTAGAAGAAGCCTTTCGCTAAGACAGTTCTTGTGGAATTGGCAAAGTGATATTTGGTAGCCCATACAGGGCTATGGTGAAAAAGGAAATATCCTCCGAGTAAATCTGGAAAGAAGCTTTTGAGAAACTGCTTAATGTTCTGTTAATTCATCTCAGAGGGTTACATCTGTATTTCGTGGATCTCTTTGCTAGCCTTATTTCTGTGGAATCTGAGAACAGATATTTCGGATCCCTTTGAAGACTATAGGGCCAAAGGAAATATCCTCCGATAAAAAAGAGAAAGAAGCTTTCTGAGAAACTTCTTTGTGTTCTGTGAAATCATCTCACAGAGTTACAGCTTTCCCAGAAGAAGCCTTTCGTTAAGACAGTTCTTGTGGAATTGGCAAAGTGATATTAGGTAGCCCATAGAGGACTATGGTGAAAAAGGAAATATCCTCAGATGAAATCTGGAAAGAAGCTTTCTGAGAAACTACTTAGTGTTCTGTTAATTCATTTCAGAGAGTTACATCTGTATTTCGTGGATCTCTCTGCTAGCCTTATTTCTGTGGAATCTGAGAACAGATATTTCGGATCCCTTTGAAGACTATAGGGCCAAAGGAAATATCCTCCGATAACAAAGAGAAAGAAGCTTTCTGAGAAACTTCTTTGTGTTCTGTGAAATCTTCTCACATAGTTACAGCTATCCCCTCAAGAAGCCTTTCGCTAAGACAGTTCTTGTGGAATTGGCAAAGTGATATTTGGAAGCCCATAGAGGGCTATGGTGAAAAAGGAAATATCCTCAGATGAAATCTGGAAAGAAGCTTTCTGAGAAACTGCTTAGTGTTTTGTTAATTCATCTCACAGAGTTACATCTGTATTTCGTGGATCTCCTTGCTAGCCTTATTTCTGTGGAATCAGAACAGATATTTCGTATCCCTTTGAAGACTATAGGGCCAAAGGAAATATCCTCCGATAACAAAGAGAAAGAAGCTTTCTGAGAAAGTTCTTTGTGTTCTGTGAAATCATCTCACAGAGTTACAGCTTTCCCCTCAAGAAGCCTTTCGCTAAGACAGTTCTTGTGGAATTGGCAAAGTGATATTTGGAAGCCCATACAGGGCTATGGTGAAAAAGGAAATATCCTCAGATGAAATCTGGAAAAAAGCTTTCTGAGAAACTGCTTAGAGTTCTCTTAATTCATCTCAGAGAGTTACATCTGTATTTCGTGGATCTCTTTGCTAGCCTTATTTCTGTAGAATCTGAGAACACATATTTCGGATCCCTTTGAAGACTATAGGGCCAAAGGAAATATCCTCCAATAACAAAGAGAAAGAAGCTTTCTGAGAAAGTTCTTTGTGTTCTGTGAAATCATCTCACAGAGTTACAGCTTTCCCTCAAGAAGCCCTTCGCTAAGACAGTTCTTGTGGAATTGTCAAAGTGATATTTGGAAGCACATAGAGGGCTATGTTGAAAAAGGAAATATCCTCAGATGCAATCTGGAAAGAAGCTTTCTGAGAAACTGCTTAGTGTTCTGTTAATTCATCTCACAGAGTTACGTTTGTATTTCGTAGATCTCTTTGCTAGCCTTATTTCTGTGGAATGTGAGAACAGATATTTCGGATCCCTTGAAGACTATAGGGCCAAAGGAAATATCCTCCGATAACAAAGACAAAGAAGCTTTCTGAGAAACCTCTTTGTGTTCTGTGAAATCATCTCACAGAGTTACAGCTTTCCCGTCAAGAAGCCTTTAGCTAAGACAGTTCTTGTGGAATTGGCAAAGTGATATATGGAAGCCCCTAGAGGGCTATGGTGAAAAAGGAAATATCCTCAGATGAAATCTGGAAAGAAGCTTTCTGAGAAACTGCTTAATGTTCTGTTAATTCATCTCACAGAGTTACATCTGTATTTCGTGGATCTCTTTGCTAGCCTTATTTCTGTGGAATCTGAGAACTGATATTTCGGTTCCCTTTGAAGACCAGAGGGCCAAAGGAAATATCCTCCGATAACAAAGAGAAAGAAGCTTTCTGAGAAACCAATTTGTGTTATGTGAAATTATCTCACAGAGTTTCATCTTTCCCCTGAAGAAGCGTTTCGATAAGGCAGTTCTTGTGGAATTGGCAAGGTGATATTGGGAAGCCCATAGAGGGCTATGGTGAAAAAAGAAATATCCTCAAATGAAATCTGGAAAGCAGCTTTCTGAGAAACTGCTTAGTGTTCTGGTAATTCATCTCACAGAGTTACATCTGTATTTCGTGGATCTCTTTGCTAGCCTTATTTCTGTGGAATCTGAGAACAGATATTTCGGATCCCTTTGAAGACTACAGGGCCAAAGGAAATATCCTCTGATAACAAAGAGAAAGAAGCTTTCTGAGAAACTTCTTTGTGTTCTGTGAAATCATCTCACAGAGTTACAACTTTCCCCTCAACAAGCCTTTCGCTAAGACAGTTCTTATGGAATTGGCAAAGTGATATTTGGAAGCCCCTAGAGGGCTATGCTGCAAAAGGAAATATCCTCTGATGAAATCTGGAAAGAAGCTTTCTGAGAAACTGCTTAGTGTTCTGTTAATTCATCTCACAGAGTTACATCTGTATTTCGTGGATCTCTTTGCTAGCCTTATTTCTGTTGAATCTGAGAACAGATATTTCGGATCCCTTTGAAGACTACAGGGCCAAAGGAAATATCCTCCGATAACAAAGAGAAAGAAGCTTTCTGAGAAACTTCTTTGTGTTCTGTGAAATCATCTCACCGAGTTACAACATTCCCTAGAAGAAGCCTTTCGCTAAGACAGTTCTTGTGGAATTGGCAAAGTGATATTTGGTAGCCCATACAGGGCTATGGTGAAAAAGGAAATATCCTCCGAGTAAATCTGGAAAGAAGCTTTTGAGAAACTGCTTAGTGTTCTGTTAATTCATCTCAGAGGGTTACATCTGTATTTCGTGGATCTCTTTGCTAGCCTTATTTCTGTGGAATCTGAGAACAGATATTTCGGATCCCTTTGAAGACTATAGGGCCTAAGGAAATATCCTCCGATAACAAAGAGAAAGAAGCTTTCTGAGAAATTTCTTTGTGTTCTGTGAAATCATCTCACAGAGTTACAGCTTTCCCCTCAAGAAGCCTTTCGCTAAGACAGCTCTTGTGGAATTGGGAAAGTGATATTTGGAAGCCCATAGAGGGCTATGGTGAAAAAGGAAATATCCTCCGATGAAATCTGGAAAGAAGCTTTCTGAGAAACTGCTTAGTGTTCTGTTAATTCATTTCACAGAGTTACATCTGTATTTCGTGGATCTCTTTGCTAGCCTTATTTCTGTGGAATCTGAGAACAGATATTTCGGATAACTTTGAAGACTATAGGGCCAAAGGAAATATCCTCCGATAACAAAGAGAAAGAAGCTTTCTGAGAAACTTCTTTGTGTTCTGTGAAATCATCTCACAGAGTTACAGCTTTCCCGTCAAGAAGCCTTTCGCTAAGACAGTTCTTGTGGAATTGGCAAAGTGATATATGGAAGCCCCTAGAGGGCTATGGTGAAAAAGGAAATATCCTCAGATGAAATCTGGAAAGAAGCTTTCTGAGAAACTGCTTAATGTTCTGTTAATTCATCTCACAGAGTTACATCTGTATTTCGTGGATCTCTTTGCTAGCCTTATTTCTGTGGAATCTGAGAACAGATATTTCGGTTCCCATTGAAGACCAGAGGGCCAAAGGAAATATCCTCCGATAACAAAGAGAAAGAAGCTTTCTGAGAAACCACTTTGTGTTCTGTGAAATCATCTCACAGAGTTTCAGCTTTCCCCTCAAGAAGCCTTTCGATAAGGCAGTTCTTGTGGAATTGGCAAGGTGATATTGGGAAGCCCATAGAGGGCTATGGTGAAAAAAGAAATATCCTCAAATGAAATCAGGAAAGAAGCTTTCTGAGAAACTGCTTAGTGTTCTGTTAATTCATCTCACAGAGTTACATCTGTATTTCGTGGATCTCTTTGCTAGCCTTATTTCTGTGGAATCAGAACAGATATTTCGGATCCCTTTGAAGACTATAGGGCCAAAGGAAATATCCTCCGATAACAAAGAGAAAGAAGCTTTCTGAGAAAGTTCTTTGTGTTCTGTGAAATCATCTCACAGAGTTACAGCTTTCCCCTCAAGAAGCCTTTCGCTAAGACAGTTCTTGTGGAATTGGCAAAGTGATATTTGGAAGCCCATACAGGGCTATGGTGAAAAAGGAAATATCCTCCGAGGAAATCTGGAAAGAAGCTTTTGAGAAACTGCTTAGTGTTCTGTTAATTCATCACAGAGGGTTACATCTGTATTTCGTGGATCTCTTTGCTAGCCTTATTTCTGTGGAATCTGAGAACAGATATTTCGGATCCCTTTGAAGACTATAGGGCCTAAGGAAATATCCTCTGATAACAAAGAGAAAGAAGCTTTCTGAGAATTTTCTTTGTGTTCTGTGAAATCATCTCACAGAGTTACAGCTTTCCCCTCAAGAAGCCTTTCGATAAGGCAGGTCTTGTGAAATTGGCATAGTGATATTGGGAAGCCCATAGAGGGCTATGGTGAAAAAGGAAATATCCTCAGATGAAATCTGGAAAGAAGCTTTCTGAGAAACTGCTTAGTTTTCTGTTAATTCATCTCACAGAGTTACATCTGTATTTCGTGGATCTCTTTGCTACCCTGATTTCTGTGGAATGTAAGAACAGATATTTCGGATCCCTTTGAAGACTATAGGACCAAAGGAAATATCCTCCGATAACAAAGAGAAAGAAGCTTTCTGAGAAACTTCTTTGTGTTCTGTGAAATCATCTCACAGAGTTACAGCTTTCCCTAGAAGAAGCCTTTCGTTAAGACAGTTCTTGTGGAATTGGCAAAGTGATATTTGGAAGCCCATAGAGGACTATGGTGAAAAAGGAAATATCCTCAGATGAAATCTGGAAAGAAGATTTCTGAGAAACTACTTAGTGTTCTGTTAATTCATCTCACAGAGTTACATCTGTATTTCGTGGATCTCTCTGCTAGCCTTATTTCTGTGGAATCTGAGAACAGATATTTCGGATCCCTTTGTAGACTATAGGGCCAAAGGAAATATCCTCCGATAACAAAGAGAAAGAAGCTTTCTGAGAAACTTCTTTGTGTTCTGTGAAATCATCTCACATAGTTACAGCTATCCCCTCAAGAAGCCTTTCTCTAAGACAGTTCTTGTGGAATTGGCAAAGTGATATTTGGAAACCCCTAGAGGGCTATGGTGAAAAAGGAAATATCCTCAGATGAAATCTGGAAAGAAGCTTTCTGAGAAACTGCTTAGTGTTTTGTTAATTCATCTCACAGAGTTACATCTGTATTTCGTGGATCTCTTTGCTAGCCTTATTTCTGTGGAATCAGAACAGATATTTCGGATCCCTTTGAAGACTATAGGGCCAAAGGAAATATCCTCCGATAACAAAGAGAAAGAAGCTTTCTGAGAAAGTTCTTTGTGTTCTGTGAAATCATCTCACAGAGTTACAGCTTTCCCCTCAAGAAGCCTTTCGCTAAGACAGTTCTTGTGGAATTGGCAAAGTGATATTTAGAAGCCCATACAGGGCTATGGTGAAAAAGGAAATATCCTCAGATGAAATCTGGAAAGAAGCTTTCTGAGAAACTGCTTAGAGTTCTGTTAATTCATCTCACAGAGTTACATCTGTATTTCGTGGATCTCTTTGCTAGCCTTATTTCTGTGGAATCTGAGAACACATATTTCGGATCCCTTTGAAGACCATAGGGCCAAAGGAAATATCCTCCGATAACAAAGAGAAAGAAGCTTTCTGAGAAACTTCTTTGTGTTCTGTGAAATCATCTCACCGAGTTACAACATTCCCTAGAAGAAGCCTTTCGCTAAGACAGTTCTTGTGGAATTGACAAAGTGATATTTGGTAGCCCATACAGGGCTATGGTGAAAAAGGAAATATCCTCCGAGGAAATCTGGAAAGAAGCTTTTGAGAAACTGCTTAGTGTTCTGTTAATTCATCTCAGACGGTTACATCTATATTTCGTGGATCTCTTTGCTGGCCTTATTTCTGTGGAATCTGAGAACACATATTTCGGATCCCGTTGAAGACTATAGGGCCTAAGGAAATATCCTCCGATAACAAAGAGAAAGAAGCTTTCTGAGAAATTTCTTTGTGTTCTGTGAAATCATCTCACAGAGTTACAGCTTTCCCCTCAAGAAGCCTTTCGCTAAGACAGCTCTTGTGGAATTGGCAAAGTGATATTTGGAAGCCCATAGAGGGCTATGGTGAAAAAGGAAATATCCTCAGATGAAAACTGGAAAGAAGCTTTCTGAGAAACTACTTAGTGTTCTGTTAATTCATCTCACAGAGTTACATCTGTATTTCGTGGATCTCTTTGCTAGCCTTATTTCTGTGGAATCTGAGAACAGATATTTCGGATCCCTTTGAAGACTATAGGGCCAAAGGAAATATCCTCCGATAACAAACAGAAAGAAGCTTTCTGAGAAACTTCTTTGTGTTCTGTGAAATCATCTCACAGAGTTACAGCTTTCCCTCAAGAAGCCCTTCGCTAAGACAGTTCTTGTGGAATTGTCAAAGTGATATTTGGAAGCCCATAGAAGGCTATGTTGAAAAAGGAAATATCCTCAGATGCAATCTGGAAAGAAGCTTTCTGAGAAACTGCTTAGTGTCCTGTTAATTCATCTCACAGAGTTACGTTTGTATTTCGTAGATCTCTTTGCTACCCTTATTTCTCTGGAATGTAAGAACAGATATTTCGGATCCCTTTGAACACTATAAGGCCAAAGGAAATATCCTCTTATAACAAAGAGAAAGAAGCTTTCTGAGAAACTTCTTTGTGTTCTGTGAAATCATCTCACAGAGTTACAGCTTTCCCTAGAAGAAGCCTTTCGTTAAGACAGTTCTTGTGGAATTGGCAAAGTGATATTTGGTAGCCCATAGAGGACTATGGTGAAAAAGGAAATATCCTAGGATGAAATCTGGAAAGAAGCTTTCTGAGAAACTACTTAGTGTTCTGTTAATTCATCTGACAGAGTTACATCTGTATTTCGTGGATCTCTCTGCTAGTCTTATTTCTGTGGAATCTGAGAACAGATATTTCGGATCCCTTTGAAGACTATAGGGCCAAAGGAAATATCCTCCGATAACAAAGAGAAAGAAGCTTTCTGAGAAACTTCTTTGTGTTCTGTGAAATCATCTCACATAGTTACAGCTATCCCCTCAAGAAGCCTTTCGCTAAGACAGTTCTTGTGGAATTGGCAAAGTGATATTTGGAAGCCCCTAGAGGGCTATGGTGAGAAAGGAAATATCCTCAGATGAAATCTGGAAATAAGCTTTCTGAGAAACTGCTTAGTGTTTTGTTAATTCATCTCACAGAGTTACATCTGTATTTCGTGGATCTCTTTGCTAGCCTTATTTCTGTGGAATCAGAACAGATATTTCGGATCCCTTTGAAGACTATAGGGCCAAAGGAAATATCCTCCGATAACAAAGAGAAAGAAGCTTGCTGAGAAACTTCTTTGTGTTCTGTGAAATCATCTCACAGAGTTACAGCTTTCCCTAGAAGAAGCCTTTCGTTAAGACAGTTCTTGTGGAATTGGCAAAGTGATATTTGGTAGCCCATAGAGGACTATGGTGAAAAAGGAAATATCCTCAGATGAAATCTGGAAAGAAGCTTTCTGAGAAACTGCTTAATGTTCTGTTAATTCATCTCACAGAGTTACATCTGTATTTCGTGGATCTCTTTGCTAGCCTTATTTCTGTGGAATCTGAGAACAGATATTTCGGTTCCCTTTGAAGACCAGAGGGCCAAAGGAAATATCCTCCGATAACAAAGAGAAAGAAGCTTTCTGAGAAACCACTTTGTGTTCTGTGAAATCATCTCACAGATTTTCAGCTTTCCCCTCAAGAAGCCTTTCGATAAGGCAGTTCTTGTGGAATTGGCAAGGTGATATTGGGAAGACCATAGAGGGCTATGGTGAAAAAAGAAATATCCTCAAATGAAATCTGGAAAGAAGCTTTCTGAGAAACTGCTTAGTGTTCTGTTAATTCATCTCACAGAGTTACATCTGTATTTCGTGGATCTCTCTGCTAGCCTTATTTCTGTGGAATCTGAGAACAGATATTTCGGATCCCTTTGAAGACTATAGGGATTAATGAAATATCCTCCGATAACAAAGAGAAAGAAGCTTTCTGAGAAATTTCTTTGTGTTCTGTGAAATTATCTCACAGAGTTACAGCTTTCCCCTCAAGAAGCCTTTTGATAAGGCAGGTCTTTTGAAATTTGCAAAGTGATATTGGGAATCCCATAGAGCGCTATGGTGAAAAAGGAAATATCCTCAGATGAAATCGGGAAAGAAGCTTTCTGAGAAACTGCTTAGTGTTCTGTTAATTCATCTCACAGAGTTACATCTGTATTTCGTGGATCTCTTTGCTAGCCTTATTTCTGTGGAATCTGAGAACAGATATTTCGGATCCCTTTGAAGACTACAGGGCCAAAGGAAATATCCTACGATCACAAAGAGAAAGAAGCTTTCTGACAAACTTCTTTGTGTTCTGGGAAATTATCTCACAGAGTTACAGCTTTCCCCTCAAGAAGCCTTTCGCTAAGATAGTTCTTTAGGAATTGGCAGAGAGATATTTGGAAGCCCATAGAGGGCTATGGTGAAAAAGGAAATATCCTCCGATGAAATCTGGAAAGAAGCTTTCTGAGAAACTGCTTAGTGTTCTGTTAATTCATCTCACAGAGTTACATCTGTATTTCGTGGATCTCTTTGCTAGCCTTATTTCTGTTGAATCTGAGAAGAGATATTTCGGATCCCTTTGAAGACTACAGGGCCAAAGGAAATATCCTCCGATAACAAAGAGAAAGAAGCTTTCTGAGAAACTTCTTTGTGTTCTGTGAAATCATCTCACAGAGTTACAACTTTCCCTAGAAGAAGCCTTTCGCTAAGACAGTTCTTGTGGAATTGGCAAAGTGATATTTGGTAGCCCAAGAGGGCTATGGTGAAAAAGGAAATATCTTCCGAGGAAATCTGGAAAGAAGCTTGTGAGAAATTGCTTAGTGTTCTGTTAATTCATCTCACAGGGTTACATCTGTATTTCTTGGATCTCTTTGCTAGCCTTATTTCTGTGGAATCTGAGAACAGATATTTCGGATCCCTTTGAAGACAATAGGGCCTAAGGAAATATCCTCCGATAACAAAGAGAAAGAAGGTTTCTGAGAAACTTACTTTGTGTTCTGTGAAATCATCTCACAGAGTTACAGCTCTCCCCTCAAGAAGCCTTTCGATAAGGCAGGTCTTGTGGAATTGGCAAAGTTATATTGGGAAGCCCTTGAAGGGCTATGGTGAAAAAGGAAATATCCTCAGATGAAATTGGGAAAGAAGCTTTCTTAGAAACTGCTTAGTGTTCTGTTAATCCATCTCACAGAGTTAAATCTGTATTTCGTGGATCTCTTAGATAGCCTTATTTCTGTAGAATCTGAGAACAGATATTTCGGATCCCTTTGAAGTTATAGGGCCAAAGGAAATATCCTCCTATAACAAAGAGAAAGAAGCTTTCTGACAAACTTCTTTGTGTTCTGTGAAATCATCTCACAGAGTTACAGCTTTCCCCTCAAGAAGCCTTTCGCTAAGACAGTTCTTGTGGAATTGGCAAATTGATATTGGGAAGCCAATAGAGGTCATGGTGAAAAAGGAAATATCCTCCGATGAAATCTGGAAAGAAGCTCTCTGAGAAACTGCTTAGTGTTCTGTTAATTCATCTCACAGAGTTACATCTGTATTTCGTGGATCTCTTTGCTAGCCTTATTTCTGTGGAATCTGAGAACAGATATTTCGGACGCCCTTGAAGACTGTAGGGCCAAAGGAAATATTCTCCGATAACAAAGAGAAAGAAGCTTTCTGAAAAACTACTTTGTGTTCTGTGAAGTCAACTCACAGAGTTACAGCTTTCCCCTTAAGAAGCCTTTCGCTAAGACAGTTCTTGTGGAATTGGCAAAGTGATATTTGGAAGCCCAGAGGGGTATGGTGAAAAAGGAAATATACTCAGATGAAATCTGGAAAGAAACTTTCTGAGAAACTGCTTATTGTTCTGTTAATTCATCTCACAGACTTACATCTGTATTTCGTGGATCTCTTTGCTAGCCTTATTTCTGTGGAATCTGAGAACAGATATTTCGGATCCCTTTGAAGAATACAGGGCCAAAGGAAATATCCTCCGATAACAAAGAGAAAGAAGCTCTCTGAGAAACTTCTTTGTGTTCTGTGAAATCATCTCAAAGAGTTACAGCTTTCCCCTCAAGAAGCCTTTCGCTAAGACAGCTCTTGTGGAATTTGCAAAGTGATATTTGGAAGCCCATAGAGGGTTATGGTGAAAAAGGAAATATCCTCCGATGAAATCTGGAAAGAAGCTTTCTGAGAAACTGCTTAGGGTTCTGTTAATTCATCTCGCAGAGTTACTTCTGTATTTGGTGGATCTCTTTGCTAGCCTTATTTCTGTGGAATCTGAGAATAGACATTTCGGATCCCTTTGAAGACTACAGGGCCAGAGGAAATTTCCTCCGAAAACAAAGAGAAAGAAGCTTTCTGAGAAACTTCTTTGTGTTCTGTGAAATCATCTCACAGAGTTACAGCTTTCCCGTTAAGAAGCCTTTCGCTAAGACAGTTCTTGTGGAATTGGCAAAGTGATATTTGGAAGCCCGAAGAGGGCTATTTTGAAAAAGGAAATATCCTCAGATGAAATCTGGAAAGAAGCTTTGTGAGAAACTGCTTAGTGTTCTGTTAATTCATCTCACAGAGTTACATCTGTATTTCGTGGATCTCTTTGCCAGCCTTATTTCTGTGTATCTGAGAACAGATATTTCAGATCCGTTTGAAGACTACAGGGCCAAAGTCAATATCCTCTGATAACAAAGAGAAAGAAGCTTTTTGAGAAACTTCTTTGTGTTTTTTGAAATCATCTCACAGATTTACAGCTTTCCCCTCAAGAAGCCTTTCGCTAAGACAGTTCTTGTGGAATTGGCAAAGTGATATTTCGAAGCCCCTAGAGGGCTATGGTGAAAAAGGAAATATCCTCCGATGCAATCTGGAAAGAAGCTTTCTGAGAAACTGCTTAGTGTTCTGTTAATTCATCTCACAGAGTTACGTTTCTATTTCGTAGATCTCTTTGCTAGCCTTATTTCTGTGGAATGTGAGAACAGATATTTCGGATCCCTTGAAGACTATAGGGCCAAAGGAAATATCCTCCGATAACAAAGACAAAGAAGCTTTCTGAGAAACTTCTTTGTGTTCTGTGAAATCATCTCACAGAGTTACAGCTTTCCCGTCAAGAAGCCTTTCGCTAAGACAGTTCTTGTGGAATTGGCAAAGTGATATTTGGTAGCCCATACAGGGCTATGGTGAAAAAGGAAATATCCTCAGATGAAATCGGGAAAGAAGCTTTCTGAGAAACTGCTTAGTTTTCTGTTAATTCATCTCACAGAGTTACATCTGTATTTCGTGGATCTCTTTGCTACCCTTATTTCTGTGGAATGAAAGAACAGATATTTCGGATCCCTTTGAAGACTATAAGGCCAAAGGAAATATCCTCCGATAACAAAGAGAAAGAAGCTTTCTGAGAAACTTCTTTGTGTTCTGTGAAATCATCTCACAGAGTTATAGCTTTCCCTAGAAGAAGCCTTTCGTTAAGACAGTTCTTGTGGAATTGGCAAAGTGATATTTGGTAGCCCATAGAGGACTATGGTGAAAAAGGAAATATCCTCAGATGAAATCTGGAAAGAAGCTTTCTGAGAAACTACTTAGTGTTCTGTTAATTCATCTCAGAGAGTTACATCTGTATTTCGTGGATCTCTCTGCTAGCCTTATTTCTGTGGAATCTGAGAACAGATATTTCGGATCCCTTTGAAGACTATAGGGCCAAAGGAAATATCCTCCGATAACAAAGAGAAAGAAGCTTTCTGAGAAACTTCTTTGTGTACTGTGAAATCATCTCACAGAGTTACAGCTTTCCCTAGAAGAAGCCTTTCGTTAAGACAGTTCTTGTGGAATTGGCAAAGTGATATTTGGTAGCCCATAGAGGACTATGGTGAAAAAGGAAATATCCTCAGATGAAATCTGGAAAGAAGCTTTCTGAGAAACTGCTTAATGTTCTGTTAATTCATCTCACAGAGTTACATCTGTATTTCGTGGATCTCTTTGCTAGCCTTATTTCTGTGGAATCTGAGAACAGATATTTCGGATCCCTTTGAAGACTACTGGGCCAAAGGAAATATCCTCCGATAACAAAGAGAAAGAAGCTTTCTGAGAAACTTCTTTGTGTTCTGTGAAATCATCTCACAGAGTTACAACTTTCCCCTCAACAAGCCTTTCGCTAAGACAGTTCTTGTGGAATTGGCAAAGTGATATTTGGAAGCCCCTAGAGGGCTATGCTGCAAAAGGAAATATCCTCTGATGAAATCTGGAAAGAAGCTTTCTGAGAAACTGCTTAGTGTTCTGTTAATTCATCTCACAGAGTTACATCTGTATTTCGTGGATCTCTTTGCTAGCCTTATTTCTGTTGAATCTGAGAACAGATATTTCGGATCCCTTTGAAGACTACAGGGCCAAAGGAAATATCCTCCGATAACAAAGAGAAAGAAGCTTTCTGAGAAACTTCTTTGTGTTCTGTGAAATCATCTCACCGAGTTACAACATTCCCTAGAAGAAGCCTTTCGCTAAGACAGTTCTTGTGGAATTGGCAAAGTGATATTTGGTAGCCCATACAGGGCTATGGTGAAAAAGGAAATATCCTCCGAGGAAATCTGGAAAGAAGCTTTTGAGAAACTGCTTAGTGTTCTGTTAATTCATCTCAGAGGGTTACATCTGTATTTCGTGGATCTCTTTGCTAGCCTTATTTCTGTGGAATCTGAGATCAGATATTTCGGATCCCTTTGAAGACTATAGGGCCTAAGGAAATATCCTCCGATAACAAAGAGAAAGAAGCTTTCTGAGAAATTTCTTTGTGTTCTGTGAAATCATCTCACAGAGTTACAGCTTTCCCCTCAAGAAGCCTTTCGCTTAGACAGCTCTTCTGGAATTGGCAAAGTGATATTTGGAAGCCCTTAGAGGGCTATGGTGAAAAAGGAAATATCCTCCGATGAAATCTGGAAAGAAGCTTTCTGAGAAACTGCTTAGTGTTCTGTTAATTCATCTCACAGAGATACATCTGTATTTCGTGGATCTCTTTGCTAGCCTTATTTCTGTGGAATCTGAGAACAGATATTTCGGATCCCTTTGAAGACTATAGGGCCAAAGGAAATATCCTCCGATAACAAAGAGAAAGAAGCTTTCTGAGAAACTTCTTTGTGTTCTGTGAAATCATCTCACAGAGTTACAGCTTTCCCAGAAGAAGCCTTTCGTTAAGACAGTTCTTGTGGATTTGGCAAAGTGATATTTGGTAGCCCATAGAGGACTATGGTGAAAAAGGAAATATCCTCAGATGAAATCTGGAAAGAAGCTTTCTGAGAAACTACTTAGTGTTCTGTTAATTCATTTCAGAGAGTTACATCTGTATTTCGTGGATCTCTCTGCTAGCCTTATTTCTGTGGAATCTGAGAACAGATATTTCGGATCCCTTTGAAGACTATAGGGCCAAAGGAAATATCCTCCGATAACAAAGAGAAAGAAGCTTTCTGAGAAACTTCTTTGTGTTCTGTGAAATCTTCTCACATAGTTACAGCTATCCCCTCAAGAAGCCTTTCGCTAAGACAGTTCTTGTGGAATTGGCAAAGTGATATTTGGAAGCCCATAGAGGGCTATGGTGAAAAAGGAAATATCCTCAGATGAAATCTGGAAAGAAGCTTTCTGAGAAACTGCTTAGTGTTTTGTTAATTCATCTCACAGAGTTACATCTGTATTTCGTGGATCTCTTTGCTAGCCTTATTTCTGTGGAATCAGAACAGATATTTCGGATCCCTTTGAAGACTATAGGGCCAAAGGAAATATCCTCCGAAAACAAAGAGAAAGAAGCTTTCTGAGAAAGTTCTTTGTGTTCTGTGAAATCATCTCACAGAGTTACAGCTTTCCCCTCAAGAAGCCTTTCGCTAAGACAGTTCTTGTGGAATTGGCAAAGTGATATTTGGAAGCCCATACAGGGCTATGGTGAAAAAGGAAATATCCTCAGATGAAATCTGGAAAGAAGCTTTCTGAGAAACTGCTTAGAGTTCTGTTAATTCATCTCAGAGAGTTACATCTGTATTTCGTGGATCTCTTTGCTAGCCTTATTTCTGTAGAATCTGAGAACACATATTTCGGATCCCTTTGAAGACTATAGGGCCAAAGGAAATATCCTCCAATAACAAAGAGAAAGAAGCTTTCTGAGAAAGTTCTTTGTGTTCTGTGAAATCATCTCACAGAGTTACAGCTTTCCCTCAAGAAGCCCTTCGCTAAGACAGTTCTTGTGGAATTGTCAAAGTGATATTTGGAAGCACATAGAGGGCTATGTTGAAAAAGGAAATATCCTCAGATGCAATCTGGAAAGAAGCTTTCTGAGAAACTGCTTAGTGTTCTGTTAATTCATCTCACAGAGTTACGTTTGTATTTCGTAGATCTCTTTGCTAGCCTTATTTCTGTGGAATGTGAGAACAGATATTTCGGATCCCTTTGAAGACTATAGGGCCAAAGGAAATATCCTAAGATAACAAAGAGAAAGAAGATTTCTGAGTAACCTCTTTGAGTTCTGTGAAATCATCTCAAACAGTTACAGCTTTCCCCTCAAGAAGCCTTTCGCTAAGACAGCTCTTGTGGAATTGGGAAAGTGATATTTGGAAGCCCATAGAGGCCTAAGGTGAAAAAGGAAATATCCTCCGATGAAATCTGGAAAGAAGCTTTCTGAGAAACTGCTTAGTGTTCTGGTAATTCATCTCACAGAGTTACATCTGTATTTCGTGGATCTCTTTGCTAGCCTTATTTCTGTGGAATCTGAGAACAGATATTTCGGTTCCCTTTGAAGACCAGAGGGCCAAAGGAAATATCCTCCGATAACAAAGAGAAAGAAGCTTTCTGAGAAACCAATTTGTGTTATGTGAAATTATCTCACAGAGTTTCATCTTTCCCCTGAAGAAGCGTTTCGATAAGGCAGTTCTTGTGGAATTGGCAAGGTGATATTGGGAAGCCCATAGAGGGCTATGGTGAAAAAAGAAATATCCTCAAATGAAATCTGGAAAGCAGCTTTCTGAGAAACTGCTTAGTGTTCTGGTAATTCATCTCACAGAGTTACATCTGTATTTCGTGGATCTCTTTGCTAGCCTTATTTCTGTGGAATCTGAGAACAGATATTTCGGATCCCTTTGAAGACTACAGGGCCAAAGGAAATATCCTCCGATAACAAAGAGAAAGAAGCTTTCTGAGAAACTTCTTTGTGTTCTGTGAAATCATCTCACAGAGTTACAACTTTCCCCTCAACAAGCCTTTCGCTAAGACAGTTCTTGTGGAATTGGCAAAGTGATATTTGGAAGCCCCTAGAGGGCTATGCTGCAAAAGGAAATATCCTCTGATGAAATCTGGAAAGAAGCTTTCTGAGAAACTGCTTAGTGTTCTGTTAATTCATCTCACAGAGTTACATCTGTATTTCGTGGATCTCTTTGCTAGCCTTATTTCTGTTGAATCTGAGAACAGATATTTCGGATCCCTTTGAAGACTACAGGGCCAAAGGAAATATACTCCGATAACAAAGAGAAAGAAGCTTTCTGAGAAACTTCTTTGTGTTCTGTGAAATCATCTCACCGAGTTACAACATTCCCTAGAAGAAGCCTTTCGCTAAGACAGTTCTTGTGGAATTGGCAAAGTGATATTTGGTAGCCCATACAGGGCTATGGTGAAAAAGGAAATATCCTCCGAGGAAATCTGGAAAGAAGCTTTTGAGAAACTGCTTAGTGTTCTGTTAATTCATCTCAGAGGGTTACATCTGTCTTTCGTGGATCTCTTTGCTAGCCTTATTTCTGTGGAATCTGAGAACAGATATTTCGGATCCCTTTGAAGACTATAGGGCCTAAGGAAATATCCTCCGATAACAAAGAGAAAGAAGCTTTCTGAGAAATTTCTTTGTGTTCTGTGAAATCATCTCACAGAGTTACAGCTTTCCCCTCAAGAAGCCTTTCGCTAAGACAGCTCTTGTGGAATTGGGAAAGTGATATTTGGAAGCCCATAGAGGGCTATGGTGAAAAAGGAAATATCCTCCGATGAAATCTGGAAAGAAGCTTTCTGAGAAACTGCTTAGTGTTCTGTTAATTCATTTCACAGAGTTACATCAGT
The DNA here is from genome assembly GCF_049350105.2 of Macaca mulatta. NCBI lineage: Eukaryota > Metazoa > Chordata > Mammalia > Primates > Cercopithecidae > Macaca > Macaca mulatta. The sequence goes on from NC_133420.1 coordinate 26,332,017, forward strand.
ATTTCGTGGATCTCTTTGCTAGCCTTATTTCTGTGGAATCTGAGAACAGATATTTCGGATAACTTTGAAGACTATAGGGCCAAAGGAAATATCCTCCGATAACAAAGAGAAAGAAGCTTTCTGAGAAACTTCTTTGTGTTCTGTGAAATCATCTCACAGAGTTACAACTTTGCCCTCAACAAGCTTTTCGCTTAGACAGCTCTTCTGGAATTGGCAAAGTGATATTTGGAAGCCCTTAGAGGGCTATGGTGAAAAAGGAAATATCCTCCGATGAAATCTGGAAAGAAGCTTTCTGAGAAACTGCTTAGTGTTCTGTTAATTCATTTCACAGAGTTACATCTGTATTTCGTGGATCTCTTTGCTAGCCTTATTTCTGTGGAATCTGAGAACAGATATTTCGGATCCCTTTGAAGACTATAGGGCCAAAGGAAATATCCTCCGATAACAAAGAGAAAGAAGCTTTCTGAGAAACTTCTTTGTGTTCTGTGAAATCATCTCACAGAGTTACAGCTTTCCCCTCAGGAAGCCTTTCGCTTAGACAGCTCTTCTGGAATTGGCAAAGTGATATTTTGAAGCCCTTAGAGGGCTATGGTGAAAAAGGAAATATCCTCCGATGAAATCTGGAAAGAAGCTTTCTGAGAAACTGCTTAGTGTTCTGTTAATTCATCTCACAGAGTTACATCTGTATTTCGTGGATCTCTTTGCTAGACTTATTTCTGTGGAATCTGAGAAAAGATATTTCGGATCCCTTTGAAGACTATAGGGCCAAAGGTAATATCCTCCGATAAAAAAGAGAAAGAAGCTTTCTGAGAAACTTCTTTGTGTTCTGTGAAATCACCTCACAGAGTTACAGCTTTCCCTCAAGAAGCCCTTCGCTAAGACAGTTCTTGTGGAATTGTCAAAGTGATATTTGGAAGCACATAGAGGGCTATGTTGAAAAAGGAAATATCCTCAGATGAAATCTGGAAAGAAGCTTTCTGAGAAACTGCTTAGTGTTCTGTTAATTCATCTCACAGAGTTACGTTTGTATTTCGTAGATCTCTTTGCTAGCCTTATTTCTGTGGAATGTGAGAACAGATATTTCGGATCCCTTGAAGACTATAGGGCCAAAGGAAATATCCTCCGATAACAAAGACAAAGAAGCTTTCTGAGAAACTTCTTTGTGTTCTGTGAAATCATCTCACAGAGTTACAGCTTTCCCGTCAAGAAGCCTTTCGCTAAGACAGTTCTTGTGGAATTGGCAAAGTGATATATGGAAGCCCCTAGAGGGCTATGGTGAAAAAGGAAATATCCTCAGATGAAATCTGTAAAGAAGCTTTCTGAGAAACTGCTTAGTGTTCTGTTAATTCATCTCACAGAGTTACATCTGTATTTCGTGGATCTCTTTGCTAGCCTTATTTCTGTTGAATCTGAGAACAGATATTTCGGATCCCTTTGATGACTACAGGGCCAAAGGAAATATCCTCCGATAACAAAGATAAAGAAGCTTTCTGAGAAACCACTTTGTGTTCTGTGAAATTATCTCACAGAGTTTCAGCTTTCCCCTCAAGAAGCCTTTCGATAAGGCAGTTCTTGTGGAATTGGCAAGGTGATATTGGGAAGCCCATAGAGGGCTATGGTGAAAAAAGAAATATCCTCAAATGAAATCTGGAAAGAAGCTTTCTGAGAAACTGCTTAGTGTTCTGTTAATTCATCTCACAGAGTTACATCTGTATTTCGTGGATCTCTTTGCTAGCCTTATTTCTGTGGAATCTGAGAACAGATATTTCGGATCCCTTTGAAGACTACAGAGCCAAAGGAAATATCCTCCGATAACAAAGAGAAAGAAGCTTTCTGAGAAACTTCTTTGTGTTCTGTGAAATCATCTCACAGAGTTACAACTTTCCCCTCAACAAGCCTTTCGCTAAGACAGTTCTTGTGGAATTGGCAAAGGGATATTTGGAAGCCCCTAGAGGGCTATGCTGCAAAAGGAAATATCCTCTGATGAAATCTGGAAAAAGCTTTCTGAGAAACTGCTTAGTGTTCTGTTAATTCATCTCACAGAGTTACATCTGTATTTCGTGGTTCTCTTTGCTAGCCTTATTTCTGTTGAATCTGAGAACAGATATTTCGGATCCCTTTGAAGACTACAGGGCCAAAGGAAATATCCTCCGATAACAAAGAGAAAGAAGCTTTCTGAGAAACTTCTTTGTGTTCTGTGAAATCATCTCACCGAGTTACAACATTCCCTAGAAGAAGCCTTTCGCTAAGACAGTTCTTGTGGAATTGGCAGAGTGATATTTGGTAGCCCATACAGGGCTATGGTGAAAAAGGAAATATCCTCCGAGGAAATCTGGAAAGAAGCTTTTGAGAAACTGCTTAGTGTTCTGTTAATTCATCTCAGAGGGTTACATCTGTATTTCGTGGATCTCTTTGCTAGCCTTATTTCTGAGGAATCTGAGAACAGATATTTCGGATCCCTTTGAAGACTATAGGGCCAAAGGAAATATCCTCCGATAACAAAGAGAAAGAAGCTTTCTGAGAAACTTCTTTGTGTTCTGTGAAATCATCTCACAGAGTTACAACTTTCCCCTCAACAAGCCTTTCGCTTAGACAGCTCTTCTGGAATTGGCAAAGTGATATTTGGAAGCCCATAGAGGGCTATGGTGAAAAAGGAAATATCCTCCGATGAAATCTGGAAAGAAGCTTTCTGAGAAACTGCTTAGTGTTCTGTTAATTCATCTCACAGAGTTACGTTTGTATTTCGTAGATCTCTTTGCTAGCCTTATTTCCATGGAATGTGAGAACAGATATTTCGGGTCCCTTGAAGACTATAGGGCCAAAGGAAATATCCTCCGATAACAAAGACAAAGAAGCTTTCTGAGAAACTTCTTTGTGTTCTGTGAAATCATCTCACAGAGTTACAGCTTTCCCGTCAAGAAGCCTTTCGCTAAGACAGTTCTTGTGGAATTGGCAAAGTGATATATGGAAGCCCCTAGAGGGCTATGGTGAAAAAGGAAATATCCTCAGATGAAATCTGGAAAGAAGCTTTCTGAGAAACTGCTTAATGTTCTGTTAATTCATCTCACACAGTTACATCTGTATTTCGTGGATCTCTTTGCTAGCCTTATTTCTGTGGAATCTGAGAACAGATATTTCGGTTCCCATTGAAGACCAGAGGGCCAAAGGAAATATCCTCCGATAACAAAGAGAAAGAAGCTTTCTGAGAAACCACTTTGTGTTCTGTGAAATCATCTCACAGAGTTTCAGCTTTCCCCTCAAGAAGCCTTTCGATAAGGCAGTTCTTGTGGAATTGGCAAGGTGATATTGGGAAGCCCATAGAGGGCTATGGTGAAAAAAGAAATATCCTCAAATGAAATCAGGAAAGAAGCTTTCTGAGAAATTGCTTAGTGTTCTGTTAATTCATCTCACAGAGTTACATCTGTATTTCGTGGATCTCTTTGCTAGCCTTATTTCTGTGGAATCAGAACAGATATTTCGGATCCCTTTGAAGACTATAGGGCCAAAGGAAATATCCTCCGATAACAAAGAGAAAGAAGCTTTCTGAGAAAGTTCTTTGTGTTCTGTGAAATCATCTCATAGAGTTACAGCTTTCCCCTCAAGAAGCCTTTCGCTAAGACAGTTCTTGTGGAATTGGCAAAGTGATATTTGGAAGCCCATACAGGGCTATGGTGAAAAAGGAAATATCCTCCGAGGAAATCTGGAAAGAAGCTTTAGAGAAACTGCTTAGTGTTCTGTTAATTCATCACAGAGGGTTACATCTGTATTTCGTGGATCTCTTTGCTAGCCTTATTTCTGTGGAATCTGAGAACAGATATTTCGGATCCCTTTGAAGACTATAGGGCCTAAGGAAATATCCTCTGATAACAAAGAGAAAGAAGCTTTCTGAGAATTTTCTTTGTGTTCTGTGAAATCATCTCACAGAGTTACAGCTTTCCCCTCAAGAAGCCTTTCGATAAGGCAGGTCTTGTGAAATTGGCATAGTGATATTGGGAAGCCCATAGAGGGCTATGGTGAAAAAGGAAATATCCTCAGATGAAATCTGGAAAGAAGCTTTCTGAGAAACTGCTTAGTTTTCTGTTAATTCATCTCACAGAGTTACATCTGTATTTCGTGGATCTCTTTGCTACCCTGATTTCTGTGGAATGTAAGAACAGATATTTCGGATCCCTTTGAAGACTATAGGACCAAAGGAAATATCCTCCGATAACAAAGAGAAAGAAGCTTTCTGAGAAACTTCTTTGTGTTCTGTGAAATCATCTCACAGAGTTACAGCTTTCCCTAGAAGAAGCCTTTCGTTAAGACAGTTCTTGTGGAATTGGCAAAGTGATATTTGGAAGCCCATAGAGGACTATGGTGAAAAAGGAAATATCCTCAGATGAAATCTGGAAAGAAGATTTCTGAGAAACTACTTAGTGTTCTGTTAATTCATCTCACAGAGTTACATCTGTATTTCGTGGATCTCTCTGCTAGCCTTATTTCTGTGGAATCTGAGAACAGATATTTCGGATCCCTTTGTAGACTATAGGGCCAAAGGAAATATCCTCCGATAACAAAGAGAAAGAAGCTTTCTGAGAAACTTCTTTGTGTTCTGTGAAATCATCTCACATAGTTACAGCTATCCCCTCAAGAAGCCTTTCTCTAAGACAGTTCTTGTGGAATTGGCAAAGTGATATTTGGAAACCCCTAGAGGGCTATGGTGAAAAAGGAAATATCCTCAGATGAAATCTGGAAAGAAGCTTTCTGAGAAACTGCTTAGTGTTTTGTTAATTCATCTCACAGAATTACATCTGTATTTCGTGGATCTCTTTGCTAGCCTTATTTCTGTGGAATCAGAACAGATATTTCGGATCCCTTTGAAGACTATAGGGCCAAAGGAAATATCCTCCGATAACAAAGAGAAAGAAGCTTTCTGAGAAAGTTCTTTGTGTTCTGTGAAATCATCTCACAGAGTTACAGCTTTCCCCTCAAGAAGCCTTTCGCTAAGACAGTTCTTGTGGAATTGGCAAAGTGATATTTAGAAGCCCATACAGGGCTATGGTGAAAAAGGAAATATCCTCAGATGAAATCTGGAAAGAAGCTTTCTGAGAAACTGCTTAGAGTTCTGTTAATTCATCTCAGAGAGTTACATCTGTATTTCGTGGATCTCTTTGCTAGCCTTATTTCTGTGGAATCTGAGAACACATATTTCGGATCCCTTTGAAGACCATAGGGCCAAAGGAAATATCCTCCGATAACAAAGAGAAAGAAGCTTTCTGAGAAACTTCTTTGTGTTCTGTGAAATCATCTCACCGAGTTACAACATTCCCTAGAAGAAGCCTTTCGCTAAGACAGTTCTTGTGGAATTGGCAAAGTGATATTTGGTAGCCCATACAGGGCTATGGTGAAAAAGGAAATATCCTCCGAGGAAATCTGGAAAGAAGCTTTTGAGAAACTGCTTAGTGTTCTGTTAATTCATCTCAGAGGGTTACATCTATATTTCGTGGATCTCTTTGCTGGCCTTATTTCTGTGGAATCTGAGAACACATATTTCGGATCCCGTTGAAGACTATAGGGCCTAAGGAAATATCCTCCGATAACAAAGAGAAAGAAGCTTTCTGAGAAATTTCTTTGTGTTCTGTGAAATCATCTCACAGAGTTACAGCTTTCCCCTCAAGAAGCCTTTCGCTAAGACAGCTCTTGTGGAATTGGCAAAGTGATATTTGGAAGCCCATAGAGGGCTATGGTGAAAAAGGAAATATCCTCAGATGAAAACTGGAAAGAAGCTTTCTGAGAAACTACTTAGTGTTCTGTTAATTCATCTCACAGAGTTACATCTGTATTTCGTGGATCTCTTTGCTAGCCTTATTTCTGTGGAATCTGAGAACAGATATTTCGGATCCCTTTGAAGACTATAGGGCCAAAGGAAATATCCTCCGATAACAAACAGAAAGAAGCTTTCTGAGAAACTTCTTTGTGTTCTGTGAAATCATCTCACAGAGTTACAGCTTTCCCTAGAAGAAGACTTTCGTTAAGACAGTTCTTGTGGAATTGGCAAAGTGATATTTGGTAGCCCATAGAGGACTATGGTGAAAAAGGAAATATCCTCAGATGAAATCTGGAAAGAAGCTTTCTGAGAAACTACTTAGTGTTCTGTTAATTCATCTGACAGAGTTACATCTGTATTTCGTGGATCTCTCTGCTAGTCTTATTTCTGTGGAATCTGAGAACAGATATTTCGGATCCCTTTGAAGACTATAGGGCCAAAGGAAATATCCTCCGATAACAAAGAGAAAGAAGCTTTCTGAGAAACTTCTTTGTGTTCTGTGAAATCATCTCACATAGTTACAGCTATCCCCTCAAGAAGCCTTTCGCTAAGACAGTTCTTGTGGAATTGGCAAAGTGATATTTGGAAGCCCCTAGAGGGCTATGGTGAAAAAGGAAATATCCTCAGATGAAATCTGGAAAGAAGCTTTCTGAGAAACTGCTTAGTGTTTTGTTAATTCATCTCACAGAGTTACATCTGTATTTCGTGGATCTCTTTGCTAGCCTTATTTCTGTGGAATCAGAACAGATATTTCGGATCCCTTTGAAGACTATAGGGCCAAAGGAAATATCCTCCGATAACAAAGAGAAAGAAGCTTTCTGAGAAACTTCTTTGTGTTCTGTGAAATCATCTCACAGAGTTACAGCTTTCCCTAGAAGAAGCCTTTCGTTTAGACAGTTCTTGTGGAATTGGCAAAGTGATATTTGGTAGCCCATAGAGGACTATGGTGAAAAAGGAAATATCCTCAGATGAAATCTGGAAAGAAGCTTTCTGAGAAACTGCTTAATGTTCTGTTAATTCATCTCACAGAGTTACATCTGTATTTCGTGGATCTCTTTGCTAGCCTTATTTCTGTGGAGTCTGAGAACAGATATTTCGGTTCCCTTTGAAGACCAGAGGGCCAAAGGAAATATCCTCCGATAACAAAGAGAAAGAAGCTTTCTGAGAAACCACTTTGTGTTCTGTGAAATCATCTCACAGATTTTCAGCTTTCCCCTCAAGAAGCCTTTCGATAAGGCAGTTCTTGTGGAATTGGCAAGGTGATATTGGGAAGACCATAGAGGGCTATGGTGAAAAAAGAAATATCCTCAAATGAAATCTGGAAAGAAGCTTTCTGAGAAACTGCTTAGTGTTCTGTTAATTCATCTCACAGAGTTACATCTGTATTTCGTGGATCTCTTTGCTAGCCTTATTTCTGTTGAATCTGAGAAGAGATATTTCGGATCCCTTTGAAGACTACAGGGCCAAAGGAAATATCCTCCGATAACAAAGAGAAAGAAGCTTTCTGAGAAACTTCTTTGTGTTCTGTGAAATCATCTCACAGAGTTACAACTTTCCCTAGAAGAAGCCTTTCGCTAAGACAGTTCTTGTGGAATTGGCAAAGTGATATTTCGTAGACCATAGAGGGCTATGGTGAAAAAGGAAATATCTTCCGAGGAAATCTGGAAAGAAGCTTGTGAGAAATTGCTTAGTGTTCTGTTAATTCATCTCACAGGGTTACATCTGTATTTCTTGGATCTCTTTGCTAGCCTTATTTCTGTGGAATCTGAGAACAGATATTTCGGATCCCTTTGAAGACAATAGGGCCAAAGGAAATATCCTCCGATAACAAAGAGAAAGAAGCTTTCTGAGAAACTTACTTTGTGTTCTGTGAAATCATCTCACAGAGTTACAGCTCTCCCCTCAAGAAGCCTTTCGATAAGGCAGGTCTTGTGGAATTGGCAAAGTTATACTGGGAAGCCCTTGGAGGGCTATGGTGAAAAAGGAAATATCCTCAGATGAAATTGGGAAAGAAGCTTTCTGAGAAACTGCTTAGTGTTCTGTTAATCCATCTCACAGAGTTAAATCTGTATTTCGTGGATCTCTTTGATAGCCTTATTTCTGTAGAATCTGAGAACAGATATTTCGGATCCCTTTGAAGTTATAGGGCCAAAGGAAATATCCTCCTATAACAAAGAGAAAGAAGCTTTCTGAAAAACTACTTTGTGTTCTGTGAAGTCAACTCACAGAGTTACAGCTTTCCCCTTAAGAAGCCTTTCGCTAAGACAGTTCTTGTGGAATTGGCAAAGTGATATTTGGAAGCCCAGAGGGGTATGGTGAAAAAGGAAATATCCTCAGATGAAATCTGGAAAGAAACTTTCTGAGAAACTGCTTATTGTTCTGTTAATTCATCTCACAGACTTACATCTGTATTTCGTGGATCTCTTTGCTAGCCTTATTTCTGTGGAATCTGAGAACAGATATTTCGGATCCCTTTGAAGAATACAGGGCCAAAGGAAATATCCTCCGATAACAAAGAGAAAGAAGCTTTCTGAGAAACTTCTTTGTGTTCTGTGAAATCATCTCAAAGAGTTACAGCTTTCCCCTCTAGAAGCCTTTCGCTAAGACAGCTCTTGTGGAATTTGCAAAGTGATATTTGGAAGCCCATAGAGTGTTATGGTGAAAAAGGAAATATCCTCCGATGAAATCTGGAAAGAAGCTTTCTGAGAAACTGCTTAGGGTTCTGTTAATTCATCTCGCAGAGTTACATCTGTATTTCGTGGATCTCTTTGCTAGCCTTATTTCTGTGGAATCTGAGAATAGACATTTCGGATCCCTTTGAAGACTACAGGGCCAGAGGAAATTTCCTCCGATAACAAAGAGAAAGAAGCTTTCTGAGAAACTTCTTTGTGTTCTGTGAAATCATCTCACAGAGTTACAGCTTTCCCGTTAAGAAGCCTTTCGCTAAGACACTTCTTGTGGAATTGGCAAAGTGATATTTATTAGCCCATAGAGGGCTATGGTGAAAGCGGAAATATCCTCAGTTGAAATCTGGAAAGAATCTTTCTGAGAAACTGCTTAATGTTCTGTTAATTCATCTCACAGAGTTACATCTGTATTTCGTGGATCTCTTTGCTAGCCTTATTTCTGTGGAATCTGAGAACAGATATTTCGGATCCCTTTGAAGACGACAGGGCCAAAGGAAATATCCTCCGATAACAAAGAGAAAGAAGCTTTCTGACAAACTTCTTTGTGTTCTGTGAAATTATCTCACAGAGTTTCAGCTTTCCCCTCAAGAAGCCTTTCGATAAGGCAGTTCTTGTGTAATTGGCAAGGTGATATTGGGAAGCCCATAGAGGGCTATGGTGAAAAAGAAATATCCTCCGATGAAATCTGGAAAGAAGCATTCTGAGAAACTGCTTAGTGTTCTGTTAATTCATCTCACAGAGTTACATCTGTATTTCGTGGATCTCTTTGCTAGCCTTATTTCTGTTGAATCTGAGAAGAGATATTTCGGATCCCTTCGAAGACTACAGGGCCAAAGGAAATATCCTCCGATAACAAAGAGAAAGAAGCTTTCTGAGGAACTTCTTTGTGTCTGTGAAATCATCTCACAGAGTTACAACTTTCCCTAGAAGAAGCCTTTCGCTAAGACAGTTCTTGTGGAATTGGCAAAGTGATATTTGGTAGCCCATAGAGGGATATGGTGAAAAAGGAAATATCTTCCGACGAAATCTGGAAAGAATCTTGTGAGAAACTGCTTAGTGTTCTGTTATTTCATCTCACAGGGTTACATCTGTATTTCGTGGATCTCTTTGCTAGCCTTATTTCTGTGGAATCTGAGAACTGATATTTCGGATCCCTTTGAAGACAATAGGGCCAAAGGAAATATCCCCCGATAACAAAGAGAAAGAAGCTTTCTGAGAAACTTACTTTGTGTTCTGTGAAATCATCTCACAGAGTTACAGCTCTCCCCTCAAGAAGCCTTTCGATAAGGCAGGTCTTGTGGAATTTGCAAAGTTATATTGGGAAGCCCTTGGAGGGCTATGGTGAAAAAGGAAATATCCTCGGATGAAATTGGGAAAGAAGCTTTCTGAGAAACTGCTTAGTGTTCTGTTAATCCATCTCACAGAGTTACATCTGTATTTCGTGGATCTCTTTGCTAGCCTTATTTCTGTGGAATCTGAGAACAGATATTTGGGATCCCTTTGAAGACTATAGGGCCAAAGGAAATATCCTCCGATTAGAAAGAGAAAGAAGCTTTCTGAGAAACTTCTTTGTGTTCTGTGACATCACCTCACCGAGTTACAACATTCCCTAGAAGAAGCCTTTCGCTAAGACAGTTCTTGTGGAATTGGCAAACTGATATTTGGTAGCCCATACAGGGCTATGGTGAAAAAGGAAATATCCTCAGATGAAATCGGGAAAGAAGCTTTCTGAGAAACTGCTTAGTGTTCTGTTAATTCATCTCACAGAGTTACATCTGTATTTCGTGGATCTCTTTGCTAGCCTTATTTCTGTGGAATCTGAGAACAGATATTTCGGATCCCTTTGAAGACTACAGGGCCAAAGGAAATATCCTCCGATAACAAAGAGAAAGAAGCTTTCTGAGAAACTTCTTTGTGTTCTCTGACATCACCTCACCGAGTTACAACATTCCCTAGAAGAAGCCTTTCGCTAAGACAGTTCTTGTGGAATTGGCAAACTGATATTTGGTAGCCCATACAGGGCTATGGTGAAAAAGGAAATATCCTCCGAGGAAATCTGGAAAGAAGCTTTTGAGAAACTGCTTAGTGTTCTGTTAATTCATCCCAGAGGGTTACATCTGTATTTCGTGGATCTCTTTGCTAGTTTTATTTCTTGGAATCTGGGAACAGATATTTCGGATCCCTTTCAAGACTATAGGGCCTAAGGAAATGTCCTCCGATAAAAAAGAGAAAGAAGCTTTCTGAGAAATTTCTTTGTGTTCTGTGAAATCATCTCACAGAGTTACAGCTTTCCCCTCAAGAAGCCTTTCGATAAGGCAGGTCTTGTGAAATTGGCAAAGTGATATTGGGAAGCCCATAGAGGGCTATGGTGAAAAAGGAAATATCCTCAGATGAAATCGGGAAAGAAGCTTTCTGAGAAACTGCTTAGTGTTCTGTTAATTCATCTCACAGAGTTACATCTGTATTTCGTGGATCTCTTTGCTAGCCTTATTTCTGTGGAATCTGAGAACAGATATTTCGGATCCCTTTGAAGACTACAGGGCCAAAGGAAATATCCTCCGATAACAAAGACAAAGAAGCTTTCTGAGAAACTTCTTTGTGTTCTGTGAAATCATCTCACAGAGTTACAACTTTCCCCTCAACAAGCCTTTCGCTAAGACAGTTCTTGTGGAATTGGCAAAGTGATATTTGCAAGCCCCTAGAGGGCAATGCTGCAAAAGGAAATAACCTCTGATGAAATCTGGAAAGAAGCTTTCTGAGAAACTGCTTAGTGTTCTGTTAATTCATCTCACAGAGTTACATCTGTATTTCGTGGATCTCTTTGCTAGCCTTATTTCTGTGGAATCTGAGAACAGATATTTCGGATCCCTTTGAAGACTGTAGGGCCAAAGGAAATATCCTCTGAGAACAAAGAGAAAGAAGCTTTCTGAGAAACTTCTTTGTGTTCTGTGAAATCATCAAACAGCGTTACAACTTTCCCTAGAAGAAGAAGCCTTTCGCTAAGACAGTTCTTGTGGAATTGGCAAAGTGATATTTGGTAGCCCTTAGAGGTCTATGGTGAAAAAGGAAATATCTTCCGAAGAAATTTGGAAAGAAGCTTTTGAGAAACTGCTTAGTGTTCTGTTAATTCATCTCACAGAGTTACATCTGTATTTCGTGGATCTCTTTGCTAGCCTTATTTCTGTGGAATCTGAGAACAGATATTTCGGATTCCTTTGAAGACTATAGGGCCAAAGGAAATATCCTCCGAAAAAAAGAGAAAGAAGCTTTCTGAGAAACTTCTTTGTGTTCTGTGAAATCATCTCACAGAGGTACAGCTTTCTCCTCTAGAAGCCTTTCGCTAACACAGTTCTAGTGGAATTGGCAAAGTGATATTTGGAAGCCCATAGAGGGCTGTGGTGAAAAAGGAAATATCCTCAGATGAAATCTGGAAAGAAGCTTTCTGAGAAACTGTTTAGTGTTTTGTTAATTCATCTCACAGAGTTACATCTGTATTTCGTGGATCTCTTTGCTAGCCTTATTTCCTTGGAATCTGAGAACAGATAATTCGGATCCCTTTGAAGACTATAGGGCCAAAGGAAATATCCTCCGATAACAAAGAGAAAGAAGCTTTCTGAGAAACTTCTTTGAGTTCTGTGAAATCAACTCACAAAGTTACAGTTTTCCCATCAAGAAGCCTTTCGATAAGACAGTTCTTGTGGAATTGGCAAAGTGATATTTGGAAGCCCATAGAGGGCTATGGTGAAGAAGGAAATATCCTCAGATGAAATCTGGAAAGAAACTTTCTGAGAAACTGCTTATTGTTCTGTTAATTCATCTCACAGACTTACATCTGTATTTCGTGGATCTCTTTGCTAGCCTTATTTCTGTGGAATCTGAGAACACAGATTTCGGATCCCTTTGAAGACTACAGGGCCAAAGGAAATATCCTCCGATAACAAAGACAAAGAAGCTTTCTGAGAAACTTCTTTGTGTTCTGGGAAATCATCTCACAGAGTTACAGCTTTCCCTAGAAGAAGCCTTTCGCTAAACAGTTCTTGTGGAATTGGCAAAGTGATATTTGGAAGCCCATAGAGGGCTATGGTGAAAAAGGAAATAACCTCAGATGAATTCTGGAAAGAAGCTTTCTGAGAAACTGCTTAGTGTTCTGTTAATTCATCTCACAGAGTTACATCTGTATTTCGGGGATCTCTTTGCTAGCCTTATTTCTGTGGAATCTGAGAACAGATATTTCGGATCCCTTTGAAGACTATAGGGCCAAAGGAAATATCCTCCGATAACAAAGAGAAAGAAGCTTTCTGAGAAACTTCTTTGTGTTCTGTGAAATCATCTCAAGGAGTTACAGCTTTCACCTCAAGAAGCCATTCGCTAAGACAGTTCCTGTGGAATTGGCAGAGTGATATTTGGAAGCCCATAGAGGACTATGGTGAAAAAGGAAATATCCTCAGATGAAATCTGGAAAGAAGCTTTCTGAGAAACTGCTTAGTGTTCTCTTAATTCATCTCACAGAGTTACATCTGTATTTCGTGGATCTCTTTGCTAGCCTTATTTCTGTGGAATCTGAGAACAGATATTTCGGATCCCTTTGAAGACTATAGGGCCTAAGGAAATATCCTCCGATAACAAAGAGAAAGAAGCTTTCTGAGAAACTTCTTTGTGTTCTGTGAAATCATCTCACAGAGTTACAGCTTTCCCCTCAAGAAGCCTTTCGCTAAGACAGTTCTTGTGGAATTGGCAAAGTGATATTTGGAAGCCCATAGAGGGCTATGGTGAAAAAGGAAATATCCTCAGATGAAATCTGGAAAGAAGCTTTCTGAGAAACTGCTTAGTGTTCTGTTAATTCGTCTCACAGAGTTACATCTGTATTTCGTGGATCTCCTCGCTAGACTTATTTCTGTGGAATCTCAGAACAGATATTTCGGATCCCTTTGAAGACTATAGGGCCAAAGGAAATATCCTCCGATAACAAAGAGAAAGAAGCTTTCTGAGAAACTTCTTTGTGTTCTGGGAAATCATCTCACAGAGTTACAGCTTTCCCCTCAAGAAGCCTTTCGCTAAGACAGTTCTTGTGGAATTGGCAAAGTGATATATGGAAGCCCCTAGAGGGCTATGGTGAAAAAGGAAATATCCTCCGATGAAATCTGGAAAGAAGATTTCACAGAAACTGCTTAGTGTTCTGTTAATTCAACTCGCAGAGTTACATCTGTATTTCGTGAATCTCTTTGCTAGCCTTATTTCTCTGGAATCTGAGAACAGATATTTCGGATCCCTTTGAAGACTATAGGGCCAAAGGAAATATCCTCCGATAACAAAGTGAAAGAAGCTTTCTGAGGAACTTCTTTGCGTTCTGTGAAATCATCTCGCAGAGTTACAGCTTTCCCCTCAAGAAGCCTTTCGCTAAGACAGTTCTTGTGGAATTGGCAAAGTGATATATGGAAGCCCCTAGAGGGCTATGGTGAAAAAGAAAATATCCCTAGATGAAATCTGGAAAGAAGCTTTCTGAGAAACTGCTTAGTGTTCTGTTAATTCATCTCACAGAGTTACATCTGTATTTCGTGGATCTCTTTGCTAGCCTTATTTCTGTGGAATCTGAGAACAGATATTTCGGATCCCTTTGAAGACTATAGGGCCAAAGGAAATATCCTCCGAGAACAAAGAGAAAGAAGCTTTCTGAAAAACTTCTTTGTGTTCTGTGAAATCATCTCACACAGTTACAGCTTTCCCTAGAAGAAGCCTTTCGCTAAGACAGTTCTTGTGGAATTGGCAAAGTGATATTGGGAAGCCCATATAGGTCTATGGTGAAAAAGGAAATATCCTCAGATCAAGTCTGGAAAGAAGCTTTCTGAGAAACTGCTTAGTGTTCTGTTAATTCATATCACAGAGTTACATCTGTATTTCGTGGATTTCTTTGCTAGCCTTATTTCTGTGGAATCTGAGAACAGATATTTCCGATCCCTATGAAGACTATAGGGCCAAAGGAAATATCCTCCGATAACAAAGAGAAAGAAGCTTTCTGAGAAACTTCTTTGTGTTCTGTGAAATCATCTCACAGAGTTACAGCTTTCCCCTCAAGAAGCCTTTCGTTAAGACAGTTCTTGTGTAATTGGCAAAGTGATATTTGGAAGCCCATAGAGGGCTATGTTGAAAAAGGAAATATCCTCAGATGAAATCTGGAAAGAAGCTTTATGAGTAACTGCTTAGTGTTCTGTTAATTCATCTCACAGAGTTACATCTGTATTTCGTGGATGTCTTTGCTAGCCTTATTTCTGTGGAATCTGAGAACTGATATTTCGGATCCCTTTGAAGACTATAGGGCCAAAGGAAATATCCTCCGATAACAAAGAGAAAGAAGCTTTCTGAGAAACTTCTTTGTGTTCTGTGAAATCATCTCACAGAGTTGCAGCTTTCCCCTCAAGAAGCCTTTCGCTAAGACAGTTCTTGTGGAATTGGCAAAGTGATATTTGGAAGCCCATGGAGAGCTATGGTGAAAAAGGAAATTTCCTCAGATGAAATCTGGAAAGAAGCTTTCTGAGAAACTGCTCTGTGTTTTGTTAATTCATCTGAAAGAGTTACATCTGTATTTCGTGGATCTCTTTGCTAGCCTTATTTCTGTGGAATCTGAGAACAGATATTTCGGATCCCTTTGAAGACTATAGGGCCAAAGGAAATATCCTCCGATAACAAAGAGAAAGAAGCTTTCTGAGAAACTTCTTTGTGTTCTGTGAAATCATCTCACACAGTTACAGCTTTCCCCTCAAGAAGCCTTTCGCTAACACAGTTCATGTGTAATTGGCAAGGTGATATTGGGCAGCCCATAGAGGGCTGTGTTGAAAAAGGAAATATCCTCAGATGATATCTGGAAAGAAGCTTTCTGAGAAACTGCTTAGTGTTCTGTTAATTCGTCCCACAGAGTTACAGCTGTATTTCGTGGATCTCATTGCTAGCCTACTTTCTGTGGAATATGAGAACAGATATTTCGGATCCCGTTGAAGACTATAGGGCCAAAGGAAATATCCTCCGATAACAAAGAGAATAAAGCTGTCTGAGAAATTTCTTTGTGTTCTGTGATATCATCTAACAGAATTACAGCTTTCCCCTCAAGAAGCCTTTCGCTAATAGAGTTCTTGTGGAATTGGCAAAGTGATATTGGGAAGCCCATAGAGAGCTATGGTGAAAAAGGAATTATCCTCAGATGAAATCTGGAAAAAGCTTTCTGAAAAACTGCTTAGTGTTCTGTTAATTCATCTCACAGAGTTACATCTGTATTTCGTGGATCTCTTTGCTAGCCTTATTTCTGTGGAATCTGAAAACAGATATTTCGGATCCCTTTGAAGACTATAGGGCCAAAGGAAATATCCTCTATAACAAAGAGAAGGAATCTTTCAGAGAAACTTCTTTGTGTTCTGTGAAATCATTTCACAGAGTTACAGCTTTCCACTCAAGAAGTCTTTCGCTAAGACAGTTCTTGTGGAATTTGCAAAGTGGTATTTGGAAGCCCTTAGAGGGCTATGGTGAAAAAGGAAATATCCTCAGATGAAATCTGGAAAGAAGCTTTCTGAGAAACTGCTTAGTGTTCTGTTAATAAATCTCACAGAGTTACATGTGTATTTCGTGGATCTCTTTGCTAGACTTCTTTCTGTGTAATCTGAGAACAGATATTTCGGACCCCTTTGAAGACTATAGGGCCAAAGGAAATATCCTCCCATAACAAAGAGAAAGAAGCTTTCTGAGAAACTTCTTTGTGTTATGTGAAATCATCTCACGCAGTTACAGCTTTCCCCTCAAGAAGCCTTTGGCTAAGACAGTTCTTGTGGAATAGTCAAATGTGATATTGGGAAGCCCATAGAGGGCTATGTTGAAAAAGGAAATATCCTCAGATGATATCTGGAAAGAAGCTTTCTGAGAAACTGCTTAGTGTTCTGTTAATTCATCTCACAGAGTTACAGCTATATTTCGTGGATCTCATTGCTAGCCTTCTTTCTGTGGAATCTGAGAACAGATATTTCTGATCCCTTTGAAGACTATAGGGCCAAAGGAAAAGTCCTCCGATAAAAAAGAGAAGGAAGCTTTCTGAGAAACTTCTTTGTGTTCTGTGAAATCATCTCACAGAGTTACAGCTTTCCCCTCAAGAAGCCTTTCGCTAAAACAGTTCTTGTGTAATTGGCAAAGTGATATTTGGAAGGCCCTAGAGTTCTATGGTAAAAAAGGAAATATCCTCAGATGAAATCTGGAAAGAAGCTTTCTGAGAAAATGCCTAGTGTTCTGTTAATTCATCTCACACAGTTACATCTGTATTTCGTGGATCTCTTTGCAAGCCTTATTTCTGTGGAATCTGAGAACAGATATTTCGGATCCCTTTGAAGACTATAGGGCCAAAGGAAATATCCTCTGATAACAAAGAGAAAGAAGCTTTCTGAGAAACTTCTTTGTGTTCTGTGAAATCATCTCACAGAGTTACATCTTTCTCCTCAAGAAGCCTTTCGCTAAGACAGTTCTAGTGGAATTGGCAAAGTGATATTTGGAAGCCCATAGAGGGCTATGGTGAAAAAGGAAATATCCTCAGATGATATCTGGAAAGAAGCTTTCTGAGAAACTGTTTAGTGTTCTGTTAATTCATCTCACAGAGTTACATGTGTATTTCGTGGATCTCTTTGCTAGCCTTATTTCTGTGGAATCTGAGAACAGATATTTCGGATCCCTTTGAAGACTATAGGGCCAAAGGAAATATCCTCCGATAACAAAGAGAAAGAAGCTTTCTGAGAAACTTCTTTGTGTTCAGTGAAATCTACTCACACAGTTACAGTTGCCCCTCAAGAAGCCTTTCGCTAAGGCAGTTCTTGTGGAATTGGCAAAGTGATATTTGGAAGCCTATAGAAGGCTATGGGGAAAAAGGAAATATCCTCAGATGAAATCTGGAAAGAAGCTTTCTGAGAAACTGCTTATTGTTTTGTTAATTCATCTCTCAGAATTACATCTGTATTTCGTGGATCTCTTTGCTAGCCTTATTTCTGTGGAATCTGAGAACAGATATTTCGGATCCCTTTGAAGACTATAGGGCCAAAGGAAATATCCTCCGATAACAAAGAGAAAGAAGCTTTCTGAGAAACTTCTTTGTGTTCTGTGAAATCATCTCACAGAATAACAGCATTCCCTTCAAGAAGCCTTTCGCTAAGACAGTTCTTGTGGAATTGGCAAAGTGATATTTGGAAGCCCATAGAGGGCTATGGTGAAAAAGGAAATATCCTCAGATGATATCTGGAAAGAAGCTTTCTGAGAAACTGCTTAGTGTTCTGTTAATTCATCTCACAGAGTTTCATGTGTATTTCGTGGATCTCTTTGCTAGCCTTATTTCTGTGGAATCTGAGAACAGATATTTCGGATCCCTTTGAAGACTATAGGGCCAAAGGAAATATCCTCCGATAACAAAGAGAAAGAAGCTTTCTGAGAAACTTCTTTGTGTTCTGTGAAATCATCTCACAGAGGTACAGCTTTCTCCACAAGAAGCCTTTCGCTAAGACAGTTCTTGTGGAACTGGCATAGTGATATTTGGAAGCCCATAGAGGGCTATGGTGAAAAAGGAAATATCCTCAGATGAAATCTGGAAAGAAGCTTTCTGAGAAAATGCCTAGTGTTCTGTTAATTCATCTCACAGAGTTACATCTGTATTTCGTGGATCTCTTTGCTAGCCTTATTTCTGTGGAATCTGAGAACAGATATTTCTGATGCCTTTGAAGACTATAGGGCCAAAGGAAATATCCTCCGATAAAAAAGAGAAAGAAGCTTTCTGAGAAACTTCTTTGTGTTCTGTGAAATCATCTCACAGAGGTACAGCTTTCTCCTCTAGAAGCTTTTCGCTAACACAGTTCTAGTGGAATTGGCAAAGTGATATTTGGAAGCCCATAGAGGGCTGTGGTGAAAAAGGAAATATCCTCAGATGAAATCTGGAAAGAAGCTTTCTGAGAAACTGTTTAGTGTTTTGTTAATTCATCTCACAGAGTTACATCTGTATTTCGTGGATCTCTTTGCTAGCCTTATTTCTGTGGAATCTGAGAACAGATAATTCGGATCCCTTTGAAGACTATAGGGCCAAAGGAAATATCCTCCGATAACAAAGAGAAAGAAGCTTTCTGAGAAACTTCTTTGTGTTCTGTGAAATCATCTCACAGAGTTACAGGTTTCCCTCAAGAAGCCTTTCGCTAAGACAGTTCTTGTGAAATTGGCAAAGTGATATTGGGAAGCCCGTAGAGGGCTATGGTGAAAAAGGAAATATGCTCAGATGAAATCTGGAAAGAAGCTTTCTGAGAAAATGCCTAGTGTTCTGTGAATTCTTCTCACAGAGTTACATCTGTTTTTCGTGGATCTCTTTGCTAGCCTCATTTCTGTGGAATCTGAGAACAGATATTTTGGATCCCTTTAAGACTATAGGGCCAAAGGAAAAATCCTCCGATAAAAAAGAGAAGGAAGCTTTCTGAGAAACTTCTTTGTGTTCTGTGAAATCATCTCACAGAGTTACAGCTTTCCCCTCAAGAAGCCTTTCGCTAAAACAGTTCTTGTGTAATTGGCAAAGTGATATTTGGAAGCCCCTAGAGTTCTATGGTGAAAAAGGAAATATCCTCAGATGAAATCTGGAAAGAAGCTTTCTGAGAAAATGCCTAGTGTTCTGTTAATTCATCTCACACAGTTACATCTGTATTTCAGGATCTTTTTGCTAGCCTTATTTCTGTGGAATCTGAGAACAGATATTTCGGATCCATTTGAAGTCTATAGGGCCAAAGGAAATATCCTCAGATAACAAAGAGAAAGAAGCTTTCTGAGAAACTTCTTTGTGTTCTGTGAAATCATCTCACAGAGTTACATCTTTCTCCTCAAGAAGCCTTTCGCTAATACAGTTCTAGTGGAATTGGCAAAGTGATATTTGGAAGCCCATAGAGGGCTATGGTGAAAAAGGAAATATCCTCAGATGAAATCTGGAAAGACGCTTTCTGAGAAACTGTTTAGTGTTCTGTTAATTCATCTCACAGAGTTACATCTGTATTTCGTGGATCTCTTTGCTAGCCTTATTTCTGTGGAATCTGAGAACAGATATTTCGGATCCCTTTGAAGACTATAGGGCCAAAGGAAATATCCTACGATAACAAAGAGAAAGAAGCTTTCTGAGAAACTTCTTTGTGTTCTGTGAAATCATCTCACAGAGTTACAGCATTCCCCTCAAGAAGCCTTTCGCTAAGACAGTTCTTGTGGAATTGTCAAAGTGATATTTGGAAGCCCATAGAGGGCTATGGTGAAAAAGGAAATATCCTCCGATGATATCTGGAAAGAAGCTTTCTGAGAAACTGCTTAGTGTTCTGTTAATTCATCTCACAGAGTTTCATGTGTATTTCGTGAATCTCTTTGCTAGCCTTATTTCTGTGGAATCTGAGAACAGATATTTCGGATCCCTTTGAAGACTATAGGGCCAAAGGAAATATCCTCCGATAACAAAGAGAAAGAAGCTTTCTGAGAAACTTCGTTGTGTTCTGTGAAATCATCTCACAGAGGTACAGCTTTCTCGACAAGAAGCCTTTCGCTAAGACAGTTCTTGTGGAATTGGCATAGTGATATTTGGAAGCCCTCAGAGGGCTATGGTGAAAAAGGAAATATCCTCAGATGAAATCTGGAAAGAAGCTTTCTGAGAAAATGCCTAGTGTTCTGTTAATTCATCTCACAGAGTTACATCTGTATTTCGTGGATCTCTTTGCTAGCCTTATTTCTGTGGAATCTGAGAACAGATATTTCGGATCCCTTTGAAGACTATAGGGCCAAAGGAAATATCCTCTGATAACAAAGAGAAAGAAGCTTTCTGAGAAACTTCTTTGTGTTCTGTGAAATCATCTCACAGAGTTACAGCTTTCCCCTTAAGAAGCCTTTCGCTAAGACAGTTCTTGTGGAATTGGCAAAGTAATATTTGGAAGCCCAAGAGAGGGCTATGGGGAAAAAGGAAATATCCTCAGATGAAATCTGGAAAGAAGCTTTCTGAGAAACTGCTTAGTGTTCTGTTAATTCATCTCTCAGAGTTACAACTGTATTTCGTGGATATCTTTGCTAGCCTTATTTCTGTGGAATCTGAGAACAGATATTTCGGATCCCTTTGAAGACTATAGGGCAAATGGAAATATCCTCCGATAACAAAGAGAATGAAGCTTTCGGAGAAACTTCTTTGTGTTCAGTGAAATCTACTCACAGAGTTACAGTTGCCCCTCAAGAAGCCTTTCGCTAAGACAGTTCTTGTGGAATTGGCAAAGTGATATTTGGAAGCCTATAGAAGGCTATGGGGAAAAAGGAAATATCCTCAGATGAAATCTGGAAAGAAGCTTTCTGAGAAACTGCTTATTGTTTTGTTAATTCATCTCTCAGAATTACATCTGTATTTCGTGGATCTCTTTGCTAGCCTTATTTCTGTGGAATCTGAGAACAGATATTTCGGATCCCTTTGAAGACTATAGGGCCAAAGGAAATATCCTCCGATAAAAAAGAGAAAGAAGCTTTCTGAGAAACTTCTTTGTGTTCTGTGAAATCATCTCACAGAGTTACAGCATTCCCTTCAAGAAGCCTTTCGCTAAGACAGTTCTTGTGGAATTGGCAAAGTGATATTTGGAAGCCCATAGAGGGCTATGGTGAAAAAGGAAATATCCTTAGATGATATCTGGAAAGAAGCTTTCTGAGAAACTGCTTAGTGTTCTGTTAATTCATCTCACAGAGTTTCATGTGTATTTCGTGGATCTCTTTGCTAGCCTTATTTCTGTGGAATCTGAGAACAGATATTTCGGATCCCTTTGAAGACTATAGGGCCAAAGGAAATATCCTCCGATAACAAAGAGAAAGAAGCTTTCTGAGAAACTTCTTCGTGTTCTTTGAAATCATCTCACAGAGGTACAGCTTTCTCCACAAGAAGCCTTTCGCTAAGACAGTTCTTGTGGAACTGGCATAGTGATATTTGGAAGCCCATAGAGGGCTATGGTGAAAAAGGAAATATCCTCAGATTAAATCTGGAAAGAAGCTTTCTGCGAAAATGCCTAGTGTTCTCTTAATTCATCTCACAGAGTTACATCTGTATTTCGTGGATCTCTTTGCTAGCCTTATTTCTGTGGAATCTAAGAACAGATATTTCGGATCCCTTTGAAGACTATAGGGCCAAAGGAAATATCCTCCGATAACAAAGAGAAGGAAGCTTTCTGAGAAACTTCTTTGTGTTCTGTGAAATCATCTCACAGAGTTACAGCTTTCCCCTCAAGAAGCCTTTCGCTAAGACAGTTCTTGTGGAATAGGCAAAGTGATATTTGGAAGCCCATAGAGGGCCATGGTGAAAAAGGAAATATCCTCAGATGATATCTGGAAAGAAGCTTTCTGAGAAACTGCTTAGTGTTCTGTTAATTCATCTCACAGAGTTACATGTGTATTTCATGGATCTCTTTGCTAGCCTTAGTTCTATGGAATCTGAGAACAGATATTTCGGATCCCTTTGAAGACTATAGGGCCAAAGGAAATATCCTCCGACAACAAAGAGAAAGAAGCTTTCTGAGAAACTTCTTTGTGTTCTGTGAAATCATCTCACAGAGGTACAGCTTTCTCCACAAGAAGCCTTTCGCTAAGACAGTTCTTGTGGAATTGGCAAAATAATATGGGAAGCCCAAAGAGGGCTATGGTGAAAAAGGAAATATCCACCGATGAAATCTGGAAAGTAGCTTTCTGAGAAACTGCTTAGTGTTTTGTTAATTCATCTCAGAGAGTTACAGCTGTATTTCGTGGATCGCCTGTCTAGCCTTATTTCTGTGGAATCTGATAACAGATATTTCGGATCCCTTTTAAGTCTATAGGGCCAAAGGAAATATCCTCCGATAACAAAGAGAAAGAAGCTTTCTGAGAAACTTCTTTGTGTTCTGTGAAATCATCTCACAGAGTTACTGCTTTCCCCTCAAGAAACCTTTCGCTGAGACAGTTCTTGTGGAATTGGCAAAGTGATATTTGGAAGCCCATAGAGGGCTATGGTGAAAAGGGAAATATCCTCAGATGAAATCTGGAAAGAAGCTTTCTGAGAATCTGCTTAGTGTTCTGTTAATTCGTCTCACAGTGTTACATCTGTATTTCTTGGATCTCTTTGCTAGCCTTATTTCTGTGGAATCTTAGAACAGATATTTCGGATCCCTTTGAAGACTATAGGGCCAAAGGAAATATCCTCAGATAACATAGAGAAAGAAGCTTTCTGAGAAACTTCTTTGTTTTCTGTGAAATCATCTCACAGAGGTACAGCTTTCCACTCAAGAAGCCTTTCGCTAAGACAGTTCTAGTGGAATTGGCAAAGTGATATTTGGAAGCCCATAGAGGGCAATGGTGAAAAAGGAAATATCCTCAGATGAAATCTGGAAAGAAGCTTTCTGAGAATCCGTTTAGTGTTCCGTTAATTCATCTCACAGATTTACATCTGTATTTCGTGGATCTCTTTGCTAGCCTTATTTCTGTGGAATCTGAGAACAGATATTTCGGATCCCTTTGAAGACTATAGGGCCAAAGGAAATATCCTCCGATAACAAAGAGAAAGAAGCTTTCTGAGAAACTTCTTTGTGTTCTGTGAAATCATCTCACAGAGTTACTGCTTTCCCCTCAAGAAGCCTTTCGCTAAGACAGTTCTTGTGGAATCGGCAAAATAATATGGGAAGCCCAAAGAGGGCTATGGTGAAAAAGGAAATATCCTCAGATGAAATCTGGAAAGAAGCTTTCTGAGAAACTGCTTAGTTTTCTGTTAATTCATCTCACAGAGTTACATCTGTATTTCGTGGATCTCTTTGCTAGCCTTATTTCTGTGGAATCTGAGAACAGATATTTCGGATCCCTTTGAAGACTATAGGGCTAAATGGAATATCCTCCGATAACAAAGAGAAAGAAGCTTTCTGAGAAACTTCTTTGTGTTCTGTGAAATCACCTCACAGAGTTACAGCTTCCCCCTCAAGAAGCCAATCGCTAAGACAGTTCTTGTGGAATAGGCAAAGTGATATTTGGAAGCCCATAGAGGGCTATGGTGAAAAAGGAAATATCCTCAGATGATATCTGGAAAGAAGCTTTCTGAGAAACTGTTTAGTGTTCTTTTAATTCATCTCTCAGAGTTACATCTGTATTTCGTGGATCTCTTTGCTAGCCTTATTTCTGTGGAATCTGAGAGCAGATATTTCGGATCCCTTTGAAGACTCTAGGGGCAAAGGAAATATCCTCCGAGAACAAAGAGAAAGAAGCTTTCTGAGAAACTTCTTTGTGTTTTGTGAAATCATCTCACAGAGTTACAGCTTTCCCCTCAAGAAGCCTTTCGCTAAGGCAGTTCTTGTGGAATTGGCAAAGTGATATTCGCAACCCCTTATAGGGCTATGGTAAAAAAGGTAATATCCTCAGATGAAATCTGGAAATAGCTTTTTGAAAAACTGCTTAGTGTTCTGTTAATTCATCTCAGGAGTTATATCTGTATTTCGTGGATCTCTTTGCTAGCCTTATTTCTGTGGAATCTGAGAACAGATATTTCGGATCCCTTTGAAGGCTATAGGGCCAAAAGGAAATATTCTCCGATAACAAAGAGAAAGAATCTTTCTGAGAAACTTCTTTGTGTTCTGTGAAATCATCTCACAGAGGTACAGCTTTCTCCACAAGAAGCCTTTCGCTAAGACAGTTCTTGTGGAATTGGCAAAATAATATGGGAAGCCCAAAGAGGGCTATGGTGAAAAAGGAAATATCCTCCGATGAAATCTGGAAAGTAGCTTTCTGAGAAACTGCTTAGTGTTTTGTTAATTCATCTCACAGAGTTACAGCTGTATTTCGTGGATCTCCTGGCTAGCCTTATTTCTGTGGAATCTGAGAACTGATATTTCGGATCCCTTTGAAGACTATAGGGCCAAAGGAAATATCCTCCGATAACAAAGAGAAAGAAGCTTTCTGAGAAACTTCTTTGTGTTCTGTGAAATCATCTCACAGAGTTACTGCTTTCCCCTCAAGAAACCTTTCGCTAAGACAGTTCTTGTGGAATTGGCAAAGTGATATTTGGAAGCCCATAGAGGGCTATGGTGAAAAAGGAAATATCCTCAGATGAAATCTGGAAAGAAGCTTTCTGAGAAACTGCTTAGTGTTCTGTTAATTCGTCTCACAGAGTTACATCTGTATTTCGTGGATCTCTTTGCTAGCCTTATTTCTGTGGAATCTGAGAACAGATATTTCGGATCCCTTTGAAGACTATAGGGCCAAAGGAAATATCCTCCGATAACAAAGAGAAAGAAGCTTTCTGAGAAACTTCTTTGTGTTCTGTGAAATCATCTCACAGAGTTACTGCTTTCCCCTCAAGAAGACTTTCGCTCGGCAGTTCTTGTGGAATTGGAAAAGTGATATTTGGAAGCCCGTAGAGAGGTATGGTGAAAAAGGAAATATCCTCAGATGAAAACTGGAAAAAGTTTTCTGAAAAATTGCTTAGTGTTCTGTTAATTCATCTCACAGAGTTACATCTGTATTTCGTGGATCTCTTTGCTAGCCTTATTTCTGTGGAATCTGAGAACAGATATTTCGGAACCCTTTGAAGGCTATAGGGCAAAAGGAAATATCCTCCGATAACAAAGAGAAGGAAGCTTTCTGAGAAACTTCTTTGTGTTCTGTGAAATCATCTCACAGAGTTACAGCTTTCCCCTCAAGAAGCCTTTCGCTAAGACAGTTCTTGTGGAATTGGCAAGGTGATATTTGGAAGCCCATAGAGGGCTATGGTGAAAAAGGAAATATCCTCAGATGAAATCTGGAAAGAAGCTTTCTGAGAAACTGCTTAGTGTTCTGTTAATTCATCTCACGGAGTTACATCTGTATTTCGTGGATCTCTTTGCAACCTTATTTCTGTGGAATCTGAGAACAGATATTTCGGATCCCTTTGAAGACTATTGGGCCAAAGGAAATATCCTCCGATAACAAAGAGAAAGAAGATTTCTGAGAAACTTCTTTGTGTTCTGTGAAATCATCTCACAGAGTTACAGCTTTCCCCTCAAGAAGCCTTTCGCTAAGACAGTCCTTGGGTAATAGGCAAAGTGATATTTGGAAGCCCGTAGAGGGCTAAGGTGAAAAAGGAAATATCCTCAGATGAAATCTGGAAAGAAGCTTTCTGAGAAACTGCTTAGTGTTCTGTTTATTCATCTCACGGAGTTACATCTGTATTTCGTGGATCTCTTTGCTACCTTATTTCTGTGGAATCTGAGAACAGATATTTCGGGTCCCTTTGAAGACTATAGGGCCAAAGGAAATATCCTCCGATAACAAAGAGAAGGAAGCTTTCTGAGAAACTTCTTTGTGTTCTGTGAAATCATCTCACAGAGTTACAGCTTTCCCCTCAAGAAGACTTTCGCTAAGGCAGTTCTTGTGGAATTGGCAAAGTGATATTCGCAACCCCTTATAGGGCTATGGTTAAAAAGGAAATATCCTCAGATGAAATCTGGAAATAGCTTTTTGAAAAACTGCTTAGTGTTCTGTTAATTCATCTCACGGAGTTACATCTGTATTTCGTGGATCTCTTTGCTAGCCTTATTTCTGTGGAATCTGAGAACAGATATTTCGCATCCCTTTGAAGACTATAGGGCCAAAGGAAATATCCTCCGATAACAAAGAGAAAGAAGCTTTCTGAGAAACTTCTTTGTGTTCTGTTAAATCATCTCACAGAGGTACAGTTTTCTCCACAAGAAGCCTTTCGCTAAGACAGTTCCTGTGGAATTGGCAAAATAATATGGGAAGCCCAAAGAGGGCTATGGTGAAAAAGGAAATATCCTCCGATGAAATCTGGAAAGTAGCTTTCTGAGAAACTGCTTAGTGTTTTGTTAATTCATCTCTCAGAGTTACAGCTGTATTTCGTGGATCTCCTAGCTAGCCTTATTTCTGTGGAATCTGAGAACAGATATTTCGGATCCCTTTTAAGACTATAGGGCCAAAGGAAATATCCTCCGATAACAAAGAGAAAGAAGCTTTCTGAGAAACTTCTTTGTGTTCTGTGAAATCATCTCACAGAGTTACTGCTTTCCCCTCAAGAAACCTTTCGCTAAGACAGTTCTTGTGGAATTGGCAAAGTGATATTTGGAAGCCCATAGAGGGCTATGGTGAAAAAGGAAATATCCTCAGATGAAATCTGGAAAGAAGCTTTCTGAGAAACTGCTTAGTGTTCTGTTATTTCGTCTCACAGAGTTACATCTGTATTTCGTGGATCTCTTTGCTAGCCTTATTTCTGTGGAATCTGAGAACAGATATTTGGGATCCCTTTGAAGACTATAGGGCCAAAGGAAATATCCTCCGATAACAAAGAGAAAGAAGCTTTCTGAGAAACTTCTTTGTGTTCTGTGAAATCATCTCACAGAGTTACAGCGTTCCCCTCAAGAAGCCTTTCGCTAAGACAGTTCTTGTGGAATAGGCAAAGTGATATTGGGAAGCCCATAGAGGGCTACGGTGAAAAAGGAAATATTCTCAGATGAAATCTGGAAAAAAGCTTTCTGAGAAACTGCTTAGTATTCTGTTAATTCATCACAAGAGTTACATCTGTATTTCGTGGATCTCTTTGCTAGCCTTATTTCTGTGGAATCTGAGAACAGATATTTCGGATCCTTTTGAAGGCTATAAGGCCAAAGGAAATATCCTCCGATAACAAAGAGAAAGAAGCTTTCTGAGAAACTTCTTTGTGTTCTGTGAAATCATCTCACAGAGTTACAGTTTTCCCCTCAAGAAGCCTTTCGCTAAGACAGTTCTTGTGGAATTGGCAAGGTGATATTTGGAAGCCCATAGAGGGATATGGTGAAAAAGGAAATATCCTCAGATGAAATCTGGAAAGAAGCTTTCTGAGAAACTGCTTAGTGTTCTGTTAATTCATCTCACAGAGTTACATCTGTATTTTGTGGATCTCTTTGCTAGCCTTATTTCTTTGGAATCTGAGAACAGATATTTCGGATTCCTTTGAAGACTATGGGGCCAAAGGAAATATCCTCCGATAACAAAGAGAAAGAAGATTTCTCAGAAACTTCTTTGTGTTCTGTGAAATCATCTCACAGAGTTACAGCTTTCCCCTCAAGAAGCCTTTCGCTAAGACAGTCCTTGTGGAATTGGCAAAGTGGTATTTGGAAGCCCATAGAGGGCTATGGTGAAAAAGGAAATATCCTCAGTTGAAATCTGGAAAGAAGATTTCTGAGAAACTGCTTAGTGTCCTGTTAATTCATCTCACAGAGTTACATCTGTATTTCCTGGATCTCTTTGCTAGCCTTATTTCTGTGGAATCTGAGAGCAGATATTTGGGATCCCTTTGAAGACTATAGGGCCAAAGGAAATATCCTCCAATAACAAACAGAAAGAAGCTTTCTGAGAAACTTCTTTGTGTTCTGTGAAATCATCTCACAGAGTTACTGCTTTCCCCTCAAGAAGCCTTTCGCTAAGACAGTTCTTGTGGAATCGGCAAAATAATATGGGAAGCCCAAAGAGGGCTATGGTGAAAAAGGAAATATCCTCAGATGAAATCTGGAAAGAAGCTTTCTGAGAAACTGCTTAGTTTTCTGTTAATTCATCTCACAGAGTTACATCTGTATTTCGTGGATCTCTTTGCTAGCCTTATTTCTGTGGAATCTGAGAACAGATATTTCGGATCCCTTTGAAGACTATAGGGCTAAATGGAATATCCTCCGATAACAAAGAGAAAGAAGCTTTCTGAGAAACTTCTTTGTGTTCTCTGAAATCATCTCACAGAGTTACAGCTTTCCCCTCAAGAAGCCTTTCTCTAAGACAGTTCTTGTGGAATTGACAGAGTGATATTTGGAAGCCCATGGAGGGCTATGGTGAAAAAGGAAATATCCTCAGATGAAATCTGGAAAGAAGCTTTCTGAGAAAATGCCTAGTGTTCTGTTAATTCATCTCAGAGAGTTACATCTGTATTTCGTGGATCTCTTTGGTAGCCTTATTTCTGTGGAATCTGAGAACAGAAATTTCGGATCCCTTTGAAGACTATAGGGCCAAAGGAAATATCCTCCGATAACAAAGAGAAAGAAGCTTTCTGAGAAACTTCTTTGTGTTCTGTGAAATCATCTCACAGAGTTACAGCTTTCTCCTCAAGAAGCCATTCGCTGAGACAGTTCTAGTGGAATTGGCAAAGTGATATTTGGAAGCCCATAGAGGGCTATGGTGAAAAAGGAAATATCATAAGATGAAATCTGGAAAGAAGCTTTCTGAGAAACTGTTTAGTGTTCTGTTAATTCATCTCACAGAGTTACATCTGTATTTCGTGGATCTTTGCTAGCCTTATTTCTGTGGAATATGAGAACAGATATTTCGGATCCCTTTGAAGATTATAGGGCCAAAGGAAATATCCTCCGATAACAAAGAGAAAGAAGCTTTCTGAGAAACTTCTTTGTGTTCTGTGAAATCACCTCACAGAGTTACAGCTTCCCCCTCAAGAAGCCAATCGCTAAGACAGTTCTTGTGGAATAGGCAAAGTGATATTTGGAAGCCCATAGAGGGCTATGGTGAAAAAGGAAATATCCTCAGATGATATCTGGAAAGAAGCTTTCTGAGAAACTGTTTAGTGTTCTTTTAATTCATCTCACAGAGTTACAGCTGTATTTCGTGGATCTCTTTGCTAGCCTTATTTCTGTGGAATCTGAGAGCAGATATTTCGGATCCCTTTGAAGACTATAGGGGCAAAGGAAATATCCTCCGAGAACAAAGAGAAAGAAGCTTTCTGAGAAACTTCTATGTGTTCTGTGAAATCATCTCACAGAGTTACAGCTTTCCCCTCAAGAAGCCTTTCGCTAAGGCAGTTCTTGTGGAATTGGCAAAGTGATATTCGCAACCCCTTATAGGGCTATGGTTAAAAAGGAAATATCCTCAGATGAAATCTGGAAATAGCTTTTTGAAAAACTGCTTAGTGTTCTGTTAATTCATCTCAGGAGTTATATCTGTATTTCGTGGATCTCTTTGCTAGCCTTATTTCTGTGGAATCTGAGAACAGATATTTCGTATCCCTTTGAAGGCTATAGGGCCAAAGGAAATATTCTCCGATAACAAAGAGAAAGAATCTTTCTGAGAAACTTCTTTGTGTTCTGTGAAATCATCTCACAGAGGTACAGCTTTCTCCACAAGAAGCCTTTCGCTAAGACAGTTCTTGTGGAATTGGCAAGATAATATGGGAGGCCCAAAGAGGGCTATGGTGAAAAAGGAAATATCCTCCGATGAAATCTGGAAAGTAGCTTTCTGAGAAACTGCTTAGTGTTTTGTTAATTCATCTCACAGAGTTACAGCTGTATTTCGTGGATCTCCTGGCTAGCCTTATTTCTGTGGAATCTGAGAACTGATATTTCGGATCCCTTTGAAGACTATAGGGCCAAAGGAAATATCCTCCGATAACAAAGAGAAAGAAGCTTTCTGAGAAACTTCTTTGTGTTCTGTGAAATCATCTCACAGAGTTACTGCTTTCTCCTCAAGAAACCTTTCGCTAAGACAGTTCTTGTGGAATTGGCAAAGTGATATTTGGAAGCCCATAGAGGGCTATGGTGAAAAAGGAAATATCCTCAGATGAAATCTGGAAAGAAGCTTTCTGAGAAACTGCTTAGTGTTCTGTTAATTCGTCTCACAGAGTTACATCTGTATTTCGTGGATCTCTTTGCTACCTTATTTCTGTGGAATCTGAGAACAGATATTTCGGGTCCCTTTGAAGACTATAGGGCCAAAGGAAATATCCTCCGATAACAAAGAGAAGGAAGCTTTCTGAGAAACTTCTTTGTGTCTGTGAAATCATCTCACAGAGTTACAGCTTTCCCCTCAAGAAGACTTTCGCTAAGGCAGTTCTTGTGGAATTGGCAAAGTGATATTCCCAATCCCTTATAGGGCTATGGTTAAAAAAGAAATTACCTCAGATGAAATCTGGAAATAGCTTTTTGAAAAACTACTTAGTGTTCTGTTAATTCATCTCACGGAGTTACATCTGTATTTCGTGGATCTCTTTGCTATCCTTATTTCTGTGGAATCTGAGAACAGATATTTCGGATCCCTTTGAAGACTATAGGGCCAAAGGAAATATCCTCCGATAACAAAGAGAAAGAAGCTTTCTGAGAAACTTCTTTGTGTTCTGTGAAATCATCTCACAGAGGTACAGCTTTCTCCACAAGAAGCCTTTCGCTAAGACAGTTCTTGTGGAATTGGCAAAATAATATGGGAAGCCCAAAGAGGGCTATGGTGAAAAAGGAAATATCCTCCGATGAAATCCGGAAAGTAGCTTTCTGAGAAACTGCTTAGTGTTTTGTTAATTCATCTCTCAGAGTTACAGCTGTATTTCGTGGATCTCCTAGCTAGCCTTATTTCTGTGGAATCTGAGAACAGATATTTCGGATCCCTTTTAAGACTATAGGGCCAAAGGAAATATCCTCCGATAACAAAGAGAAAGAAGCTTTCTGAGAAACTTCTTTGTGTTCTGTGAAATCATGTCACAGAGTTACTGCTTTCCCCTCAAGAAACCTTTCGCTAAGACAGTTCTTGTGGAATTGGCAAAGTGATATTTGGAAGCCCATAGAGGGCTATGGTGAAAAAGGAAATATCCTGAGATGAAATCTGGAAAGAAGCTTTCTGAGAAACTGCTTAGTGTTGTGTTAATTCGTCTCACAGAGTTACATCTGTATTTCTTGGATCTCTTTGCTAGCCTTATTTCTGTGGAATCTGAGAACAGATATTTCGGATCCCTTTGAAGGCTATAAGGCCAAAGGAAATATCCTCCGATAACAAAGAGAAAGAAGCTTTCTGAGAAACTTCTTTGTGTTCTGTGAAATCATCTCACAGAGTTACAGTTTTCACCTCAAGAAGCCTTTCTCTAAGACAGTTCTTGTGGAATTGGCAAGGTGATATTGGGAAGCCCATAGAGGGATATGGTGAAAAAGGAAATATCCTCAGATGAAATCTGAAAAGAAGCTTTCTGAGAAACTGCTTAGTGTTCTGTTAATTCATCTCACGGAGTTACATCTGTATTTTGTGGATCTCTTTGCTAGCCTTATTTCTTGGGAATCTGAGAACAGATATTTCGGATTCCTTTGAAGACTATAGGGCCAAAGGAAATATCCTCCGATAACAAAGAGAAAGAAGCTTTCTCAGAAACTTCTTTGTGTCCTGTGAAATCATCTCACAGAGTTACAGCTTTCCCCTCAAGAAGCCTTTCGCTAAGACAGTCCTTGTGGAATTGGCAAAGTGGTATTTGGAAGCCCATAGAGGGCTATGGTGAAAAAGGAAATATCCTCAGGTGAAATCTGGAAAGAAGATTTTTGAGA
This sequence comes from Macaca mulatta, assembly GCF_049350105.2. Classification (NCBI taxonomy): domain Eukaryota; kingdom Metazoa; phylum Chordata; class Mammalia; order Primates; family Cercopithecidae; genus Macaca; species Macaca mulatta. The sequence goes on from NC_133420.1 coordinate 26,363,825, forward strand.
AACTGCTTAGTGTCCTGTTAATTCATCTCACAGAGTTACATCTGTATTTCCTGGATCTCTTTGCTAGCCTTATTTCTGTGGAATCTGAGAGCAGATATTTGGGATCCCTTTGAAGACTATAGAGCCAAAGGAAATATCCTCCGATAACAAGGAGAAAGAAGCTTTCTGAGAAACTTCTTTGTGTTCTGTGAAATCATCTCACAGAGTTACAGCTTTCCCCTCAAGAAGCCTTTCGCTAAGACAGTTCTTGTGGAATAGGCAAAGTGATATTTGTAAGCCCATAGAGGGCTATGTTGAAAAAGGAAATATCCTCAGATGATATCTGGAAAGAAGCCTTCTGAGAAACTGCTTAGTGTTCTGTTAATTCATCTCACCTACTTACAGCTGTATTTCGTGGATTTCATGGCTAGCCTTCTTTCTGTGGAATCAGAGAACAGATATTTCGGATCCCTTTGAGGACTATAGGACCAAAGGAAATATCCTCCGATAACAAAGAGAAGGAAGCTTTCTGAGAAACTTCTTTGTGTCTGTGAAATCATCTCACAGAGTTACAGCTTTCCCCTCAAGAAGCCTTTCGCTAAGGCAGTTCTTGTGGAATTGGCAAAGTGATATTCGCAACCCCTTATAGGGCTATGGTTAAAAAGGAAATATCCTCAGATGAAATCTGGAAATAGCTTTTTGAAAAACTGCTTAGTGTTCTGTTAATTCATCTCACGGAGTTACATCTGTATTTCGTGGATCTCTTTGCTAGCCTTATTTCTGTGGAATCTGAGAACAGATATTTCGGATCCCTTTGAAGGCTATAGGGCCAAAGGAAATATTCTCCGATAACAAAGAGAAAGAATCTTTCTGAGAAACTTCTTTGTGTTCTGTGAAATCATCTCACAGAGGTACAGCTTTCTCCACAAGAAGCCTTTCGCTAAGACAGTTCTTGTGGAATTGGCAAAATAATATGGGAAGCCCAAAGAGGGCTATGGTGAAAAAGGAAATATCCTCCAATGAAATCTGGAAAGTAGCTTTCTGAGAAACTGCTTAGTGTTTTGTTAATTCATCTCACAGAGTTACAGCTGTATTTCGTGGATCTCCTGGCTATCCTTATTTCTGTGGAAACTGACAACTGATATTTCGGATCCCTTTGAAGACTATAGGGCCAAAGGAAATATCCTCCGATAACAAAGAGAAAGAAGCTTTCTGAGAAACTTCTTTGTGTTCTGTGAAATCATCTCACAGAGTTACTGCTTTCCCCTCAAGAAACCTTTCGCTAAGACAGTTCTTGTGGAATTGGCAAAGTGATATTTGGAAGCCCATAGAGGGCTATGGTGAAAAGGGAAATATCCTCAGATGAAATCTGGAAAGAAGCTTTCTGAGAATCTGCTTAGTGTTCTGTTAATTCGTCTCCCAGTGTTACATCTGTATTTCTTGGATCTCTTTGCTAGCCTTATTTCTGTGGAATCTGAGAACAGATATTTCGGATCCCTTTGAAGACTATAGGGCCAAAGGAAATATCCTCCGATAACAAAGAGAAAGAAGCTTTCTGAGAAACTTCTTTGTGTTCTGTGAAATCATCTCACAGAGTTACAGCGTTCCCCTCAAGAAGCCTTTCGCTAAGACAGTTCTTGTGGAATAGGCAAAGTGATATTGGGAAGACCCTAGAGGGCTATGGTGAAAAAGGAAATATCCTCAGATGAAATCTGGAAAGAAACTTTCTGAGAAACTGCTTAGTTTTCTGTTAATTCATCTCACAGAGTTACATCTGTATTTCGTGGATCTCTTTGCTAGCCTTATTTCTGTGGAATCTGAGAACAGATATTTCGGATCCCTTTGAAGACTATAGGGCTAAATGGAATATCCTCCGATAACAAAGAGAAAGAAGCTTTCTGAGAAACTTCTTTGTGTTCTGTGAAATCATCTCACAGAGTTACAGCTTTCCCCTCAAGAAGCCTTTCTCTAAGAAGGTTCTTGTGGAATTGACAGAGTGATATTTGGAAGCCCATGGAGGGCTATGGTGAAAAAGGAAATATCCTCAGATGAAATCTGGAAAGAAGCTTTCTGAGAAAATGCCTAGTGTTCTGTTAATTCATCTCACAGAGTTACATCTGTATTTCGTGGATCTCTTTGGTAGCCTTATTTCTGTGGAATCTGAGAACAGATATTTCGGATCCCTTTGAAGACTATAGGGCCAAAGGAAATATCCTCCGATAACAAAGAGAAAGAAGCTTTCTGAGAAACTTCTTTGTGTTCTGTGAAATCATCTCACAGAGTTACAGCTTTCTCCTCAAGAAGCCATTCGCTGAGACAGTTCTAGTGGAATTGGCAAAGTGATATTTGGAAGCCCATAGAGGACTATGGTGAAAAAGGAAATATCATCAGATGAAATCTGGAAAGAAGCTTTCTGAGAAACTGTTTAGTGTTCTGTTCATTCATCTCACAGAGTTACATCTGTATTTCGTGGATCTCTTTGCTAGCCTTATTTCTGTGTAATTTGAGAACAGATATTTCGGATCCCTTTGAAGACTATAGGGCCAAAGGAAATATCCTCCGATAACAAAGAGAAAGAAGCTTTCTGAGAAACTTCTTTGTGTTCTGTGAAATCATCTCACAGAGTTACAGCTTCCCCCTCAAGAAGCCTATCGCTAAGACAGTTCTTGTGGAATAGGCAAAGTGATATTTGGAAGCCCATAGAGGGCTATGGTGAAAAAGGAAATATCCTCAGATGATATCTGGAAAGAAGCTTTCTGAGAAACTCTTTAGTGTTCTTTTAATTCATCTCACAGAGTTACATCTGTATTTCGTGGATCTCTTTGCTAGCCTTATTTCTGTGGAATCTGAGAGCAGATATTTCGGATCCCTTTGAAGACTATAGGGCCAAAGGAAATATCCTCCGAGAACAAAGAGAAAGAAACTTTCTGAGAAACTTCTTTGTGTTCTGTGAAATCATCTCACAGAGTTACAGCTTTCCCCTCAAGAAGCCTTTCGCTAAGACAGTTCTTGTGGAATAGGCAAAGTGATATTGGTAAGCCCATAGAGGGCTATGTTGAAAAAGGAAATATCCTCAGATGATATCTGGAAAGAAGCCTTCTGAGAAACTGCTTAGTGTTCTGTTAATTCATCTCACCGACTTACAGCTGTATTTCGTGGATCTCATGGCTCGCCTTCTTTCTGTTGAATCAGAGAACAGATATTTCGGATCCCTTTGAGGACTATAGGGCCAAAGGAAATATCCTCCGATAACAAAGAGAAGGAAGCTTTCTGAGAAACTTCTTTGTGTCTGTGAAATCATCTCTCAGAGTTACAGCTTTCCCCTCAAGAAGCCTTTCGCTAAGGCAGTTATTGTGGAATTGGCAAAGTGATATTCGCAAACCCTTATAGGGCTATGGTTAAAAAGGAAATATCCTCAGATGAAATCTGGAAATAGCTTTTTGAAAAACTGCTTAGTGTTCTGTTAATTCATCTCACGGAGTTACATCTGTATTTCGTGGATCTCTTTGCTAGCCTTATTTCTGTGGAATCTGAGAACAGATATTTCGGATCCCTTTGAAGGCTATAGGGCCAAAGGAAATATTCTCCGATAACAAAGAGAAAGAAGCTTTCTGAGAAACTTCTTTGTGTTCTGTGAAATCATCTCACAGAGGTACAGCTTTCTCCACAAGAAGCCTTTCGCTAAGACAGTTCTTGTGGAATTGGCAAAATAATATGGGAAGCCCAAAGAGGGCTATGGTGAAAAAGGAAATATCCTCCTATGAAATCTGGAAAGTAGCTTTCTGAGAAACTGCTTAGTGTTTTGTTAATTCATCTCTCAGAGTTACAGCTGTATTTCGTGGATCTCCTAGCTAGCCTTATTTCTGTGCAATCTGAGAACAGATATTTCGGATCCCTTTGAAGACTATAGGGCCAAAGGAAATATCCTCCGATAACAAAGAGAAAGAAGCTTTCTGAGAAACTTCTTTGTGTTCTGTGAAATCATCTCACAGAGTTACTGCTTTCCCCTCAAGAAACCTTTCGCTAAGACAGTTCTTGTGGAATTGGCAAAGTGATATTTGGAAGCCCATAGAGGGCTATGGTGAAAAAGGAATATCCTCAGATGAAATCTGGAAAGAAGCTTTCTGAGAAACTGCTTAGTGTTGTGTTAATTCGTCTCACAGAGTTACATCTGTATTTCTTGGATCTCTTTGCCAGCCTTATTTCTGTGGAATCTGAGAACAGATATTTCGGATCCCTTTGAAGACTATAGGGCCAAAGGAAATATCCTCCGATAACAAAGAGAAAGAAGCTTTCTGAGAAACTTCTTTGTGTTCTGTGAAATCATCTCACAGAGTTACAGCGTTCCCCTCAAGAAGCCTTTCGCTAAGACAGTTCTTGTGGAATAGGCAAAGTGATATTGGGAAGCCCATAGAGGGCTATGGTGAAAAAGGAAATATTCTCAGATGAAATCTGGAAAGAAGCTTTCTGAGAAACTGCTTAGTATTCTGTTAATTCATCACAAGAGTTACATCTGTATTTCGTGGATCTCTTTGCTAGCCTTATTTCTGTGGAATCTGAGAACAGATATTTCGGATCCCTTTGAAGGCTATAAGGCCAAAGGAAATATCCTCCGATAACAAAGAGAAAGAAGCTTTCTGAGAAACTTCTTTGTGTTCTGTGAAATCATCTCACAGAGTTACAGTTTTCCCCTCAAGAAGCCTTTCGCTAAGACAGTTCTTGTGGTATTGGCAAGGTGATATTGGGAAGCCCATAGAGGGATATGGTGAAAAAGGAAATATCTTCAGATGAAATCTGGAAAGAAGCTTTCTGAGAAACTGCTTAGTGTTCTGTTAATTCGTCTCACGGAGTTACATCTGTATTCTGTGGATCTCTTTGCTAGCCTTATTTCTTTGGAATCTGAGAACAGATATTTCGGATTCCTTTGAAGACTAAAGGGCCAAAGGAAATATCCTCCGATAACAAAGAGAAAGAAGATTTCTCAGAAACTTCTTTGTGTTCTGTGAAATCATCTCACAGAGTTACAGCTTTCCCCTCAAGAAGCCTTTCGCTAAGACAGTCCTTGTGGAATTGGCAAAGTGGTATTTGGAAGCCCATAGAGGGCTATGGTGAAAAAGGAAATATCCTCAGGTGAAATCTGGAAAGAAGATTTCTGAGAAACTGCTTAGTGTCCTGTTAATTCATCTCACAGTGTTACATCTGTATTTCCTGGATCTCTTTGCTAGCCTTATTTCTGTGGAATCTGAGAGCAGATATTTGGGATCCCTTTGAAGACTATAGGGCCAAAGGAAATATCCTCCGATAACAAACAGAAAGAAGCTTTCTGAGAAACTTCTTTGTGTTCTGTGAAATCATCTCACAGAGTTACTGCTTTCCCCTCAAGAAGCCTTTCGCTAAGACAGTTCTTGTGGAATCGGCAAAATAATATGGGAAGCCCAAAGAGGGCTATGGTGAAAAAGGAAATATCCTCAGATGAAATCTGGAAAGAAGCTTTCTGAGAAACTGCTTAGTTTTCTGTTAATTCATCTCACAGAGTTACATCTGTATTTCGTGGATCTCTTTGCTAGCCTTATTTCTGTGGAATCTGAGAACAGATATTTCGGAACCCTTTGAAGACTATAGGGCTAAATGGAATATCCTCCGATAACAAAGAGAAAGAAGCTTTCTGAGAAATTTCTTTGTGTTCTGTGAAATCATCTCACAGAGTTACACCTTTCCCCTCAAGAAGCCTTTCTCTAAGACAGTTCTTGTGGAATTGACAGAGTGATATTTGGAAGCCCATGGAGGGCTATGGTGAAAAAGGAAATATCCTCAGATGAAATCTGGAAAGAAGCTTTCTGAGAAAATGCCTAGTGTTCTGTTAATTCATCTCACGGGGTTACATCTGTATTTCGTGGATCTCTTTGCTAGCCTTATTTCTGTGGAATCTGAGAACAGATATTTCGGATCCCTTTGAAGGCTATAGGGCCAAAGGAAATATTCTCCGATAACAAAGAGAAAGAAGCTTTCTGAGAAACTTCTTTGTGTTCTGTGAAATCATCTCACAGAGGTACAGCTTTCTCCACAAGAAGCCTTTCGCTAAGACAGTTCTTGTGGAATTGGCAAAATAATATGGGAAGCCCAAAGAGGGCTATGGTGAAAAAGGAAATATCCTCCGATGAAATCTGGAAAGTAGCTTTCTGAGAAACTGCTTAGTGTTTTGTTAATTCATCTCTCAGAGTTACAGCTGTATTTCGTGGATCTCCTAGCTAGCCTTATTTCTGTGGAATCTGAGAACAGATATTTCGGATCCCTTTTAAGACTATAGGGCCAAAGGAAATATCCTCCGATAACAAAGAGAAAGAAGCTTTCTGAGAAACTTCTTTGTGTTCTGTGAAATCATCTCACAGAGTTACTGCTTTCCCCTCAAGAAACCTTTCGCTAAGACAGTTCTTGTGGAATTGGCAAAGTGATATTTGGAAGCCCATAGAGGGCTATGGTGAAAAAGGAAATATCCTCAGATGAAATCTGGAAAGAAGCTTTCTGAGAAACTGCTTAGTGTTGTGTTAATTCGTCTCACAGAGTTACATCTGTATTTCTTGGATCTCTTTGCTAGCCTTATTTCTGTGGAATCTGAGAACAGATATTTCGGATCCCTTTGAAGGCTATAAGGCCAAAGGAAATATCCTCCGATAACAAAGAGAAAGAAGCTTTCTGAGAAACTTCTTTGTGTTCTGTGAAATCATCTCACAGAGTTACAGTTTTCCCCTCAAGAAGCCTTTCGCTAAGACAGTTCTTGTGGAATTGGCAAGGTGATATTGGGAAGCCCATAGAGGGATATGGTGAAAAAGGAAATATCCTCAGATGAAATCTGGAAAGAAGCTTTCTGAGAAACTGCTTAGTGTTCTGTTAATTCGTCTCACGGAGTTACATCTGTATTTTGTGGATCTCTTTGCTAGCCTTATTTCTTTGGAATCTGAGAACAGATATTTCGGATTCCTTTGAAGACTATAGGGCCATAGGAAATATCCTCCGATAACAAAGAGAAAGAAGATTTCTCAGAAACTTCTTTGTGTTCTGTGAAATCATCTCACAGAGTTACAGCTTTCCCCTCAAGAAGCCTTTCGCTAAGACAGTCCTTGTGGAATTGGCAAAGTGGTATTTGGAAGCCCATAGAGGGCTATGGTGAAAAAGGAAATATCCTCAGGTGAAATCTGGAAAGAAGATTTCTGAGAAACTGCTTAGTGTCCTGTTAATTCATCTCACAGTGTTACATCTGTATTTCCTGGATCTCTTTGCTAGCCTTATTTCTGTGGAATCTGAGAGCAGATATTTGGGATCCCTTTGAAGACTATAGGGCCAAAGGAAATATCCTCCGATAACAAACAGAAAGAAGCTTTCTGAGAAACTTCTTTGTGTTCTGTGAAATCATCTCACAGAGTTACTGCTTTCCCCTAAAGAAGCCTTTCGCTACGACAGTTCTTGTGGAATCGGCAAAATAATATGGGAAGCCCAAAGAGGGCTATGGTGAAAAAGGAAATATCCTCAGAAGAAATCTGGAAAGAAGCTTTCTGAGAAACTGCTTAGTTTTCTGTTAATTCATCTCACAGAGTTACATCTGTATTTCGTGGATCTCTTTGCTAGCCTTATTTCTGTGGAATCTGAGAACAGATATTTCGGATCCCTTTGAAGACTATAGGGCTAAATGGAATATCCTCCGATAACAAAGAGAAAGAAGCTTTCTGAGAAACTTCTTTGTGTTCTGTGAAATCATCTCACAGAGTTACAGCTTTCCCCTCAAGAAGCCTTTCTCTAAGACAGTTCTTGTGGAATTGACAGAGTGATATTTGGAAGCCCATGGAGGGCTATGGTGAAAAAGGAAATATCCTCAGATGAAATCTGGAAAGAAGCTTTCTGAGAAAATGCCTAGTGTTCTGTTAATTCATCTCACAGAGTTACATCTGTATTTCGTGGATCTCTTTGGTAGCCTTATTTCTGTGGAATCTGAGAACAGATATTTCGGATCCCTTTGAAGACTATAGGGCCAAAGGAAATATCCTCCGATAACAAAGAGAAAGAAGCTTTCTGAGAAACTTCTTTGTGTTCTGTGAAATCATCTCACAGAGTTACAGATTTCTCCTCAAGAAGCCATTCGCTGAGACAGTTCTAGTGGAATTGGCAAAGTGATATTTGGAAGCCCATAGAGGACTATGGTGAAAAAGGAAATATCATCAGATGAAATCTGGAAAGAAGCTTTCTGAGAAACTGTTTAGTGTTCTGTTAATTCATCTCACAGAGTTACCTCTGTATTTCGTGGATCTCTTTGCTAGCCTTATTTCTGTGGAGTTTGAGAACAGATATTTCGGATCCCTTTGAAGACTATAGGGCCAAAGGAAATATCCTCCGATAACAAAGAGAAAGAAGCTTTCTGAGAAACTTCTTTGTGTTCTGTGAAATCATCTCACAGAGTTACAGCTTCCCCCTCAAGAAGCCTATCGCTAAGACAGTTCTTGTGGAATAGGCAAAGTGATATTTGGAAGCCCATAGAGGGCTATGGTGAAAAAGGAAATATCCTCAGATGATATCTGGAAAGAAGCTTTCTGAGAAACTGTTTAGTGTTCTTTTAATTCATCTCACAGAGTTACATCTGTATTTCGTGGATCTCTTTGCTAGCCTTATTTCTGTGGAATCTGAGAGCAGATATTTCGGATCCCTTTGAAGACTATAGGGCCAAAGGAAATATCCTCCGAGAACAAAGAGAAAGAAACTTTCTGAGAAACTTCTTTGTGTTCTGTGAAATCATCTCACAGAGTTACAGCTTTCCCCTCAAGAAGCCTTTCGCTAAGACAGTTCTTGTGGAATAGGCAAAGTGATATTGGTAAGCCCATAGAGGGCTATGTTGAAAAAGGAAATATCCTCAGATGATATCTGGAAAGAAGCCTTCTGAGAAACTGCTTAGTGTTCTGTTAATTCATCTCACCGACTTACAGCTGTATTTCGTGGATCTCATGGCTCGCCTTCTTTCTGTGGAATCAGAGAACAGATATTTCGGATCCCTTTGAGGACTATAGGGCCAAAGGAAATATCCTCCGATAACAAAGAGAAGGAAGCTTTCTGAGAAACTTCTTTGTGTCTGTGAAATCATCTCTCAGAGTTACAGCTTTCCCCTCAAGAAGCCTTTCGCTAAGGCAGTTCTTGTGGAATTGGCAAAGTGATATTCGCAACCCCTTATAGGGCTATGGTTAAAAAGGAAATATCCTCAGATGAAATCTGGAAATAGCTTTTTGAAAAACTGCTTAGTGTTCTGTTAATTCATCTCACGGAGTTACATCTGTATTTCGTGGATCTCTTTGCTAGCCTTATTTCTGTGGAATCTGAGAACAGATATTTCGGATCCCTTTGAAGACTATAGGGCCAAAGGAAATATTCTCCGATAACAAAGAGAAAGAAGCTTTCTGAGAAACTTCTTTGTGATCTGTGAAATCATCTCACAGAGGTACAGCTTTCTCCACAAGAAGCCTTTCGCTAAGACAGTTCTTGTGGAATTGGCAAAATAATATGGGAAGCCCAAAGAGGGCTATGGTGAAAAAGGAAATATCCTCCGATGAAATCTGGAAAGTAGCTTTCTGAGAAACTGCTTAGTGTTTTGCTAATTCATCTCACAGAGTTACAGCTGTATTTCGTGGATCTCCTGGCTAGCCTTATTTCTGTGGAATCTGAGAACTGATATTTCGGATCCCTTTGAAGACTATAGGGCCAAAGGAAATATCCTCCGATAACAAAGAGAAAGAAGCTTTCTGAGAAACTTCTTCGTGTTCTGTAAAATCATCTCACAGAGTTACTGCTTTCCCCTCAAGAAGCCTTTCGCTAAGACAGTTCTTGTGGAATTGGCAAAGTGATATTTGGAAGCCCATAGTGGGCTATGGTGAAAAAGGAAATATCCTCAGATGAAATCTGGAAAGAAGCTTTCTGAGAAACTGCTTAGTGTTCTGTTAATTCGTCTCACAGAGTTACATCTGTATTTCTTGGATCTCTTTGGTAGCCTTATTTCTGTGGAATCTGAGAACAGATATTTCGGATCCCTTTGAAGACTATAGGGCCAAAGGAAATATCCTCCGATAACAAAGAGAAAGAAGCTTTCTGAGAAACTTCTTTGTGTTCTGTGAAATCATCTCACAGAGTTACAGCGTTCCCCTCAAGAAGCCTTTCGCTAAGACAGTTCTTGTGGAATAGGCAAAGTGATATTGGGAAGCCCATAGAGGGCTATGGTGAAAAAGGAAATATCCTCAGATGAAATCTGGAAAGAAGCTTTCTGAGAAACTGCTTAGTATTCTGTTAATTCATCACAAGAGTTACATCTGTATTTCGTGGATCTCTTTGCTAGCCTTATTTCTGTGGAATCTGAGAACAGATATTTCAGATCCCTTTGAAGGCTATAAGGCCAAAGGAAATATGCTCCGATAACAAAGAGAAAGAAGCTTTCTGAGAAACTTCTTTGTGTTCTGTGAAATCATCTCACAGAGTTACAGCTTTCCCCTTAAGAAGCCTTTCGCTAAGACACTTCTTGTGGAATTGGCAAGGTGATATTGGGAAGCCCATAGAGGGATATGGTGAAAAAGGAAATATCCTCAAATGAAATCTGGAAGAAGCTTTCTGAGAAACTGTTTAGTGTTTTGTTAATTCATCTTACAGAGTTAAATCGGTATTTCGTGGATCTCTTTGCTAGCCTTATTTCTGTGGAATCTGAGAACAGATATTTCGGATCCCTTTGAAGACTATAGGGCCAAAGGAAATATCCTCCGATAACAAAGAGAAAGAAGTTTCTGAGAATCTTCTTTGTGTTCTGTGAAATCGTCTCACAGAGTTACAGCTTTCCCCGCAAGAAGCCGTTCGCTAAGACAGTTCTTGTGGAATTGGCAAAGTGATATTTGGAAGCCCTTAGAGGGCTATGGTGAAAAAGGAAATATGCTCAGATGAATTCTGGAAAGAAGCTCTCTGAGAAAATGCTGAGTTTTCTGTTAATTCATCTCACAGAGTTACATCTGCATTTCGTGGATCTCTTTGCTAGACTTATTTCTGTGGAATCTGAGAACAGATATTTCGGATCCCTTAGAAGACTATAGGGCCAAAGGAAATATCCTCCGATAACAAAGGGAAAGAAGCTTTCTGAGAAACTTCTTTGTGTTCTGTGAAATCATCTCACAGAGTTACAGCTGTCCCCTCAAGAAGCCTTTCTCTAAGACAGTTCTTGTGGAATTGGCAGTGTGATATTTGGAAGCCCATAGAGGGCTATGGTGAAAAAGGAAATATCCTCAGATGAAATCTGGAAAGAAGCTTTCAGAGAAAATGCCTAGTGTTCTGTTAATTCATCTCACACAGTTACATCTGTATTTCGTGGATCTCTTTGCTAGCCTTATTTCTGTGGAATCTGAGAACAGATATTTCGGATCCCTTTGAAGACTATAGGGCCAAAGGAAATATCCTCCGATGACAAAGAGAAAGAAGCTTTCTGAGAAACTTCTTTGTGATCTGTGAAATCATCTCACAGAGGTACAGCTTTCTCCACAAGAAGCCTTTCGCTAAGACAGTTCTTGTGGAATTGGCAAAATAATATGGGAAGCCCAAAGAGGGCTATGGTGAAAAAGGAAATATCCTCCGATGAAATCTGGAAAGTAGCTTTCTGAGAAACTGCTTAGTGTTTTGTTAATTCATCTCACAGATTTACAGCTGTATTTCGTGGATCTCCTGGCTAGCCTTATTTCTGTGGAATCTGAGAACTGATATTTCGGATCCCTTTGAAGACTATAGGGCCAAAGGAAATATCCTCCGATAACAAAGAGAAAGCAGCTTTCTGAGAAACTTCTTTGTGTTCTGTAAAATCATCTCACAGAGTTACTGCTTTCCCCTCAAGAAACCTTTCGCTAAGACAGTTCTTGTGGAATTGGCAAAGTGATATTTGGAAGCCCATAGTGGGCTATGGTGAAAAAGGAAATATCCTCAGATGAAATCTGGAAAGAAGCTTTCTGAGAAACTGCTTAGTGTTCTGTTAATTCGTCTCACAGAGTTACATCTGTATTTCTTGGATCTCTTTGCTAGCCTTATTTCTGTGGAATCTGAGAACAGATATTTCGGATCCCTTTGAAGACTATAGGGCCAAAGGAAATATCCTCCGATAACAAAGAGAAAGAAGCTTTCTGAGAAACTTCTTTGTGTTCTGTGAAATCATCTCACAGAGTTACAGCGTTCCCCTCAAGAAGCCTTTCGCTAAGACAGTTCTTGTGGAATAGGCAAAGTGATATTGGGAAGCCCATAGAGGGCTATGGTGAAAAAGGAAATATTCTCAGATGAAATCTGGAAAGAAGCTTTCTGAGAAACTGCTTAGTATTCTGTTAATTCATCAAAAGAGTTACATCTGTATTTCGTGGATCTCTTTGCTAGCCTTATTTCTGTGGAATCTGAGAACAGATATTTCAGATCCCTTTGAAGGCTATAAGGCCAAAGGAAATATCCTCCGATAACAAAGAGAAAGAAGCTTTCTGAGAAACTTCTTTGTGTTCTGTGAAATCATCTCACAGAGTTACAGCTTTCCCCTTAAGAAGCCTTTCGCTAAGACAGTTCTTGTGGAATTGGCAAGGTGATATTGGGAAGCCCATAGAGGGATATGGTGAAAAAGGAAATATCCTCAAATGAAATCTGGAAGGAAGCTTTCTGAGAAACTGTTTAGTGTTTTGTTAATTCATCTTACAGAGTTAAATCCGTATTTCGTGGATCTCTTTGCTAGCCTTATTTCTGTGGAATCTGAGAACAGATATTTCGGATCCCTTTGAAGACTATAGGGCCAAAGGAAATATCCTCCGATAACAAAGAGAAAGAAGTTTCTGAGAAACCTCTTTGTGTTCTGTGAAATCGTCTCACAGAGTTACAGCTTTCCCCTCAAGAAGCCGTTCGCTAAGACAGTTCTTGTGGAATTGGCAAAGTGATATTTGGAAGCCCTTAGAGGGCTATGGTGAAAAAGGAAGTATGCTCAGATGAATTCTGGAAAGAAGCTCTCTGAGAAAATGCTGAGTTTTCTGTTAATTCATCTCACAGAGTTACATCTGCATTTCGTGGATCTCTTTGCTAGACTTATTTCTGTGGAATCTGAGAACAGATATTTCGGATCCCTTAGAAGACTATAGGGCCAAAGGAAATATCCTCCGATAACAAAGGGAAAGAAGCTTTCTGAGAAACTTCTTTGTGTTCTGTGAAATCATCTCACAGAGTTACAGCTGTCCCCTCAAGAAGCCTTTCTCTAAGACAGTTCTTGTGGAATTGGCAGTGTGATATTTGGAAGCCCATAGAGGGCTATGGTGAAAAAGGAAATATCCTCAGATGAAATCTGGAAAGAAGCTTTCAGATAAAATGCCTAGTGTTCTGTTAATTCATCTCACACAGTTACATCTGTATTTCGTGGATCTCTTTCCTAGCCTTATTTCTGTGGAATCTGAGAACAGATATTTCGGATCCCTTTGAAGACTATAGGGCCAAAGGAAATATCCTCCGATAACAAAGAGAAAGAAGCTTTCTGAGAAACTTCTTTGTGTTCTGTGAAATCATCTCACAGAGTTACAGCTTTCCCGTCAAGAAGCCTTTCTCTAAGACAGTTCTTGTGGAATTGGCAGAGTGATATTTGGAAGCCCATAGAGGGCTATGGTGAAAAAGGAAATATCCTCAGGTGAAATCTGGAAAGAAGCTTTCTGAGAATATGCCTAGTGTTCTGTTAATTCATCTCACACAGTTACATCTGTATTTCGTGGATCTCTTTGCTAGCCTTATTTCTGTGGAATCTGAGAACAGATATTTCGGATCCCTTTGAAGACTATAGGGCCAAAGGAAATATCCTCCGATAACAAAGAGAAAGAAGCTTTCTGAGAAACTTCTTTGTGTTCTGTGAAATCATTTCACAGAGATATAGCTTTCTCCTCAAGAAGCCTTTCGCTAAGACAGTTCTAGTGGAATTGGCAAAGTGATGTTTGGAAGCCCATAGAGGGCTATGGTGAAAAAGGAAATATCCTCAGATGAAATCTGGAAAGAAGCTTTCTGAGAAACTGTTTAGTGTTCTGTTAATTCATCTCACAGAGTTACATCTGTATTTCGTGGATCTCTTTGCTAGCCTTATTTCTGTGGAATCTGAGAACAGATAATTCGGATCCCTTTGAAGACTATAGGGCCAAAGGAAATATCCTCCGATAACAAAGAGAAAGAAGCTTTCTGAGAAACTTCTTTGTGTTCTGTGAAATCATCTCACAGAGTTACACCTTTCCCCTCAAGAAGCCTTTCGCTAAGACAGTTCTTGTGGAATTGGCAAAGTGATATTTGGGGGCAGATAGAGGGCTATGGTGAAAAAGGAAATATGCTCAGATGAAATCTGGAAAGAAGCTTTCTGAGAAAATGCCTAGTGTTCTGTTAATTCATCTCACAGAGTTACATCTCTATTTCGTGGATCTCTTTGCTAGCCTTATTTCTGTGGAATCTTAGAACAGATATTTCGGATCCCTTTGAAGACTATAGGGCCAAAGGAAATATCCTCAGATATCAAAGAGAAAGAAGCTTTCTGAGAAACTTCTTTGAGTTCTGTGAAATCATCTCACAGAGGTACAGCTTACTCCTCAAGAAGCCTTTCGCTAAGACAGTTCTAGTGGAATTGACAAAGTGATATTTGGAAGCCCAGAGAGGGCTATGGTGAAAAAGGAAATATCCTCAGATGAAATCTGGAAAGAAGCTTTCTGAGAAACTGCTTAGTGTTCTGTTAATTCCTCTCACAGAGTTACATCTGTAATTCTTGGATCTCTTTGCTAGCCTTATTTCTGTGGAATCTGAGAACAGATATTTCGGATCCCTTTGAAGACTATAAGGCCAAAGGAAATATCCTCCGATAACAAAGAGAAAGAAGCTTTCTGAGAAACTTCTTTGTGTTCTGTGAAATCATCTCACAGAGTTACAGTTTTCCCCTCAAGAAGCCTTTCGCTAAGACAGTTCTTGTGGAATTGGCAAGGTGATATTGGGAAGCCCATAGAGGGATATGGTGAAAAAGGAAATATCCTCAGATGAAATCTGGAAAGAAGCTTTCTGAGAAACTGCTTAGTGTTCTGTTAATTCATCTCACGGAGTTACATCTGTATTTCGTGGATCTCTTTGCTAGCCTTATTTCTTTGGAATCTGAGAACAGATATTTCGGATCCCTTTGAAGACTATAGGGCCAAAGGAAATATCCTCCGATAACAAAGAGAAAGAAGATTTCTCAGAAACTTCTTTGTGTTCTGTGAAATAATCTCACAGAGTTACAGCTTTCCCCTCAAGAAGCCTTTCGCTAAGACAGTCCTTGTGGAATTGGCAAAGTGGTATTTGGAAGCCCATAGAGGGCTATGGTGAAAAAGGAAATATCCTCAGGTGAAATCTGGAAAGAAGATTTCTGAGAAACTGCTTAGTGTCCTGTTAATTCATCTCACAGAGTTACATCTGTATTTCCTGGATCTCTTTGCTAGCCTTATTTCTGTGGAATCTGAGAGCAGATATTTGGGATCCCTTTGAAGACTATAGGGCCAAAGGAAATATCCTCCGATAACAAACAGAAAGAAGCTTTCTGAGAAACTTCTTTGTGTTCTGTGAAATCATCTCACAGAGTTACTGCTTTCCCCTCAAGAAGCCTTTCGCTAAGACAGTTCTTGTGGAATCGGCAAAATAATATGGGAAGCCCAAAGAGGGCTATGGTGAAAAAGGAAATATCCTCAGATGAAATCTGGAAAGAAGCTTTCTGAGAAAATGCCTAGTGTTCTGTTAATTCATCTCACAGAGTTACATCTGTATTTCGTGGATCTCTTTGGTAGCCTTATTTCTGTGGAATCTGAGAACAGATATTTCGGATCCCTTTGAAGACTATAGGGCCAAAGGAAATATCCTCCGATAACAAAGAGAAAGAAGCTTTCTGAGAAACTTCTTTGTGTTCTGTGAAATCATCTCACAGAGTTAAAGCTTTCTCCTCAAGAAGCCATTCGCTGAGACAGTTCTAGTGGAATTGGCAAAGTGATATTTGGAAGCCCATAGAGGGCTAAGGTGAAAAAGGAAATATCATCAGATGAAATCTGGAAAGAAGCTTTCTGAGAAACTGCTTAGTATTCTGTTAATTCATCACAAGAGTTACATCTGTATTTCGTGGATCTCTTTGCTAGCCTTATTTCTGTGGAATCTGAGAACAGATATTTCAGATCCCTTTGAAGGCTATAAGGCCAAAGGAAATATCCTCCGATAACAGAGAGAAAGAAGCTTTCTGAGAAACTTCTTTGTGTTCTGTGAAATCATCTCACAGAGTTACAGCTTTCCCCTCAAGAAGCCTTTCGCTAAGACAGTTCTTGTGGAATTGGCAAGGTGATATTGGGAAGCCCACAGAGGGATATGGTGAAAAAGGAAATATCCTCAGATGAAATCTGGAAAGAAGCTTTCTGAGAAACTGTTTAGTGTTCTGTTAATTCATCTTACTTAGTTAAATCTGTATTTCGTGGATCTCTTTGCTAGCCTTATTTCTGTGGAATCTGAGAACAGATATTTCGGATCCCTTTGAAGACTATAGGGCCAAAGGAAATATCCCCGATAACAAAGAGAAAGAAGTTTCTGAGAAACTTCTTTGTGTTCTGTGAAATCGTCTCACAGAGTTACAGCTTTCCCCTCAAGAAGCCTTTCTCTAAGACAGTTCTTGTGGAATTGGCAGAGTGATATTTGGAAGCCCATAGAGGGCTATGGTGAAAAAGGAAATATCCTCAGATGAAATCTGGAAAGAAGCTTTCTGAGAATATGCCTAGTGTTCTGTTAATTCATCTCACACAGTTACATCTGTATTTCGTGGATCTCTTTGCTAGCCTTATTTCTGTGGAATCTGAGAACAGATATTTCGGATCCCTTTGAAGACTATAGGGCCAAAGGAAATATCCACAGATAACAAAGAGAAAGAAGCTTTCTTAGAAACTTCTTTGTGTTCTGTGAAATCATCTCACAGAGATATAGCTTTCTCCTCAAGAAGCCTTTCGCTAAGACAGTTCTAGTGGAATTGGCAAAGTGATATTTGGAAGCCCATAGAGGGCTATGGTGAAAAAGGAAATATCCTCAGATGAAATCTGGAAAGAAGCTTTCTGAGAAACTGTTTAGTGTTCTGTTAATTCATCTCACAGAGTTACATCTGTATTTCGTGGATCTCTTTGCTAGCCTTATTTCTGTGGAATCTGAGAACAGATAATTCGGATCCCTTTGAAGACTATAGGGCCAAAGGAAATATCCTCCGATAACAAAGAGAAAGAAGCTTTCTGAGAAACTTCTTTGTGTTCTGTGAAATCATCTCACAGAGTTACAGCTTCCCCCTCAAGAAGCCTATCGCTAAGACAGTTCTTGTGGAATAGGCAAAGTGATATTTGGAAGCCCATAGAGGGATATGGTGAAAAAGGAAATATCCTCAGATGATATCTGGAAAGAAGCTTTCTGAGAAACTGTTTAGTGTTCTTTTAATTCATCTCACTGAGTTACATCTGTATTTCGTGGATCTCTTCGCTAGCCTTATTTCTGTGGAATCTGAGAGCAGATATTTCGGATCCCTTTGAAGACTATAGGGCCAAAGGAAATATCTTCCGATAACAAAGAGAAAGAAGCTTTCTGAGAAACTTCTTTGTGTTCTGTGAAATCATCTCACAGAGTTACAGCTTTCCCCTCAAGAAGCCTTTCGCTAAGACAGTTCTTGTGGAATAGGCAAAGTGATATTGGTAAGCCCATAGAGGGCTACGTTGAAAAAGGAAATATCCTCAGATGATATCTGGAAAGAAGCCTTCTGAGACTGCTTAGTGTTCTGTTAATTCATCTCACCGACTTTCAGCTGTATTTCGTGGATCTCATGGCTAGCCCTCTTTCTGTAGAATCAGAGAACAGATATTTCGGATCCCTTTGAAGACTATAGGGCCAAAGGAAATATCCTCCGATAACAAAGAGAAGGAAGCTTTCTGAGAAACTTCTTTGTGTCTGTGAAATCATCTCACAGAGTTACAGCTTTCCCCTCAAGAAGCCTTTCGCTAAGGCAGTTCTTGTGGAATTGGCAAAGTGATATTCGCAACCCCTTATAGGGCTATGGTTAAAAAGGAAATATCCTCAGATGAAATCTGGAAATAGCTTTTTGAAAAACTGCTTAGTGTTCTGTTAATTCATCTCACGGAGTTACATCTGTATTTCGTGGATCTCTTTGCTAGCCTTATTTCTGTGGAATCTGAGAACAGATATTTCGGATCCCTTTGAAGGCTATAGGGCCAAAGGAAATATTCTCCGATAACAAAGAGAAAGAAGCTTTCTGAGAAACTTCTTTGTGTTCTTTGAAATCATCTCACAGAGGTACAGCTTTCTCCACAAGAAGCCTTTCGCTAAGACAGTTCTTGTGGAATTGGCAAAATAATATGGGAAGCCCAAAGAGGGCTATGGTGAAAAAGGAAATATCCTCCGATGAAATCTCGAAAGTAGCTTTCTGAGAACCTGCTTAGTGTTTTGTTAATTCATCTCACAGAGTTACAGCTGTATTTCGTGGATCTCCTGGCTAGCCTTATTTCTGTGGAATCTGAGAACTGATATTTCGGATCCCTTTGAAGACTATAGGGCCAAAGGAAATATCCTCCGATAACAAAGAGAAAGAAGCTTTCTGAGAAACTTCTTTGTGTTCTGTGAAATCATCTCACAGAGTTACTGCTTTCCCCTCAAGAAACCTTTCGCAAAGACAGTTCTTGTGGAATTGGCAAAGTGATATTTTGAAGCCCACAGAGGGCTATGGTGAAAAAGGAAATATCCTCAGATGAAATCTGGAAAGAAGCTTTTTGAGAAACTGCTTAGTGTTCTGTTAATTCGTCTCACAGAGTTACATCTGTATTTCTTGGATCTCTTTGCTAGCCTTATTTCTGTGGAATCTGAGAACAGATATTTCGGATCCCTTTGAAGACTATAGGGCCAAAGGAAATATCCTCCGATAACAAAGAGAAAGAAGCTTTCTGAGAAACTTCTTTGTGTTCTGTGAAATCACATCAC
This sequence comes from Macaca mulatta, assembly GCF_049350105.2. NCBI lineage: Eukaryota > Metazoa > Chordata > Mammalia > Primates > Cercopithecidae > Macaca > Macaca mulatta. Next base: position 26,382,863 of record NC_133420.1, read on the forward strand.
AGAGTTACAGCGTTCCCCTCAAGAAGCCTTTCGCTAAGACAGTTCTTGTGGAATAGGCAAAGTGATATTTGTAAGCCCATAAAGGGCTATGGTGAAAAAGGAAATATCCTCAGATGAAATCTGGGAAGAAGCTTTCTGAGAAACTGCTTAGTATTCTGTTAATTCATCACAAGAGTTACATCTGTATTTCGTGGATCTCTTTGCTAGCCTTATTTCTGTGGAATCTGAGAACAGATATTTCAGATCCCTTTGAAGGCTATAAGGCCAAAGGAAATATCCTCCGATAACAAAGAGAAAGAAGCTTTCTGAGAAACTTCTTTGTGTTCTGTGAAATCATCTCACAGAGTTACAGCTTTCCCCTCAAGAAGCCTTTCGCTAAGACAGTTCTTGTGGAATTGGCAAGGTGATATTGGGAAGCCCATAGAGGGATATGGTGAAAAAGGAAATATCCTCAGATGAAATCTGGAAAGAAGCTTTCTGAGAAACTGTTTAGTGTTCTGTTAATTCATCTCACTGAGTTAAATCTGTATTTCGTGGATCTCTTTGCTAGCCTTATTTCTGTGGAATCTGAGAAGAGATATTTCGGATCGCTTTGAAGACTATAGGGCCAAAGGAAATATCCCCGATAACAAAGAGAAAGAAGTTTCTGAGAAACTTCTTTGTGTTCTGTGAAATCGTCTCACAGAGTTACAGCTTTCCCCTCAAGAAGCCTTTCGCTAAGACAGTTCTTGTGGAATTGGCAAGGTGATATTGGGAAGCCCATAGAGGGATATGGTGAAAAAGGAAATATCCTCAGATGAAATCTGGAAAGAAGCTTTCTGAGAAACTGTTTAGTGTTCTGTTAATTCATCTCACTGAGTTAAATCTGTATTTCGTGGATCTCTTTGCTAGCCTTATTTCTGTGGAATCTGAGAAGAGATATTTCGGATCGCTTTGAAGACTATAGGGCCAAAGGAAATATCCCCGATAACAAAGAGAAAGAAGTTTCTGAGAAACTTCTTTGTGTTCTGTGAAATCGTCTCACAGAGTTACAGCTTTCCCTTCAAGAAGCCTTTCTCTAAGACAGTTCTTGTGGAATTGGCAGAGTGATATTTGGAAGCCAATAGAGGGCTATGGTGAAAAAGGAAATATCCTCAGATGAAATCTGGAAAGAAGCTTTCTGAGAATATGCCTCGTGTTCTTAATTCATCTCACACAGTTACATCTGTATTTCGTGGATCTCTTTGCTAGCCTTATTTCTGTGGAATCTGAGAACAGATATTTCGGATCCCTTTGAAGACTATAGGGCCAAAGGAAATATCCTCAGATAACAAAGAGAAAGAAGCTTTCTGAGAAACTTCTTTGTGTTCTGTGAAATCATCTCACAGAGTTACACCTTTCCCCTCAAGAAGCCTTTCGCTAAGACAGTTCTTGTGGAATTGGCAAAGTGATATTTGGGGGCAGATAGAGGGCTATGGTGAAAAAGGAAATATGCTCAGATGAAATCTGGAAAGAAGCTTTCTGAGAAAATGCCTAGTGTTCTGTTAATTCATCTCACAGAGTTACATCTCTATTTCGTGGATCTCTTTGCTAGCCTTATTTCTGTGGAATCTTAGAACAGATATTTCGGATCCCTTTGAAGACTATAGGGCCAAAGGAAATATCCTCAGATATCAAAGAGAAAGAAGCTTTCTGAGAAACTTCTTTGAGTTCTGTGAAATCATCTCACAGAGGTACAGCTTACTCCTCAAGAAGACTTTCGCTAAGACAGTTCTTGTGGAATAGGCAAAGTGATATTCGTAAGCCCATAGAGGGCTACGTTGAAAAAGGAAATATCCTCAGATGATATCTGGAAAGAAGCCTTCTAAGACTGCTTAGTGTTCTGTTAATTCATCTCACCGACTTACAGCTGTATTTCGTGGATCTCATGGCTAGCCTTCTTTCTGTGGAATCAGAGAACAGATATTTCGGATCCCTTTGAAGACTATAGGGCCAAAGGAAATATCCTCCGATCACAAAGAGAAGGAAGCCTTCTGAGAAACTTCTTTGTGTCTGTGAAATCATCTCACAGAGTTACAGCTTTCCCCTCAAGAAGCCTTTCGCTAAGGCAGTTCTTGTGGAATTGGCAAAGTGATATTCGCAACCCCTTATAGGGCTATGGTTAAAAAGGAAATATCCTCAGATGAAATCTGGAAATAGCTTTTTGAAAAACTGCTTAGTGTTCTGTTAATTCATCTCACGGAGTTACATCTGTATTTCGTGGATATCTTTGCTAGCCTTATTTCTGTGGAATCTGAGAACATATATTTCGGATCCCTTTGAAGGCTATAGGGCCAAAGGAAATATTCTCCGATAACAAAGAGAAAGAAGCTTTCTGAGAAACTTCTTTGTGTTCTTTGAAATCGTCTCACAGAGGTACAGCTTTCTCCACAAGAAGCCTTTCGCTAAGACAGTTCTTGTGGAATTGGCAAAATAATATGGGAAGCCCAAAGAGGGCTATGGTGAAAAAGGAAATATCCTCAGATGAAATCTGGAAAGAAGCTTTCTGAGAAACTGCTTAGTGTTCTGTTAATTCGTCTCACAGAGTTACATCTGTATTTCTTGGATCTCTTTGCTAGCCTTATTTCTGTGGAATCTGAGAACAGATATTTCGGATCCCTTTGAAGACTATAGGGCCAAAGGAAATATCCTCCGATAACAAAGAGAAAGAAGCTTTCTGAGAAACTTCTTTGTGTTCTGTGAAATCACATCACAGAGTTACAGCGTTCCCCTCAAGAAGCCTTTCGCTAAGACAGTTCTTGTGGAATAGGCAAAGTGATATTGGGAAGCCCTTAGAGGGCTATGGTGAAAAAGGAAATATCCTCAGATGAAATCTGGGAAGAAGCTTTCTGAGAAACTGCTTAGTATTCTGTTAATTCATCACAAGAGTTACATCTGTATTTCGTGGATCTCTTTGCTAGCCTTATTTCTGTGGAATCTGAGAACAGATATTTCAGATCCCTTTGAAGGCTATAGGGCCAAAGGAAATATCCTCCGATAACAAAGAGAAAGAAGCTTTCTGAGAAATTTCTTTGTGTTCTGTGAAATCATCTCACAGAGTTACAGCTTTCCCCTCAAGAAGCCTTTCGCTAAGACAGTTCTTGTGGAATTGGCAAGGTGATATTGGGAAGCCCATAGAGGGATATGGAGAAAAAGGAAATATCCTCAGATGAAATCTGGAAAGAAGCTTTCTGAGAAACTACTTAGTGTTCTGTTAATTCATCTCACAGAGTTAAATCTGTATTTCGTGGATCTCTTTGCTAGCCTTATTTCTGTGGAATCTGAGAACAGATATTTCGGATCCCTTTGAAGACTATAGGGCCAAAGGAAATATCCTCCGATAACAAAGAGAAAGAAGGTTCTGAGAAACTTCTTTGTGTTCTGTGAAATCGTCTCACAGAGTTACAGCTTTCCCCTCAAGAAGCCTTTCGCTAAGACAGTTCTTGTGGAATTGGCAAAGTGATATTTGGAAGCCCTTAGAGGGCTATGGTGAAAAAGGAAATATGCTCAGATGAATTCTGAAAAGAAGCTCTCTGAGAAACTGCTGAGTTTTCTGTTAATTCATCTCACAGAGTTACATCTGCATTTCGTGGATCTCTTTGCTAGCCTTATTTCTGTGGAATCTGAGAACAGATATTTCGGATCCCTTAGAAGACTATAGGGCCAAAGGAAATATCCTCCGATAACAAAGAGAAAGAAGCTTTCTGAGAAACTTCTTTGTGTTCTGTGAAATCATCTCACAGAGTTACAGCTGTCCCCTCAAGAAGCCTTTCTCTAAGACAGTTCTTGTGGAATTGGCAGAGTGATATTTGGAAGCCCATAGAGGGCTATTTTGAAAAAGGAAATATCCTCAGTTGAAATCTGGAAAGAAGCTTTCTGAGAAAATGCCTAGTGTTCTGTTAATTCATCTCACACAGTTACATCTGTATTTTGTGGATCTCTTTGCTAGGCTTATTTCTGTGGAATCTGAGAACAGATATTTCGGATCCCTTTGAAGACTATAGGGCCAAAGGAAATATCCTCAGTTAACAAAGAGAAAGAAGCTTTCTGAGAAACTTCTTTGTGTTCTGTGAAATCATCTCACAGAGTTATAGCTTTCTCCTCATAAAGCCTTTCGCTAAGACAGTTCTAGTGGAATTGGCAAAGTGATATTTGGAAGCACAAAGAGGGCTATGGTGAAAAAGGAAATATCCTCAGATTAAATCTGGAAAGAAGCTTTCTGGGAAACTGTTTAGTGTTCTGTTAATTCATCTCACAGAGTTACATCTGTATTTCGTGGATCTCTTTGCTAGCCTTATTTCTGTGGAATCTGAGAACAGATAATTCGGATCCCTTTGAAGACTATAGGGCCAAAGGAAATATCCTCCGATAACAAAGAGAAAGAAGCTTTCTGAGAAACTTCTTTGTGTTCTGTGAAATCATCTCACAGAGTTACACCTTTCCTCTCAAGAAGCCTTTCGCTAAGAGAGTTCTTGTGGAATTGGCATAGTGATATTTGGGGGCAGATAGAGGGCTAAGGTGAAAAAGGAAATATGCTCAGATGAAATCTGGAAAGAAGCTTTCTGAGAAAATGCCTAGTGTTCTGTTAATTCATCTCACAGAGTTACATCTCTATTTCGTGGATCTCTTCGCTAGCCTTATTTCTGTGGAATCTGAGAACAGATATTTCGGATCCCTTTGAAGATTATAGGGCCAAAGGAAATATCCTCAGATAACAAAGAGAAAGAAGCTTTCTAGAAACTTCTTTGTGTTCTGTGAAATCATCTCACAGAGTTATAGCTTTCTCCTCAAGAAGACTTTCGCTAAGACAGTTCTAGTGGAATTGGCAAAGTGATATTTGGAAGCCCATAGAGGGCTATGGTGAAAAAGGAAATATCCTCAGATGAAATCTGGAAAGAAGCTTTCTGAGAAACTGTTTAGTGTTCTGTTAATTCATCTCACAGAGTTACATCTGTATTTCGTGGATCTCTTTGCTAGCCTTATTTCTGTGGAATCTGAGAACAGATATTTCGGATCCCTTTGAAGACTATAGGGCCAAAGGAAATATCCTCCGATAACAAAGAGAAAGAAGCTTTCTGAGAAACTTCTTTGTGTTCTGTGAAATAATCTCACAGAGTTACAGCTTTCCCCTCAAGAAGCCTTTCGCTAATACAGTTCTTGTGGAATTGGCAAAGTGATATTTGGAAGTCCATAGAGGGCTATGGTGAAAAAGGAAATATCCTCAGATGATATCTGGAAAGAAGCTTTCTGAGAAACTGCTTAGTGTTCTGTTAATTCATCTCACAGAGTTACATGTGTATTTCTTGGATCTCTTTGCTAGCCTTATTTCTGTGGAATCTGAGAACAGATATTTTGGATCCCTTTGAAGACTATAGGGCCAAAGGAAATATCCTCTGATAACAAAGAGAAAGAAGCTTTCTGAGAAACTTCTTTGTGTTCTGTGAAATCATCTCACAGAGGTACAGGTTTCTCCACAAGAAGCCTTTCGCTAAGACAGTTCTTGTGGAATTGGCAAAATAATATGGGAAGCCCAAAGAGGGCTATGGTGAAAAAGGAAATATCCTCCAATGAAATCTGGAAAGAAGCTTTCTGAGAAAATGCTTAATGTTTTGTTAATTCATCTCACAGAGTTACAGCTATATTTCGTGGATCTCCTGGCTAGCCTTATTTCTGTGAAATCTGAGAACAGATAATTCGGATCCCTTTGAAGACTATAGGGCCAAAGGAAATATCCTCCGATAACAAAGAGAAAGAAGCTTTCTGAGAAACTTCTTTGTGTTCTGTGAAATCATCTCACAGAGTTACAGCTTTCCCCTCAAGAAGCCTTTCGCTAAGACAGTTCTTGTGGAATTGGCAAAGTGATATTTGGAAGCCCTTAGAGGGCTATGGTGAAAAAGGAAATATGCTCAGATGAATTCTGAAAAGAAGCTCTCTGAGAAACTGCTGAGTTTTCTGTTAATTCATCTCACAGAGTTACATCTGCATTTCCTGGATCTCTTTGCTAGCCTTATTTCTGTGGAATCTGAGAACAGATATTTCGGATCCCTTTGAAGACTATAGGGCCAAAGGAAATATCCTCAGTTAACAAAGAGAAAGAAGCTTTCTGAGAAACTTCTTTGTGTTCTGTGAAATCATCTCACAGAGTTATAGCTTTCTCCTCATAAATCCTTTCGCTAAGACAGTTCTAGTGGAATTGGCAAAGTGATATTTGGAAGCACAAAGAGGGCTATGGTGAAAAAGGAAATATCCTCAGATTAAATCTGGAAAGAAGCTTTCTGAGAAACTGTTTAGTGTTCTGTTAATTCATCTCACAGAGTTACATCTGTATTTCGTGGATCTCTTTGCTAGCCTTATTTCTGTGGAATCTGAGAACAGATAATTCGGATCCCTTTGAAGACTATAGGGCCAAAGGAAATATCCTCCGATAACAAAGAGAAAGAAGCTTTCTGAGAAACTTCTTTGTGTTCTGTGAAATCATCTCACAGAGTTACACCTTTCCTCTCAAGAAGCCTTTCGCTAAGAGAGTTCTTGTGGAATTGGCATAGTGATATTTGGGGGCAGATAGAGGGCTAAGGTGAAAAAGGAAATATGCTCAGATGAAATCTGGAAAGAAGCTTTCTGAGAAAATGCCTAGTGTTCTGTTAATTCATCTCACAGAGTTACATCTCTATTTCGTGGATCTCTTCGCTAGCCTTATTTCTGTGGAATCTGAGAACAGATATTTCGGATCCCTTTGAAGACTATAGGGCCAAAGGAAATATCCTCCGATAACAAAGAGAAGGAAGCTTTCTGAGAAACTTCTTTGTGTTCTGTGAAATCATCTCACAGAGTTACAGGTTTCCCCTCAAGAAGGCTTTCGCTAAGGCAGTTCTTGTGGAATTGGCAAAGTGATATTCGGAACCCCATATAGGGCTAGGGTGAAAAAGGAAATATCCTCAGGTGAAATCTGGAAAAAGCTTTCTGAAAAACTGCTTAGGGTTCTGTTAATTCATCTCACGGAGTTACATCTGTATTTCGTGGATCTCTTTGCTAGCCTTATTTCTGTGGAATCTGAGAACAGATATTTCGGATCCCTTTGAAGGCTTTAGGGCCAAAGGAAATATCCTCCGATAACAATGATTAAGAAGATTTCTGAGAAACTTCTTTGTGTTCTGTGAAATCATCTCACAGAGTTACTGCTTTCCCCTCAAGAAACCTTTCGCTAAGACAGTTCTTGTGGAATTGGCAAAGTGATATTGGGAAGCCCTAAGAGGGCTCTGGTGAAAAAAAAATATCCTCAGATGAAATCTGGAAAGAAGCTTTCTGAGAAACTGCTTAGTGTTCTGTTAATTCATCTCACAGAGTTACAGCTGTATTTCGTGGATCTCATGGCTAGCCTTATTTCTGTGGAATATGAGAACAGATGTTTCGGATCCCTTTGAAGACTATAGGGCCAAAGGAAATATCCTCCGATAACAAAGAGAAAGAAGTTTCTGAGAAACTTCTTTGTGTTCTGTGAAATCATCTCACAGAGTTACAGCTTTCCCCTCAAGAAGCCTTTCGCTAAGACAGTTCTTGTGGAATTGGCAAAGGGATATTTGGAAGCCCATAGAGGGCTATGGTGAAAAAGGAAATATGCTCAGATGAAATCTGGAAAGAAGCTCTCTGAGAAACTGCTGAGTTTTCTGTTAATTCATCTCACAGAGTTACATCTGCATTTCGTGGATCTCTTTGCTAGCCTTATTTCCGTGGAATCTGAGAACAGATATTTCGGATCCCTTAGAAGACTATAGGGCCAAAGGAAATATCCTCCGATAACAAAGAGAAAGAAGCTTTCTGAGAAACTTCTTTGTGTTCTGGGAAATCATCTCACAGAGTTACAGCTTTTCCCTGAAGAAGCCTTTCTCTAAGACAGTTCTTGTGGAATTGGCAGAGTGATATTTGGAAGCCCATAGAGGGCTATGGTGAAAAAGGAAATATCCTCAGATGAAATCTGGAAAGAAGCTTTCTGAGAAAATGCCTAGTGTTCTGTTAATTCATCTCACACAGTTACATCTGTAATTCGTGGATCTCTTTGCTAGCCTTATTTCTGTGGAATCTGAAACAGATATTTCGGATCCCTTTGAAGACTATAGGGCCAAAGGAAATATCCTCAGATAACAAAGAGGAAGAAGCTTTCTGAGAAACTTCCTTGTGTTCTGTGAAATCATCTCACAGAGTTATAGATTTCTCCTCAAGAAGGCTTTCGCTAAGACAGTTCTAGTGGAATTGGCAAAGTGATATTTGGAAGCCCATAGAGGGCTATGTTGAAAAAGGAAATATCCTCAGATGAAATTTGAAAAGAAGCTTTCTGAGAAACTGCTTAGTGTTCTGTTAATTCATCTCACAGAATTACATCTGTATTTCGTGGATGTATTTGCTAGCCTTATTTCTGTGGAATCTGAGAACAGATATTTCGGATCCCTTTGAAGACTATAGGGCCAAAGGAAATATCCTCCGATACAAAGAGAAAGAAGCTTTCTGAGAAACTTCTTTGTGTTCTGTCAAATCATCTCACAGAGTTACACCTTTCCTCTCAAGAAGCCTTTCGCTAAGAGAGTTCTTGTGGAATTGGCATAGTGATATTTGGGGGCAGATAGAGGGCTAAGGTGAAAAAGGAAATATGCTCAGATGAAATCTGGAAAGAAGCTTTCTGAGAAAATGCCTAGTGTTCTGTTAATTCATCTCACAGAGTTACATCTCTATTTCGTGGATCTCTTCGCTAGCCTTATTTCTGTGGAATCTGAGAACAGATATTTCGGATCCCTTTGAAGACTATAGGGCCAAAGGAAATATCCTCCGATAACAAAGAGAAGGAAGCTTTCTGAGAAACTTCTTTGTGTTCTGTGAAATCATCTCACAGAGTTACAGGTTTCCCCTCAAGAAGGCTTTCGCTAAGGCAGTTCTTGTGGAATTGGCAAAGTGATATTCGGAACCCCATATAGGGCTAGGGTGAAAAAGGAAATATCCTCAGGTGAAATCTGGAAAAAGCTTTCTGAAAAACTGCTTAGGGTTCTGTTAATTCATCTCACGGAGTTACATCTGTATTTCGTGGATCTCTTTGCTAGCCTTATTTCTGTGGAATCTGAGAACAGATATTTCGGATCCCTTTGAAGGCTTTAGGGCCAAAGGAAATATCCTCCGATAACAATGATTAAGAAGATTTCTGAGAAACTTCTTTGTGTTCTGTGAAATCATCTCACAGAGTTACTGCTTTCCCCTCAAGAAACCTTTCGCTAAGACAGTTCTTGTGGAATTGGCAAAGTGATATTGGGAAGCCCTAAGAGGGCTCTGGTGAAAAAAAAATATCCTCAGATGAAATCTGGAAAGAAGCTTTCTGAGAAACTGCTTAGTGTTCTGTTAATTCATCTCACAGAGTTACAGCTGTATTTCGTGGATCTCATGGCTAGCCTTATTTCTGTGGAATATGAGAACAGATGTTTCGGATCCCTTTGAAGACTATAGGGCCAAAGGAAATATCCTCCGATAACAAAGAGAAAGAAGTTTCTGAGAAACTTCTTTGTGTTCTGTGAAATCATCTCACAGAGTTACAGCTTTCCCCTCAAGAAGCCTTTCGCTAAGACAGTTCTTGTGGAATTGGCAAAGGGATATTTGGAAGCCCATAGAGGGCTATGGTGAAAAAGGAAATATGCTCAGATGAAATCTGGAAAGAAGCTCTCTGAGAAACTGCTGAGTTTTCTGTTAATTCATCTCACAGAGTTACATCTGCATTTCGTGGATCTCTTTGCTAGCCTTATTTCCGTGGAATCTGAGAACAGATATTTCGGATCCCTTAGAAGACTATAGGGCCAAAGGAAATATCCTCCGATAACAAAGAGAAAGAAGCTTTCTGAGAAACTTCTTTGTGTTCTGTGAAATCATCTCACAGAGTTACAGCTTTTCCCTGAAGAAGCCTTTCTCTAAGACAGTTCTTGTGGAATTGGCAGAGTGATATTTGGAAGCCCATAGAGGGCTATGGTGAAAAAGGAAATATCCTCAGATGAAATCTGGAAAGAAGCTTTCTGAGAAAATGCCTAGTGTTCTGTTAATTCATCTCACACAGTTACATCTGTATTTCGTGGATCTCTTTGCTAGCCTTATTTCTGTGGAATCTGAAACAGATATTTCGGATCCCTTTGAAGACTATAGGGCCAAAGGAAATATCCTCAGATAACAAAGAGGAAGAAGCTTTCTGAGAAACTTCCTTGTGTTCTGTGAAATCATCTCACAGAGTTATAGATTTCTCCTCAAGAAGGCTTTCGCTAAGACAGTTCTAGTGGAATTGGCAAAGTGATATTTGGAAGCCCATAGAGGGCTATGTTGAAAAAGGAAATATCCTCAGATGAAATTTGAAAAGAAGCTTTCTGAGAAACTGCTTAGTGTTCTGTTAATTCATCTCACAGAATTACATCTGTATTTCGTGGATGTATTTGCTAGCCTTATTTCTGTGGAATCTGAGAACAGATATTTCGGATCCCTTTGAAGACTATAGGGCCAAAGGAAATATCCTCCGATACAAAGAGAAAGAAGCTTTCTGAGAAACTTCTTTGTGTTCTGTCAAATCATCTCACAGAGTTACAGCTTTCCCCTCAAGAATCCTTTCGGTAAGACAGTTCTTGTGGAATTGGCAAAGTTATATTTGGAAGCCCATAGAGAGCTATGGTGAAAAAGGAAATCTCCTCAGATGAAATCTGGAAAGAAGCTTTCTGAAAAACTGCTTAGTGTTCTGTGAATTCATCTCACAGAGTTACATCTGTATTTCGTGGATCTCTTTGCTAGCCTTATTTCTGTGGAATCTGAGAACAGATATTTCGGATCCCTTTGAAGGCTATAGGGCCAAAGGAAATATCCTCCGATAACAAAGAGAAAGAAGCTTTCTGAGAAACTTCTTTGTGTTCTGTGAAATCATCTCACAGAGTTACAGCTTTCCCCTCAAGAAGCCTTCGCTAAGACAGTTCTTGTGGAATTGGCAAAGTGATATTGGGAAGCTCATTGAGGGCTGTGGTGAAAAAGGAAATAGCCCCAGATGAAATCTGGAAAGAAGCTTTCAGAGGAACTGCTTAGTGTTCTGTTAATTCATCTCACAGAGTTACATCCGTATTTCGTGGATCTCTTTGCTAGCCTTATTTCTGTGGAATCTGAGAACAGATATTTCGGATCCCTTTGAAGACTATAGGGCCAAAGGAAATATCCTCCTATAACAAAGAGAAAGAAGCTTTCTGAGAAACTTCTTTGTGTTCTGTGAAATCATCTCACAGAGTTACAGCTTTCCCCTCAAGAAGCCTTTCGCTAAGAAAGTTCTTGTGGAATAGGCAAAGTGATATTGGGAAGCCCATAGAGGGCAATGTTGAAAAACGAAATATCCTCAGATGATATCTGGAAAGAAGCTTGCTGAGAAACTGCTTAGTGTTCTGTTAATTCATCTCACAGAGTTACAGCTGTATTTCGTGGATCTCATGGCTAGCCTTCTTTCTGTGGAATCAGAGAACAGATATTTCGGATCCCTTTGAAGACTCTAGGGCCAAAGGAAATATCCTCCGATAACAAAGAAAAGGAAGCTTTCTGACAAACTTCTTTGTGTTCTGTGAAATCATCTCACAGAGTTACAGCTTTCCCCTCAAGAAGCCTTTCGCTAAGGCCCTTCTTGTGGAATTGGCAAAGTGATATTTGGAAGCCCATAGAGAACTATGGTGAAAAAGGAGATAGCCTCAGATGAAATCTGGAAAAAGCTTTCTGAAAAACTGCTTAGTGTTCTGTTAATTCATCTCACGGAGTTACATCTGTATTTCGTGGATCTCTTTGCTAGCCTTATTTCTGTGGAATCTGAGAACAGATATTTCGGATCCCGTTGAAGGCTATAGGGCCAAAGGAAATATCTTCGGATAACAAAGAGAAACAAGCTTTCTGAGAAACTTCTTTGTGTACTGTGAAATCATCTCACAGAGTTACAGCTTTCCCCTCAAGAAGCCTTTCGCTAAGACAGTTCTTGTGGAATTGACACAGTGATATTTGGAAGCCCATAGAGGGCTATGGTGAAAAAGGAAATATCCACAGATGAAATCTGGAAACAAGCTTTCTGAGAAACTGCTTAGTGTTCTGTTAATTCTTCTCTCAGAGTTACATCAGTATTTCGTGGATCTGTTTGCTAGCCTTATTTCTGTGGAATCTGAGAAGAGATAATTCGGATCCCTTTGAAGACTATAGGGCCAAAGGAAATATCCTCCGATAACAGAGAGAAAGAAGCTTTCTGAGAATCTTCTCTGAGTTCTGTGAAATCATCTCACAGAGTTACAGCTTTCCCCTAAAGAAGCCTTTCGCTAAGACAGTTCTTGTGGAATTGGCAGAGTGATATTTGGAAGCCCATAGAAGGCTATGGTGAAAAAGGAAATATCCTCAGATGAAATCTGGAAAGAAGCTTTGTGAAGAATTGCTTCGTGTTCTGTTAATTCATCTCACAGAGTTACATCTGCATTTCGTGGATCTCTTTGCTAGCCTTATTTCTGTGGAATCTGAGAACGGATATTTCGGATCCCTTTGAAGACTATAGGGCCAAAGGAAATATCCTCCGATAACAAAGAGAAAGAAGCTTTCTGAGAAACTTCTTTGTGTTCTGTGAAATCATCTCACAGAGTTACTGTTTCCCCTCAAGAAGCCTTTCGCTAAGACAGTTTTTGTGGAAATGGCAAAATAATATGGGAAGCCCAAAGAGGGCTATGGTGAAAAAGGAAATATCCTCAGATGAAATCTGGAAAGAAGCTTTCTGAGAAACTGCTTAGTGTTCTGTTAATTCATCTCACAGAGTTACATCTGTATTTCGTGGATCTCATTGCTAGCCTTATTTCTCTGTAATCTGAGAACAGATATTGCGGATCCCTTTGAAGACTATAGGGCCAATGGAAATATCCTCCCATAACAAAGAGAAGGAAGCTTTCTGAGAAACTTCTTTGTGTTCTGTGAAATCATCTCACAGAGTTACAGATTTCCCGTCAAGAAGCCTTTCGCTAAGACGGTTCTTCTGGAATTGGCAAAGTGATATTGGGAAGCCCATAGAGGGCTATGGTGAAAAAGGAAATGTCCTCAGATGAAATCTGGAAAGAAGCTTTCTGAGCAACTGCTTAGTGTCCTGTTAATTCATCTCACAGTGTTACATCTGTATTCCGTGGATCTCATTGCTAGCCTTATTTCTGTGGAATCTGCGAGCAGATATTTCGGATCTCTTTGAAGACTATAGGGCCAAAGGAAATATCCTCCGATAACAAAAAGAAAGAAGCTTTCTGAGAAACTTCTTTGTGTTCTGTGGAATCATCTCACAGAGTTACAGCTTTCCCCTCAAGAAGTCTTTCGCTAAGACAGTTCTTGTTGAATTGGCAAAGTGATATTGGGAAGCCCATAGAGGGCTATGGTGAAAAAGGAAATATCCTCAGATGAAATCTGGAAAGAAACTTTCTGAGAAACTGCTTAGTGTTCTGTTAATTAATCTCACAGGGTTACATCTGTATTTCGTGTATATCTTTGCTAGCCTAATTTCTGTGGAATCTGAGAACAGATATTTCAGATCCCTTTGAAGACTATAAGGCCAAAGGAAATATCCTCCGATAACAAAGAGAAAGAAGCTTTCTGAGAAACTTCTTTGTGTTCTGTGAAATCATCTCACAGAGTTACTGCTTTCCCCTTAAGAAACCTTTCCCTAAGACAGTTCTTGTGGAATTGGCAAAATAATATGGGAAGCCCAAAGAGGGCTATGGTGAAAAAAATATCCTCAGATGAAATCTGGAAAGAAGCTTTCTGAGAAACTGCTTAGTGTTCTGTTAATTCATCTCACAGAGTTACATCTCTATTTCGTGGATCTCTTTGTTAGCCTTATTTTTGTGGAATCTGAGAACAGATATTTCGGATCCCTTTGAAGGCTATAGGGCCAAAGGAAGTATCCTCCGATAACAAAGAGAAACAAGCTTTCTGAGAAACTTCTTTGTGTTCTGTGAAATCACATCACAGAGTTACAGCGTTCCCCTCAAGAAGCCTTTCGCTAAGACAGTTCTTGTGGAATTGGCAAGGTGATATTGGGAAGCCCATAGAGGGATATGGAGAAAAAGGAAATATCCTCAGATGAAATCTGGAAAGAAGCTTTCTGAGAAACTGTTTAGTGTTCTGTTAATTCATCTCACAGAGTTAAATCTGTATTTCGTGGATCTCTTTGCTAGCCTTATTTCTGTGGAATCTGAGAGCAGATATTTCGGATCCCTTTGAAGACTACAGGGCCAAAGGAAATATCCTCCGATAACAAACAGAAAGAAGCTTTCTGAGAAGCTTCTTTGTGTTCTGTGAAATCATCTCACAGAGTTACTGCTTTCCCCTCAAGAAGCCTTTCGCTAAGACAGTTCTTGTGGAATTGGCGGAATGATATTTGGAAGCCCCTAGAGGGCTATGGTGAAAAAGGAAATATCCTCAGATGAAATCTGGAAAGAAGCTTTCTGAGAAACTGCTGAGTGTTCTGTTGATTCATCTCACAGAGTTACATCTGTATTACGTGGATCTCTTTGCTAGCCTTATTTCTGTGGTATCTGAGAACAGATATTTCGGATCCCTTTGAAGACTATAGGGCCAAAGGAAATATCCTCCGATAACAAAGAGAAAGAAGCTTTCTAAGAAACTTCTTTGTGTTCTGTGAAATCATCTCACAGAGTTACAGCTTTCCCCTCAAGAAGCTTTCGCTAAGACAGTTCTTGTGGAATTGGCAAAGTGATATTTGGAAGAACATAGAGGGCTATGGTGAAAAAGGAAATATCCTCAGATAAAATCTGGAAAGAAGCTTTCTGAGAAACTGCTTAGTGTTCTGTTAATTCATCTCACAGAGTTACATCTGTATTTCGTGGATCTCTTTGCTAGCCTCATTTCTGTGGAATGTGAGAACAGATATTTCGGATCCCTTTGAAGACTATAGGGCCAAAGGAAATATCCTCCGTTAACAAAGAGAAAGAAGATTTCTGAGAAACTTCTTTGTGTTCTGTGAAATCATCACACAGAGTTACAGCTTTCCCCTCAAGAAGCCTTTCGCTAAGACAGTTCTTGTGGAATTGGCAAAGTGATATTGGGAAGCCCATAGAGGGCTGTGGTGAAAAAGGAAATATCCTCGGATGAAATCTGGAAAGAAGCTTTCTGAGAAACTGCTTAGTGTTCTGTTAATTCATCTCACGGAGTTACATCTGTATTTCGTGGATCTCTTTGCTATCCTTATTTCTGTGGAATCTGAGAACAGATATTTCGGATCCCTTTGAAGACTATAGGGCCAAAGGAAATATCCTTTGATAACAAAGAGAAAGAAGATTTCTGAGAAACTTCTTTGTGTTCTGTGAAATCATCTCACAGAGTTACTGCTTTCCCCTCAAGAAGCCTTTCGCTAAGACAGTCCTTGTAGAATTGGCAAAATAATATGGGAAGCCCAAAGAGGGCTATGGTGAAAAAGGAAATATGCTCAGATGAAATCTGGAAAGAAGCTTTCTGAGAAAATGCCTAGTGTTCTGTTAATTTATCTCACAGAGTTACATCTGTATTTCGTGGATCTCTTTGCTAGCCCAATTTCTGTGGAAAATTAGAACAGATATTTGGGATCCCTTTGAAGACTACAGGGCCAAAGGAAATATCCTCCGATAACAAAGAGAAAGGAGCTTTCTGAGAAACTTCTTTGAGTTCTGTGAAATCGTCTCACAGAGGTACAGCTTACTCCTCAAGAAGCCTTTCGCGAAGACAGTTCTTGTGGAATTGGCAGAGTGATATTTGGAAGCCCATAGAGGGCTATGGTGAAAAAGGAAATAACCTCAGATGAAATCTGGAAAGAAGCTTTCTGAGAAAATGCCAATGTTCTGTTAATTCATCTCACAGAGTTACATCTGTATTTCGTGGATCTCTTTGCTAGCCTTATTTCTGTGGAATCTGAGAACAGATATTTCGGATCCCTTGGAAGACTATAGGGCCAAAGGAAATATCCTCAGATAACAAAGAGAAAGAAGCTTTCTGAGAAACTTCTTTGTGTTCTGTGAAATCATCTCACAGCGTTACAGGTTTCTCCTCAAGAAGCCTTTCGCTAAGACAGTTCTAGTGGATTTCGCAAAGTGATATTTGGAAGCCCATAGAGGGCTATGGTGAAAAAGGAAATATCCTCAGATGAAATATCGAAAGAAGCTTTCTGAGAAACTGTTTAGTGTTCTGTTAATTCACCTCACAGAGTTACATCTGTATTTCGTTGATCTCTTTGCTAGCCTTATTTCTGTGGAATCTGAGAACAGATATTTCTGATCCCTTTGAAGACTATAGGGCCAAAGGAAATATCCTCTGATAACAAAGAGAAAGAAGCTTTCTGAGAAACTTCTTTGTGTTCTGTGAAATCATCTCACAGAGTTACAGCTTCCCCCTCAAGAAGCCTTTCGCTAAGACAGTTCTTGTGGAATAGGCAAAGTGATATTTGGAAGCCCATACAGGGCTATGGTGAAAAAGGAAATATCCTCAGATGATATCTGGAAAGAAGCTTTCTGAGAAACTGCTTAGTGTTCTGTTAATTCATCTCACAGAGTTACATCTGTATTTCGTGGATCTCTTTGCTAGCCTTATTTCTGTGGATTCTGAGAACAGATATTTCGGATCCCTTTGAAGACTATAGGGCCAAAGGAAATATCCTCCGATATCAAAGAGAAAGAAGCTTTCTGAGAAACTTCTTTGTGTTCTGTGAAATCATCTCACAGAGGTACAGCTTTCTCCTCAAGAAGCCTTTCGCTTAGACAGTTCGAGTGGAATTGGCAAAGTGATGTTTGTAAGCCCATAGAGGGCTATGGTGAAAAACGAAATATCCTCAGATGAAATCTGGAAAGAAGCTTTCTGAGAAACTCCTTAGTGTTCTGTTAATTCATCTCACAGAGTTACATCTGTATTTCGTGGATCTCTTTGCTAGCCTTATTTCTGTGGAATCTGAGAACAGATATTTCGGATCCCTTTGAAGACTATAGGGCCAAAGGAAATATCCTCCGATAACAAAGAGAAAGAAGCTAACTGAGAAACTTCTTTGTGTTCTGTGAAATCATCTCACAGAGTTACAGCTTTCCCCTCAAGAAGTCTTTCGCTAAGACAGTTCTTGTGGAATTGGCAAAGTGATATTTGGAAGCCCATAGAGGGCTATGGTGAAAAAGGAAATATGCTCTGATGAAATCTGGAAAGAAGCTTTCTGAGAAAATGCCTAGTGTTCTGTTAATTTATCTCACAGAGTTACATCTGTATTTCGTGGATCTCTTTGCTAGCCCAATTTCTGTGGAATCTTAGAACAGATATTTGGGATCCCTTTGAAGACTACAGGGCCAAAGGAAATATCCTCCGATAACAAAGAGAAAGGAGCTTTCTGAGAAACTTCTTTGAGTTCTGTGAAATCGTCTCACAGAGGTACAGCTTACTCCTCAAGAAGCCTTTCGCTAAGACAGTTCTTGTGGAATTGGCAGAGTGATATTGGGAAGCCCATAGAGGGCTATGGTGAAAAAGGAAATAACCTCAGATGAAATCTGGAAAGAAGCTTTCTGAGAAAATGCCAATATTCTGTTAATTCATCTCACAGAGTTACATCTGTATTTCGTGGATCTCTTTGCTAGCCTTATTTCTGTGGAATCTGAGAACAGATATTTCGGATCCCTTGGAAGACTATAGGGCCAAAGGAAATATCCTCAGATAACAAAGAGAAAGAAGCTTTCTGAGAAACTTCTTTGTGTTCTGTGAAATCATCTCACAGCGTTACAGCTTTCTCCTCAAGAAGCCTTTCGCTAAGACAGTTCTAGTGGATTTCGCAAAGTGATATTTGGAAGCCCATAGAGGGCTATGGTGAAAAAGGAAATATCCTCAGATGAAATATCGAAAGAAGCTTTCTGAGAAACTGTTTAGTGTTCTGTTAATTCACCTCACAGAGTTACATCTGTATTTCGTTGATCTCTTTGCTAGCCTTATTTCTGTGGAATCTGAGAACAGATATTTCTGATCCCTTTGAAGACTATAGGGCCAAAGGAAATATCCTCTGATAACAAAGAGAAAGAAGCTTTCTGAGAAACTTCTTTGTGTTCTGTGAAATCATCTCACAGAGTTACAGCTTCCCCCTCAAGAAGCCTTTCGCTAAGACAGTTCTTGTGGAATAGGCAAAGTGATATTTGGAAGCCCATACAGGGCTATGGTGAAAAAGGAAATATCCTCAGATGATATCTGGAAAGAAGCTTTCTGAGAAACTGCTTAGTGTTCTGTTAATTCATCTCACAGAGTTACATCTGTATTTCGTGGATCTCTTTGCTAGCCTTATTTCTGTGGATTCTGAGAACAGATATATCGGATCCCTTTGAAGACTATAGGGCCAAAGGAAATATCCTCCGATATCAAAGAGAAAGAAGCTTTCTGAGAAACTTCTTTGTGTTCTGTGAAATCATCTCACAGAGGTACAGCTTTCTCCTCAAGAAGCCTTTCGCTTAGACAGTTCTAGTGGAATTGGCAAAGTGATATTTGTAAGCCCATAGAGGGCTATGGTGAAAAACGAAATATCCTCAGATGAAATCTGGAAAGAAGCTTTCTGAGAAACTCCTTAGTGTTCTGTTAATTCATCTCACAGAGTTACATCTGTATTTCGTGGATCTCTTTGCTAGCCTTATTTCTGTGGAATCTGAGAACAGATAATTCGGATCCCTTTGAAGACTATAGGGCCAAAGGAAATATCCTCCGATAACAAAGAGAAAGAAGCTAACTGAGAAACTTCTTTGTGTTCTGTGAAATCATCTCACAGAGTTACAGCTTTCCCCTCAAGAAGTCTTTCGCTAAGACAGTTCTTGTGGAATTGGCAAAGTGATATTTGGAAGCCCATAGAGGGCTATGGTGAAAAAGGAAATATGCTCAGATGAAATCTGGAAAGAAGCTTTCTGAGAAAATGCCTAGTGTTCTGTTAATTTATCTCACAGAGTTACATCTGTATTTCGTGGATCTCTTTGCTAGCCCAATTTCTGTGGAATCTTAGAACAGATATTTGGGATCCCTTTGAAGACTACAGGGCCAAAGGAAATATCCTCCGATAACAAAGAGAAAGGAGCTTTCTGAGAAACTTCTTTGAGTTCTGTGAAATCGTCTCACAGAGGTACAGCTTACTCCTCAAGAAGCCTTTCGCTAAGACAGTTCTTGTGGAATTGGCAGAGTGATATTTGGAAGCCCATAGAGGGCTATGGTGAAAAAGGAAATAACCTCAGATGAAATCTGGAAAGAAGCTTTCTGAGAAAATGCCTAGTGTTCTGTTAATTCATCTCACAGAGTTACATCTGTATTTCGTGGATCTCTTTGCTAGCCTTATTTCTGTGGAATCTGAGAACAGATATTTCGGATCCCTTGGAAGACTATAGGGCCAAAGGAAATATCCTCAGATAACCAAGAGAAAGAAGCTTTCTGAGAAACTTCTTTGTGTTCTGTGAAATCATCTCACAGCGTTACAGCTTTCTCCTCAAGAAGCCTTTCGCTAAGACAGTTCTAGTGGATTTCGCAAAGTGATATTTGGAAGCCCAGAGAGGGCTATGGTGAAAAAGGAAATATCCTCAGATGAAATATCGAAAGAAGCTTTCTGAGAAACTGTTTAGTGTTCTGTTAATTCATCTCACAGAGTTACATCTGTATTTCGTTGATCTCTTTGCTAGCCTTATTTCTGTGGAATCTGAGAACAGATATTTCTGATCCCTTTGAAGACTATAGGGCCAAAGGAAATATCCTCTGATAACAAAGAGAAAGAAGCTTTCTGAGAAACTTCTTTGTGTTCTGTGAAATCATCTCACAGAGTTACAGCTTCCCCCTCAAGAAGCCTTTCGCTAAGACAGTTCTTGTGGAATAGGCAAAGTGATATTTGGAAGCCCATACAGGGCTATGGTGAAAAAGGAAATATCCTCAGATGATATCTGGAAAGAAGCTTTCTGAGAAACTGCTTAGTGTTCTGTTAATTCATCTCACAGAGTTACATCTGTATTTCGTGGATCTCTTTGCTAGCCTTATTTCTGTGGATTCTGAGAACAGATATTTCGGATCCCTTTGAAGACTATAGGGCCAAAGGAAATATCCTCCGATAACAAAGAGAAAGAAGCTTTCTGAGAAACTTCTTTGTGTTCTGTGAAATCATCTCACAGAGGTACAGCTTTCTCCTCAAGAAGCCTTTCGCTTAGACTGTTCTAGTGGAATTGGCAAAGTGATATTTGGAAGCCCATAGAGGGCTAGGGTGAAAAACGAAATATCCTCAGATGAAATATGGAAAGAAGCTTTCTGAGAAACTCCTTAGTGTTCTGTTAATTCATCTCACAGAGTTACATCTGTATTTCGTGTATCTCTTTGCTAGCCTTATTTCTGTGGAATCTGAGAACAGATAATTCGGATCCCTTTGAAGACTATAGGGCCAAATGAAATATCCTCCGATAACAAAGAGAAAGAAGCTTTCTGAGAAACTTCTTTGTGTTCTGTGAAATCATCTCACAGAGATACAGCTTTCCCCTCAAGAAGTCTTTCGCTAAGACAGTTCTTGTGGAATTGGCAAAGTGATATTTGGAAGCCCATAGAGGGCTATGGTGAAAAAGGAAATATGCTCAGATGAAATCTGGAAAGAAGCTTTCTGAGAAAATGCCTAGTGTTCTGTAATTTATCTCACAGAGTTACATCTGTATTTCGTGGATCTCTTTGCTATCCCAATTTCTGTGGAATCTTAGAACAGATATTTGAGATCCATTTGAAGACTATAGGGCCAAAGGAAATATCCTCCGATAACAAAGAGAAAGGAGCTTTCTGAGAAACTTCTTTGAGTTCTGTGAAATTGTCTCACAGAGGTACAGCTTACTCCTCAAGAAGCCTTTCGCTAAGGCAGTTCTTGTGGAATTGGCAGAGTGATATTTGGAAGCCCATAGAGGGCTATGGTGAAAAAGGAAATAACCTCAGATGAAATCTGAAAAGAAGCTTTCTGAGAAAATGCCTAGTGTTCTGTTAATTCATCTCACAGAGTTACATCTGTATTTCGTGGATCTCTTTGCTAGCCTTATTTCTGTGGAATCTGAGAACAGATATTTCGGATCCCTTGGAGGACTATAGGGCCAAAGGAAATATCCTCAGATAACAAAGAGAAAGAAGCTTTCTGAGAAACTTCTTTGTGTTCTGTGAAATCATCTCACAGCGTTACAGCTTTCTCCTCAAGAAGCCTTTCGCTAAGACAGTTCTAGTGGATTTCGCAAAGTGATATTTGGAAGCCCAAGGAGGGCTATGGTGAAAAATTAAATATCCTCAGATGAAATATCGAAAGAAGCTTTCTGAGAAACTGTTTAGTGTTCTGTTAATTCATCTCACAGAGTTACATCTGTATTTCGTTGATCTCTTTGCTAGCCTTATTTCTGTGGAATCTGAGAACAGATATTTCTGATCCCTTTGAAGACTATAGGGCCAAAGGAAATATCCTCTGATAACAAAGAGAAAGAAGCTTTCTGAGAAACTTCTTTGTGTTCTGTGAAATCATCTCACAGAGTTACAGCTTTCCCCTCAGGAAGCCTTTCGCTAAGACAGTTCATGTGTAATAGGCAAAGTGATATTGGGAAGCCCATAGAGGGCTATGTTGAAAAAGGAAATATCCTCAGATGATATCTGGAAAGAAGCTTTCTGAGAAACTGCTTAGTGTTCTGTTAATTCATCTCACAGAGTTACAGCTGTATTTCGTGGATCTCATGGCTAGCCTTCTTTCTGTGGAATCAGAGAACAGATATTTCGGATCCCTTTGAAGACTATAGGGCCAAAGGAAATATCCTCCGATAAAAAAGAGAAGGAAGCCTTCTGAGAAACTTCTTTGTGTTCTGTGAAATCATCTCACAGAGTTACAGCTTTCCCCTCAAGAAGCCTTTCGCTAAGGCAGTTCTTGTGGAATTGGCAAAGTGATATTTGGAAACCCATGTAGGGCTATGGTGAAAAAGGAAATATCCTCAGATGAAATCTGGAAAGAAGCTTTCTGAGAAACTGCTTAGTGTTCTGTTAATTCGTCTCACAGAGTTACATCTCTATTTCGTGGATCTCTTTGCTAGCCTTATTTCTGTGGAATCTGAGAACAGATAGTTCGGATCACTTTGAAGACTATAGGGCCAAAGGAAATATCCTCCGATAACAAAGAGAAAGAAGCTTTCTGAGAAACTTCTTTGTGTTCTGTGAAATCATCTCACAGAGTTAAGCTTTCCCCTCAAGAAGCCTTTCGCTAAGACAGTTCTTGTGGAATACGCAAAGTGATATTGGTAAGCCCATAGAGGGCTATGTTGAAAAAGGAAATATCCTCAGATGATATCTGGAAAGAAGCTTTCTGAGAAACTGCTTAGTGTTCTGTTAATTCATCTCACAGAGTTACAGCTGTATTTCGTGCATCTCATGGCTAGCCTTATTTCTGTGGAATGTGAGAACAGATATTTCGGATCCCTTTGAAGACTATAGGGCCAAAGGAAATATCCTCCGATAACAAAGAGAAGGAAGCTTTCTGAGAAACTTCTCTGTGTTCTGAGAAATCAACTCACAGAGTTACAGCTTTCCCCTCAAGAAGCCTTTCGCTAAGACAGTTCTTGTGGTATTGGCAGAGTGATATTTGGAAGCTCCTAGAGGGCTCTGGTGAAAAAGGAAATATCCTCAGATGAAATCTGGAAAGAAGCTTTCTGAGAAACTGCTTAGTGTTCTGTTAATTCAAATCACAGGATTACATCTCTATTTCGTGGATCACTTTGCTAGCCTTATTTTTGTGGAATCTGAGAACAGATATTTCGGATCCCTTTGAAGACTATAGGGGCAAAGGAAATATCCTCCGATAACAAAGAGAAAGAAGCTTTCTGAGAAACTTCTTTGTGTTCTGTGAAATCATCTCACAGAGTGACAGCTTTCCCCTCAAGAAGTCTTTCGCTAAGACAGTTCTTGTGGAATTGGCAAAGTGATATTTGGAAGCCCATAGAGGGCTATGGTGAAAAAGGAAATATCCTCAGATGAAATCTGGAAAGAAGCTTTCTGAGAAACTGCTTAGTGTTCTGTTAATTCATCTCACAGAGTTACATCTGTATTTCGTGGATCTCTTTGCTAGGCTTATTTCTGTGGAATCTGAGAACAGATATTTCTGATCCCTTTGAAGGCTACAGGGCCAAAGGAAATATCCTCCGATAACAAAGAGAAAGAAGCTTTCTGAGAAACTTCTTTGTGTTCTGTAAAATCATCTCACAGAGTTACAGCTTTCCCCTCAAGAAGCCTTTCGCTAAGACAGTTCTTGTGGAATTGGCAGAGTGACATTTGGAAGCCCATAGTGGGCTCTGGTGAAAAAGGAACTATCCTCAGATGAAATCTGGAAAGAAGCTTCTGAAGAACTGCTTAGTGTTCTGTTAATTCATCTCATAGAGTTACATCTGTATTTCGTGGATCTCTTTGCTAGCCTTATTTCTGTGCAATCTGAGAACAGATATTTCGGATCCCTTTGAAGACTATAGGGCCAAAGGAAATATCCTCCGATAACAAAGAGAAAGAAGCGTTCTGAGAAACTTCTCTGTGTTCTGAGAAATCATCTCACAGAGTTACAGCTTTCCCCTCAAGAAGCCTTTCGCTAAGACAGTTCGTGTGGTATTGGCAGAGTGATATTTGGAAGCCACTAGAGGGCTATGGTGAAAAAGGAAATATCCTCAGATGAAATCTGGAAAGAAGCTTTCTGAAGAACTGCTTAGTGTTCTGTTAATTCAAATCACAGGATTACATCTCTATTTCGTGGATCTCTTTGCTAGCCTTATTTTTGTGGAATCTGAGAACAGATATTTCGTATCCCTTTGAAGACTATAGGGCCAAAGGAAGTATCCTCCGATAACAAAGAGAAACAACCTTTCTGAGAAACTTCTCTGTGTTCTGTGAAATCATCTCACAGAGTTACAGCTTTCCCCTCAAGAAGCCTTTCGCTAAGACAGTTCTTGTGGAATTGGCAGAGTGATATTTGGAAGCCCATAGAAGGCTATGGTGAAAAAGGAAATATCCTCAGATGAAATCTGGGAAGAAGCTTTGTGAAGAACTGCTTAGTGTCCTGTTAATTCATCTCACAGAGTTACATCTGTATTCCGTGGATCTCTTTGCTAGCCTTATTTCTGTGGAGTCTGAGAGCAGATATTTCGGATCCCTTTGAAGACTATAGGGCCAAAGGAAATATCCTCCGATAACAAAGAGAAAGAAGCTTTCTGAGAAACTTCTTTGTGTTCTGTGAAATCATCTCACAGAGTTACTGCTTTCCCCTCAGGAAGCCTTTCGCTAAGACAGTTCTTGTGGAAATGGCAAAATAATATGGGAAGCCCAAAGAGGGCTATGGTGAAAAAGGAAATATCCTCAGATGAAATCTGGAAAGAAGCTTTCTGAGAAACTGCTTAGTGTTCTGTTAATTCATCTCACAGTGTTACATCTCTGTTTCGTGGATCTCATTGCTACCCTTATTTCTCTGGAATCTGAGAACAGATATTTCGGATCCCTTTGAAGACTACAGGGCCAAAGGAAATATCCTCAGATAACAAAGAGAAAGAAGCTTTCTGAGAAACTTCTCTGTGTTCTGAGAAATCATCTCACAGAGTTATAGCTTTCCCCTCAAGAAGCCTTTCGCTAAGACAGTTCTTGTGGTATTGGCAGAGTGATATTTGGAAGCCCCTAGAGGGCTATGGTGAAAAAGGAAATATCCTCAGATGAAATCTGGAAAGAAGCTTTCTGAAAAACTGCTTAGTGTTCTGTTAATTCATCTCACAGAGTTACATCTGTATTTCGTGGATCTCTTTGCTAGCCTTATTTCTGTGGAATCTGAGAACAGATATTTCGGATCCCTTTGAAGGCTATAGGGCCAAAGGAAATATCCTCCGATAACAAAGAGAAAGAAGCTTTCTGAGAAACTTCTTTGTGTTCTGTGAAATCATCTCACAGAGTTACAGCTTTCCCCTCAAGAAGCCTTCGCTAAGACAGTTCTTGTGGAATTGGCAAAGTGATATAGGGAAGCTCATAGAGGGCTGTGGTGAAAAAGGAAATAGCCCCAGATGAAATCTTGAAAGAATCTTTCAGAGGAACTGCTTAGTGTTCTGTTAATTCATCTCACAGAGTTACATCTGTATTTCGTGGATCTCTTTGCTAGCCTTATTTCTGTGGAATCTGAGAACAGATATTTCCGATCCCTTTGAAGACTATAGGGCCAAAGGAAATATCCTCCTACAACAAAGAGAAAGAAGCTTTCTGAGAAACTTCTTTGTGTTCTGTGAAATCATCTCACAGAGTTACAGCTTTCCCCTCAAGAAGCCTTTCGCTAAGAAAGTTCTTGTGGAATAGGCAAAGTGATATTGGGAAGCCCCTAGAGGGCAATGTTGAAAAAGGAAATATCCTCAGATGATATCTGGAAAGAAGCTTGCTGAGAAACTGCTTAGTGTTCTGTTAATTCATCTCAAAGAGTTACATCTGTATTTAGTGGATCTCTTTGCTAGCCTTATTTCTGTGGAATCTGAGAACAGATATTTCGGATCCCTTTGAAGACTATAGGGCCAAAGGAAATATCCTCCGAAAACAAACAGAAAGAAGCTTTCTGAGAAACTTCTTTGTTTTCTGTGAAATCATCTCACAGAGTTACTGCTTTCCCCTCAAGAAGCCTTTCGCTAAGACAGTTCTTGTGGATTTGGCAAAATAATATATGAAGCCCAAAGTGGGCTATGGTGAAAAAGGAAATATCCTCAGATGAAATCTGGAAATAAGCTTTCTGAGAAACTGCTTAGTGTTCTGTTAATTCATCTCACAGAGTTACATCTCTATTTCGTGGATCTCTTTGCTAGCCTTATTTCTGTGGAATCTGAGAACAGATATTTCGGATCCCTTTAAAGACTATAGGGCCAAAGGAAATATCCTCCGATAACAAAGAGAAAGAAGCTTTCTGAGAAACTTCTTTGTGTTATGTGAAATCATCTCACAGAGTGACAGCTTTCCCCTCAAGAAGTCTTTCGCTAAGACAGTTCTTGTGGAATTGGCAAAGTGATATTTGGAAGCCCATAGAGGGCTATGGTGAAAAAGGAAATATCCTCAGATGAAATCTGGAAAGAAGCTTTCTGAGAAACTGCTTAGTGTTCTGTTAATTCATCTCACAGAGTTACATCTGTATTTCGTGGATCTCTTTGCTAGGCTTATTTCTGTGGAATCTGAGAACAGATATTTCTGATCCCTTTGAAGGCTACAGGGCCAAAGGAAATATCCTCCGATAACAAAGAGAAAGAAGCTTTCTGAGAAACTTCTTTGTGTTCTGTAAAATCATCTCACAGAGTTACAGCTTTCCCCTCAAGAAGCCTTTCGCTAAGACAGTTCTTGTGGAATTGGCAGAGTGACATTTGGAAGCCCATAGTGGGCTCTGGTGAAAAAGGAACTATCCTCAGATGAAATCTGGAAAGAAGCTTCTGAAGAACTGCTTAGTGTTCTGTTAATTCATCTCACAGAGTTACATCTGTATTTCGTGGATCTCTTTGCTAGCCTTATTTCTGTGCAATCTGAGAACAGATATTTCGGATCCCTTTGAAGACTATAGGGCCAAAGGAAATATCCTCCGATAACAAAGAGAAAGAAGCGTTCTGAGAAACTTCTCTGTGTTCTGAGAAATCATCTCACAGAGTTACAGCTTTCCCCTCAAGAAGCCTTTCGCTAAGACAGTTCTTGTGGTATTGGCAGAGTGATATTTGGAAGCCACTAGAGGGCTATGGTGAAAAAGGAAATATCCTCAGATGAAATCTGGAAAGAAGCTTTCTGAAGAACTGCTTAGTGTTCTGTTAATTCAAATCACAGGATTACATCTCTATTTCGTGGATCTCTTTGCTAGCCTTATTTTTGTGGAATCTGAGAACAGATATTTCGTATCCCTTTGAAGACTATAGGGCCAAAGGAAGTATCCTCCGATAACAAAGAGAAACAAGCTTTCTGAGAAACTTCTCTGTGTTCTGTGAAATCATCTCACAGAGTTACAGCTTTCCCCTCAAGAAGCCTTTCGCTAAGACAGTTCTTGTGGAATTGGCAGAGTGATATTTGGAAGCCCATAGAAGGCTATGGTGAAAAAGGAAATATCCTCAGATGAAATCTGGGAAGAAGCTTTGTGAAGAACTGCTTAGTGTCCTGTTAATTCATCTCACAGAGTTACATCTGTATTCCGTGGATCTCTTTGCTAGCCTTATTTCTGTGGAGTCTGAGAGCAGATATTTCGGATCCCTTTGAAGACTATAGGGCCAAAGGAAATATCCTCCGATAACAAAGAGAAAGAAGCTTTCTGAGAAACTTCTTTGTGTTCTGTGAAATCATCTCACAGAGTTACTGCTTTCCCCTCAAGAAGCCTTTCGCTAAGACAGTTCTTGTGGAAATGGCAAAATAATATGGGAAGCCCAAAGAGGGCTATGGTGAAAAAGGAAATATCCTCAGATGAAATCTGGAAAGAAGCTTTCTGAGAAACTGCTTAGTGTTCTGTTAATTCATCTCACAGTGTTACATCTCTGTTTCGTGGATCTCATTGCTAGCCTTATTTCTCTGGAATCTGAGAACAGATATTTCGGATCCCTTTGAAGACTACAGGGCCAAAGGAAATATCCTCAGATAACAAAGAGAAAGAAGCTTTCTGAGAAACTTCTCTGTGTTCTGAGAAATCATCTCACAGAGTTATAGCTTTCCGCTCAAGAAGCCTTTCGCTAAGACAGTTCTTGTGGTATTGGCAGAGTGATATTTGGAAGCCCCTAGAGGGCTATGGTGAAAAAGGAAATATCCTCAGATGAAATCTGGAAAGAAGCTTTCTGAAAAACTGCTTAGTGTTCTGTTAATTCATCTCACAGAGTTACATCTGTATTTCGTGGATCTCTTTGCTAGCCTTATTTCTGTGGAATCTGAGAACAGATATTTCGGATCCCGTTGAAGGCTATAGGGCCAAAGGAAATATCCTCCGATAACAAAGAGAAAGAAGCTTTCTGAGAAACTTCTTTGTGTTCTGTGAAATCATCTCACAGAGTTACAGCTTTCCCCTCAAGAAGCCTTCGCTAAGACAGTTCTTGTGGAATTGGCAAAGTGATATAGGGAAGCTCATAGAGGGCTGTGGTGAAAAAGGAAATAGCCCCAGATGAAATCTTGAAAGAATCTTTCAGAGGAACTGCTTAGTGTTCTGTTAATTCATCTAACAGAGTTACATCTGTATTTCGTGGATCTCTTTGCTAGCCTTATTTCTGTGGAATCTGAGAACAGATATTTCCGATCCCTTTGAAGACTATAGGGCCAAAGGAAATATCCTCCTACAACAAAGAGAAAGAAGCTTTCTGAGAAACTTCTTTGTGTTCTGTGAAATCATCTCACAGAGTTACAGCTTTCCCCTCAAGAAGCCTTTCGCTAAGAAAGTTCTTGTGGAATAGGCAAAGTGATATTGGGAAGCCCCTAGAGGGCAATGTTGAAAAAGGAAATATCCTCAGATGATATCTGGAAAGAAGCTTGCTGAGAAACTGCTTAGTGTTCTGTTAATTCATCTCACAGAGTTACAGCTGTATTTCATGGATCTCATGGCTAGCCTTCTTTCTGTGGAATCAGAGAACAGATATTTCGGATCCCTTTGAAGACTCTAGGGCCAAAGGAAATATCCTCCGATAACAAAGAGAAGGAAGCTTTCTGAGAAACTTCTTTGTGTTCTGTGAAATCATCTCAGAGAGTTACAGCTTTCCCCTCAAGAAGCCTTTCGCTAAGGCCCTTCTTGTGGAATTGGCAAAGTGATATTTTGAAGCCCATAGAGAACTATGGTGAAAAAGGAAATAGCCTCAGATGAAATCTGGAAAGAAGCTTTCTGAGAAACTGCTTAGTGTTCTGTTAATTCATCTCACAGAGTTACTGCTTTCCCCTCAACAAGCCTTTCGCTAAGACAGTTATTGTGGATTTGGCAAAATAATATGGGAAGCCCAAAGAGGGCTATGGTGAAAAAAGAAATATCCTCAGATGAAATCTGGAAAGAAGCTTTCTGAGAAACTGCTTAGTGTTCTGTAAATTCATCTCACAGAGTTACATCTCTATTTCGTGGATCTCTTTGCTAGCCTTATTTCTGTGGAATCTGAGAACAGATATTTCAGATCCCTTTAAAGACTATAGGGCCAAAGGAAATATCCTCCGATAACAAAGAGAAAGAAGCTTTCTGAGAAACTTCTTTGTGTTCTGTGAAATCATCTCACAGAGTTACAGCTTTCCCCTCAAGAAGCCTTTCGCTAAGACAGTTCTTGTGGAATTGGCAGAATGATATTTGGAAGCCCCTAGAGGGCTATGGTGAAAAAGGAAATATCCTCAGATGAAATCTGGAAAGAAGCTTTCTGAGAAACTGCTTAGTGTTCTGTTAATTCATTTCACAGAGTTACATCTGTATTTCTGGATCTCTTTGCTAGGCTTATTTCTGTGGAATCTGAGAACAGATATTTCGGATCCCTTTGAAGGCTACAGGGCCAAAGGTAATATCCTCCGATAACAAAGAGAAAGAAGCTTTCTGAGAAACTTCTTTGTGTTCTGTAAAATCATCTCACAGAGTTACAGCTTTCCCCTCAAGAAGCCTTTCGCTAAGACAGTTCTTGTGGTATTGGCAGAGTGATATTTGGAAGCCCCTAGAGGGCTATGGTGAAAAAGGAAATATCCTCAGATGAAATCTGGAAAGAAGCTTTCTGAAGAACTGCTTAGTGTTCTGTTAATTCAAATCACAGGATTACATCTCTATTTCGTGGATCTCTTTGCTAGCCTTATTTTTGTGGAATCTGAGAACAGATATTTCGGATCCCTTTGAAGACTATAGGGCCAAAGGAAGTATCCTCCGATAACAAAGAGAAACAAGCTTTCTGAGAAACTTCTCTGTGTTCTGTGAAATCATCTCACAGAGTTACAGCTTTCCCCTCAAGTAGCCTTTCGCTAAGACAGTTCTTGTGGAATTGGCAGAGTGATATTTGGAAGCCCATAGAAGGCTATGGTGAAAAAGGAAATATCCTCAGATGAAATCTGGGAAGAAGCTTTGTGAAGAACTGCTTAGTGTCCTGTTAATTCATCTCACAGAGTTACATCTGTATTCCGTGGATCTCTTTGCTAGCCTTATTTCTGTTTAGTCTGAGAGCAGATATTTCGGATCCCTTTGAAGACTATAGGGCCAAAGGAAATATCCTCCGATAACAAAGAGAAAGAAGCTTTCTGAGAAACGTCTTTGTGTTCTGTGAAATCATCTCACAGAGTTACTGCTCTCCCCTCCAGAAGCCTTTCGCTAAGACAGTGCTTGTGGAAATGGCAAAATAATATGGGAAGCCCAAAGAGGGCTATGGTGAAAAAGGAAATATCCTCAGATGAAATCTGGAAAGAAGCTTTCTGAAAAACTGCTTAGTGTTCTGTTAATTCATCTCACAGTGTTACATCTCTGTTTCGTGGATCTCATTGCTAGCCTTATTTCTCTGGAATCTGAGAACAGATATTTCGGATCCCTTTGAGGACTACAGGGCCAATGGAAATATCCTCCCATAACAAAGAGAAGGAAGCTTTCTAAGAAACTTCTTTGTGTTTTGTGAAATTATCTCACAGAGTTACAGCTTTCCCCTCTAGAAGCCTTTCGCTAAGAAAGTTCTTGTGGAATAGGCAAAGTGATATTGGGAAGCCCATAGAGGGCAATGTTGAAAAAGGAAATATCCTCAGATGATATCTGGAAAGAAGCTTGCTGAGAAACTGCTTAGTGTTCTGTAAATTCATCTCACAGAGTTACAGCTGTATTTCGTGGATCTCATGGCTAGCCTTCTTTCTGTGGAATCAGAGAACAGATATTTCGGATCCCTTTGAAGACTCTAGGGCCAAAGGAAATATCCTCCGATAACAAAGAGAAGGAAGCTTTCTGAGAAACTTCTTTGTGTTCTGTGAAATCATCTCAGAGAGTTACAGCTTTCCCCTCAAGAAGCCTTTCGCTAAGGCCCTTCTTGTGGAATTGGCAAAGTGATATTTGGAAGCCCATAGAGAACTATGGTGAAAAAGGAAATAGCCTCAGATGAAATCTGGAAAGAAGCTTTCTGAGAAACTGCTTAGTGTCCTTTTAATTCATCTCACAGAGTTACAGCTGTATTTCGTGGATCTCATGGCTAGCCTTCTTTCTGTGGTATCAGAGAACAGATATTTCGGATCCCTTTGAAGACTATAGGGCCAAAGGAAATATCCTCCGATAACAAAGAGAAGGAAGCTTTCTGAGAAACTTCTTTGTGTTCTGTGAAATCATCTCACAGAGTTACAGCTTTCCCCTCAAGAAGCCTTTCGCTAAGGCAGTTCTTGTGGATTTGGCAAAGGGATATTTGGAACCCCATATAGGGCTACGGTGAAAAAGGAAATATCCTCAGATGAAATCTGGAAAAAGCTTTCTGAAAAACTGCTTAGTGTTCTGTTAATTCATCTCACGGAGTTACATCTGTATTTCGTGGGTCTCTTTGCTAGCCTTATTTCTATGGAATTTGAGAACAGATATTTCGGATCCCTTTGAAGACTATAGGGCCAAAGGCAATATCCTCCGATAACAAAGAGAAAGAAGCTTTCTGAGAAACTTCTTTGTGTTCTGTGAAATCATCTCACAGAGTTACAGCTTTCCCCTCCAGAAGCCTTTCACTAAGACAGTTCTTGTGGAATTGGCAAAGTGATATTGGGAAGCCCATAGAGGGCTATGGTAAAAAAGGAAATATTCTCAGATGAAATCTGGAAAGAAGCTTTCTGAGAAAATGCTTAGTGTTCTGTTAATTCATCTCACGGAGTTACATCTGTATTTCGTGGATCTCTTTGCTACCTTATTTCTGTGGAATC
Source organism: Macaca mulatta (assembly GCF_049350105.2). Taxonomy (NCBI): domain Eukaryota; kingdom Metazoa; phylum Chordata; class Mammalia; order Primates; family Cercopithecidae; genus Macaca; species Macaca mulatta. Next base: position 26,414,765 of record NC_133420.1, read on the forward strand.
TGAGAACAGATATTTCGGATCCCTTTGAAGACTATAGGGCCAAAGGAAATATCCTCCGATAACAAAGAGAAAGAAGATTTCTGAGAAACTTCTTTGTGTTCTGTGAAATCATCTCACAGAGTGACTGCTTTCCCCTCAAGAAGCCTTTCGCTAAGACAGTTCTTGTGGAATAGGCAAAGTGATATTTGGAAGCCCATACAGGGCTATGGTGAAAAAGGAAATATCCTCAGATGATATCTGGAAAGAAGCTTTCTGAGAAACTGCTTAGTGTTCTGTTAATTCATCTCACAGAGTTACAGCTGTATTTCGTGGATCTCATGGCTAGCCTTCTTTCTGTGGAATCAGAGAACAGATATTTCGGATCCCTTTGAAGACTATAGGTCAAAGGAAATATCCTCCGATAACAAAGAGAATGAAGCTTTCTGAGAAACTTCTTTGTGTTCTGTGAAATCACCTCACAGAGTAACAGCTTTCCCCTCAAGAAGCCTTTCGCTAAGACAGTTCTTGTGGAATTGGCAAAGTGATATTCGGGACCCCATATAGGGCTATGGTGAAAAAGGAAATATCCTCAGATGAAATCTGGAAAAAGCTTTCTGAGAAACTGCTTAGTGTTCTGTTAATTCATCTCACAGAGTTGCATCTGTGTTTCGTGGATCTCTTTGCTAGCCTTATTTCTGTGGAATCTGAGAACAGATATTTCCGATCCCTTTGAAGACTATAGGGCCAAAGGAAATATCCTCCGATAACAAAGAGACACAAGCTTTCTGAGAAACTTCTCTGTGTTCTGTGAAATCATCACACAGAGTTACAGCTTTCCCCACAAGAAGCCTTTCGCTAAGACAGTTCTTGTGGCATTGGCAGAGTGATATTTGGAAGTCCATAAAGGGCTATGGTGAAAAAGGAAATATCCTCGGATGAAACCTGGAAAGAAGCTTTCTGAAGAACTGCTTAGTGTTCTGTTAATTCATCTTACAGAGTTACATCTCTATTTCGTTGATCTCTTTGCTAGCCTTATTTCTGTTGAATCTGAGAACAGATATTTCGCTTCCCTTTGAAGACTATAGGGCCAAAGGAAATATCCTCAGATAACAAAGAGAAAGAAGCTTTCTGAGAAACTTCTTTGTGTTCTGAGAAATCATCTCACAGAGTTACAGCTTTCCCCTCAAGAAGCCTTTCGCTAAGACAGTTCTTGTGGAATTGGCAGAGTGATATTTGGAAGCCGCTAGAGGGCTATTGTGAAAAAGGAAATATCCTCAGATGAAATCTGCAAAGAAGCTTTCTGAAGAACTGCTTAGTGTTCTGTTAATTCATCTCACATGGTTACATCTCTGTTTCGTGGATCTCTTTGCTAGCATTATTTCTGTGGAATCTGAGAACAGATATTTCGGATCCCTTTGAAGACTATAGGGCCATAGGAAATATCCTCCGATAACAAAGAGAAACAAGCTTCCAGAGAAACTTCTTTGTGTTCTGTGAAATCATCTCACAGAGTTACAGCTTTTCCGTCAAGATGCCTTTCGCTAAGACAGTTCTTGTGGAATTGGCAGAATGATATTTGGAAGCCCCTAGAGGGCTATGGTGAAAAAGGAAATATCCTCAGATGAAATCTGGAAAGAAGCTTTCTGAGAAACTGCTTAGTATCCTGTTAATTCATCTCAAAGAGTTACATCTGTATTTCGTGGATCTCTTTGCTAGCCTTATTTCTGTGGAATCTGAGAGCAGATATTTCGGATCCCTTTGAAGACTATAGGGCCAAAGGAAATATCGTCCGAAAACAAACAGAAAGAAGCTTTCTGAGAAACTTCTTTGTTTTCTGTGAAATCATCTCACAGAGTTACTGCTTTCCCCTCAAGAAGCCTTTCGCTAAGACAGTTCTTGTGGATTTGGCAAAATAATATATGAAGCCCAAAGAGGGCTATGGTGAAAAAGGAAATATCCTCAGATGAAATCTGTAAATAAGCTTTCTGAGAAACTGCTTAGTGTTCTGTTAATTCATCTCACAGAGTTACATCTCTATTTCGTGGATCTCTTTGCTAGCCTTATTTCTGTGGAATCTGAGAACAGATATTTCGGATCCCTTTAAAGACTATAGGGCCAAAGGAAATATCCTCCGATAACAAAGAGAAAGAAGCTTTCTGAGAAACTTCTTTGTGTTCTGTGAAATCAACTCACAGAGTGACAGCTTTCCCCTCAAGAAGTCTTTCGCTAAGACAGTTCTTGTGGAATTGGCAAAGTGATATTTGGAAGCCCATAGAGGGCTATGGTGAAAAAGGAAATATCCTCAGATGAAATCTGGAAAGAAGCTTTCTGAGAAACTGCTTAGTGTTCTGTTAATTCATCTCACAGAGTTACATCTGTATTTCGTGGATCTCTTTGCTAGGCTTATTTCTGTGGAATCTGAGAACAGATATTTCTGATCCCTTTGAAGGCTACAGGGCCAAAGGAAATATCCTCCGATAACAAAGAGAAAGAAGCTTTCTGAGAAACTTCTTTGTGTTCTGTAAAATCATCTCACAGAGTTACAGCTTTCCCCTCAAGAAGCCTTTCGCTAAGACAGTTCTTGTGGAATTGGCAGAGTGACATTTGGAAGCCCATAGTGGGCTATGGTGAAAAAGGAACTATCCTCAGATGAAATCTGGAAAGAAGCTTCTGAAGAACTGCTTAGTGTTCTGTTAATTCATCTCACAGAGATACATCTGTATTTCGTGGATCTCTTTGCTAGCCTTATTTCTGTGCAATCTGAGAACAGATATTTCGGATCCCTTTGAAGACTATAGGGCCAAAGGAAATATCCTCCGATAACAAAGAGAAAGAAGCGTTCTGAGAAACTTCTCTGTGTTCTGAGAAATCATCTCACAGAGTTACAGCTTTCCCCTCAAGAAGCCTTTCGCTAAGACAGTTCTTGTGGTATTGGCAGAGTGATATTTGGAAGCCCCTAGAGGGCTATGGTGAAAAAGGAAATATCCTCAGATGAAATCTGGAAAGAAGCTTTCTGAAGATCTGCTTAGTGTTCTGTTAATTCAAATCACAGGATTACATCTCTATTTCGTGGATCTCTTTGCTAGCCTTATTTTTGTGGAATCTGAGAACAGATATTTCGGATCCCTTTGAAGACTATAGGGCCAAAGGAAGTATCCTCCGATAACAAAGAGACACAAGCTTTCTGAGAAACTTCTCTGTGTTCTGTGAAATCATCTCACAGAGTTACAGCTTTCCCCTCAAGAAGCCTTTCGCTAAGACAGTTCTTGTGGAATTGGCAGAGTGATATTTGGAAGCCCATAGAAGGCTATGTTGAAAAAGGAAATATCCTCAGATGAAATCTGGGAAGAAGCTTTGTGAAGAACTGCTTAGTGTCCTGTTAATTCATCTCACAGAGTTACATCTGTATTCCGTGGATCTCTTTGCTAGCCTTATTTCTGTGGAGTCTGAGAGCAGATATTTAGGATCCCTTTGAAGACTATAGGGCCAAAGGAAATATCCTCCGATAACAAAGAGAAAGAAGCTTTCTGAGAAACGTCTTTGTGTTCTGTGAAATCATCTCACAGAGTTACTGCTTTCCCCTCAAGAAGCCTTTCGCTAAGACAGTTCTTGTGGAAATGGCAAAATAATATGGGAAGCCGAAAGAGGGCTATGGTGAAAAAGGAAATATCCTCAGATGAAATCTGGAAAGAAGCTTTCTGAAAAACTGCTTAGTGTTCTGTTAATTCATCTCACAGTGTTACATCTCTGTTTCGTGGATCTCATTGCTAGCCTTATTTCTCTGGAATCTGAGAACAGATATTTCGGATCCCTTTGAAGACTACAGGGCCAATGGAAATATCCTCCCATAACAAAGAGAAGGAAGCTTTCTAAGAAACTTCTTTGTGTTCTGTGAAATCATCTCACAGAGTTACAGCTTTCCCCTCAAGAAGCCTTTCGCTAAGAAAGTTCTTGTGGAATAGGCAAAGTGATATTGGGAAGCCCATAGAGGGCAATGTTGAAAAAGGAAATATCCTCAGATGATATCTGGAAAGAAGCTTGCTGAGAAACTGCTTAGTGTTCTGTTAATTCATCTCACAGAGTTACAGCTGTATTTCGTGGATCTCATGGCTAGCCTTCTTTCTGTGGAATCAGAGAACAGATATTTCGGATCCCTTTGAAGACTCTAGGGCCAAAGGAAATATCCTCCGATAACAAAGAGAAGGAAGCTTTCTGAGAAACTTCTTTGTGTTCTGTGAAATCATCTCAGAGAGTTACAGCTTTCCCCTCAAGAAGCCTTTCGCTAAGGCCCTTCTTGTGGAATTGGCAAAGTGATATTTGGAAGCCCATAGAGAACTATGTTGAAAAAGGAAATAGCCTCAGATGAAATCTGGAAAGAAGCTTTCTGAGAAACTGCTTAGTGTTCTGTTAATTCATCTCACAGAGTTACATCTGTATTTCGTGGATCTGTTTGCTAGCCTTATTTCTGTGGAATCTGAGAGCAGATATTTCGGATCCCTTTGAAGACTATAGGGCCAAAGGAAATATCCTCCGAAAACAAACAGAAAGAAGCTTTCTGAGAAACTTCTTTGTGTTCTGTGAAATCATCTCACAGAGTTACTGCTTTCCCCTCAAGAAGCCTTTCGCTAAGACAGTTCTTGTGGATTTGGCAAAATAATATGGGAAGCCCAAAGAGGGCTATGGTGAAAAAAGAAATATCCTCAGATGAAATCTGGAAAGAAGCTTTCTGAAGAACTGCTTAGTGTTCTGTTAATTCAAATCACAGGATTACATCTCTATTTCGTGGATCTCTTTGCTAGCCTTATTTTTGTGGAATCTGAGAACAGATATTTCGGATCCCTTTGAAGACTATAGGGCCAAAGGAAATATCCTCCGATAACAAAGAGAAAGAAGCTTTCTGAGAAACTTCTTTGTGTTCTGTGAAATCATCTCACAGAGTTACAGCTTTCCCCTCAAGAAGACTTTCGCTAAGACAGTTCTTGTGGAATTGGCAGAATGATATTTGGAAGCCCCTAGAGGGCTATGGTGAAAAAGGAAATATCCTCAGATAAAATCTGGAAAGAAGCTTTCTGAGAAACTGCTTAGTGTTCTGTTAATTCATCTCACAGAGTTACATCTGTATTTCGTGGATCTCTTTGCTAGGCTTATTTCTGTGGAATCTGAGAACAGATATTTCGGATCCCTTTGAAGGCTACAGGGCCAAAGGTAATATCCTCCGATAACAAAGAGAAAGAAGCTTTCTGAGAAACTTCTTTGTGTTCTGTAAAATCATCTCACAGAGTTACAGCTTTCCCCTCAAGAAGCCTTTCGCTAAGACAGTTCTTGTGGAATTGGCAGAGTGACATTTGGAAGCCCCTAGAGGGCTATGGTGAAAAAGGAACTATCCTCAGATGAAATCTGGAAAGAAGCTTCTGAAGAACTGCTTAGTGTTCTGTTAATTCATCTCACAGAGTTACATCTGTATTTCGTGGATCTCTTTGCTAGCCTTATTTCTGTGCAATCTGAGAACAGATATTTCGGATCCCTTTAAAGACTATAGGGCCAAAGGAAATATCCTCCGATAACAAAGAGAAAGAAGCTTTCTGAGAAACTTCTCTGTGTTCTGAGAAATCATCTCACAGAGTTACAGCTTTCCCCTCAAGAAGCCTTTCGCTAAGACAGTTCTTGTGGTATTGGCAGAGTGATATTTGGAAGCCCCTAGAGGGCTATGGTGAAAAAGGAAATATCCTCAGATGAAATCTGGAAAGAAGCTTTCTGAAGATCTGCTTAGTGTTCTGTTAATTCAAATCACAGGATTACATCTCTATTTCGTGGATCTCTTTGCTAGCCTTATTTTTGTGGAATCTGAGAACAGATATTTCGGATCCCTTTGAAGACTATAGGGCCAAAGGAAGTATCCTCCGATAACAAAGAGACACAAGCTTTCTGAGAAACTTCTCTGTGTTCTGTGAAATCATCTCACAGAGTTACAGCTTTCCCCTCAAGAAGCCTTTCGCTAAGACAGTTCTTGTGGAATTGGCAGAGTGATATTTGGAAGCCCATAGAAGGCTATGTTGAAAAAGGAAATATCCTCAGATGAAATCTGGGAAGAAGCTTTGTGAAGAACTGCTTAGTGTCCTGTTAATTCATCTCACAGAGTTACATCTGTATTCCGTGGATCTCTTTGCTAGCCTTATTTCTGTGGAGTCTGAGAGCAGATATTTAGGATCCCTTTGAAGACTATAGGGCCAAAGGAAATATCCTCCGATAACAAAGAGAAAGAAGCTTTCTGAGAAACGTCTTTGTGTTCTGTGAAATCATCTCACAGAGTTACTGCTTTCCCCTCAAGAAGCCTTTCGCTAAGACAGTTCTTGTGGAAATGGCAAAATAATATGGGAAGCCGAAAGAGGGCTATGGTGAAAAAGGAAATATCCTCAGATGAAATCTGGAAAGAAGCTTTCTGAAAAACTGCTTAGTGTTCTCTTAATTCATCTCACAGTGTTACATCTCTGTTTCGTGGATCTCATTGCTAGCCTTATTTCTCTGGAATCTGAGAACAGATATTTCGGATCCCTTTGAAGACTACAGGGCCAATGGAAATATCCTCCCATAACAAAGAGAAGGAAGCTTTCTAAGAAACTTCTTTGTGTTCTGTGAAATCATCTCACAGAGTTACAGCTTTCCCCTCAAGAAGCCTTTCGCTAAGAAAGTTCTTGTGGAATAGGCAAAGTGATATTGGGAAGCCCATAGAGGGCAATGTTGAAAAAGGAAATATCCTCAGATGATATCTGGAAAGAAGCTTGCTGAGAAACTGCTTAGTGTTCTGTTAATTCATCTCACAGAGTTACAGCTGTATTTCGTGGATCTCATGGCTAGCCTTCTTTCTGTGGAATCAGAGAACAGATATTTCGGATCCCTTTGAAGACTCTAGGGCCAAAGGAAATATCCTCCGATAACAAAGAGAAGGAAGCTTTCTGAGAAACTTCTTTGTGTTCTGTGAAATCATCTCAGAGAGTTACAGCTTTCCCCTCAAGAAGCCTTTCGCTAAGGCCCTTCTTGTGGAATTGGCAAAGTGATATTTGGAAGCCCATAGAGAACTATGTTGAAAAAGGAAATAGCCTCAGATGAAATCTGGAAAGAAGCTTTCTGAGAAACTGCTTAGTGTTCTGTTAATTCATCTCACAGAGTTACATCTGTATTTCGTGGATCTGTTTGCTAGCCTTATTTCTGTGGAATCTGAGAGCAGATATTTCGGATCCCTTTGAAGACTATAGGGCCAAAGGAAATATCCTCCGAAAACAAACAGAAAGAAGCTTTCTGAGAAACTTCTTTGTGTTCTGTGAAATCATCTCACAGAGTTACTGCTTTCCCCTCAAGAAGCCTTTCGCTAAGACAGTTCTTGTGGATTTGGCAAAATAATATGGGAAGCCCAAAGAGGGCTATGGTGAAAAAAGAAATATCCTCAGATGAAATCTGGAAAGAAGCTTTCTGAAGAACTGCTTAGTGTTCTGTTAATTCAAATCACAGGATTACATCTCTATTTCGTGGATCTCTTTGCTAGCCTTATTTTTGTGGAATCTGAGAACAGATATTTCGGATCCCTTTGAAGACTATAGGGCCAAAGGAAATATCCTCCGATAACAAAGAGAAAGAAGCTTTCTGAGAAACTTCTTTGTGTTCTGTGAAATCATCTCACAGAGTTACAGCTTTCCCCTCAAGAAGACTTTCGCTAAGACAGTTCTTGTGGAATTGGCAGAATGATATTTGGAAGCCCCTAGAGGGCTATGGTGAAAAAGGAAATATCCTCAGATAAAATCTGGAAAGAAGCTTTCTGAGAAACTGCTTAGTGTTCTGTTAATTCATCTCACAGAGTTACATCTGTATTTCGTGGATCTCTTTGCTAGGCTTATTTCTGTGGAATCTGAGAACAGATATTTCGGATCCCTTTGAAGGCTACAGGGCCAAAGGTAATATCCTCCGATAAAAAAGAGAAAGAAGCTTTCTGAGAAACTTCTTTGTGTTCTGTAAAATCATCTCACAGAGTTACAGCTTTCCCCTCAAGAAGCCTTTCGCTAAGACAGTTCTTGTGGAATTGGCAGAGTGACATTTGGAAGCCCCTAGAGGGCTATGGTGAAAAAGGAACTATCCTCAGATGAAATCTGGAAAGAAGCTTCTGAAGAACTGCTTAGTGTTCTGTTAATTCATCTCACAGAGTTACATCTGTATTTCGTGGATCTCTTTGCTAGCCTTATTTCTGTGCAATCTGAGAACAGATATTTCGGATCCCTTTAAAGACTATAGGGCCAAAGGAAATATCCTCCGATAACAAAGAGAAAGAAGCTTTCTGAGAAACTTCTCTGTGTTCTGAGAAATCATCTCACAGAGTTACAGCTTTCCCCTCAAGAAGCCTTTCGCTAAGACAGTTCTTGTGGTATTGGCAGAGTGATATTTGGAAGCCCCTAGAGGGCTATGGTGAAAAAGGAAATATCCTCAGATGAAATCTGGAAAGAAGCTTTCTGAAGAACTGCTTAGTGTTCTGCTAATTCAAATCACAGGATTACATCTCTATTTCGTGGATCTCTTTGCTAGCCTTATTTTTGTGGAATCTGAGAACAGATATTTCGGATCCCTTTGAAGACTATAGGGCCAAAGGAAGTATCCTCCGATAACAAAGAGAAACAAGCTTTCTGAGAAACTTCTCTGTGTTCTGTGAAATCATCTCACAGAGTTACAGCTTTCCCCTCAAGAAGCCTTTCGCTAAGACAGTTCTTGTGGAATTGGCAGAGTGATATTTGGAAGCCCATAGAAGGCTATGGTGAAAAAGGAAATATCCTCAGATGAAATCTGGGAAGAAGCTTTGTGAAGAACTGCTTAGTGTCCTGTTAATTCATCTCACAGAGTTACATCTGTATTCCGTGGATCTCTTTGCTAGCCTTATTTCTGTGGAGTCTGAGAGCAGATATTTAGGATCCCTTTGAAGACTATAGGGCCAAAGGAAATATCCTCCGATAACAAAGAGAAAGAAGCTTTCTGAGAAACGTCTTTGTGTTCTGTGAAATCATCTCACAGAGTTACTGCTTTCCCCTCAAGAAGCCTTTCGCTAAGACAGTTCTTGTGGAAATCGCAAAATAATATGGGAAGCCCAAAGAGGGCTATGGTGAAAAAGGAAATATCCTCAGATGAAATCTGGAAAGAAGCTTTCTGAAAAACTGCTTAGTGTTCTGTTAATTCATCTCACAGTGTTACATCTCTGTTTCGTGGATCTCATTGCTAGCCTTATTTCTCTGGAATCTGAGAACACATATTTCGGATCCCTTTGAAGACTACAGGGCCAATGGAAATATCCTCCCATAACAAAGAGAAGGAAGCTTTCTAAGAAACTTCTTTGTGTTCTGTGAAATCATCTCGCAGAGTTACAGCTTTCCCCTCAAGAAGCCTTTCGCTAAGAAAGTTCTTGTGGAATAGGCAAAGTGATATTGGGAAGCCCATAGAGGGCAATGTTGAAAAAGGAAATATCCTCAGATGATATCTGGAAAGAAGCTTGCTGAGAAACTGCTTAGTGTTCTGTTAATTCATCTCACAGAGTTACAGCTGTATTTCGTGGATCTCATGGCTAGCCTTCTTTCTGTGGAATCAGAGAACAGATATTTCGGATCCCTTTGAAGACTCTAGGGCCAAAGGAAATATCCTCCGATAACAAAGAGAAGGAAGCTTTCTGAGAAACTTCTTTGTGTTCTGTGAAATCATCTCAGAGAGTTACAGCTTTCCCCTCAAGAAGCCTTTCGCTAAGGCCCTTCTTGTGGAATTGGCAAAGTGATATTTGGAAGCCCATAGAGAACTATGTTGAAAAAGGAAATAGCCTCAGATGAAATCTGGAAAGAAGCTTTCTGAGAAACTGCTTAGTGTTCTGTTAATTCATCTCACAGAGTTACATCTGTATTTCGTGGATCTGTTTGCTAGCCTTATTTCTGTGGAATCTGAGAGCAGATATTTCGGATCCCTTTGAAGACTATAGGGCCAAAGGAAATATCCTCCGAAAACAAACAGAAAGAAGCTTTCTGAGAAACTTCTTTGTGTTCTGTGAAATCATCTCACAGAGTTACTGCTTTCCCCTCAAGAAGCCTTTCGCTAAGACAGTTCTTGTGGATTTGGCAAAATAACATGGGAAGCCCAAAGAGGGCTATGGTGAAAAAAGAAATATCCTCAGATGAAATCTGGAAAGAAGCTTTCTGAAGAACTGCTTAGTGTTCTGTTAATTCAAATCACAGGATTACATCTCTATTTCGTGGATCTCTTTGCTAGCCTTATTTTTGTGGAATCTGAGAACAGATATTTCGGATACCTTTGAAGACTATAGGGCCAAAGGAAATATCCTCCGATAACAAAGAGAAAGAAGCTTTCTGAGAAACTTCTTTGTGTTCTGTGAAATCATCTCACAGAGTTACAGCTTTCCCCTCAAGAAGACTTTCGCTAAGACAGTTCTTGTGGAATTGGCAGAATGATATTTGGAAGCCCCTAGAGGGCTATGGTGAAAAAGGAAATATCCTCAGATAAAATCTGGAAAGAAGCTTTCTGAGAAACTGCTTAGTGTTCTGTTAATTCATCTCACAGAGTTACATCTGTATTTCGTGGATCTCTTTGCTAGGCTTATTTCTGTGGAATCTGAGAACAGATATTTCGGATCCCTTTGAAGGCTACAGGGCCAAAGGTAATATCCTCCGATAACAAAGAGAAAGAAGCTTTCTGAGAAACTTATTTGTGTTCTGTAAAATCATCTCACAGAGTTACAGCTTTCCCCTCAAGAAGCCTTTCGCTAAGACAGTTCTTGTGGAATTGGCAGAGTGACATTTGGAAGCCCCTAGAGGGCTATGGTGAAAAAGGAACTATCCTCAGATGAAATCTGGAAAGAAGCTTCTGAAGAACTGCTTAGTGTTCTGTTAATTCATCTCACAGAGTTACATCTGTATTTCGTGGATCTCTTTGCTAGCCTTATTTCTGTGCAATCTGAGAACAGATATTTCGGATCCCTTTAAAGACTATAGGGCCAAAGGAAATATCCTCCGATAACAAAGAGAAAGAAGCTTTCTGAGAAACTTCTCTGTGTTCTGAGAAATCATCTCACAGAGTTACAGCTTTCCCCTCAAGAAGCCTTTCGCTAAGACAGTTCTTGTGGTATTGGCAGAGTGATATTTGGAAGCCCCTAGAGGGCTATGGTGAAAAAGGAAATATCCTCAGATGAAATCTGGAAAGAAGCTTTCTGAAGAACTGCTTAGTGTTCTGTTAATTCAAATCACAGGATTACATCTCTATTTCGTGGATCTCTTTGCTAGCCTTATTTTTGTGGAATCTGAGAACAGATATTTCGGATCCCTTTGAAGACTATAGGGCCAAAGGAAGTATCCTCCGATAACAAAGAGAAACAAGCTTTCTGAGAAACTTCTCTGTGTTCTGTGAAATCATCTCACAGAGTTACAGCTTTCCCCTCAAGAAGCCTTTCGCTAAGACAGTTCTTGTGGAATTGGCAGAGTGATATTTGGAAGCCCATAGAAGGCTATGGTGAAAAAGGAAATATCCTCAGATGAAATCTGGGAAGAAGCTTTGTGAAGAACTGCTTAGTGTCCTGTTAATTCATCTCACAGAGTTACATCTGTATTCCGTGGATCTCTTTGCTAGCCTTATTTCTGTGGAGTCTGAGAGCAGATATTTAGGATCCCTTTGAAGACTATAGGGCCAAAGGAAATATCCTCCGATAACAAAGAGAAAGAAGCTTTCTGAGAAACGTCTTTGTGTTCTGTGAAATCATCTCACAGAGTTACTGCTTTCCCCTCAAGAAGCCTTTCGCTAAGACAGTTCTTGTGGAAATCGCAAAATAATATGGGAAGCCCAAAGAGGGCTATGGTGAAAAAGGAAATATCCTCAGATGAAATCTGGAAAGAAGCTTTCTGAAAAACTGCTTAGTGTTCTGTTAATTCATCTCACAGTGTTACATCTCTGTTTCGTGGATCTCATTGCTAGCCTTATTTCTCTGGAATCTGAGAACACATATTTCGGATCCCTTTGAAGACTACAGGGCCAATGGAAATATCCTCCCATAACAAAGAGAAGGAAGCTTTCTAAGAAACTTCTTTGTGTTCTGTGAAATCATCTCGCAGAGTTACAGCTTTCCCCTCAAGAAGCCTTTCGCTAAGAAAGTTCTTGTGGAATAGGCAAAGTGATATTGGGAAGCCCATAGAGGGCAATGTTGAAAAAGGAAATATCCTCAGATGATATCTGGAAAGAAGCTTGCTGAGAAACTGCTTAGTGTTCTGTTAATTCATCTCACAGAGTTACAGCTGTATTTCGTGGATCTCATGGCTAGCCTTCTTTCTGTGGAATCAGAGAACAGATATTTCGGATCCCTTTGAAGACTCTAGGGCCAAAGGAAATATCCTCCGATAACAAAGAGAAGGAAGCTTTCTGAGAAACTTCTTTGTGTTCTGTGAAATCATCTCAGAGAGTTACAGCTTTCCCCTCAAGAAGCCTTTCGCTAAGGCCCTTCTTGTGGAATTGGCAAAGTGATATTTGGAAGCCCATAGAGAACTATGTTGAAAAAGGAAATAGCCTCAGATGAAATCTGGAAAGAAGCTTTCTGAGAAACTGCTTAGTGTTCTGTTAATTCATCTCACAGAGTTACATCTGTATTTCGTGGATCTGTTTGCTAGCCTTATTTCTGTGGAATCTGAGAGCAGATATTTCGGATCCCTTTGAAGACTATAGGGCCAAAGGAAATATCCTCCGAAAACAAACAGAAAGAAGCTTTCTGAGAAACTTCTTTGTGTTCTGTGAAATCATCTCACAGAGTTACTGCTTTCCCCTCAAGAAGCCTTTCGCTAAGACAGTTCTTGTGGATTTGGCAAAATAATATTGGAAGCCCAAAGAGGGCTATGGTGAAAAAAGAAATATCCTCAGATGAAATCTGGAAAGAAGCTTTCTGAAGAACTGCTTAGTGTTCTGTTAATTCAAATCACAGGATTACATCTCTATTTCGTGGATCTCTTTGCTAGCCTTATTTTTGTGGAATCTGAGAACAGATATTTCGGATCCCTTTGAAGACTATAGGGCCAGAGGAAATATCCTCCGATAACAAAGAGAAAGAAGGTTTCTGAGAAACTTCTTTGTGTTCTGTGAAATCATCTCACAGAGTTACAGCTTTCCCCTCAAGAAGCCTTTCGCTAAGACAGTTCTTGTGGAATTGGCAGAATGATATTTGGAAGCCCCTAGAGGGCTATGGTGAAAAAGGAAATATCCTCAGATAAAATCTGGAAAGAAGCTTTCTGAGAAACTGCTTAGTGTTCTGTTAATTCATCTCACAGAGTTACATCTGTATTTCGTGGATCTCTTTGCTAGGCTTATTTCTGTGGAATCTGAGAACAGATATTTCGGATCCCTTTGAAGGCTACAGGGCCAAAGGTAATATCCTCCGATAACAAAGAGAAAGAAGCTTTCTGAGAAACTTCTTTGTGTTCTGTAAAATCATCTCACAGAGTTACAGCTTTCCCCTCAAGAAGCCTTTCGCTAAGACAGTTCTTGTGGAATTGGCAGAGTGACATTTGGAAGCCCCTAGAGGGCTATGGTGAAAAAGGAACTATCCTCAGATGAAATCTGGAAAGAAGCTTCTGAAGAACTGCTTAGTGTTCTGTTAATTCATCTCACAGAGTTACATCTGTATTTCGTGGATCTCTTTGCTAGCCTTATTTCTGTGCAATCTGAGAACAGATATTTCGGATCCCTTTAAAGACTATAGGGCCAAAGGAAATATCCTCCGATAACAAAGAGAAAGAAGCTTTCTGAGAAACTTCTCTGTGTTCTGAGAAATCATCTCACAGAGTTACAGCTTTCCCCTCAAGAAGCCTTTCGCTAAGACAGTTCTTGTGGTATTGGCAGAGTGATATTTGGAAGCCCCTAGAGGGCTATGGTGAAAAAGGAAATATCCTCAGATGAAATCTGGAAAGAAGCTTTCTGAAGAACTGCTTAGTGTTCTGTTAATTCAAATCACAGGATTACATCTCTATTTCGTGGATCTCTTTGCTAGCCTTATTTTTGTGGAATCTGAGAACAGATATTTCGGATCCCTTTGAAGACTATAGGGCCAAAGGAAGTATCCTCCGATAACAAAGAGAAACAAGCTTTCTGAGAAACTTCTCTGTGTTCTGTGAAATCATCTCACAGAGTTACAGCTTTCCCCTCAAGAAGCCTTTCGCTAAGACAGTTCTTGTGGAATTGGCAGAGTGATATTTGGAAGCCCATAGAAGGCTATGGTGAAAAAGGAAATATCCTCAGATGAAATCTGGGAAGAAGCTTTGTGAAGAACTGCTTAGTGTCCTGTTAATTCATCTCACAGAGTTACATCTGTATTCCGTGGATCTCTTTGCTAGCCTTATTTCTGTGGAGTCTGAGAGCAGATATTTAGGATCCCTTTGAAGACTATAGGGCCAAAGGAAATATCCTCCGATAACGAAGAGAAAGAAGCTTTCTGAGAAACGTCTTTGTGTTCTGTGAAATCATCTCACAGAGTTACTGCTTTCCCCTCAAGAAGCCTTTCACTAAGACAATTCTTGTGGAAATCGCAAAATAATATGGGAAGCCCAAAGAGGGCTATGGTGAAAAAGGAAATATCCTCAGATGAAATCTGGAAAGAAGCTTTCTGAAAAACTGCTTAGTGTTCTGTTAATTCATCTCACAGTGTTACATCTCTGTTTCGTGGATCTCATTGCTAGCCTTATTTCTCTGGAATCTGAGAACAGATATTTCGGATCCCTTTGAAGACTACAGGGCCAATGGAAATATCCTCCCATAACAAAGAGAAGGAAGCTTTCTAAGAAACTTCTTTGTGTTCTGTGAAATCATCTCACAGAGTTACAGCTTTCCCCTCAAGAAGCCTTTCGCTAAGAAAGTTCTTGTGGAATAGGCAAAGTGATATTGGGAAGCCCATAGAGGGCAATGTTGAAAAAGGAAATATCCTCAGATGATATCTGGAAAGAAGCTTGCTGAGAAACTGCTTAGTGTTCTGTTAATTCATCTCACAGAGTTACAGCTGTATTTCGTGGATCTCATGGCTAGCCTTCTTTCTGTGGAATCAGAGAACAGATATTTCGGATCCCTTTGAAGACTCTAGGGCCAAAGGAAATATCCTCCGATAACAAAGAGAAGGAAGCTTTCTGAGAAACTTCTTTGTGTTCTGTGAAATCATCTCAGAGAGTTACAGCTTTCCCCTCAAGAAGCCTTTCGCTAAGGCCCTTCTTGTGGAATTGGCAAAGTGATATTTGGAAGCCCATAGAGAACTATGTTGAAAAAGGAAATAGCCTCAGATGAAATCTGGAAAGAAGCTTTCTGAGAAACTGCTTAGTGTTCTGTTAATTCATCTCACAGAGTTACATCTGTATTTCGTGGATCTGTTTGCTAGCCTTATTTCTGTGGAATCTGAGAGCAGATATTTCGGATCCCTTTGAAGACTATAGGGCCAAAGGAAATATCCTCCGAAAACAAACAGAAAGAAGCTTTCTGAGAAACTTCTTTGTGTTCTGTGAAATCATCTCACAGAGTTACTGCTTTCCCCTCAAGAAGCCTTTCGCTAAGACAGTTCTTGTGGATTTGGCAAAATAATATTGGAAGCCCAAAGAGGGCTATGGTGAAAAAAGAAATATCCTCAGATGAAATCTGGAAAGAAGCTTTCTGAAGAACTGCTTAGTGTTCTGTTAATTCAAATCACAGGATTACATCTCTATTTCGTGGATCTCTTTGCTAGCCTTATTTTTGTGGAATCTGAGAACAGATATTTCGGATCCCTTTGAAGACTATAGGGCCAGAGGAAATATCCTCCGATAACAAAGAGAAAGAAGGTTTCTGAGAAACTTCTTTGTGTTCTGTGAAATCATCTCACAGAGTTACAGCTTTCCCCTCAAGAAGCCTTTCGCTAAGACAGTTCTTGTGGAATTGGCAGAATGATATTTGGAAGCCCCTAGAGGGCTATGGTGAAAAAGGAAATATCCTCAGATAAAATCTGGAAAGAAGCTTTCTGAGAAACTGCTTAGTGTTCTGTTAATTCATCTCACAGAGTTACATCTGTATTTCGTGGATCTCTTTGCTAGGCTTATTTCTGTGGAATCTGAGAACAGATATTTCGGATCCCTTTGAAGGCTACAGGGCCAAAGGTAATATCCTCCGATAACAAAGAGAAAGAAGCTTTCTGAGAAACTTCTTTGTGTTCTGTAAAATCATCTCACAGAGTTACAGCTTTCCCCTCAAGAAGCCTTTCGCTAAGACAGTTCTTGTGGAATTGGCAGAGTGACATTTGGAAGCCCCTAGAGGGCTATGGTGAAAAAGGAACTATCCTCAGATGAAATCTGGAAAGAAGCTTCTGAAGAACTGCTTAGTGTTCTGTTAATTCATCTCACAGAGTTACATCTGTATTTCGTGGATCTCTTTGCTAGCCTTATTTCTGTGCAATCTGAGAACAGATATTTCGGATCCCTTTAAAGACTATAGGGCCAAAGGAAATATCCTCCGATAACAAAGAGAAAGAAGCTTTCTGAGAAACTTCTCTGTGTTCTGAGAAATCATCTCACAGAGTTACAGCTTTCCCCTCAAGAAGCCTTTCGCTAAGACAGTTCTTGTGGTATTGGCAGAGTGATATTTGGAAGCCCCTAGAGGGCTATGGTGAAAAAGGAAATATCCTCAGATGAAATCTGGAAAGAAGCTTTCTGAAGAACTGCTTAGTGTTCTGTTAATTCAAATCACAGGATTACATCTCTATTTCGTGGATCTCTTTGCTAGCCTTATTTTTGTGGAATCTGAGAACAGATATTTCGGATCCCTTTGAAGACTATAGGGCCAAAGGAAGTATCCTCCGATAACAAAGAGAAACAAGCTTTCTGAGAAACTTCTCTGTGTTCTGTGAAATCATCTCACAGAGTTACAGCTTTCCCCTCAAGAAGCCTTTCGCTAAGACAGTTCTTGTGGAATTGGCAGAGTGATATTTGGAAGCCCATAGAAGGCTATGGTGAAAAAGGAAATATCCTCAGATGAAATCTGGGAAGAAGCTTTGTGAAGAACTGCTTAGTGTCCTGTTAATTCATCTCACAGAGTTACATCTGTATTCCGTGGATCTCTTTGCTAGCCTTATTTCTGTGGAGTCTGAGAGCAGATATTTAGGATCCCTTTGAAGACTATAGGGCCAAAGGAAATATCCTCCGATAACGAAGAGAAAGAAGCTTTCTGAGAAACGTCTTTGTGTTCTGTGAAATCATCTCACAGAGTTACTGCTTTCCCCTCAAGAAGCCTTTCACTAAGACAATTCTTGTGGAAATCGCAAAATAATATGGGAAGCCCAAAGAGGGCTATGGTGAAAAAGGAAATATCCTCAGATGAAATCTGGAAAGAAGCTTTCTGAAAAACTGCTTAGTGTTCTGTTAATTCATCTCACAGTGTTACATCTCTGTTTCGTGGATCTCATTGCTAGCCTTATTTCTCTGGAATCTGAGAACAGATATTTCGGATCCCTTTGAAGACTACAGGGCCAATGGAAATATCCTCCCATAACAAAGAGAAGGAAGCTTTCTAAGAAACTTCTTTGTGTTCTGTGAAATCATCTCACAGAGTTACAGCTTTCCCCTCAAGAAGCCTTTCGCTAAGAAAGTTCTTGTGGAATAGGCAAAGTGATATTGGGAAGCCCATAGAGGGCAATGTTGAAAAAGGAAATATCCTCAGATGATATCTGGAAAGAAGCTTGCTGAGAAACTGCTTAGTGTTCTGTTAATTCATCTCACAGAGTTACAGCTGTATTTCGTGGATCTCATGGCTAGCCTTCTTTCTGTGGAATCAGAGAACAGATATTTCGGATCCCTTTGAAGACTCTAGGGCCAAAGGAAATATCCTCCGATATCAAAGAGAAGGAAGCTTTCTGAGAAACTTCTTTGTGTTCTGTGAAATCATCTCAGAGAGTTACAGCTTTCCCCTCAAGAAGCCTTTCGCTAAGGCCCTTCTTGTGGAATTGGCAAAGTGATATTTGGAAGCCCATAGAGAACTATGGTGAAAAAGGAAATAGCCTCAGATGAAATCTGGAAAGAAGCTTTCTGAGAAACTGCTTAGTGTTCTGTTAATTCATCTCTCAGAGTTACATCTGTATTTCGTGGATCTCTTTGCTAGTCTTATTTCTGTGGAATCTGAGAACAGATATTTCGGATCCCTTTGAAGACTATAGGGCCAAAGGAAATATCTTCCGATAACAAAGTGAAAGAAGCTTTCTGAGAAACTTCTTTGTGTTCTGTGTAATCATCTCACAGAGTTACAGCTTTCCCCTCAAGAAGCCTTTCGCTAAGACAGTTCTTGTTGAATTGGCAAAGTGATATTTGGAAGCCCATAGAGAGCTATGGTGAAAAAGGAAATCTCCTCAGATGAAATCTGGAAAGAAGCTTTCTGAGAAACTGCTCAGTGTTCTGTTATTTCATCTCACAGAGTTACATCTGTATTTGGTGGATCTCTTTGCTAGTCTTATTTCTGTGGAATCTGAGAACAGATATTTTGGATCCCTTTGAAGACTATAGGGCCAAAGGAAATATCCTCCGATAACAAAGAGTAAGAAACTTTCTGAGAAACTTCTTTGTGTTCTGTGAAATCATCTCACAGAGTTACAGCTTTCCCCTCAAGATGCCTTTCGCTAAGACAGTTCTTGTGGAATTGGCAAAGTGATATTTGGAAGCCCATAGAGAGCTATGGTGAAAAAGGAAATCTGATCAGATGAAATCTGGAAAGAAGCTTTCTGAGAAACTGCTTAGTGTTCTGTTAATTGATCTCACAGAGTTACATCTGTATTTCGTGGATCTCTTTGCCAGCCTTATTTCTGTGGAATCTGAGAACAGATATTTCGGATCCCTTTGAAGAATATAGGGCCAAAGGAAATATCCTCCGATAACAAAGAGAAAGAAGCTTGCTGAGAAACTTCTTTGTGTTCTGTGAAATAATCTCACAGAGTTACAGATTTCCCCTCAAGAATCCTTTCACTAAGACAGTTCTTGTGGAATTGGCAAAGTGATATTTAGAAGCCCATAGAGGGCTATGGTGAAAAAGGAAATATCCTCAGATGATATCTGGAAAGAAGCTTTCTGAGAAACTGCTTAGTGTCCTTTTAATTCATCTCACAGAGTTACAGCTGTATTTCGTTGATCTCATGGCTAGCCTTCTTTCTGTGGTATCAGAGAACAGATATTTCGGATCCCTTTGAAGACTATAGGGCCAAAGGAAATATCCTCCGATAACAAAGAGAAGGAAGCTTTCTGAGAAACTTCTTTGTGTTCTGTGAAATCATCTCACAGAGTTACAGCTTTCCCCTCAAGAAGCCTTTCGCTAAGGCAGTTCTTGTGGATTTGGCAAAGGGATATTTGGAACCCCATATAGGGCTACGGTGAAAAAGGAAATATCCTCAGATGAAATCTGGAAAAAGCTTTCTGAAAAACTGCTTAGTGTTCTGTTAATTCATCTCACGGAGTTACATCTGTATTTCGTGGGTCTCTTTGCTAGCCTTATTTCTATGGAATTTGAGAACAGATATTTCGGATCCCTTTGAAGACTATAGGGCCAAAGGAAATATCCTCCGATAACAAAGAGAAAGAAGCTTTCTGAGAAACTTCTTTGTGTTCTGTGAAATCATCTCACAGAGTTACAGCTTTCCCCTCCAGAAGCCTTTCGCTAAGACAGTTCTTGTGGAATTGGCAAAGTGATATTGGGAAGCCCATAGAGGGCTATGGTGAAAAAGGAAATATTCTCAGATGAAATCTGGAAAGAAGCTTTCTGAGAAACTGCTTAGTGTTCTGTTAATTCATCTCACGGAGTTACATCTGTATTTCGTGGATCTCTTTGCTACCTTATTTCTGTGGAATCTGAGAACAGATATTTCGGATCCCTTTGAAGACTATAGGGCCAAAGGAAATATCCTCCGATAACAAAGAGAAGGAAGCTTTCTGAGAAACTTCTCTGTGTTCTGAGAAATCATCTCACAGAGTTACAGCTTTCCCCTCAAGAAGCCTTTCGCTAAGACAGTTCTTGTGGAATTGGCAGAATGATATTTGGAAGCCCCTAGAGGGCTATGGTGAAAAAGGAAATATCCTCAGATAAAATCTGGAAAGAAGCTTTCTGAGAAACTGCTTAGTGTTCTGTTAATTCATCTCACAGAGTTACATCTGTATTTCGTGGATCTCTTTGCTAGGCTTATTTCTGTGGAATCTGAGAACAGATATTTCGGATCCCTTTGAAGGCTACAGGGCCAAAGGTAATATCCTCCGATAACAAAGAGAAAGAAGCTTTCTGAGAAACTTCTTTGTGTTCTGTAAAATCATCTCACAGAGTTACAGCTTTCCCCTCAAGAAGCCTTTCGCTAAGACAGTTCTTGTGGAATTGGCAGAGTGACATTTGGAAGCCCCTAGAGGGCTATGGTGAAAAAGGAACTATCCTCAGATGAAATCTGGAAAGAAGCTTCTGAAGAACTGCTTAGTTTTCTGTTAATTCATCTCACAGAGTTACATCTGTATTTCGTGGATCTCTTTGCTAGCCTTATTTCTGTGCAATCTGAGAACAGATATTTCGGATCCCTTTAAAGACTATAGGGCCAAAGGAAATATCCTCCGATAACAAAGAGAAAGAAGCTTTCTGAGAAACTTCTCTGTGTTCTGAGAAATCATCTCACAGAGTTACAGCTTTCCCCTCAAGAAGCCTTTCGCTAAGACAGTTCTTGTGGTATTGGCAGAGTGATATTTGGAAGCCCCTAGAGGGCTATGGTGAAAAAGGAAATATCCTCAGATGAAATCTGGAAAGAAGCTTTCTGAAGAACTGCTTAGTGTTCTGTTAATTCAAATCACAGGATTACATCTCTATTTCGTGGATCTCTTTGCTAGCCTTATTTTTGTGGAATCTGAGAACAGATATTTCGGATCCCTTTGAAGACTATAGGGCCAAAGGAAGTATCCTCCGATAACAAAGAGAAACAAGCTTTCTGAGAAACTTCTCTGTGTTCTGTGAAATCATCTCACAGAGTTACAGCTTTCCCCTCAAGAAGCCTTTCGCTAAGACAGTTCTTGTGGAATTGGCAGAGTGATATTTGGAAGCCCATAGAAGGCTATGGTGAAAAAGGAAATATCCTCAGATGAAATCTGGGAAGAAGCTTTGTGAAGAACTGCTTAGTGTCCTGTTAATTCATCTCACAGAGTTACATCTGTATTCCGTGGATCTCTTTGCTAGCCTTATTTCTGTGGAGTCTGAGAGCAGATATTTAGGATCCCTTTGAAGACTATAGGGCCAAAGGAAATATCCTCCGATAACAAAGAGAAAGAAGCTTTCTGAGAAACGTCTTTGTGTTCTGTGAAATCATCTCACAGAGTTACTGCTTTCCCCTCAAGAAGCCTTTCGCTAAGACAGTTCTTGTGGAAATCGCAAAATAATATGGGAAGCCCAAAGAGGGCTATGGTGAAAAAGGAAATATCCTCAGATGAAATCTGGAAAGAAGCTTTCTGAAAAACTGCTTAGTGTTCTGTTAATTCATCTCACAGTGTTACATCTCTGTTTCGTGGATCTCATTGCTAGCCTTATTTCTCTGGAATCTGAGAACACATATTTCGGATCCCTTTGAAGACTACAGGGCCAATGGAAATATCCTCCCATAACAAAGAGAAGGAAGCTTTCTAAGAAACTTCTTTGTGTTCTGTGAAATCATCTCACAGAGTTACAGCTTTCCCCTCAAGAAGCCTTTCGCTAAGAAAGTTCTTGTGGAATAGGCAAAGTGATATTGGGAAGCCCATAGAGGGCAATGTTGAAAAAGGAAATATCCTCAGATGATATCTGGAAAGAAGCTTGCTGAGAAACTGCTTAGTGTTCTGTTAATTCATCTCACAGAGTTACAGCTGTATTTCGTGGATCTCATGGCTAGCCTTCTTTCTGTGGAATCAGAGAACAGATATTTCGGATCCCTTTGAAGACTCTAGGGCCAAAGGAAATATCCTCCGATATCAAAGAGAAGGAAGCTTTCTGAGAAACTTCTTTGTGTTCTGTGAAATCATCTCAGAGAGTTACAGCTTTCCCCTCAAGAAGCCTTTCGCTAAGGCCCTTCTTGTGGAATTGGCAAAGTGATATTTGGAAGCCCATAGAGAACTATGGTGAAAAAGGAAATAGCCTCAGATGAAATCTGGAAAGAAGCTTTCTGAGAAACTGCTTAGTGTTCTGTTAATTCATCTCTCAGAGTTACATCTGTATTTCGTGGATCTCTTTGCTAGTCTTATTTCTGTGGAATCTGAGAACAGATATTTCGGATCCCTTTGAAGACTATAGGGCCAAAGGAAATATCCTCCGATAACAAAGAGAAAGAAGCTTTCTGAGAAACTTCTTTGTGTTCTGTGTAATCATCTCACAGAGTTACAGCTTTCGCCTCAAGAAGCCTTTCGCTAAGACAGTTCTTGTTGAATTGGCAAAGTGATATTTGGAAGCCCATAGAGAGCTATGGTGAAAAAGGAAATCTCCTCAGATGAAATCTGGAAAGAAGCTTTCTGAGAAACTGCTCAGTGTTCTGTTATTTCATCTCACAGAGTTACATCTGTATTTGGTGGATCTCTTTGCTAGTCTTATTTCTGTGGAATCTGAGAACAGATATTTTGGATCCCTTTGAAGACTATAGGGCCAAAGGAAATATCCTCCGATAACAAAGAGTAAGAAGCTTTCTGAGAAACTTCTTTGTGTTCTGTGAAATCATCTCACAGAGTTACAGCTTTCCCCTCAAGATGCCTTTCGCTAAGACAGTTCTTGTGGAATTGGCAAAGTGATATTTGGAAGCCCATAGAGAGCTATGGTGAAAAAGGAAATCTGATCAGATGAAATCTGGAAAGAAGCTTTCTGAGAAACTGCTTAGTGTTCTGTTAATTCATCTCACAGAGTTACATCTGTATTTCGTGGATCTCTTTGCCAGCCTTATTTCTGTGGAATCTGAGAACAGATATTTCGGATCCCTTTGAAGAATATAGGGCCAAAGGAAATATCCTCCGATAACAAAGAGAAAGAAGCTTGCTGAGAAACTTCTTTGTGTTCTGTGAAATAATCTCACAGAGTTACAGATTTCCCCTCAAGAATCCTTTCACTAAGACAGTTCTTGTGGAATTGGCAAAGTGATATTTAGAAGCCCATAGAGGGCTATGGTGAAAAAGGAAATATCCTCAGATGATATCTGGAAAGAAGCTTTCTGAGAAACTGCTTAGTGTCCTTTTAATTCATCTCACAGAGTTACAGCTGTATTTCGTGGATCTCATGGCTAGCCTTCTTTCTGTGGTATCAGAGAACAGATATTTCGGATCCCTTTGAAGACTATAGGGCCAAAGGAAATATCCTCCGATAACAAAGAGAAGGAAGCTTTCTGAGAAACTTCTTTGTGTTCTGTGAAATCATCTCACAGAGTTACAGCTTTCCCCTCAAGAAGCCTTTCGCTAAGGCAGTTCTTGTGGATTTGGCAAAGGGATATTTGGAACCCCATATAGGGCTACGGTGAAAAAGGAAATATCCTCAGATGAAATCTGGAAAAAGCTTTCTGAAAAACTGCTTAGTGTTCTGTTAATTCATCTCACGGAGTTACATCTGTATTTCGTGGGTCTCTTTGCTAGCCTTATTTCTATGGAATTTGAGAACAGATATTTCGGATCCCTTTGAAGACTATAGGGCCAAAGGAAATATCCTCCGATAACAAAGAGAAAGAAGCTTTCTGAGAAACTTCTTTGTGTTCTGTGAAATCATCTCACAGAGTTACAGCTTTCCCCTCCAGAAGCCTTTCGCTAAGACAGTTCTTGTGGAATTGGCAAAGTGATATTGGGAAGCCCATAGAGGGCTATGGTGAAAAAGGAAATATTCTCAGATGAAATCTGGAAAGAAGCTTTCTGAGAAACTGCTTAGTGTTCTGTTAATTCATCTCACGGAGTTACATCTGTATTTCGTGGATCTCTTTGCTACCTTATTTCTGTGGAATCTGAGAACAGATATTTCGGATCCCTTTGAAGACTATAGGGCCAAAGGAAATATCCTCCGATAACAAAGAGAAGGAAGCTTTCTGAGAAACTTCTCTGTGTTCTGAGAAATCATCTCACAGAGTTACAGCTTTCCCCTCAAGAAGCCTTTCGCTAAGACAGTTCTTGTGGAATTGGCAGAATGATATTTGGAAGCCCCTAGAGGGCTATGGTGAAAAAGGAAATATCCTCAGATAAAATCTGGAAAGAAGCTTTCTGAGAAACTGCTTAGTGTTCTGTTAATTCATCTCACAGAGTTACATCTGTATTTCGTGGATCTCTTTGCTAGGCTTATTTCTGTGGAATCTGAGAACAGATATTTCGGATCCCTTTGAAGGCTACAGGGCCAAAGGTAATATCCTCCGATAACAAAGAGAAAGAAGCTTTCTGAGAAACTTCTTTGTGTTCTGTAAAATCATCTCACAGAGTTACAGCTTTCCCCTCAAGAAGCCTTTCGCTAAGACAGTTCTTGTGGAATTGGCAGAGTGACATTTGGAAGCCCCTAGAGGGCTGTGGTGAAAAAGGAACTATCCTCAGATGAAATCTGGAAAGAAGCTTCTGAAGAACTGCTTAGTGTTCTGTTAATTCATCTCACAGAGTTACATCTGTATTTCGTGGATCTCTTTGCTAGCCTTATTTCTGTGCAATCTGAGAACAGATATTTCGGATCCCTTTAAAGACTATAGGGCCAAAGGAAATATCCTCCGATAACAAAGAGAAAGAAGCTTTCTGAGAAACTTCTCTGTGTTCTGAGAAATCATCTCACAGAGTTACAGCTTTCCCCTCAAGAAGCCTTTCGCTAAGACAGTTCTTGTGGTATTGGCAGAGTGATATTTGGAAGCCCCTAGAGGGCTATGGTGAAAAAGGAAATATCCTCAGATGAAATCTGGAAAGAAGCTTTCTGAAGAACTGCTTAGTGTTCTGTTAATTCAAATCACAGGATTACATCTCTATTTCGTGGATCTCTTTGCTAGCCTTATTTTTGTGGAATCTGAGAACAGATATTTCGGATCCCTTTGAAGACTATAGGGCCAAAGGAAGTATCCTCCGATAACAAAGAGAAACAAGCTTTCTGAGAAACTTCTCTGTGTTCTGTGAAATCATCTCACAGAGTTACAGCTTTCCCCTCAAGAAGCCTTTCGCTAAGACAGTTCTTGTGGAATTGGCAGAGTGATATTTGGAAGCCCATAGAAGGCTATGGTGAAAAAGGAAATATCCTCAGATGAAATCTGGGAAGAAGCTTTGTGAAGAACTGCTTAGTGTCCTGTTAATTCATCTCACAGAGTTACATCTGTATTCCGTGGATCTCTTTGCTAGCCTTATTTCTGTGGAGTCTGAGAGCAGATATTTAGGATCCCTTTGAAGACTATAGGGCCAAAGGAAATATCCTCCGATAACAAAGAGAAAGAAGCTTTCTGAGAAACGTCTTTGTGTTCTGTGAAATCATCTCACAGAGTTACTGCTTTCCCCTCAAGAAGCCTTTCGCTAAGACAGTTCTTGTGGAAATCGCAAAATAATATGGGAAGCCCAAAGAGGGCTATGGTGAAAAAGGAAATATCCTCAGATGAAATCTGGAAAGAAGCTTTCTGAAAAACTGCTTAGTGTTCTGTTAATTCATCTCACAGTGTTACATCTCTGTTTCGTGGATCTCATTGCTAGCCTTATTTCTCTGGAATCTGAGAACAGATATTTCGGATCCCTTTGAAGACTACAGGGCCAATGGAAATATCCTCCCATAACAAAGAGAAGGAAGCTTTCTAAGAAACTTCTTTGTGTTCTGTGAAATCATCTCACAGAGTTACAGCTTTCCCCTCAAGAAGCCTTTCGCTAAGAAAGTTCTTGTGGAATAGGCAAAGTGATATTGGGAAGCCCATAGAGGGCAATGTTGAAAAAGGAAATATCCTCAGATGATATCTGGAAAGAAGCTTGCTGAGAAACTGCTTAGTGTTCTGTTAATTCATCTCACAGAGTTACAGCTGTATTTCGTGGATCTCATGGCTAGCCTTCTTTCTGTGGAATCAGAGAACAGATATTTCGGATCCCTTTGAAGACTCTAGGGCCAAAGGAAATATCCTCCGATATCAAAGAGAAGGAAGCTTTCTGAGAAACTTCTTTGTGTTCTGTGAAATCATCTCAGAGAGTTACAGCTTTCCCCTCAAGAAGCCTTTCGCTAAGGCCCTTCTTGTGGAATTGGCAAAGTGATATTTGGAAGCCCATAGAGAACTATGGTGAAAAAGGAAATAGCCTCAGATGAAATCTGGAAAGAAGCTTTCTGAGAAACTGCTTAGTGTTCTGTTAATTCATCTCTCAGAGTTACATCTGTATTTCGTGGATCTCTTTGCTAGTCTTATTTCTGTGGAATCTGAGAACAGATATTTCGGATCCCTTTGAAGACTATAGGGCCAAAGGAAATATCCTCCGATAACAAAGAGAAAGAAGCTTTCTGAGAAACTTCTTTGTGTTCTGTGTAATCATCTCACAGAGTTACAGCTTTCCCCTCAAGAAGCCTTTCGCTAAGACAGTTCTTGTTGAATTGGCAAAGTGATATTTGGAAGCCCATAGAGAGCTATGGTGAAAAAGGAAATCTCCTCAGATGAAATCTGGAAAGAAGCTTTCTGAGAAACTGCTCAGTGTTCTGTTATTTCATCTCACAGAGTTACATCTGTATTTGGTGGATCTCTTTGCTAGTCTTATTTCTGTGGAATCTGAGAACAGATATTTTGGATCCCTTTGAAGACTATAGGGCCAAAGGAAATATCCTCCGATAACAAAGAGTAAGAAGCTTTCTGAGAAACTTCTTTGTGTTCTGTGAAATCATCTCACAGAGTTACAGCTTTCCCCTCAAGATGCCTTTCGCTAAGACAGTTCTTGTGGAATTGGCAAAGTGATATTTGGAAGCCCATAGAGAGCTATGGTGAAAAAGGAAATCTGATCAGATGAAATCTGGAAAGAAGCTTTCTGAGAAACTGCTTAGTGTTCTGTTAATTCATCTCACAGAGTTACATCTGTATTTCGTGGATCTCTTTGCCAGCCTTATTTCTGTGGAATCTGAGAACAGATATTTCGGATCCCTTTGAAGAATATAGGGCCAAAGGAAATATCCTCCGATAACAAAGAGAAAGAAGCTTGCTGAGAAACTTCTTTGTGTTCTGTGAAATAATCTCACAGAGTTACAGATTTCCCCTCAAGAATCCTTTCACTAAGACAGTTCTTGTGGAATTGGCAAAGTGATATTTAGAAGCCCATAGAGGGCTATGGTGAAAAAGGAAATATCCTCAGATGATATCTGGAAAGAAGCTTTCTGAGAAACTGCTTAGTGTCCTTTTAATTCATCTCACAGAGTTACAGCTGTATTTCGTGGATCTCATGGCTAGCCTTCTTTCTGTGGTATCAGAGAACAGATATTTCGGATCCCTTTGAAGACTATAGGGCCAAAGGAAATATCCTCCGATAACAAAGAGAAGGAAGCTTTCTGAGAAACTTCTTTGTGTTCTGTGAAATCATCTCACAGAGTTACAGCTTTCCCCTCAAGAAGCCTTTCGCTAAGGCAGTTCTTGTGGATTTGGCAAAGGGATATTTGGAACCCCATATAGGGCTACGGTGAAAAAGGAATTATCCTCAGATGAAATCTGGAAAAAGCTTTCTGAAAAACTGCTTAGTGTTCTGTTAATTCATCTCACGGAGTTACATCTGTATTTCGTGGGTCTCTTTGCTAGCCTTATTTCTATGGAATTTGAGAACAGATATTTCGGATCCCTTTGAAGACTATAGGGCCAAAGGAAATATCCTCCGATAACAAAGAGAAAGAAGCTTTCTGAGAAACTTCTTTGTGTTCTGTGAAATCATCTCACAGAGTTACAGCTTTCCCCTCCAGAAGCCTTTCGCTAAGACAGTTCTTGTGGAATTGTCAAAGTGATATTGGGAAGCCCATAGAGGGCTATGGTGAAAAAGGAAATATTCTCAGATGAAATCTGGAAAGAAGCTTTCTGAGAAACTGCTTAGTGTTCTGTTAATTCATCTCACGGAGTTACATCTGTATTTCGTGGATCTCTTTGCTACCTTATTTCTGTGGAATCTGAGAACAGATATTTCGGATCCCTTTGAAGACTATAGGGCCAAAGGAAATATCCTCCGATAACAAAGAGAAAGAAGATTTCTGAGAAACTTCTTTGTGTTCTGTGAAATCATCTCACAGAGTGACTGCTTTCCCCTCAAGAAGCCTTTCGCTAAGACAGTTCTTGTGGAATAGGCAAAGTGATATTGGTAAGCCCATAGAGGGCTATGTTGAAAAAGGAAATATAATCAGATGATATCTGGAAAGAAGCTTTCTTAGGAACTGCTTAGTGTTCTGTTATTTCATCTCACAGAGTTACAGCTGTATTTCGTGGATCTCTTGGCTAGCCTTCTTTCTGTGGAATCAGAGAACAGATATTTCGGATCCCTTTGAAGACTATAGGGTCAAAGGAAATATCCTCCGATAAAAAAGAGAAGGAAGCTTTCTGAGAAACTTCTTTGTGTTCTGTGAAATCACCTCACAGAGTAACAGCTTTCCCCTCAAGAAGCCTTTCGCTAAGGCAGTTCTTGTGGAATTGGCAAAGTGATATTCGGGACCACATATAGGGCTATGGTGAAAAAGGAAATATCCTCACATGAAATCTGGAAAAAGGTTTCTGAGAAACTGCTTAGTGTTCCGTTAATTCATCTCACAGAGTTGCATCTGTGTTTCGTGGATCTCTTTGCTAGCCTTAGTTCTGTGGAATCTGAGAACAGATATTTCGGATCCCTTTGAAGACTATAGGGCCAAGGAAATATCCTCCGATAACAAAGAGAAAGAAGCTTTCTGAGAAATTTCTCTGTGTTCTGTGAAATCATCACACAGAGTTACAGCTTTCCCCACAAGAAGCCTTTCGCTAAGACAGTTCTTGTGGCATTGGCAGAGTGATATTTGGAAGTCCATAAAGGGCTATGGTGGAAAAGGAAATATCCTCGGATGAAATCTGGAAAGAAGCTTTCTGAAGAACTGCTTAGTGTTCTGTTAATTCATCTCAGAGAGTTACATCTCTATTTCGTGGATCTCTTTGCTAGCCTTATTTCTGTTGAATCTGAGAACAGATATTTCGCTTCCCTTTGAAGACTATAGGGCCAAAGGAAATATCCTCATATAACATAGAGAAAGAAGCTTTCTGAGAAACTTCTTTGTGTTCTGAGAAATCATCTCACAGAGTTACAGCTTTCCCCTCAAGAAGCCTTTCGCTAAGACAGTTCTTGTGGAATTGGCAGAGTGATATTTGGAAGCCCCTAGAGGGCTATTGTGAAAAAGGAAATATCCTCAGATGAAATCTGCAAAAAAGCTTTCTGAAGAACTGCTTAGTGTTCTGTTAATTCATCTCACATGGTTACATCTCTGTTTCGTGGATCTCTTTGCTAGCATTATTTCTGTGGAATCTGAGAACAGATATTTCGGATCCCTTTGAAGACTATAGGGCCATAGGAAATATCCTCCGATAACAAAGAGAAACAAGCTTTCTGAGAAACTTCTTTGTGTTCTGTGAAATCATCTCACAGAGTTACAGCTTTTCCGTCAAGATGCCTTTCGCTAAGACAGTTCTTGTGGAATTGGCAGAATGATATTTGGAAGCCCCTAGAGGGCTATGGTGAAAAAGGAAATATCCTCAGATGAAATCTGGAAAGAAGCTTTCTGAGAAACTGCTTAGTATCCTGTTAATTCATCTCAAAGAGTTACATCTGTATTTCGTGGATCTCTTTGCTAGCCTTATTTCTGTGGAATCTGAGAGCAGATATTTCGGATCCCTTTGAAGACTATAGGGCCAAAGGAAATATCCTCCGAAAACAAACAGAAAGAAGCTTTCTGAGAAACTTCTTTGTGTTCTGTGAAATCATCTCACAGAGTGACAGCTTTCCCCTCAAGAAGTCTTTCGCTAAGACAGTTCTTGTGGAATTGGCAAAGTGATATTTGGAAGCCCATAGAGGGCTATGGTGAAAAAGGAAATATCCTCAGATGAAATCTGGAAATAAGCTTTCTGAGAAACTGCTTAGTGTTCTGTTAATTCATCTCACAGAGTTACATCTGTATTTCGTGGATCTCTTTGCTAGGCTTATTTCTGTGGAATCTGAGAACAGATATTTCTGATCCCTTTGAAGGCTACAGGGCCAAAGGAAATATCCTCCGATAACAAAGAGAAAGAAGCTTTCTGAGAAACTTCTTTGTGTTCTATAAAATCATCTCACAGAGTTACAGCTTTCCCCTCAAGAAGCCTTTCGCTAAGACAGTTCTTGTGGAATTGGCAGAGTGACATTTGGAAGCCCATAGTGGGCTATGGTGAAAAAGGAACTATCCTCAGATGAAATCTGGAAAGAAGCTTCTGAAGAACTGCTTAGTGTTCTGTTAATTCATCTCACAGAGTTACATCTGTATTTCGTGGATCTCTTTGCTAGCCTTATTTCTGTGCAATCTGAGAACAGATATTTCGGATCCCTTTGAAGACTATAGGGCCAAAGGAAATATCCTCCGATAACAAAGAGAAAGAAGCGTTCTGAGAAACTTCTCTGTGTTCTGAGAAATCATCTCACAGAGTTACAGCTTTCCCCTCAAGAAGCCTTTCGCTAAGACAGTTCTTGTGGTATTGGCAGAGTGATATTTGGAAGCCCCTAGAGGGCTATGGTGAAAAAGGAAATATCCTCAGATGAAATCTGGAAAGAAGCTTTCTGAAGAACTGCTTAGTGTTCTGTTAATTCAAATCACAGGATTACATCTCTATTTCGTGGATCTCTTTGCTAGCCTTATTTTTGTGGAATCTGAGAACAGATATTTCGGATCCCTTTGAAGACTATAGGGCCAAAGGAAGTATCCTCCGATAACAAAGAGAAACAAGCTTTCTGAGAAACTTCTCTGTGTTCTGTGAAATCATCTCACAGAGTTACAGCTTTCCCCTCAAGAAGCCTTTCGCTAAGACAGTTCTTGTGGAATTGGCAGAGTGATATTTGGAAGCCCATAGAAGGCTATGGTGAAAAAGGAAATATCCTCAGATGAAATCTGGGAAGAAGCTTTGTGAAGAACTGCTTAGTGTCCTGTTAATTCATCTCACAGAGTTACATCTGTATTCCGTGGATCTCTTTGCTAGCCTTATTTCTGTGGAGTCTGAGAGCAGATATTTCGGATCCCTTTGAAGACTATAGGGCCAAAGGAAATATCCTCCGATAACAAAGAGAAAGAAGCTTTCTGAGAAACGTCTTTGTGTTCTGTGAAATCATCTCTCAGAGTTACTGCTTTCCCCTCAAGAAGCCTTTCGCTAAGACAGTTCTTGTGGAAATGGCAAAATAATATGGGAAGCCCAAAGAGGGCTATGGTGAAAAAGGAAATATCCTCAGATGAAATCTGGAAAGAAGCTTTCTGAGAAACTGCTTAGTGTTCTGTTAATTCATCTCACAGTGTTACATCTCTGTTTCGTGGATCTCATTGCTAGCCTTATTTCTCTGGAATCTGAGAACAGGTATTTCGGATCCCTTTGAAGACTACAGGGCCAATGGAAAAATCCTCCCATAACAAAGAGAAGGAAGCTTTCTAAGAAACTTCTTTGTGTTCTGTGAAATCATCTCACAGAGTTACAGCTTTCCCGTCAAGAAGCCTTTCGCTAAGACGGTTCTTCTGGAATTGGCAAAGTGATATTTGGTAGCCCATAGAGGGCTATGGTGAAAAAGGAAATGTCCTCAGATGAAATCTGGAAAGAAGCTTTCTGAGAAACTGCTTTGTGTCCTGTTAATTCATCTCACAGAGTTACATCTGTATTTCGTGGATCTCTTTGCTAGCCTTATTTCTGTGGAATCTGAGAGCAGATATTTCGGATCTCTTTGAAGACTATAGGGCCAAAGGAAATATCCTCCGATAACAAAGAGAAAGAAGCTTTCTGAGAAACTTCTCTGTGTTCTGTGAAATCATCTCACAGAGTTACTGCTTTCCCCTCAAGAAGCCTTTCGCTAAGACAGTTCTTGTGGTATTGGCAAAATAATATGGGAAGCCCAAAGAGGGCTATGGTGAAAAAGGAAATATCCTCAGATGAAATCTGGAAAGAAGCTTTCTGAGAAACTGCTTAGTGTTCTGTTAATTCATCTCACAGAGTTACATCTGTATTTCGTGGATCTCTTTGCTAGCCTTATTTCTGTGGAATCTGAGAACAGATATTTCGGATCCCTTTGAAGACTATAGGACCAAAGGAAATATCCTCCGATAACAAAAAGAAAGAAGCCTTCTGAGAAACTTCTTTGTGTTCTGTGAAATCATCTCACAGAGTTACAGCTTTACCCTCAAGAAGCCTTTCGCTAAGACAGTTTTGGGGAATTGGCAAAGTGATATTGGGAAGCCCATAGAGGGCTATGTTGAAAAAGGAAATATCCTCAGATGAAATCTGGAAAGAAACTTTCTGAGAAACTGCTTAGTGTTCTGTTAATTCATCTCACAGAGTTACATCTGTATTTCGTGGATCTCTTTGCTAGCCTTATTTCTGTGGAATCTGAGAACACATATTTCGGATCCCTTTGAAGACAATAGGGCCAAAGGAAATATCCTCCGATAACAAAGAGAAAGAAGCTTTCTGAGAAACTTCTCTGTGTTCTGTGAAATCATCTCACAGAGTTACAGCTTTCCCCACAAGAAGCCTTTCGCTAAGGCAGTTCTTGTGGAATTGGCAAAGTGATATTTGGAACCCCATGTAGGGCTATGGTGAAAAAGGAAATATCCTCAGATGAAATCTGGAAAGAAGCTTTCTGAGAAACTGCTTAGTGTTCTGTTAATTCGTCTCACAGAGTTACATCTCTATTTCGGGGATCTCTTTGCTAGCCTTATTTCTGTGGAATCTGAGAACAGATAGTTCGGATCACTTTGAAGACTATAGGGCCAAAGGAAATATCCTCCGATAACAAAGAGAAAGAAGCTTTCTGAGAAACTTCTTTGTGTTCTGTGAAATCATCTCACAGAGTTACAGCTTTCCCCTCAAGAAGCCTTTCGCTAAGACAGTTCTTGTGGAATAGGCAAAGTGATATTGGTAAGCCCATAGAGGGCTATGTTGAAAAAGGAAATATCCTCAGATGATATCTGGAAAGAAGCTTTCTGAGAAACTGCTTAGTGTTCTGTTAATTCATCTCACAGAGTTACAGCTGTATTTCGTGCATCTCATGGCTAGCCTTATTTCTGTGGAATGTGAGAACAGATATTTCGGATCCCTTTGAAGACTATAGGGCCAAAGGAAATATCCTCCGATAACAAAGAGAAGGAAGCTTTCTGAGAAACTTCTCTGTGTTCTGAGAAATCATCTCACAGAGTTACAGCTTTCCCCTCAAGAAGCCTTTCGCTAAGACAGTTCTTGTGGTATTGGCAGAGTGATATTTGGAAGCCCCTAGAGGGCTATGGTGAAAAAGGAAATATCCTCAGATGAAATCTGGAAAGAAGCTTTCTGAGAAACTGCTTAATGTTCTGTTAATTCAAATCACAGGATTACATCTCTATTTCGTGGAACTCTTTGCTAGCCTTATTTTTGTGGAATCTGAGAACAGATATTTCGGATCCCTTTGAAGACTATAGGGCCAAAGGAAGTATCCTCCGATAACAAAGAGAAACAAGCTTTCTGAGAAACGTCTTTGTGTTCTGTGAAATCATCTCACAGACTTACAGCTTTCCCCTCAAGAAGCCTTTCGCTAAGACAGTTCCTGTGGAATTGGCAGAGTGATATTTGGAAGCCCCTAGAGGGCTATGGTGAAAAAGGAAATATCCTCAGATGAAATCTGGAAAGAAGCTTTCTGAGAAACTGTTTAGTGTTCTGTTAATTCATCTCACAGAGTTACATCTGCATTTCGTGGATCTCTTTGCTAGCCTTATTTCTGTGGAATCTGAGAAGAGATATTTCGGATCCCTTTGAAGATTATAGGGCCAAAGGAAATATCCTCCGATAACAAAGAGAAAGAAGCTTTCTGAGAAACTTCTTTGTGTTCTGTGAAATCATTTCACAGAGTTACTGCTTTCCCCTCAAGAAGCCTTTCGCTAAGACAGTTCTTGTGGAAATGGCAAAATAATATGGGAAGCCCAAAGAGGGCTATGGTGAAAAAGGAAATATCCTCAGATGAAATCTGGAAAGAAGCTTTCTGAGAAACTGCTTAGTGTTCTGTTAATTCATCTCACAGATTTACATCTGTATTTCGTGGATCTCTTTGCTAGCCTTATTTCTGTGGAATCTGAGAACAGATATTTCGGATCCCTTTGAAGACTATAGGCCCAAAGGAAATATCCTCCCATAACAAAGAGAAAGAAGCTTTCTGAGAAACTTCTCTGTGTTCTGAGAAATCATCTCACAGAGTTATAGCTTTCCCCTCATGAAGCCTTTCGCTAAGAAAGTTCTTGTGGAATAGGCAAAGTGATATTGGGAAGCCCATAGAGTGCAATGTTGAAAAAGGAAATATCCTCAGATGATATCTGGAAAGAAGCTTGCTGAGAAACTGCTTAGTGTTCTGTTAATTCATCTCACAGAGTTACAGCTGTATTTCGTGGATCTCATGGCTAGCCTTCTTTCTGTGGAATCAGAGAACAGATATTTCGGATCCCTTTGAAGACTCTAGGGCCAAAGGAAATATCCTCCGATAACAAAGAGAAGGAAGCTTTCTGAGAAACTTCTTTGTGTTCTGTGAAATCATCTCAGAGAGTTACAGCTTTCCCCTCAAGAAGCCTTTCGCTAAGGCCCTTCTTGTGGAATTGGCAAAGTGATATTTGGAAGCCCATAGAGAACTATGGTGAAAAAGGAAATAGCCTCAGATGAAATCTGGAAAGAAGCTTTCTGAGAAACTGCTTAGTGTTCTGTTAATTCATCTCTCAGAGTTACATCTGTATTTCGTGGATCTCTTTGCTAGTCTTATTTCTGTGGAATCTGAGAACAGATATTTCGGATCCCTTTGAAGACTATAGGGCCAAAGGAAATATCCTCCGATAACAAAGAGAAAGAAGCTTTCTGAGAAACTTCTTTGTGTTCTGTGTAATCATCTCACAGAGTTACAGCTTTCCCCTCAAGAAGCCTTTCGCTAAGACAGTTCTTGTTTAATTGGCAAAGTGATATTTGGAAGCCCATAGAGAGCTATGGTGAAAAATGAAATATCCTCAGATGAAATCTGGAAAGAAGCTTTCTGAGAAACTGCTTAGTGTTCTGTTATTTCATCTCAAAGAGTTACATCTGTATTTGGTGGATCTCTTTGCTAGTCTTATTTCTGTGGAATCTGAGAACAGATATTTTGGATCCCTTTGAAGACTATAGGGCCAAAGGAAATATCCTCCGATAACAAAGAGTAAGAAGCTTTCTGAGAAACTTCTTTGTGTTCTGTGAAATCATATCACAGAGTTACAGATTTCCCCTCAAGAATCCTTTCACTAAGACAGTTCTTGTGGAATTGGCAAAGTGATATTTGGAAGCCCATAGCGGGCTATGGTGAAAAAGGAAATATCCTCAGATGATATCTGGAAAGAAGCTTTCTGAGAAACTGCTTAGTGTCCTTTTAATTCATCTCACAGAGTTACAGCTGTATTTCGTGGATCTCATGGCTAGCCTTCTTTCTGTGGTATCAGAGAACAGATATTTCGGATCCCTTTGAAGACTATAGGGCCAAAGGAAATATCCTACGATAACAAAGAGAAGGAAGCTTTCTGAGAAACTTCTTTGTGTTCTGTGAAATCATCTCACAGAGTTACAGCTTTCCCCTCAAGAAGCCTTTCGCTAAGGCAGTTCTTGTGGAATTGGCAAAGGGATATTTGGAACCCCATATAGGGCTACGGTGAAAAAGGAAATATCCTCAGATGAAATCTGGAAAAAGCTTTCTGAAAAACTGCTTAGTGTTCTGTTAATTCATCTCACGGTGTTACATCTGTATTTCGTGGGGCTCTTTGCTAGCCTTATTTCTATGGAATTTGAGAACAGATATTTCGGATCCCTTTGAAGACTATAGGGCCAAAGGAAATATCCTCCGATAACAAAGACAAAGAAGCTTTCTGAGAAACTTCTTTGTGTTCTGTGAAATCATCTCACAGAGTTACAGCTTTCCCCTCCAGAAGCCTTTCGCTAAGACAGTTCTTGTGGAATTGGCAAAGTGATATTGGGAAGCCCATAGAGGGCTATGGTGAAAAAGGAAATATTCTCAGATGAAATCTGGAAAGAAGCTTTCTGAGAAACTGCTTAGTGTTCTGTTAATTCATCTCACGGAGTTACATCTGTATTTCGTGGATCTCTTTGCTACCTTATTTCTGTGGAACCTGAGAACAGATATTTCGGATCCCTTTGAAGACTATAGGGCCAAAGGAAATATCCTCCGATAACAAAGAGAAAGAAGATTTCTGAGAAACTTCTTTGTGTTCTGTGAAATCATCTCACAGAGTGACTGCTTTCCCCTCAAGAAGCCTTTCGCTAAGACAGTTCTTGTGGAATAGGCAAAGTGATATTTGTAAGCCCATAGAGGGCTATGTTGAAAAAGGAAATATAATCAGATGATATCTGGAAAGAAGCTTTCTGAGAAACTGCTTAGTGTTCTGTTAATTCATCTCACAGAGTTGCATCTGTGTTTCGTGGATCTCTTTGCTAGCCTTATTTCTGTGGAATCTGAGAACAGATATTTCGGATCCCTTTGAAGACTATATTGCCAAAGGAAATATCCTCCGATAACCAAGAGAAAGAAGCTTTCTGAGAAACTTCTCTGTGTTCTGTGAAATCATCACACAGAGTTACAGCTTTCCCCACAAGAAGCCTTTCGCTAAGACAGTTCTTGTGGCATTGG
The DNA here is from genome assembly GCF_049350105.2 of Macaca mulatta. Taxonomy (NCBI): domain Eukaryota; kingdom Metazoa; phylum Chordata; class Mammalia; order Primates; family Cercopithecidae; genus Macaca; species Macaca mulatta. Next base: position 26,451,601 of record NC_133420.1, read on the forward strand.
CAGAGTGATATTTGGAAGTCCATAAAGGGCTATGGTGAAAAAGGAAATATCCTCGGATGAAATCTGGAAAGAAGCTTTCTGAAGAACTGCTTAGTGTTCTGTTAATTCAAATCACAGGATTACATCTCTATTTCGTGGATCTCTTTGCTAGCCTTATTTTTGTGGAATCTGAGAACAGATATTTCGGATCCCTTTGAAGACTATAGGGCCAAAGGAAGTATCCTCCGATAACAAAGAGAAACAAGCTTTCTGAGAAACTTCTCTGTGTTCTGTGAAATCATCTCACAGAGTTACAGCTTTCCCCTCAAGAAGCCTTTCGCTAAGACAGTTCTTGTGGAATTGGCAGAGTGATATTTGGAAGCCCATAGAAGGCTATGGTGAAAAAGGAAATATCCTCAGATGAAATCTGGGAAGAAGCTTTGTGAAGAACTGCTTAGTGTCCTGTTAATTCATCTCACAGAGTTACATCTGTATTCCGTGGATCTCTTTGCTAGCCTTATTTCTGTGGAGTCTGAGAGCAGATATTTAGGATCCCTTTGAAGACTATAGGGCCAAAGGAAATATCCTCCGATAACAAAGAGAAAGAAGCTTTCTGAGAAACGTCTTTGTGTTCTGTGAAATCATCTCACAGAGTTACTGCTTTCCCCTCAAGAAGCCTTTCGCTAAGACAGTTCTTGTGGAAATCGCAAAATAATATGGGAAGCCCAAAGAGGGCTATGGTGAAAAAGGAAATATCCTCAGATGAAATCTGGAAAGAAGCTTTCTGAAAAACTGCTTAGTGTTCTGTTAATTCATCTCACAGTGTTACATCTCTGTTTCGTGGATCTCATTGCTAGCCTTATTTCTCTGGAATCTGAGAACAGATATTTCGGATCCCTTTGAAGACTACAGGGCCAATGGAAATATCCTCCCATAACAAAGAGAAGGAAGCTTTCTAAGAAACTTCTTTGTGTTCTGTGAAATCATCTCACAGAGTTACAGCTTTCCCCTCAAGAAGCCTTTCGCTAAGAAAGTTCTTGTGGAATAGGCAAAGTGATATTGGGAAGCCCATAGAGGGCAATGTTGAAAAAGGAAATATCCTCAGATGATATCTGGAAAGAAGCTTGCTGAGAAACTGCTTAGTGTTCTGTTAATTCATCTCACAGAGTTACAGCTGTATTTCGTGGATCTCATGGCTAGCCTTCTTTCTGTGGAATCAGAGAACAGATATTTCGGATCCCTTTGAAGACTCTAGGGCCAAAGGAAATATCCTCCGATATCAAAGAGAAGGAAGCTTTCTGAGAAACTTCTTTGTGTTCTGTGAAATCATCTCAGAGAGTTACAGCTTTCCCCTCAAGAAGCCTTTCGCTAAGGCCCTTCTTGTGGAATTGGCAAAGTGATATTTGGAAGCCCATAGAGAACTATGGTGAAAAAGGAAATAGCCTCAGATGAAATCTGGGAAGAAGCTTTCTGAGAAACTGCTTAGTGTTCTGTTAATTCATCTCTCAGAGTTACATCTGTATTTCGTGGATCTCTTTGCTAGTCTTATTTCTGTGGAATCTGAGAACAGATATTTCGGATCCCTTTGAAGACTATAGGGCCAAAGGAAATATCCTCCGATAACAAAGAGAAAGAAGCTTTCTGAGAAACTTCTTTGTGTTCTGTGAAATCATCTCACAGAGTTACAGCTTTCGCCTCAAGAAGCCTTTCGCTAAGACAGTTCTTGTTGAATTGGCAAAGTGATATTTGGAAGCCCATAGAGAGCTATGGTGAAAAAGGAAATCTCCTCAGATGAAATCTGGAAAGAAGCTTTCTGAGAAACTGCTCAGTGTTCTGTTATTTCATCTCACAGAGTTACATCTGTATTTGGTGGATCTCTTTGCTAGTCTTATTTCTGTGGAATCTGAGAACAGATATTTTGGATCCCTTTGAAGACTATAGGGCCAAAGGAAATATCCTCCGATAACAAAGAGTAAGAAGCTTTCTGAGAAACTTCTTTGTGTTCTGTGAAATCATCTCACAGAGTTACAGCTTTCCCCTCAAGATGCCTTTCGCTAAGACAGTTCTTGTGGAATTGGCAAAGTGATATTTGGAAGCCCATAGAGAGCTATGGTGAAAAAGGAAATCTGATCAGATGAAATCTGGAAAGAAGCTTTCTGAGAAACTGCTTAGTGTTCTGTTAATTCATCTCACAGAGTTACATCTGTATTTCGTGGATCTCTTTGCCAGCCTTATTTCTGTGGAATCTGAGAACAGATATTTCGGATCCCTTTGAAGAATATAGGGCCAAAGGAAATATCCTCCGATAACAAAGAGAAAGAAGCTTGCTGAGAAACTTCTTTGTGTTCTGTGAAATAATCTCACAGAGTTACAGATTTCCCCTCAAGAATCCTTTCACTAAGACAGTTCTTGTGGAATTGGCAAAGTGATATTTAGAAGCCCATAGAGGGCTATGGTGAAAAAGGAAATATCCTCAGATGATATCTGGAAAGAAGCTTTCTGAGAAACTGCTTAGTGTCCTTTTAATTCATCTCACAGAGTTACAGCTGTATTTCGTGGATCTCATGGCTAGCCTTCTTTCTGTGGTATCAGAGAACAGATATTTCGGATCCCTTTGAAGACTATAGGGCCAAAGGAAATATCCTCCGATAACAAAGAGAAGGAAGATTTCTGAGAAACTTCTTTGTGTTCTGTGAAATCATCTCACAGAGTTACAGCTTTCCCCTCAAGAAGCCTTTCGCTAAGGCAGTTCTTGTGGATTTGGCAAAGGGATATTTGGAACCCCATATAGGGCTACGGTGAAAAAGGAAATATCCTCAGATGAAATCTGGAAAAAGCTTTCTGAAAAACTGCTTAGTGTTCTGTTAATTCATCTCACGGAGTTACATCTGTATTTCGTGGGTCTCTTTGCTAGCCTTATTTCTATGGAATTTGAGAACAGATATTTCGGATCCCTTTGAAGACTATAGGGCCAAAGGAAATATCCTCCGATAACAAAGAGAAAGAAGCTTTCTGAGAAACTTCTTTGTGTTCTGTGAAATCATCTCACAGAGTTACAGCTTTCCCCTCCAGAAGCCTTTCGCTAAGACAGTTCTTGTGGAATTGGCAAAGTGATATTGGGAAGCCCATAGAGGGCTATGGTGAAAAAGGAAATATTCTCAGATGAAATCTGGAAAGAAGCTTTCTGAGAAACTGCTTAGTGTTCTGTTAATTCATCTCACGGAGTTACATCTGTATTTCGTGGATCTCTTTGCTACCTTATTTCTGTGGAATCTGAGAACAGATATTTCGGATCCCTTTGAAGACTATAGGGCCAAAGGAAATATCCTCCGATAACAAAGAGAAGGAAGCTTTCTGAGAAACTTCTCTGTGTTCTGAGAAATCATCTCACAGAGTTACAGCTTTCCCCTCAAGAAGCCTTTCGCTAAGACAGTTCTTGTGGAATTGGCAGAATGATATTTGGAAGCCCCTAGAGGGCTATGGTGAAAAAGGAAATATCCTCAGATAAAATCTGGAAAGAAGCTTTCTGAGAAACTGCTTAGTGTTCTGTTAATTCATCTCACAGAGTTACATCTGTATTTCGTGGATCTCTTTGCTAGGCTTATTTCTGTGGAATCTGAGAACAGATATTTCGGATCCCTTTGAAGGCTACAGGGCCAAAGGTAATATCCTCCGATAACAAAGAGAAAGAAGCTTTCTGAGAAACTTCTTTGTGTTCTGTAAAATCATCTCACAGAGTTACAGCTTTCCCCTCAAGAAGCCTTTCGCTAAGACAGTTCTTGTGGAATTGGCAGAGTGACATTTGGAAGCCCCTAGAGGGCTGTGGTGAAAAAGGAACTATCCTCAGATGAAATCTGGAAAGAAGCTTCTGAAGAACTGCTTAGTGTTCTGTTAATTCATCTCACAGAGTTACATCTGTATTTCGTGGATCTCTTTGCTAGCCTTATTTCTGTGCAATCTGAGAACAGATATTTCGGATCCCTTTAAAGACTATAGGGCCAAAGGAAATATCCTCCGATAACAAAGAGAAAGAAGCTTTCTGAGAAACTTCTCTGTGTTCTGAGAAATCATCTCACAGAGTTACAGCTTTCCCCTCAAGAAGCCTTTCGCTAAGACAGTTCTTGTGGTATTGGCAGAGTGATATTTGGAAGCCCCTAGAGGGCTATGGTGAAAAAGGAAATATCCTCAGATGAAATCTGGAAAGAAGCTTTCTGAAGAACTGCTTAGTGTTCTGTTAATTCAAATCACAGGATTACATCTCTATTTCGTGGATCTCTTTGCTAGCCTTATTTTTGTGGAATCTGAGAACAGATATTTCGGATCCCTTTGAAGACTATAGGGCCAAAGGAAGTATCCTCCGATAACAAAGAGAAACAAGCTTTCTGAGAAACTTCTCTGTGTTCTGTGAAATCATCTCACAGAGTTACAGCTTTCCCCTCAAGAAGCCTTTCGCTAAGACAGTTCTTGTGGAATTGGCAGAGTGATATTTGGAAGCCCATAGAAGGCTATGGTGAAAAAGGAAATATCCTCAGATGAAATCTGGGAAGAAGCTTTGTGAAGAACTGCTTAGTGTCCTGTTAATTCATCTCACAGAGTTACATCTGTATTCCGTGGATCTCTTTGCTAGCCTTATTTCTGTGGAGTCTGAGAGCAGATATTTAGGATCCCTTTGAAGACTATAGGGCCAAAGGAAATATCCTCCGATAACAAAGAGAAAGAAGCTTTCTGAGAAACGTCTTTGTGTTCTGTGAAATCATCTCACAGAGTTACTGCTTTCCCCTCAAGAAGCCTTTCGCTAAGACAGTTCTTGTGGAAATCGCAAAATAATATGGGAAGCCCAAAGAGGGCTATGGTGAAAAAGGAAATATCCTCAGATGAAATCTGGAAAGAAGCTTTCTGAAAAACTGCTTAGTGTTCTGTTAATTCATCTCACAGTGTTACATCTCTGTTTCGTGGATCTCATTGCTAGCCTTATTTCTCTGGAATCTGAGAACAGATATTTCGGATCCCTTTGAAGACTATAGGGCCAAAGGAAATATCCTCCGATAACAAAGAGAAAGAAGCTTTCTGAGAAACTTCTTTGTGTTCTGTGAAATCATCTCACAGAGTTACAGCTTTCCCTAGAAGAATCCTTTCGCTAAGACAGTTCTTGTGGAATTGGCAAAGTGATATTTGGTAGCCCATAGTGGGCTATGATGAAAAAGGAAATATCCTCAGATGAAATCTGGAAAGAAGCTTTCTGAGAAACTGCTTAGTGTTCTGTTAATTCATCTCACAGAGTGACATCTGTATTTCGTGGATCTCTTTGCTAGCCTTATTTCTGTGGAATCTGAGAAGATTTTTCGGATCTCTTTGAAGACTTTAGGGCCAAAGGAAATATCCTCCGATAACAAAGAGAAAGAAGCTTTCTGAGAGACTTCTATGTCTTCTGTGAAATCATCTCACAGAGTTGCAGCTTTCCCCTCTACAAGCCTTTCGCTAAGACAGTTCTTGTGGAATTGGCAAAGTGATATTTGTAAGCCCATAGAGGGCTATGGTGAAAAAGGAAATATCCTCAGATGAAATCTGGAAAGAAGCTTTCTGAGAAACTGCTTAGTGTTTTGTTAATTCGTCTGATAGAGTTACATCTGTATTTCGTGGATCTCTTTGCTAGCCTTATTTCTGTGGAATCTGAGAACAGATATTTCGGATCCCTTTGAAGAGTATAGGGCCAAAGGAAATATCCTCCGATAACAAAGAGAAAGACGCTTTCAGAGAAACTTCTCTGTGTTCTGAGAAATCATCTCACAGAGTTACAGCTTTCCCCTCAAGAAGCCTTTCGATAAGGCAGTTCTTGTGGAATTGGCAAAGTGATATTTGGAAGCCCATAGAGGGCTATGGTGAAAAAGGAAATATCCATAGATAAAATCTGGAAAGAAGCTTTCTGAGAAACTGTTTAGGTTTCCGTTAATTCATCTCGCAGAGTTACATCTGTATTTCGTTGATCTCGTTGCTAGCCTTATTTCTGTGGAATCTGATAACAGATATTTCGGATCCCTTTGACGACTATAGGACCAAAGGAAATATCCTCCGAGAACAAAGAGAAAGAAGCTTTCTGAGAAACTTCTTTGTGTTCTGTGAAATCATCTCACAGAGTTACAGCTTTCCCCTCAAGAAGCCTTTCGCTAAGACAGTTCTTGTGGAATTGGCAAAGTGATATTTGGAAGCCCATAGAGGGCTATGGTGAAAAAGGAAATATCCTCCGATGAAATCTGGAAAGAAGTTTTCTGAGAAACTGCTTAGTGTTCTGGTAATTCATCTCACAGAGTTGCATCTGTATTTCGTGGATCTCTTTGCTAGCCTTATTTCTGTGGAATCTGAGAACAGATATTTCGGATCCCTTTGAAGACTATAGGGCCAACGGAAATATCCTCCGATAACAAAGAGAAAGAAGCTTTCTGAGAAACTTCTTTGTGTTCTGTGAAATCATCTCACAGAATTACAGATTTCCCAGAAGAAGCCTTTCGCTAAGACAGTTCTTGTGGAATTGGGAAAATGATATTTGGTAGCCCATAGAGGGCTATGGTGAAAAAGGAAATATCCTCAGATGAAATCTGGAAAGCAGCTTTCTGAGAAACTGCTTCGTGTTTTTTTAATTCATCTCACAGAGTTACATCTGTATTTCGTGGATCTCTTTGCTAGCCTTATTTCTGTGGAATCTGAGAACAGATATTTCGGATCCCTTTGAAGACTATAGGGCCAAAGGAAATACCCTCCGATAACAAAGAGAAAGAAGCTTTCTGAGAAACTTCTTTGTGTTCTGTGAAATCATCTCACAGAGTTACAGCTTTCCCCTGAAGAAGCCTTTCGCTAAGACAGTTCTTGTAGAATTGGCAAAGTGATATTTGGAAGCCCATAGAGGGCTATGGTGAAAAAGGAAATATCCTCAGATGAAATCTGGAAAAAGCTTTCTGAGAAACTGCTTAGTGTTCTGTTAATTCATCTCACAGAGTTACATCTGTATGTCGTGGATCTCTTTGCTAGCCTTTTTTCTGTGGAATCTGAGAACAGATATTTCGGATTCCTTTGAAGACTATAGGGCCAAAGGAAATATCCTCCGATAACAAAGAGAAAGAAGCTTTCTGAGAAACTTCTTTGTGTTCTGTGAAATCATCTCACAGAGTTACAGCTTTCCCTAGAAGAATCCTTTCGCTAAGACAGTTCTTGTGGAATTGGCAAAGTGATATTTGTAAGCCCATAGAGGGCTATGGTGAAAAAGGAAATATCCTCAGATGAAATCTGGAAAGAAGCTTTCTGAGAAACTGTTTAGTGTTTTGTTAATTCATCTCACAGAGTTACATCTGTATTTCGTGGATCTCTTTGCTAGCCTGATTTCTGTGGAATCTGAGAACAGATATTTCGGATCCCTTTGAAGAGTATAGGGCCAAAGGAAATATCCTCCGATAACAAAGAGAAAGACGCTTTCTGAGAAACTTCTTTGTGTTCTGTGAAATCATCTCACAGAGTTACAGCTTTCCCCTCAAGAAGCCTTTCGATAAGGCAGTTCTTGTGGAATTGGCAAAGTGATATTTCGAAGCCCATAGAGGGTTATGGTGAAAAAGGAAATATCCTCAGATAAAATCTGGAAAGAAGCTTTCTGAGAAACTGTTTAGGTTTCCATTAATTCATCTTGCAGAGTTACAACTGTATTTCGTTGATCTCGTTGCTAGCATTATTTCTGTGGAATCTGAGAACAGATATTTCGGATCCCTTTGACGACTATAGGGCCAAAGGAAATATCCTCCGATAACAAAGAGAAAGAAGCTTTCTGAGAAACTTCTTTGTGTTCTGTGAAATCATCTCACAGACTTACAGCTTTCCCGTCAAGAAGCCTTTCGCTGAGACAGTTCTTGTGGAATTGGCGAAGTGATATTTGGAAGCCCATAGAGGGCTATGGTGAAAAAGGAAATATCCTCAGATGAAATCTGGAAAGAAGCTTTCTGAGAAACTGCTTAGTGTTCTGTTAATTCATCTCACAGAGTTACATCTGTATTTCATGGATCTCTTTGCTAGCCTTATTTCTGTGGAATCTGAGAACAGATATTTCGGATCCCTTTGAAGACTATAGGGCCAAAGGAAATATCCTCAGATAACAAAGAGAAAGAAGCTTTCTGAGAAACTTCTTAGTGTTCTGTGAAATCATCTCACAGAGTTACAGCTTTCCCTAGAAGAATCCTTTCACTAAGACAGTTCTTGTGGAATTGGCAAAGTGATATTTGGTAGCCCATAGAGGGCTATGGCGAAAAAGGAAATATCCTTAGATGAAATCTGGAAAGCAGCTTTCTGAGAAACTGCTTAGTGTTCTGTTAATTCATCTCACAGAGTTACATCTGTATTTCGTGGATCACTTTGCTAGCCTTATTTCTGTGGAATCTGAGAACAGATATTTCGGATCCCTTTCAAGATTATAGGGCCAAAGGAATTATCCTGCAATAACAAAGAGAAAGAAGCTTTCTGAGAAACTTGCTTGTGTTCTGTGAAATCATCTCACAGTGTTACAGCTTTCCCCTCAAGAAGACTTTCGCTAAGACAATTCTTGTGGACTTGGCAAAGTGATATTTGGAAGCCCATAGAGGGCTATGGTGAAAAAGGAAATATCTTTAGATGAAATCTGGAAAGAAGCTTTCTGAGAAAGTGCTTAGTGTTCTGGTAATTCATCTCACAGAGTTACATCTGTATGTCGTGGATCCCTTTGCTAGCCTTATTTCTGTGGAATCTGAAAACAGATATTTCGGATCCCTTTGAAGACTACAGGGCCAAAGGAAATATCCTCCGATAACGAAGAGAGAGAAGCTTTCTGAGAAACTTCTTTGTGTTCTGTGAAATCATCTCACAGAGTTACAGCTTTCCCCTCAAGAAGCCTTTCGCTAAGACAGTTCTTGTGGAATTGGCAAAGTGATATTTGGAAGCCCATAGAGGGCTATGGTGAAAAAGGAAATATCCTCCGATGAAATCTGGAAAGAAGCTTTCTGAGAAACTGCTTAGTGTTCTCTTAATTCATCTCACAGAGTTACATCTGTATGTCGTGGATCTCTTTGCTAGCCTTTTTTCTGTGGAATCTGAGAACAGATATTTCGGATCCCTTTGAATACTACAGGGCCAAAGGAAATATCCTCCGATAACAAAGAGAAAGAAGCTTTCTGAGAAACTTCTTTCTGTTCTGTGAAATCATCTCACAGAGTTACAGCTTTCCCCTCAAGAAGCCTTTCGCTAGGACAGTTCTTGTGGAATTGGCAGAGTGATATTTGGAAGCCCATAGAGGGCTATGGTGAAAAAGGAAATATCCTCTGATGAAATCTGGAAAGAAGCTTTCTGAGAAACTGCTTAGTGTTCTGTTAATTCATCTCACCGAGTTACATCTGTATTTCGTGGATCTCTTTGCTAGCCTTATTTCTGTGGAATCTGAGAACAGATATTTCAGATCCCTTTGAAGACTATAGGGCCAAGGAAATATAGTCCGATAACAAAGAGAAAGAAGCTTTCTGAGAAACTTCTTTGTGTTCTGTGAAATCATCTCACAGAGTTACAGCTTTCCTCTCAAGAAACCTTTCGCTAAGACAGCTCTTGTGGAACTGGCAAAGTGATATTTGGAAGCCCTTAGATGACTATGGTGAAAAAGGAAATATCCTAAGATGAAATCTGGAAAGAAGCTTTCTGAGAAACTGCTTAGTGTTCTGTTAATTCATCTCACAGAGTTACATCTGTATTTCGGATCTCTTTGCTAGCCTTATTTCTGTGGAATGTGAGAACAGATATTTGGGATCCCATTGAAGACTATAGGGCCAAAGGAAATATCCTCCGATAACAAAGAGGAAGAAGCTTTCTGAGAAACTTCTTTGTGTTCTGTGAAATCATCTCACAGAGTTACAGCTTTCCCCCCAAGAAGCCTTTCGCTAAGACAGTTCTTGTAGAATTGGCAAAGTGATATTTGGAAGCCCATAGAGGGCTATGGTGAAAAAGAAAATATCCTCAGATGAAATCTGGAAAAAACTTTCTGAGAAACTGCTTAGTGGTTTGTTAATTCATCTCACAGAGTTACATCTGTATTTCCTGGATCTCTTTGCTAGCCTTATTTCTGTGGAATCTGAGAACAGACATTTCGGATCCCTTTGAAGACTATAGGGCCAAAGGAAATATCCTCCGATAACAAAGAGAAAGAAGCTTTCTGAGAAACTTCTTTGTGTTCTGTGGAATCATCCCACAGAGTTAAAGCTTTCCCTAGAAGAATCCTTTCGCTAAGACAGTTCTTGTGGAATTGGCAAAGTGATATTTGGTAGCCCATAGTGGGCGATGATGAAAAAGGAAATATCCTCAGATGAAATCTGGAAAGAAGCTTTCTGAGAAACTGCTTAGTGTTCTGTTAATTCATCTCACAGAGTTACATCTGAATTTCGTGGATCTCTTTGCTAACCTTATTTCTGTGGAATCTGAGCACAGATTTCGGATCTCTTTGAAGACTATAGGGCCAAAGGAAATATCCTCCGATAACAAAGAGAAAGAAGCTTTCTGAGAAACTTCTATGTGTTCTGTGAAATCATCTCACAGAGTTGCAGCTTTCCCCTCAACAAGCCTTTCGCTAAGACAGTTCTTGTGGAATTGGCAAAGTGATATTTGGAAGCCCATAGAGGGCTATGGTGAAAAAGGAAATATCCTCAGATGAAATCTGGAAAGAAGCTTTCTGAGAAACTGCTTAGTGGTTTGTTAATTCATCTCACAGAGTTACATCTGTATTTCGTGGATCTCTTTGCTAGCCTTATTTCTGTGGTATCTGAGAAAAGATATTTCGGATCCCTTTGAAGACTATAGGGCCAAAGGAAATATCCTCCGATAACAAAGAGAAAGACGCTTTCTGAGAAACTTCTTTGTGTTCCGTGAAATCATCTCACAGAGTTACAGCTTTCCCCTCAAGAAGCCTTTCGATAAGGCAGTTCTTGTGGAATTGGCAGAGTGATATTTGGAAGCCCATAGAGGGCTATGGTGAAAAAGGAAATATCCTCAGATAAAATCTGGAAAGAAGCTTTCTGAGAAACTGTTTAGGTTTCCGTTAATTCATCTCGCAGAGTTACATCTGTATTTCGTTGATCTCGTTGCTAGCCTTATTTCTGTGGAATCCGAGAACAGATATTTCGGATCCCTTTGAAGACTATAGGGCCAAGGGAAATATCCTCCGATAAGAAAGAGAAAGAAGCTTTCTGAGAAACTTCTTTGTGTTCTGTGAAATCATCTCACAGACTTACAGCTTTCCCCTTAAGAAGTCTTTCGCTAAGACAGTTCTTGTGTAATTGGCAAAGTGATATTTGGAAGCCCATAGAGGGCTATGGTGAAAAAGGAAATATCCTCCGATGAAATCTGGAAAGAAGCTTTCTGAGAAACTGCTTAGTGTTCTGTTAATTCATCTCACAGAGTTACATCTGTATTTCGTGGATCTCTTTGCTAGCCTTATTTCTGTGGAATCTGAGAACAGATATTTCTGATACCTTTGAAGACTATAGGGCCAAAGGAAATATCCTCCGATAACAAAGAGAAAGAAGCTTTCTGAGAAACTCCTATGTGTTCTGTGAAATCATCTCACAGAGTTGCAGCTTTCCCCTCAACAAGCCTTTCGCTAAGACAGTTCTTGTGGAATTGGCAAAGTGATATTTGGAAGACCATAGAGGGCTATGGTGAAAAAGGAAATATGCTCAGATGAAATCTGGAAAGAAGCTTTCTGAGAAAGTGCTTAGTGGTTTGTTAATTCATCTCACAGAGTTACATCTGTATTTCGTGGATCTCTTTGCTAGCCTTATTTCTGTGGTATCTGAGAACAGATATTTCGGATCCCTTTGAAGACTATAGGGCCAAAGGAAATATCCTCCGATAACAAAGAGAAAGACGCTTTCTTAGAAACTTCTTTGTGTTCCGTGAAATCATCTCACAGAGTTACAGCTTTCCCCTCAAGAAGCCTTTCGATAAGGAAGTTCTTGTGGAATTGGCAGAGTGATATTTGGAAGCCCATAGAGGGCTATGGTGAAAAAGGAAATATCCTCAGATAAAATCTGGAAAGAAGCTTTCTGAGAAACTGTTTACGTTTCCGTTAATTCATCTCGCAGAGTTACATCTGTATTTCGTTGATCTCGTTGCTAGCCTTATTTCTGTGTAATCTGAGAACAGATATTTCGGATCCCTTTGAAGACTATAGGGCCAAGGGAAATATCCTCCGATAAGAAAGAGAAAGAAGCTTTCTGAGAAACTTCTTTGTGTTCTGTGAAATCATCTCACAGACTTACAGCTTTCCCCTTAAGAAGCCTTTCGCTAAGACAGTTCTTGTGTAATTGGCAAAGTGATATTTGGAAGCCCATAGACGGCTATGGTGAAAAAGGAAATATCCTCCGATGAAATCTGGAAAGAAGCTTTCTGAGAAACTGCTTAGTGTTCTGTTAATTCAACTCACAGAGTTACATCTGTATTTCGTGGATCTCTTTGCTAGCCTTATTTCTGTGGAATCTGAGAACAGATATTTCGGATACCTTTGAAGACTATAGGGCCAAAGGAAATATCCTCCGATAACAAAGAGAAAGAAGCTTTCTGAGAAACTTCTATGTGTTCTGTGAAATCATCTCACAGAGTTGCAGCTTTCCCCTCAACAAGCCTTTCGCTAAGACAGTTCTTGTGGAATTGGCAAAGTGATATTTGGAAGCCCATAGAGGGCTATGGTGAAAAAGGAAATATCCTCAGATGAAATCTGGAAAGAAGCTTTCTGAGAAACTGCTTAGTGGTTTGTTAATTCATCTCACAGAGTTACATCTGTATTTCGTGGATCTCTTTGATAGCCTTATTTCTGTGGTATCTGAGAACAGATATTTCGGATCCCTTTGAAGACTATAGGGACAAAGGAAATATCCTCCGATAACAAAGAGAAAGACGCTTTCTGAGAAACTTCTTTGTGTTCCGTGAAATCATCTCACAGAGTTACAGCTTTCCCCTCAAGAAGCCTTTCGATAAGGAAGTTCTTGTGGAATTGGCAGAGTGATATTTGGAAGCCCATAGAGGGCTATGGTGAAAAAGGAAATATCCTCAGATAAAATCTGGAAAGAATCTTTCTGAGAAACTGTTTAGGTTTCCGTTAATTCATCTCGCAGAGTTACATCTGTATTTCGTTGATCTCGTTGCCAGCCTTATTTCTGTGTAATCTGAGAACAGATATTTCGGATCCCTTTGAAGACTGTAGGGCCAAGGGAAATATCCTCCGATAAGAAAGAGAAAGAAGCTTTCTGAGAAACTTCTTTGTGTTCTGTGAAATCATCTCACAGACTTACAGCTTTCCCCTCAAGAAGCCTTTCGCTAAGACAGTTCTTGTGTAATTGGCAAAGTGATATTTGGAAGCCCATAGACGGCTATGGTGAAAAAGGAAATATCCTCCGATGAAATCTGGAAAGAAGCTTTCTGAGAAACTGCTTAGTGTTCTGTTAATTCATCTCACAGAGTTACATCTGTATTTCGTGGATCTCTTTGCTAGCCTTATTTCTGTGGAATCTGAGAACAGATATTTCGGATACCTTTGAAGACTATAGGGCCAAAGGAAATATCCTCCGATAACAAAGAGAAAGAAGCTTTCTGAGAAACTTCTTTGTGTTCTGTGAAATCATCTCACAGAGTTACAGCTTTCCCCTCAAGAAGCCTTTCGCTAAGACAGCTCTTGTGGAATTGGCAAAGTGATATTTGGAAGCCCTTTGATGGCTATGGTGAAAAAGGAAATGTCCTCCGATGAAATCTGGAATGAAGCTTTCTGAGAAACTGCTTAGTGTTCTGTTAATTCATCTCACAGAGTTACATCTGTATTTCGTGGATCTCTTTGCTAGCCTTAATTCTGTGGAATGTGAGAACAGATATTTCGGATCCCCTTGAAGACTATAGGGCCAAAGGAAATATCCTCCGATAACAAAGAGAAAGAAGCTTTCTGAGAAACTTCTCTGTGTTCTGTGAAATCATCTCACAGAGTTACAGCTTTCCACTCAAGAAGCCTTTCGCTAAGACAGCTCTTGTGGAATTGGCAAAGTGATATTTGGAAGCCCTTAGAGGGCTATGGTGAAAAAGGAAATATCCTCCGATGAAATCTGGAAAGAAGCTTTCTGAGAAACTGCTTAGTGTTCTGTTAATTCATCGCGCAGAGTTACATCTGTATTTCGTGGATCTCTTTGCTAGCCTTATTTCTGTGGAATGTGAGAACAGATATTTCGTATCCCATTGAAGACTATAGGGCCAAAGGAAATATCCTCCGATAAGAAAGAGAAAGAAGCTTTCTGAGAAACTTCTTTGTGTTCTGTGAAATCATCTCACAGAGTTACAGCTTTCCCCTCAAGAAGCCTTTCGCTAAGAGAGTTCTTGTGGAATTGGGAAAGTTATATTTGGAAGCCCCTAGAGTGCTATGGTGAAAAAGGAAATATCCTCAGATGAAATCTGGAAAGAAGCTTTCTGAGAAACTGCTTAGTGTTCTGTTAATTCATCTCACAGAGTTACATCTGTATTTCGTGGATCTCTTTGCTAGCCTTATTTCTGTGGAATCTGAGAACAGATATTTCGGATCCCTTTGAAGACTATAGGGCCAAAGGAAATATCCTCCGATAACAAAGAGAAAGAAGCTTTCTGAGAAACTTCTTTGTGTTCTGTGAAATCATCTCACAGAGTTACAGCTTTCCCTAGAAGAAGCCTTTCACTAAGACAGTTCTTGTGGAATTGGCAAAGTGATATTTGGTAGCCCATAGAGGGCTATGGTGAAAAAGGAAATATCCTCAGTTGAAATCTGGAAAGAAGCTTTCTGAGAAACTGCTTAGTGTTCTGTTAATTCATCTCACAGAGTTACATCTGTATTTCGTGGATCTCTTTGCTAGCGTTATTTCTGTGGAATCTGAGAACAGATGTTTCGGATCCCTTTAAAGACTACAGGGCCAAAGGAAGTATCCTCCGATGACAAAGAGAAAGAAGCTTTCTGAGAAACTTCTTTGTGTCTGAGAAATCATCTCACAGAGTTACAGCTTTCCCCTCAAGAAGCCTTTCGCTAAGACAGTTCTTGTGGAAATGGCAAAGTGATATTTGGTAGCCCATAGAGGGCTATGGTCAAAAGGAAATATCCTCAGATGAAATCTGGAAAGCAGCTTTCTGAGAAACTGCTTCGTGTTCTGTTAATTCATCTCACAGAGTTACGTCTGTATTTCGTGGATCTCTTTGCTAGCCTTATTTCTGTGGAATCTGAAAACAGATATTTCGGATCCCTTTGAAGAGTATAGGGCCAAAGGAAATATCTTCCGATAACAAAGAGAAAGAAGCTTTCTGAGAAACTTCTTTGTGTTCTGTGAAATCATCTCACAGAGTTACAGCTTTCCCCTCAACAAGCCTTTCGCTAAGACAGTTCTTGTGGAATTGGCAAAGTGATATTTGGAAGCCCATAGAGGGCTATGATGAAAAAGGAAATATCCTCCGATGAAATCTGGAGAGAAGCTTTCTGAGAAACTGCTTAGTCTTCTGTTAATTCATCTCACAGAGTACCATCTGTATTTCGTGGATCTCATTGCTAGCCTTATTTCTGTGAAATCTGAGAACAGATATTTCGGATCCCTTTGAAGACTATAGGACCAAAGGAAATATCCTCTGAGAACAAAGAGAAAGAAGCTTTCTGAGAAACTTCTTTGTGTTCTGTGAAATCATCTCACAGAGTTACAGCTTTCCCCTCAAGAAGCCTTTCGCTAAGACAGTTCTTGTGGAATTGGCAAAGTGATATTGGGAAGCCCATAGAGGGCTATGGTGAAAAAGGAAATATCCTCAGATGAAATCTGGAAAGAAGCTCTCTGAGAAACTGCTTAGTGTTCTGTTAATTCATCTCACAGAGTTACATCTGTATTTCGTGGATCTCTTTGCTAGCCTTATTTCTGTGGAATCTGAGAACAGATATTTCGAATCCCTTCGAAGACTATAGGGAGAAAGGAAATATCCTCCGATAACAAAGAGAAAGAATCTTTCTGAGAAACTTCTTTGTGTTCTGTGAAATCATCTCACAGAGTTACAGATTTCCCTAGAAGAAGCCTTTCGCTAAGACAGTCCTTGTGGAATTGGCAAAGTGATATTTGTTAGCCCATAGAGGGCTATGGTGAAAAAGGAAATATCCTCAGATGAAATCTGGAAAGCAGCTTTCTGAGAAACTGCTTCGTGTTCTGTTAATTCATCACACAGAGTTACATCTGTATTTCGTGGATCTCTTTGCTAGCCTTATTTCTGTGGAATCTGAGAACAGATATTTCAGATCCCTTTAAAGACTATAGGGCCAAGGAAATATCCTCCGATAACAAAGAGAAAGAAGCTTTCTGAGAAACTTCTTTGGTTCTGTGAAATCATCTCACAGAGTTACAGCTTTCCCTTCAAGAAGCCTTTCGCTAAGACAGCTCTTGTGGAATTGGCAAAGTGATATTTGGAATCCCTTAGAGGGCTATGGTGAAAAAGGAAATATCCTCAGATGAAATCTGGAAAGAAGCTTTCTGAGAAACTGCTTAGTGTTCTGTTAATTCATCTCACAGAGTTACATTTGTATTTCGTGGATCTCTTTGCCAGCCTTATTTCTGTGGTATCTGAGAACAGATATTTCGGATCCCTTTGAAGACTATAGGGTCAAAGGAAATATTCTCCGATAACAAAGAGAAAGAAGCTTTCTGAGACAATTCTTTGTGTTCTGTGAAATCATCTCACAGAGTTACAGCTTTCCCGTCAAGAAGAATTTCGCTAAGACAGTTCTTGCGGAATTGGCAAAGTGATATTTGGAAGCCCATAGAGGGCTACGGTGAAAAAGGAAATATCCTCAGACGAAATCTGGAAAGAAGCTTTCTGAGAAACTGCTTAGTGTTCTGTTAATTCATCTCACAGAGTTACATCTGTATTTCGTGAATCTCTTTGCTAGCGTTATTTCTGTGGAATCTGAGAACAGATATTTCGGATCCCTTTGAATACTACAGGGCCAAAGGAAATATCCTCCGATAACAAAGAGAAAGAAGCTTTCTGAGAAACTTCTTTCTGTTCTGTGAAATCATCTCACAGAGTTACAGCTTTCCCCTCAAGAAGCCTTTCGCTAGGACAGTTCTTGTGGAATTGGCAGAGTGATATTTGGAAGACCATAGAGGGCTATGGTGAAAAAGGAAATATCCTCTGATGAAATCTGGAAAGAAGCTTTCTGAGAAACTGCTTAGTGTTCTGTTAATTCATCTCACCGAGTTACATCTGTATTTCGTGGATCTCTTTGCTAGCCTTATTTCTGTGGAATCTGAGAACAGATATTTCAGATCCCTTTGAAGACTATAGGGCCAAGGAAATATCCTCCGATAACAAAGAGAAAGAAGCTTTCTGAGAAACTTCTTTGTGTTCTGTGAAATCATCTCACAGAGTTACAGCTTTCCTCTCAAGAAACCTTTCGCTAAGACAGCTCTTGTGGAACTGGCAAAGTGATATTTGGATGCCCTTAGATGACTATGGTGAAAAAGGAAATATCCTCCGATGAAATCTGGAAAGAAGCTTTCTGAGAACCTGCTTAGTGTTCTGTTAATTCATCTCACAGAGTTACATCTGTATTTCGGATCTCTTTGCTAGCCTTATTTCTGTGGAATGTGAGAACAGATATTTGGGATCCCATTGAAGACTATAGGGCCAAAGGAAATATCCTCCGATAACAAAGAGGAAGAAGCTTTCTGAGAAACTTCTTTGTGTTCTGTGAAATCATCTCACAGAGTTACAGCTTTCCCCCCAAGAAGCCTTTCGCTAAGACAGTTCTTGTAGAATTGGCAAAGTGATATTTGGAAGCCCATAGAGGGCTATGGTGAAAAAGAAAATATCCTCAGATGAAATCTGGAAAAAACTTTCTGAGAAACTGCTTAGCGTTCTGTTAATTCATCTCACAGAGTTACATCTGTATTTCCTGGATCTCTTTGCTAGCCTTATTTCTGTGGAATCTGAGAACAGACATTTCGGATCCCTTTGAAGACTATAGGGCCAAAGGAAATATCCTCCGATAACAAAGAGAAAGAAGCTTTCTGAGAAACTTCTTTGTGTTCTGTGGAATCATCCCACAGAGTTAAAGCTTTCCCTAGAAGAATCCTTTCGCTAAGACAGTTCTTGTGGAATTGGCAAAGTGATATTTGGTAGCCCATAGTGGGCTATGATGAAAAAGGAAATATCCTCAGATGAAATCTGGAAAGAAGCTTTCTGAGAAACTGCTTAGTGTTCTGTTAATTCATCTCACAGAGTTACATCTGAATTTCGTGGATCTCTTTGCTAACCTTATTTCTGTGGAATCTGAGCACAGATTTCGGATCTCTTTGAAGACGATAGGGCCAAAGGAAATATCCTCCGATAACAAAGAGAAAGAAGCTTTCTGAGAAACTTCTATGTGTTCTGTGAAATCATCTCACAGAGTTGCAGCTTTCCCCTCAACAAGCCTTTCGCTAAGACAGTTCTTGTGGAATTGGCAAAGTGATATTTGGAAGCCGATAGAGGGCTATGGTGAAAAAGGAAATATCCTCAGATGAAATCTGTAAAGAAGCTTTCTGAGAAACTGCTTTGTGGTTTGTTAATTCATCTCACAGAGTTACATCTGTATTTCGTGGATCTCTTTGCTAGCCTTATTTCTGTGGTATCTGAGAAAAGATATTTCGGATCCCTTTGAAGACTATAGGGCCAAAGGAAATATCCTCCGATAACAAAGAGAAAGACGCTTTCTGAGAAACTTCTTTGTGTTCCGTGAAATCATCTCACAGAGTTACAGCTTTCCCCTCAAGAAGCCTTTCGATAAGGCAGTTCTTGTGGAATTGGCAGAGTGATATTTGGAAGCCCATAGAGGGCTATGGTGAAAAAGGAAATATCCTCAGATAAAATCTGGAAAGAAGCTTTCTGAGAAACTGTTTAGGTTTCCGTTAATTCATCTCGCAGAGTTACATCTGTATTTCGTTGATCTCGTTGCTAGCCTTATTTCTGTGGAATCCGAGAACAGATATTTCGGATCCCTTTGAAGACTATAGGGCCAAGGGAAATATCCTCCGATAAGAAAGAGAAAGAAGCTTTCTGAGAAACTTCTTTGTGTTCTGTGAAATCATCTCACAGACTTACAGCTTTCCCCTTAAGAAGCCTTTCGCTAAGACAGTTCTTGTGTAATTGGCAAAGTGATATTTGGAAGCCCATAGAGGGCTATGGTGAAAAAGGAAATATCCTCCGATGAAATCTGGAAAGAAGCTTTCTGAGAAACTGCTTAGTGTTCTGTTAATTCATCTCACAGAGTTACATCTGTATTTCGTGGATCTCTTTGCTAGCCTTATTTCTGTGGAATCTGAGAACAGATATTTCGGATACCTTTGAAGACTATAGGGCCAAAGGAAATATCCTCCGATAACAAAGAGAAAGAAGCTTTCTGAGAAACTTCTATGTGTTCTGTGAAATCATCTCACAGAGTTGCAGCTTTCCCCTCAACAAGCCTTTCGCTAAGACAGTTCTTGTGGAATTGGCAAAGTGATATTTGGAAGCCCATAGAGGGCTATGGTGAAAAAGGAAATATCCTCAGATGAAATCTGGAAAGAAGCTTTCTGAGAAACTGCTTAGTGGTTTGTTAATTCATCTCACAGAGTTACATCTGTATTTCGTGGATCTCTTTGCTAGCCTTATTTCTGTGGTATCTGAGAACAGATATTTCGGATCCCTTTGAAGACTATAGGGCCAAAGGAAATATCCTCCGATAACAAAGAGAAAGACGCTTTCTGAGAAACTTCTTTGTGTTCCGTGAAATCATCTCACAGAGTTACAGCTTTCCCCTCAAGAAGCCTTTCGATAAGGAAGTTCTTGTGGAATTGGCAGAGTGATATTTGGAAGCCCGTAGAGGGCTATGGTGAAAAAGGAAATATCCTCAGATAAAATCTGGAAAGAAGCTTTCTGAGAAACTGTTTAGGTTTCCGTTAATTCATCTCGCAGAGTTACATCTGTATTTCGTTGATCTCGTTGCTAGCCTTATTTCTGTGGAATCTGAGAACAGATATTTCGGATCCCTTTGAAGACTATAGGGCCAAGGGAAATATCCTCCGATAAGAAAGAGAAAGAAGCTTTCTGAGAAACTTCTTTGTGTTCTGTGAAATCATCTCACAGACTTAAAGCTTTCCCCTTAAGAAGCCTTTCGCTAAGACAGTTCTTGTGTAATTGGCAAAGTGATATTTGGAAGCCCATAGACGGCTATGGTGAAAAAGGAAATATCCTCCGATGAAATCTGGAAAGAAGCTTTCTGAGAAACTGCTTAGTGTTCTGTTAATTCATCTCACAGAGTTACATCTGTATTTCGTGGATCTCTTTGCTAGCCTTATTTCGGTGGAATCTGAGAACAGATATTTCGGATACCTTTGAAGACTATAGGGCCAAAGGAAATATCCTCCGATAACAAAGAGAAAGAAGCTTTCTGAGAAACTTCTTTGTGTTCTGTGAAATCATCTCACAGAGTTACAGCTTTCCCCTCAAGAAGCCTTTCGATAAGGCAGTTCTTGTGGAATTGGCAAAGTGATATTTGGAAGCCCTTAGAGGGCTATGGTGAAAAAGGAAATATCCTCCGATGAAATCTGGAAAGAAGCTTTCTGAGAAACTGCTTAGTGTTCTGTTAATTCATCGCGCAGAGTTACATCTGTATTTCGTGGATCTCTTTGCTAGCCTTATTTCTGTGGAATGTGAGAACAGATATTTCGTATCCCATTGAAGACTATAGGGCCAAAGGAAATATCCTCCGATAAGAAAGAGAAAGAAGCTTTCTGAGAAACTTCTTTGTGTTCTGTGAAATCATCTCACAGAGTTACAGCTTTCCCCTCAAGAAGCCTTTCGCTAAGAGAGTTCTTGTGGAATTGGGAAAGTTATATTTGGAAGCCCCAAGAGTGCTATGGTGAAAAAGGAAATATCCTCAGATGAAATCTGGAAAGAAGCTTTCTGAGAAACTGCTTAGTGTTCTGTTAATTCATCTCACAGAGTTACATCTGTATTTCGTGGATCTCTTTGCTAGCCTTATTTCTGTGGAATCTGAGAACAGATATTTCGGATCCCTTTGAAGACTATAGGGCCAAAGGAAATATCCTCCGATAACAAAGAGAAAGAAGCTTTCTGAGAAACTTCTTTGTGTTCTGTGAAATCATCTCACAGAGTTACAGCATTCCCCTCAACAAGCCTTTCGCTAAGACAGTTCTTGTGGAATTGGCAAAGTGATATTGGGAAGCCCATAGAGGGCTATGGTGAAAATGGAAATATCCTCAGATGAAAACTGGAAAGAAGCTTTATGAGAAACTGCTTAGTGTTCTGTTAATTCATCTCACAGAGTTACATCTGTATTTCGTGGATCTCTTTGCTATCCTTATTTCTGTGGAATCTGAGAAGAGATATTTCGGATCTCTTTGAAAACTATAGGGCCAAAGGAAATATCCTCCGATAACAAAGAGAAAGAAGCTTTCTGAGAAACTTCTTTGTGTTCTGTGAAATCCTCTCAAGGAGTTACAGCTTTCCCCTCAAGAAGCCTTTCGCTAAGACAGGTCTTTTGGAATTGGCAAAGTGATATTTGGAAGCCCATAGAGGGCTACGGTGAAAAAGGAAATATCCTCAGATGAAATCTGGAAAGAAGCTTTCTGAGAAACTGCTTAGTGTTCTGTTAATTCATCTCACAGAGTTACATCTGTATTTCGTGGATCTCTTTGCTAGCCTTATTTCTGTGGAATCTGAGAACAGATATTTCGGATCCCTTTGAAGACTATAGGGCCAAAGGAAATATCCTCCAATAACAAAGAGAAAGAAGCTTTGTGAGAAACTTCTTTGTGTTCTGTGAAATCACCTCACCGATTTACAGCTCTGCCCTCAAGAAGCCTTTCGCTAAGACAGTTCTTGTAGAATTGGCATAGTGATATATGGAATCCCCATGAGGGCTATGGTGAAAAAGGAAATAACCTCAGATGAAATCTGGAAAGAAGCTTTCTGAGAAACTGCTTAGTGTTCTGTTAATTCATCTCACAGAGTTACATCTGTATTTCGTGGATCTCTTTGCTACCCTTATTTCTGTGGAATCTGAGAACAGATATTTCGGATCCCTTTGAACACTACAGTTCCAAAGGAAATATCCTCCGATAACAAAGAGAAAGAAGCTTTCTGAGAAACTTCTTTGTGTTCAGTGAAATCATCTCACAGAGATACAGCTTTCCCTAGAAGAAGCCTTTCGCTAAGATAGTTCTTGTGGAATTGGCAAAGTGATATTTGGTAGCCCATAGAGGGCTAGGGTGAAAAAATAAATATCCTCAGTGAAATCCGGAAAGAAGCTTTCTGAGAAACTGCTTAGTCTTCTGTTAATTCATCTCACAGAGTTACATCTGTATTTCGTGGATCTCTTTGCTAACTTTAATTCTGTGGAATCTGAGAACAGATATTTCGGATCCATTGAAGACTATAGGGCCAAAGGAAATATCCTGCGATAACAAAGAGAAAGAAGCTTTCTGAGAAACTTTTTGTGTTCTGTGAAATCATCTCACAGAGTTACAGCTTTCCCTAGAAGAAGCCTTTCGCTAAGACAGTTCTTGTGGAATTGGCAAAGTGATATTTGGAAGCCCATAGAGGGCTACGGTGAAAAACGAAATATCCTCAGATGAAATCTGGAAAGAAGCTTTCTGAGAAACTGCTTAGTGTTCTGTTAATTCATCTCACAGAGTTACATCTGTATTCCGTGGATCTCCTTGCTAGCCTTATTTCTGAGGAATCTGAGGACAGATATTTCTGATCCCTTTGAAGACTATAGGGCCAAAAGAAATATTCTCCGATAACAAAGAGAAAGAAGCTTTCTGAGAAACTTCTTTGTGTTCTGTGAAATCATCTCACAGAATTACAGCTTTCCCGTCAAGAAGAATTTCGCCAAGACAGTTCTTGTGGAATTAGCAAAGAGATATTTGGAAGCCCATAGAGGGCTATGGTGAAAAAGGAAATATCCTCAGATGAAATCTGGAAAGAAGCTTTCTGAGAAACTGCTTAGTGTTCTGTTAATTCATCTCACAGAGTTACATCTGTATTTCGTGGATCTCCTTGCTAGCGTTATTTCTGTGGAATCTGAGAACAGATATTTCGGATCCCTTTGAAGACTACAGGGCCAAAAGAAATATCCTCCGATAACAAAGAGAAAGAAGCTTTCTGGGAAACTTCTTTCTGTTCTGTGAAATCATCTCACAGAGTTACAGCTTTCCCCTCAAGAAGCCTTTCGCTAGGACAGTTCTTGTGGAATTGGCAGAGTGATATTTGGAAGCCCATAGAGGGCTATGGTGAAAAAGGAAATATCCTCTGATGAAATCTGGAAAGAAGCTTTCTGAGAAACTGCTTAGTGTTCTGTTAATTCATCTCACCGAGTTACATCTGTATTTCGTGGATCTCTTTGCTAGCCTTATTTCTGTGGAATCTGAGAACAGATATTTCAGATCCCTTTGAAGACTATAGGGCCAAGGAAATATCCTCCGATAACAAAGAGAAAGAAGCTTTCTGAGAAACTTCTTTGTGTTCTGTGAAATCATCTCACAGAGTTACAGCTTTCCTCTCAAGAAACCTTTCGCTAAGACAGCTCTTGTGGAACTGGCAAAGTGATATTTGGATGCCCTTAGATGACTATGGTGAAAAAGGAAATATCCTCCGATGAAATCTGGAAAGAAGCTTTCTGAGAACCTGCTTAGTGTTCTGTTAATTCATCTCACAGAGTTACATCTGTATTTCGGATCTCTTTGCTAGCCTTATTTCTGTGGAATGTGAGAACAGATATTTGGGATCCCATTGAAGACTATAGGGCCAAAGGAAATATCCTCCGATAACAAAGAGGAAGAAGCTTTCTGAGAAACTTCTTTGTGTTCTGTGAAATCATCTCACAGAGTTACAGCTTTCCCCCCAAGAAGCCTTTCGCTAAGACAGTTCTTGTAGAATTGGCAAAGTGATATTTGGAAGCCCATAGAGGGCTATGGTGAAAAAGAAAATATCCTCAGATGAAATCTGGAAAAAACTTTCTGAGAAACTGCTTAGCGTTCTGTTAATTCATCTCACAGAGTTACATCTGTATTTCCTGGATCTCTTTGCTAGCCTTATTTCTGTGGAATCTGAGAACAGACATTTCGGATCCCTTTGAAGACTATAGGGCCAAAGGAAATATCCTCCGATAACAAAGAGAAAGAAGCTTTCTGAGAAACTTCTTTGTGTTCTGTGGAATCATCCCACAGAGTTAAAGCTTTCCCTAGAAGAATCCTTTCGCTAAGACAGTTCTTGTGGAATTGGCAAAGTGATATTTGGTAGCCCATAGTGGGCTATGATGAAAAAGGAAATATCCTCAGATGAAATCTGGAAAGAAGCTTTCTGAGAAACTGCTTAGTGTTCTGTTAATTCATCTCACAGAGTTACATCTGAATTTCGTGGATCTCTTTGCTAACCTTATTTCTGTGGAATCTGAGCACAGATTTCGGATCTCTTTGAAGACGATAGGGCCAAAGGAAATATCCTCCGATAACAAAGAGAAAGAAGCTTTCTGAGAAACTTCTATGTGTTCTGTGAAATCATCTCACAGAGTTGCAGCTTTCCCCTCAACAAGCCTTTCGCTAAGACAGTTCTTGTGGAATTGGCAAAGTGATATTTGGAAGCCCATAGAGGGCTATGGTGAAAAAGGAAATATCCTCAGATGAAATCTGGAAAGAAGCTTTCTGAGAAACTGCTTTGTGGTTTGTTAATTCATCTCACAGAGTTACATCTGTATTTCGTGGATCTCTTTGCTAGCCTTATTTCTGTGGTATCTGAGAAAAGATATTTCGGATCCCTTTGAAGACTATAGGGCCAAAGGAAATATCCTCCGATAACAAAGAGAAAGACGCTTTCTGAGAAACTTCTTTGTGTTCCGTGAAATCATCTCACAGAGTTACAGCTTTCCCCTCAAGAAGCCTTTCGATAAGGCAGTTCTTGTGGAATTGGCAGAGTGATATTTGGAAGCCCATAGAGGGCTATGGTGAAAAAGGAAATATCCTCAGATAAAATCTGGAAAGAAGCTTTCTGAGAAACTGTTTAGGTTTCCGTTAATTCATCTCGCAGAGTTACATCTGTATTTCGTTGATCTCGTTGCTAGCCTTATTTCTGTGGAATCCGAGAACAGATATTTCGGATCCCTTTGAAGACTATAGGGCCAAGGGAAATATCCTCCGATAAGAAAGAGAAAGAAGCTTTCTGAGAAACTTCTTTGTGTTCTGTGAAATCATCTCACAGACTTACAGCTTTCCCCTTAAGAAGCCTTTCGCTAAGACAGTTCTTGTGTAATTGGCAAAGTGATATTTGGAAGCCCATAGAGGGCTATGGTGAAAAAGGAAATATCCTCCGATGAAATCTGGAAAGAAGCTTTCTGAGAAACTGCTTAGTGTTCTGTTAATTCATCTCACAGAGTTACATCTGTATTTCGTGGATCTCTTTGCTAGCCTTATTTCTGTGGAATCTGAGAACAGATATTTCGGATACCTTTGAAGACTATAGGGCCAAAGGAAATATCCTCCGATAACAAAGAGAAAGAAGCTTTCTGAGAAACTTCTATGTGTTCTGTGAAATCATCTCACAGAGTTGCAGCTTTCCCCTCAACAAGCCTTTCGCTAAGACAGTTCTTGTGGAATTGGCAAAGTGATATTTGGAAGCCCATAGAGGGCTATGGTGAAAAAGGAAATATCCTCAGATGAAATCTGGAAAGAAGCTTTCTGAGAAACTGCTTAGTGGTTTGTTAATTCATCTCACAGAGTTACATCTGTATTTCGTGGATCTCTTTGCTAGCCTTATTTCTGTGGTATCTGAGAACAGATATTTCGGATCCCTTTGAAGACTATAGGGCCAAAGGAAATATCCTCCGATAACAAAGAGAAAGACGCTTTCTGAGAAACTTCTTTGTGTTCCGTGAAATCATCTCACAGAGTTACAGCTTTCCCCTCAAGAAGCCTTTCGATAAGGAAGTTCTTGTGGAATTGGCAGAGTGATATTTGGAAGCCCGTAGAGGGCTATGGTGAAAAAGGAAATATCCTCAGATAAAATCTGGAAAGAAGCTTTCTGAGAAACTGTTTAGGTTTCCGTTAATTCATCTCGCAGAGTTACATCTGTATTTCGTTGATCTCGTTGCTAGCCTTATTTCTGTGGAATCTGAGAACAGATATTTCGGATCCCTTTGAAGACTATAGGGCCAAGGGAAATATCCTCCGATAAGAAAGAGAAAGAAGCTTTCTGAGAAACTTCTTTGTGTTCTGTGAAATCATCTCACAGACTTAAAGCTTTCCCCTTAAGAAGCCTTTCGCTAAGACAGTTCTTGTGTAATTGGCAAAGTGATATTTGGAAGCCCATAGACGGCTATGGTGAAAAAGGAAATATCCTCCGATGAAATCTGGAAAGAAGCTTTCTGAGAAACTGCTTAGTGTTCTGTTAATTCATCTCACAGAGTTACATCTGTATTTCGTGGATCTCTTTGCTAGCCTTATTTCGGTGGAATCTGAGAACAGATATTTCGGATACCTTTGAAGACTATAGGGCCAAAGGAAATATCCTCCGATAACAAAGAGAAAGAAGCTTTCTGAGAAACTTCTTTGTGTTCTGTGAAATCATCTCACAGAGTTACAGCTTTCCCCTCAAGAAGCCTTTCGATAAGGCAGTTCTTGTGGAATTGGCAAAGTGATATTTGGAAGCCCTTAGAGGGCTATGGTGAAAAAGGAAATATCCTCCGATGAAATCTGGAAAGAAGCTTTCTGAGAAACTGCTTAGTGTTCTGTTAATTCATCGCGCAGAGTTACATCTGTATTTCGTGGATCTCTTTGCTAGCCTTATTTCTGTGGAATGTGAGAACAGATATTTCGTATCCCATTGAAGACTATAGGGCCAAAGGAAATATCCTCCGATAAGAAAGAGAAAGAAGCTTTCTGAGAAACTTCTTTGTGTTCTGTGAAATCATCTCACAGAGTTACAGCTTTCCCCTCAAGAAGCCTTTCGCTAAGAGAGTTCTTGTGGAATTGGGAAAGTTATATTTGGAAGCCCCAAGAGTGCTATGGTGAAAAAGGAAATATCCTCAGATGAAATCTGGAAAGAAGCTTTCTGAGAAACTGCTTAGTGTTCTGTTAATTCATCTCACAGAGTTACATCTGTATTTCGTGGATCTCTTTGCTAGCCTTATTTCTGTGGAATCTGAGAACAGATATTTCGGATCCCTTTGAAGACTATAGGGCCAAAGGAAATATCCTCCGATAACAAAGAGAAAGAAGCTTTCTGAGAAACTTCTTTGTGTTCTGTGAAATCATCTCACAGAGTTACAGCATTCCCCTCAACAAGCCTTTCGCTAAGACAGTTCTTGTGGAATTGGCAAAGTGATATTGGGAAGCCCATAGAGGGCTATGGTGAAAATGGAAATATCCTCAGATGAAAACTGGAAAGAAGCTTTATGAGAAACTGCTTAGTGTTCTGTTAATTCATCTCACAGAGTTACATCTGTATTTCGTGGATCTCTTTGCTATCCTTATTTCTGTGGAATCTGAGAAGAGATATTTCGGATCTCTTTGAAAACTATAGGGCCAAAGGAAATATCCTCCGATAACAAAGAGAAAGAAGCTTTCTGAGAAACTTCTTTGTGTTCTGTGAAATCCTCTCAAGGAGTTACAGCTTTCCCCTCAAGAAGCCTTTCGCTAAGACAGGTCTTTTGGAATTGGCAAAGTGATATTTGGAAGCCCATAGAGGGCTACGGTGAAAAAGGAAATATCCTCAGATGAAATCTGGAAAGAAGCTTTCTGAGAAACTGCTTAGTGTTCTGTTAATTCATCTCACAGAGTTACATCTGTATTTCGTGGATCTCTTTGCTAGCCTTATTTCTGTGGAATCTGAGAACAGATATTTCGGATCCCTTTGAAGACTATAGGGCCAAAGGAAATATCCTCCAATAACAAAGAGAAAGAAGCTTTGTGAGAAACTTCTTTGTGTTCTGTGAAATCACCTCACCGATTTACAGCTCTGCCCTCAAGAAGCCTTTCGCTAAGACAGTTCTTGTAGAATTGGCATAGTGATATATGGAATCCCCATGAGGGCTATGGTGAAAAAGGAAATAACCTCAGATGAAATCTGGAAAGAAGCTTTCTGAGAAACTGCTTAGTGTTCTGTTAATTCATCTCACAGAGTTACATCTGTATTTCGTGGATCTCTTTGCTACCCTTATTTCTGTGGAATCTGAGAACAGATATTTCGGATCCCTTTGAACACTACAGTTCCAAAGGAAATATCCTCCGATAACAAAGAGAAAGAAGCTTTCTGAGAAACTTCTTTGTGTTCAGTGAAATCATCTCACAGAGATACAGCTTTCCCTAGAAGAAGCCTTTCGCTAAGATAGTTCTTGTGGAATTGGCAAAGTGATATTTGGTAGCCCATAGAGGGCTAGGGTGAAAAAATAAATATCCTCAGTGAAATCCGGAAAGAAGCTTTCTGAGAAACTGCTTAGTCTTCTGTTAATTCATCTCACAGAGTTACATCTGTATTTCGTGGATCTCTTTGCTAACTTTAATTCTGTGGAATCTGAGAACAGATATTTCGGATCCATTGAAGACTATAGGGCCAAAGGAAATATCCTGCGATAACAAAGAGAAAGAAGCTTTCTGAGAAACTTTTTGTGTTCTGTGAAATCATCTCACAGAGTTACAGCTTTCCCTAGAAGAAGCCTTTCGCTAAGACAGTTCTTGTGGAATTGGCAAAGTGATATTTGGAAGCCCATAGAGGGCTACGGTGAAAAAGGAAATATCCTCAGATGAAATCTGGAAAGAAGCTTTCTGAGAAACTGCTTAGTGTTCTGTTAATTCATCTCACAGAGTTACATCTGTATTCCGTGGATCTCCTTGCTAGCCTTATTTCTGAGGAATCTGAGGACAGATATTTCTGATCCCTTTGAAGACTATAGGGCCAAAAGAAATATTCTCCGATAACAAAGAGAAAGAAGCTTTCTGAGAAACTTCTTTGTGTTCTGTGAAATCATCTCACAGAATTACAGCTTTCCCGTCAAGAAGAATTTCGCCAAGACAGTTCTTGTGGAATTAGCAAAGAGATATTTGGAAGCCCATAGAGGGCTATGGTGAAAAAGGAAATATCCTCAGATGAAATCTGGAAAGAAGCTTTCTGAGAAACTGCTTAGTGTTCTGTTAATTCATCTCACAGAGTTACATCTGTATTTCGTGGATCTCCTTGCTAGCGTTATTTCTGTGGAATCTGAGAACAGATATTTCGGATCCCTTTGAAGACTACAGGGCCAAAAGAAATATCCTCCGATAACAAAGAGAAAGAAGCTTTCTGGGAAACTTCTTTGTGTTCTGTGAAATCATCTCACAGAGTTACAGCTTTCCCCTCAAGAAGCCTTTCGCTAAGACAGTTCTTGTGGAAATGGCAAAGTGATATTTGGTAGCCCATAGAGGGCTATGGTGAATAGGAAATATCCTCAGATGAAATCTGGAAAGCAGCTTTCTGAGAAACTGCTTAGTGTTCTGTTAATTCATCTCACAGCGTTACATCTGTATTTCGTAGATCTCTTTGCTAGCGATATTTCTGTGGAATCTGAGAACAGATATTTCGGATCCCTTTGAAGACTATAGGGTCAAAGGAAATATCTTCCGATAACAAAGAGAAAGAAGCTTTCTGAGAAACTTCTTTGTGTTCTGTGAAATCATCTCACATAGTTACAGCTTTCCCCTCAAAAAGCCTTTCGCTAAGACAGTTCTTGTGGAATTGGCAAAGTGATATTTGGAAGCCCATAGAGGGCTATGGTGAAAAAGGAAATATCCTCCGATGAAATCTGGAAAGAAGCTTTCTGAGAAACTGCTTAGTGTTCTGTTAATTCATCTCACCGAGTTACATCTGTATTTCGTGGATCTCTTTGCTAGCCTTATTTCTGTGGAATCTGAGAACAGATATTTCAGATCCCATAGAAGACTATAGGGCCAAGGAAATATCCTCCGATAACAAAGAGAAAGAAGCTTTCTGAGAAACTTCTTTGTGTTCTGTGAAATCATCTCACAGAGTTACAGCTGTCCTCTCAAGAAACCTTTCGCTAAGACAGCTCTTGTGGAACTGGCAAAGTGATATTTGGAAGCCCTTAGATGACTATGGTGAAAAAGGAAATATCCTCCGATGAAATCTGGAAAGAAGCTTTCTGAGAACCTGCTTAGTGTTCTGTTAATTCATCTCACAGAGTTACATCTGTATTTCGGATCTCTTTGCTAGCCTTATTTCTGTGGAATGTGAAAACAGATATTTGGGATCCCATTGAAGACTATAGGGCCAAAGGAAATATCCTCCGATAACAAAGAGGAAGAAGCTTTCTGAGAAACTTCTTTGTGTTCTGTGAAATCATCTCACAGAGTTACAGCTTTCCCCCCAAGAAGCCTTTCGCTAAGACAGTTCTTGTAGAATTGGCAAAGTGAT
Organism: Macaca mulatta; assembly: GCF_049350105.2. NCBI lineage: Eukaryota > Metazoa > Chordata > Mammalia > Primates > Cercopithecidae > Macaca > Macaca mulatta. The sequence continues at coordinate 26,482,096 of NC_133420.1, forward strand.
ATTTGGAAGCCCATAGAGGGCTATGGTGATAAAGAAAATATCCTCAGATGAAATCTGGAAAAAACTTTCTGAGAAACTGCTTAGCGTTCTGTTAATTCATCTCACAGAGTTACATCTGTTTTTCCTGGATCTCTTTGCTAGCCTTATTTCTGTGGAATCTGAGAACAGACATTTCGGATCCCTTTGAAGACTATAGGGCCAAAGGAAATATCCTCCGATAACAAAGAGAAAGAAGCTTTCTGAGAAACTTCTTTGTGTTCTGTGGAATCATCCCACAGAGTTAAAGCTTTCCCTAGAAGAATCCTTTCGCTAAGACAGTTCTTGTGGAATTGGCAAAGTGATATTTGGTAGCCCATAGTGGGCTATGATGAAAAAGGAAATATCCTCAGATGAAATCTGGAAAGAAGCTTTCTGAGAAACTGCTTAGTGTTCTGTTAATTCATCTCACAGAGTTACATCTGAATTTCGTGGATCTCTTTGCTAACCTTATTTCTGTGGAATCTGAGCACAGATTTCGGATCTCTTTGAAGACGATAGGGCCAAAGGAAATATCCTCCGATAACAAAGAGAAAGAAGCTTTCTGAGAAACTTCTATGTGTTCTGTGAAATCATCTCACAGAGTTGCAGCTTTCCCCTCAACAAGCCTTTCGCTAAGACAGTTCTTGTGGAATTGGCAAAGTGATATTTGGAAGCCCATAGAGGGCTATGGTGAAAAAGGAAATATCCTCAGATGAAATCTGGAAAGAAGCTTTCTGAGAAACTGCTTTGTGGTTTGTTAATTCATCTCACAGAGTTACATCTGTATTTTGTGGATCTCTTTGCTAGCCTTATTTCTGTGGTATCTGAGAAAAGATATTTCGGATCCCTTTGAAGACTATAGGGCCAAAGGAAATATCCTCCGATAACAAAGAGAAAGACGCTTTCTAAGAAACTTCTTTGTGTTCCGTGAAATCATCTCACAGAGTTACAGCTTTCCCCTCAAGAATCCTTTCGATAAGGAAGTTCTTGTGGAATTGGCAGAGTGATATTTGGAAGCCCATAGAGGCCTATGGTGAAAAAGGAAATATCCTCAGATAAAATCTGGAAAGAAGCTTTCTGAGAAACTGTTTAGGTTTCCGTTAATTCATCTCGCAGAGTTACATCTGTATTTCGTTGATCTCGTTGCTAGCCTTATTTCTGTGGAATCCGAGAACAGATATTTCGGATCCCTTTGAAGACTATAGGGCCAAGGGAAATATCCTCCGATAAGAAAGAGAAAGAAGCTTTCTGAGAAACTTCTTTGTGTTCTGTGAAATCATCTCACAGACTTACAGCTTTCCCCTTAAGAAGCCTTTCGCTAAGACAGTTCTTGTGTAATTGGCAAAGTGATATTTGGAAGCCCATAGAGGGCTATGGTGAAAAAGGAAATATCCTCCGATGAAATCTGGAAAGAAGCTTTCTGAGAAACTGCTTAGTGTTCTGTTAATTCATCTCACAGAGTTACATCTGTATTTCGTGGATCTCTTTGCTAGCCTTATTTCTGTGGAATCTGAGAACAGATATTTCGGATACCTTTGAAGACTATAGGGCCAAAGGAAATATCCTCCGATAACAAAGAGAAAGAAGCTTTCTGAGAAACTTCTATGTGTTCTGTGAAATCATCTCACAGAGTTGCAGCTTTCCCCTCAACAAGCCTTTCGCTAAGACAGTTCTTGTGGAATTGGCAAAGTGATATTTGAAAGCCCATAGAGGGCTATGGTGAAAAAGGAAATATCCTCAGATGAAATCTGGAAAGAAGCTTTCTGAGAAACTGCTTAGTGGTTTGTTAATTCATCTCACAGAGTTACATCTGTATTTCGTGGATCTCTTTGCTAGCCTTATTTCTGTGGTATCTGAGAACAGATATTTCGGATCCCTTTGAAGACTATAGGGCCAAAGGAAATATCCTCCGATAACAAAGAGAAAGACGCTTTCTGAGAAACTTCTTTGTGTTCCGTGAAATCATCTCACAGAGTTACAGCTTTCCCCTCAAGAAGCCTTTCGATAAGGAAGTTCTTGTGGAATTGGCAGAGTGATATTTGGAAGCCCATAGAGGGCTATGGTGAAAAAGGAAATATCCTCAGATAAAATCTGGAAAGAAGCTTTCTGAGAAACTGTTTAGGTTTCCGTTAATTCATCTCGCAGAGTTACATCTGTATTTCGTTGATCTCGTTGCTAGCCTTATTTCTGTGGAATCTGAGAACAGATATTTCAGATCCCTTTGAAGACTATAGGGCCAAGGGAAATATCCTCCGATAAGAAAGAGAAAGAAGCTTTCTGAGAAACTTCTTTGTGTTCTGTGAAATCATCTCACAGACTTACAGCTTTCCCCTTAAGAAGCCTTTCGCTAAGACAGTTCTTGTGTAATTGGCAAAGTGATATTTGGAAGCCCATAGACGGCTATGGTGAAAAAGGAAATATCCTCCGATGAAATCTGGAAAGAAGCTTTCTGAGAAACTGCTTAGTGTTCTGTTAATTCATCTCACAGAGTTACATCTGTATTTCGTGGATCTCTTTGCTAGCCTTATTGCGGTGGAATCTGAGAACAGATATTTCGGATACCTTGAAGACTATAGGGCCAAAGGAAATATCCTCCGATAACAAAGAGAAAGAAGCTTTCTGAGAAACTTCTTTGTGTTCTGTGAAATCATCTCACAGAGTTACAGCTTTCCCCTCAAGAAGCCTTTCGCTAAGACAGCTCTTGTGGAATTGGCAAAGTGATATTTGGAAGCCCTTTGATGGCTATGGTGAAAAAGGAAATGTCCTCCGATGAAATCTGGAATGAAGCTTTCTGAGAAACTGCTTAGTGTTCTGTTAATTCATCTCACAGAGTTACATCTGTATTTCGTGGATCTTTTTGCTAGCCTTATTTCTGTGGAATCTGAGAACAGATATTTTGGATCCCTTTGAAGACTATAGGGCCAAAGGAAATATCGTCCGATAACAAAGAGAAAGAAGCTTTCTGAGAAACTTCTTTGTGTTCTGTGAAATCATCTCACAGAGTTACAGCTTTCCCCTCAAGAAGCCTTTCGATAAGACAATTATTGTGGAATTGGCAAAGTGATATTGGGAAGCCCATATAGGGCTATGCTGAAAAAGGAAATATCCTCAGATGAAATCTGGAAAGAAGCTTTCTGAGAAACTGCTTAGTGTTCTGTTAATTCATCTCACAGAGTTACATCTGTATTTCGTGGATCTCTTTGCTAGCCTTATTTCTGTGGAATCTGAGAACAGATATTTCGGATCCCTTTGAAGACTATGGGGCCAAAGGAAATATCCTCCGATAAAAGAGAAAGAAGCTTTCTGAGAAACTTCTTTGTGTTCTGTGAAATCATCTCAAAGAGTTACAGCTTTCCCCTCAAGAAGCCTTTCGCTAGGACAGTTCTTGTGGAATTGGCAGAGTGATAATTGAAGCACCTAGAGGGCTATGGTGAAAAATTAAATATCCTCAGATGAAATCTGGAAAGAAGCTTTCTGAGAAACTGCTTAGTGTTCTGTTAATTCATCTCACAGAGTTACATCTGTATTTCGTGGATCTCTTTGCTAGCCTTTTTTCTGTGGAATCTGAGAACAGATATTTCAGATCCCTTTGAAGATTATAGGGCCAAGGAAATATCCTCCGATAACAAAGAGAAAGAAGCTTTCTGAGAAACTTCTTTGTGTTCTGTGAAATCATCTCACAGAGTTACAGCTTTCCCCTCAAGAAGCCTTTCGCTAAGACAGCTCTTGTGGAATTGGCAAAGTGATATTTGGAAGCCCTTAGAGGGCTATGGTGAAAAAGGAAATATCCTCCGATGAAATCTGGAAAGAAGCTTTCTGAGAAACTGTTTAGTGTTCTCTTAATTCATCTCACAGAGTTACATCTGAATTTCGTGGATCTCTTTGCTAGCCTTATTTCTGTGGAATCTGAGAACAGATATTTCGGATCCATTTGAAGACTATAGGGCCAAAGGAAATATCCTCCGAGAACAAAGAGAAAGAAGCTTTCTGAGAAACTTCTTTGTGTTCTGTGAAATCATCTCACAGAGTTACAGCTTTCCCCTCAAGAAGCCTTTCGCTAAGACAGTTCTTGTGGAATTGCAAAGTGATATATGGAAGCCCCTAGAGACTATGGTGAAAAAGGAAATATCCTCAGATGAAATCTGTAAAGAAGCTTTCTGAGAAACTGCTTAGTGTTCTGTTAATTCATCTCACAGCGTTACGTCTGTATTTCGTGGATCTCTTTGCTAGCCTTATTTCTGTGGAATCTGAGAACAGATATTTCGGATCCCTTTGAAGACTATAGGGTCAAAGTAAATATCCTCTGAGAACAAAGTGAAAGAAGCTTTCTGAGAAACTTCTTTGTGTTCTGTGACATCATCTCACAGAGTTACAGCTTTCCCCTCAAGAAGCCTTTCGCTAAGACAGTTCTTGTGGAATTGGCAAAGTGATATTGGGAAGCCCATAGAGGGCTATGGAGAAAAAGGAAATATCCTCAGATGAAATCTGGAAAGAAGCTCTCTGAGAAACTGCTTAGTGTTCTGTTAATTCATCTCACAGAGTTACATCTGTATTTCGTGGATCTCTTTGCTAGCCTTTTTTCTGTGGAATCTGAGAACAGATATTTCGAATCCCTTTGAAGACTATAGGGCCAAAGGAAATATCCTCCGATAACAAAGAGAAAGAAGCTTTCTGAGAAACTTCTTTGTGTTCTGTGAAATAATCTCACAGAGTTACAGATTTCCCTAGGAGAAGCCTTTCGCTAAGATAGTTCTTGTGGAATTGGCAAAGTGATATTTGGTAGCCGATAGAGGGCTATGGTGAAAAAGGAAATATCCTCAGATGAAATCTGGAAAGCAGCTTTCTGAGAAACTTCTTCGTGTTCTGTTAATTCATCTCACAGAGTTACATCTGTATTTCGTGGATCTCTTTGCTAGCCTTATTTCTGTGGAATCTGAGAACAGACATTTCGGATCCCTTTGAACACTATAGGGCCCAGGGAAATATCTTCCAATAACAAAGAGAAAGAAGCTTTCTGAGAAACTTCTTTGTGTTCTGTGGAATCATCTCACAGAATTACAGCTTTCCCATCAAGAAGCCTTTCGCTAAGACAGTTCTTGTGAAATTGGCAAAGTGATATTTGGAAGCCCATAGAGGGCTATGGTGAAAAAGGAAATATCCTCCGATGAAATCTGGAAAGAAGCTTTCTGAGAAAATGCTTAGTGTTCTGTTAATTCATCTCACAGCGTTACATCTGTATTTCGTAGATCTCTTTGCTAGCCTTATTTCTGTGGAATCTGAGAACAGATATTTCGGATCCCTTTGAAGACTATAGGGACAAAGGAAATATCCTCCGATAACAAAGAGAAAGAAGCTTTCTGAGAAACTTCTTTGTGTTCTGTGACATCATCTCACAGAGTTACAGCTTTCCACTCAAGAAGCCTTTCGCTAAGACAGTTCTTGTGGAATTGGCAAAGTGATATTTGGTAGCCGATAGAGGGCTATGGTGAAAAAGGAAATATCCTCAGATGAAATCTGGAAAGCAGCTTTCTGATAAACTGCTTCGTGTTTTGTTAATTCATCTCACAGAGTTACATCTGTATTTCGTGGATCTCTTTGCTAGCCTTATTTCTGTGGATCTGAGAACAGATATTTCGGATACCTTTGAAGACTACAGGGCCAAGGGAAATATCTTCCAATAACAAAGAGAAAGAAGCTTTCTGTGAAACTTCTTTGTGTTCTGTGAAATCATCTCAAAGATTTACAGCTTTCCCCTCAAGAAGCCTTTCGCTAGGACAGTTCTGGTGGAATTGGCATAGTGATATCTGGAAGCCTCTAGAGGGCTATGGTGAAAAAGGAAATATGCTCAGATGAAATCTGGAAAGAAGCTTTCTGAGAAACTGCTTAGTGTTCTGTTAATTCATCTCACAGAGTTACATGTGTATTTCGTGGATCTCCTTGCTAGCCTTATTTCTGTGGAATCTGAGAACAGATATTTACGATCCCTTTGAAGATTATAGGGCCAAGGAAATATCCTCCGATAACAAAGAGAAAGAAGCTTTCTGAGAAACTTCTTTGTGTTCTGTGAAATCATCTCACAGAGTTACAGCTTTCCCCTCAAGAAGCCTTTCGCTAAGACAGTTCTTGTGGAATTGGCAAAGAGATATTTGGAAGCCCCTAGAGGGCTATGGTGAAAAAGGAAATATCCTCCGATGAAATCTGGAAAGAAGCTTTCTGAGAAACTGCTTAGTGTTCTGTTAATTCATCTCACAGAGTTACATCTGTATTTCGTGGATCTCTTTGCTAGCCTTATTTCTGTGGCATCTGAGAACAGATATTTCGGATCCCTTTGAAGACTATAGTGCCAAAGGAAATATCCTCCGATAACAAAGAGAAAGAAGCTTTCTGAGAAACTTCTTTGTGTTCTGTGAAATCATCTCACAGATTTACAGCTTTACCCTCAAGAAGCCTTTCGCTAAGACAGTTCTTGTGGAATTGCAAAGTGATATATGGAAGCCCCTAGAGGACTATGGTGAAAAAGGAAATATCCTCAGATGAAATCTGGAAAGAAGCTTTCTGAGAAACTGCTTAGTGTTCTGTTAATTCATCTCACAGAGTTCCATCTGTATTACGAGGATCTCTTTGCTAACCTTATTTCTGTGGAATCTGAGAACAGATATTTCGGATCCCTTGGAAGACTACAGGGCCAAAGTAAATATCCTCTGAGAACAAAGAGAAAGAAGCTTTCTGAGAAACTTCTTTGTGTTCTGTGAAATCATCTCACAGAGTTACAGCTTTCCCCTCAAGAAGCCTTTCGCTAAGACAGTTCTTGTGGAATTGGCAAAGTGATATTGCGAAGCCCATAGAGGGCTACGGTGAAAAAGGACATATCCTCAGATGAAATCTGGAAAGAAGCTCTCTGAGAAACTGCTTAGTGTTCTGTTAATTCATCTCACAGAGTTACATCTGTATTTCGTGGATCTCTTTGCTAGCCTTTTTTCTGTGGAATCTGAGAACAGATATTTCGAATCCCGTTGAAGACTATAGGGCCAAAGGAAATATCCTCCGATAACAAAGAGAAAGAAGCTTTCTGAGAAACTTCTTAGTGTACTGTGAAATCATCTCACAGAGTTACAGATTTCTCTAGAAGAAGCCTTTCGCTAAGACAGTTCTTGTGGAATTGGCAAATTGATATTGGGAAGCCCATATAGGGCTATGGTGAAAAAGGAAATATCCTCAGATGAAATCTGGAAAGAAGCTTTCTGAGAAACTGCTTAGTGTTCTGTTAATTCTTCTCACAGAGTTACATCTGTATTTCGTGGATCTCTTTGCTAGCCTTATTTCTGTGGAATCTGGGAACAGATATTTCGGATCCCTTTGAAGAATATAGGGCCAAAGGAAATATCCTCCAATAACAAAGAGAAAGAAGCTTTCTGAGAAACTTCTTTGTGTTCTGTGAAATCATCTCAAAGAGTTACAGCTTTCCCCTCAAGAAACCTTTCGCTAGGACAGTTCTTGTGGAATTGGCAGAGTGATATTTGGAAGCCCCTAGAGGGCTATGGTGAAAAAGGAAATATCCTCAGATGAAATCTGGAAAGAAGCTTTCTGAGAAACTCCTTAGTGTTCTGTTAATTCATCTCACAGAGTTACATCTGTATTTCGTGGATCTCTTTGCTAGCCATATTTCTGTGGAGTCTGAGAACAGATATTTCAGATCCCTTTGAAGATTATAGGGCCAAGGAAATATCCTCCGATAACAAAGAGAAAGAAGCTTTCTGAGAAACTTCTTTGTGTTCTGTGAAATCATCTCACAGAGTTACAACTTTCCCCTCAAGAAGCCTTTCGCTAAGACAGCTCTTGTGGAATTGGCAAAGTGATATTTGGAAGCCCATAGAGGGCTATGGTGAAAAAGGAAATATCCTCCGATGAAATCTGGAAAGAAGCTTTCTGAGAAACTGCTTAGTGTTCTCTTAATTCATCTCACAGAGTTACATTTGTATTTCGTGGATCTCTTTGCTAGCCTTATTTTTGTGGAATCTGAGAACAGATATTTCGGATCCCTTGGAAGACTATAGGGCCAAAGGAAATATCCTCCGATAACAAAGAGAAAGAAGCTTTCTGAGAAACTTCTTTGTGTTCTGTGAAATCATCTCACAGAGTTACAGCTTTCCCTCAAGAAGCCCTTCGCTAAGACAGTTCTTGTGGAATTGGCAAAAGTGATATTTGGAAGCCCATAGAGGGCTATGGTGAAAAAGGAAATATCCTCAGATGAAATCTGGAAAAAGCTTTCTGAGAAACTGCTTAGTGTTCTGTTAATTCATCTCACAGAGTTACATCTGTATTTCGTGGATCTCTTTGCTCGCCTTATTTCTGTGGAATCTGAGAACACATATTTCGGATCCCTTTGAAGACTATAGGGCCAAAGGAAATATCTTCCGATAACAAAGAGAAAGAAGCTTTCTGAGAAACTTCTTTGTGTTCTGTGAAATCATCTCACAGAGTTACAGCTTTCCCCTCAAGAAGTCTTTCGCTAAGACAGTTCCTGTGGAATTGGCAAAGTGATATTTGGAAGCACATAGAGGGCTATGGTGACAAAGGAAATATCCTCAGATGAAATCTGGAAAGAAGCTTTCTGAGAAACTGCTTAGTGTTCTGTTAATTCATCTCACAGAGTTACTTACATCTGTATTTCGTGGATCTCTTTGCTAGCCTTATTTCTGTGGAATCTGAGAACAGATATTTCGGATCCCTTTGAAGACTATAGGGCCAAAGGAAATATCCTCCGATAACAAAGAGAAAGAAGCTTTCTGAGAAACTTCTTTGTGTTCTGTGAAATCATCTCACAGAGTTCCAGCTTTCCATAGAAGAAGCGTTTCGCTAAGACAGTTCTTGTGGAATTGGCAAATTTATATTGGGAAGCCCATATAGGGCTATGGTGAAAAAGGAAATATCCTCAGATGAAATCTGGAAAGAAGCTTTCTGAGAAACGGCTTAGTGTTCTGTTAATTCATCTCACAGAGTTACATCTGTATTTCGTGGATCTCTTTGCTAGCCTTATTTCTGTGGAATCTGAGAACAGATATTTCGGATCCCTTTGAAGAATATAGGGCCAAAGGAAATATCCTCCGATAACATAGAGAAAGAAGCTTTCTGAGAAACTTCTTTGTGTTCTGTGAAATCATCTTAAAGAGTTACAGCTTTCCCCTCAAGAAGCCTTTCGCTAGGACAGTTCTTGTGGAATTGGCAGAGTGATATTTGGAAGCCCCCAGAGGGCTATGGTGAAAAAGGAAATATTCTCAGATGAAATCTGGAAAGAAGCTTTCTGAGAAACTCCTTAGTGTTCTGTTATTTCATCTCACAGAGTTACATCTGTATTTCGTGGATCTCTTTGCTAGCCATATTTCTGTGGAGTCTGAGAACAGATATTTCAGATCCCTTTGAAGATTATAGGGCCAAGGAAATATCCTCCGATAACAAAGAGAAAGAATCTTTCTGAGAAACTTCTTTGTGTTCTGTGAAATCATCTCACAGACTTACAGCTTTCCCCTCAAGAAGCCTTTCGCTAAGACAGCTCTTGTGGAATTGGCAAAGTGATATTTGGAAGCCCATAGAGGGCTATGGTGAAAAAGGAAATATCCTCCGATGAAATCTGGAAAGAAGCTTTCTGAGAAACTGGTTAGTGTTCTCTTAATTCATCTCACAGAGTTACATCTGCATTTCGTGGATCTCTTTGCTAGCCTTATTTTTGTGGAATCTGAGAACAGATATTTCGGATCCCTTTGAAGACTATAGGGCCAAAGGAAATATCCTCCGATAACAAAGAGAAAGAAGCTTTTTGAGAAACTTCTTTGTGTTCTGTGAAATCATCTCACAGAGTTACAGCTTTCCCTCAAGAAGCCCTTCGCTAAGACAGTTCTTGTGGAATTGGCAAAAGTGATATTTGGAAGCCCATAGAGGGCTACGGTGAAAAAGGAAATATCTTCAGATGAAACCTGGAAAAAGCTTTCTGAGAAACTGCTTAGTGTTCTTTAATTCATCTCACAGAGTTACATCTGTATTTCGTGGATCTCTTTGCTAGCCTTATTTCTGTGGAATCTGAGAACAGATATTTCGGATCCCTTTGAAGACTATGGGGCCAAAGGAAATATCCTCCGATAAAAGAGAAAGAAGCTTTCTGAGAAACTTCTTTGTGTTCTGTGAAATCATCTCAAAGAGTTACAGCTTTCCCCTCAAGAAGCCTTTCGCTAGGACAGTTCTTGTGGAATTGGCAGAGTGATAATTGAAGCACCTAGAGGGCTATGGTGAAAAATTAAATATCCTCAGATGAAATCTGGAAAGAAGCTTTCTGAGAAACTGCTTAGTGTTCTGTTAATTCATCTCACAGAGTTACATCTGTATTTCGTGGATCTCTTTGCTAGCCTTTTTTCTGTGGAATCTGAGAACAGATATTTCAGATCCCTTTGAAGATTATAGGGCCAAGGAAATATCCTCCGATAACAAAGAGAAAGAAGCTTTCTGAGAAACTTCTTTGTGTTCTGTGAAATCATCTCACAGAGTTACAGCTTTCCCCTCAAGAAGCCTTTCGCTAAGACAGCTCTTGTGGAATTGGCAAAGTGATATTTGGAAGCCCTTAGAGGGCTATGGTGAAAAAGGAAATATCCTCCGATGAAATCTGGAAAGAAGCTTTCTGAGAAACTGTTTAGTGTTCTCTTAATTCATCTCACAGAGTTACATCTGAATTTCGTGGATCTCTTTGCTAGCCTTATTTCTGTGGAATCTGAGAACAGATATTTCGGATCCATTTGAAGACTATAGGGCCAAAGGAAATATCCTCCGAGAACAAAGAGAAAGAAGCTTTCTGAGAAACTTCTTTGTGTTCTGTGAAATCATCTCACAGAGTTACAGCTTTCCCCTCAAGAAGCCTTTCGCTAAGACAGTTCTTGTGGAATTGCAAAGTGATATATGGAAGCCCCTAGAGACTATGGTGAAAAAGGAAATATCCTCAGATGAAATCTGTAAAGAAGCTTTCTGAGAAACTGCTTAGTGTTCTGTTAATTCATCTCACAGCGTTACGTCTGTATTTCGTGGATCTCTTTGCTAGCCTTATTTCTGTGGAATCTGAGAACAGATATTTCGGATCCCTTTGAAGACTATAGGGTCAAAGTAAATATCCTCTGAGAACAAAGTGAAAGAAGCTTTCTGAGAAACTTCTTTGTGTTCTGTGACATCATCTCACAGAGTTACAGCTTTCCCCTCAAGAAGCCTTTCGCTAAGACAGTTCTTGTGGAATTGGCAAAGTGATATTGGGAAGCCCATAGAGGGCTATGGAGAAAAAGGAAATATCCTCAGATGAAATCTGGAAAGAAGCTCTCTGAGAAACTGCTTAGTGTTCTGTTAATTCATCTCACAGAGTTACATCTGTATTTCGTGGATCTCTTTGCTAGCCTTTTTTCTGTGGAATCTGAGAACAGATATTTCGAATCCCTTTGAAGACTATAGGGCCAAAGGAAATATCCTCCGATAACAAAGAGAAAGAAGCTTTCTGAGAAACTTCTTTGTGTTCTGTGAAATAATCTCACAGAGTTACAGATTTCCCTAGGAGAAGCCTTTCGCTAAGATAGTTCTTGTGGAATTGGCAAAGTGATATTTGGTAGCCGATAGAGGGCTATGGTGAAAAAGGAAATATCCTCAGATGAAATCTGGAAAGCAGCTTTCTGAGAAACTTCTTCGTGTTCTGTTAATTCATCTCACAGAGTTACATCTGTATTTCGTGGATCTCTTTGCTAGCCTTATTTCTGTGGAATCTGAGAACAGACATTTCGGATCCCTTTGAACACTATAGGGCCCAGGGAAATATCTTCCAATAACAAAGAGAAAGAAGCTTTCTGAGAAACTTCTTTGTGTTCTGTGGAATCATCTCACAGAATTACAGCTTTCCCATCAAGAAGCCTTTCGCTAAGACAGTTCTTGTGAAATTGGCAAAGTGATATTTGGAAGCCCATAGAGGGCTATGGTGAAAAAGGAAATATCCTCCGATGAAATCTGGAAAGAAGCTTTCTGAGAAAATGCTTAGTGTTCTGTTAATTCATCTCACAGCGTTACATCTGTATTTCGTAGATCTCTTTGCTAGCCTTATTTCTGTGGAATCTGAGAACAGATATTTCGGATCCCTTTGAAGACTATAGGGACAAAGGAAATATCCTCCGATAACAAAGAGAAAGAAGCTTTCTGAGAAACTTCTTTGTGTTCTGTGACATCATCTCACAGAGTTACAGCTTTCCACTCAAGAAGCCTTTCGCTAAGACAGTTCTTGTGGAATTGGCAAAGTGATATTTGGTAGCCGATAGAGGGCTATGGTGAAAAAGGAAATATCCTCAGATGAAATCTGGAAAGCAGCTTTCTGATAAACTGCTTCGTGTTTTGTTAATTCATCTCACAGAGTTACATCTGTATTTCGTGGATCTCTTTGCTAGCCTTATTTCTGTGGATCTGAGAACAGATATTTCGGATACCTTTGAAGACTACAGGGCCAAGGGAAATATCTTCCAATAACAAAGAGAAAGAAGCTTTCTGTGAAACTTCTTTGTGTTCTGTGAAATCATCTCAAAGATTTACAGCTTTCCCCTCAAGAAGCCTTTCGCTAGGACAGTTCTGGTGGAATTGGCATAGTGATATCTGGAAGCCTCTAGAGGGCTATGGTGAAAAAGGAAATATGCTCAGATGAAATCTGGAAAGAAGCTTTCTGAGAAACTGCTTAGTGTTCTGTTAATTCATCTCACAGAGTTACATGTGTATTTCGTGGATCTCCTTGCTAGCCTTATTTCTGTGGAATCTGAGAACAGATATTTACGATCCCTTTGAAGATTATAGGGCCAAGGAAATATCCTCCGATAACAAAGAGAAAGAAGCTTTCTGAGAAACTTCTTTGTGTTCTGTGAAATCATCTCACAGAGTTACAGCTTTCCCCTCAAGAAGCCTTTCGCTAAGACAGTTCTTGTGGAATTGGCAAAGAGATATTTGGAAGCCCCTAGAGGGCTATGGTGAAAAAGGAAATATCCTCCGATGAAATCTGGAAAGAAGCTTTCTGAGAAACTGCTTAGTGTTCTGTTAATTCATCTCACAGAGTTACATCTGTATTTCGTGGATCTCTTTGCTAGCCTTATTTCTGTGGCATCTGAGAACAGATATTTCGGATCCCTTTGAAGACTATAGTGCCAAAGGAAATATCCTCCGATAACAAAGAGAAAGAAGCTTTCTGAGAAACTTCTTTGTGTTCTGTGAAATCATCTCACAGATTTACAGCTTTACCCTCAAGAAGCCTTTCGCTAAGACAGTTCTTGTGGAATTGCAAAGTGATATATGGAAGCCCCTAGAGGACTATGGTGAAAAAGGAAATATCCTCAGATGAAATCTGGAAAGAAGCTTTCTGAGAAACTGCTTAGTGTTCTGTTAATTCATCTCACAGAGTTCCATCTGTATTACGAGGATCTCTTTGCTAACCTTATTTCTGTGGAATCTGAGAACAGATATTTCGGATCCCTTGGAAGACTACAGGGCCAAAGTAAATATCCTCTGAGAACAAAGAGAAAGAAGCTTTCTGAGAAACTTCTTTGTGTTCTGTGAAATCATCTCACAGAGTTACAGCTTTCCCCTCAAGAAGCCTTTCGCTAAGACAGTTCTTGTGGAATTGGCAAAGTGATATTGCGAAGCCCATAGAGGGCTACGGTGAAAAAGGACATATCCTCAGATGAAATCTGGAAAGAAGCTCTCTGAGAAACTGCTTAGTGTTCTGTTAATTCATCTCACAGAGTTACATCTGTATTTCGTGGATCTCTTTGCTAGCCTTTTTTCTGTGGAATCTGAGAACAGATATTTCGAATCCCGTTGAAGACTATAGGGCCAAAGGAAATATCCTCCGATAACAAAGAGAAAGAAGCTTTCTGAGAAACTTCTTAGTGTACTGTGAAATCATCTCACAGAGTTACAGATTTCTCTAGAAGAAGCCTTTCGCTAAGACAGTTCTTGTGGAATTGGCAAATTGATATTGGGAAGCCCATATAGGGCTATGGTGAAAAAGGAAATATCCTCAGATGAAATCTGGAAAGAAGCTTTCTGAGAAACTGCTTAGTGTTCTGTTAATTCTTCTCACAGAGTTACATCTGTATTTCGTGGATCTCTTTGCTAGCCTTATTTCTGTGGAATCTGGGAACAGATATTTCGGATCCCTTTGAAGAATATAGGGCCAAAGGAAATATCCTCCAATAACAAAGAGAAAGAAGCTTTCTGAGAAACTTCTTTGTGTTCTGTGAAATCATCTCAAAGAGTTACAGCTTTCCCCTCAAGAAACCTTTCGCTAGGACAGTTCTTGTGGAATTGGCAGAGTGATATTTGGAAGCCCCTAGAGGGCTATGGTGAAAAAGGAAATATCCTCAGATGAAATCTGGAAAGAAGCTTTCTGAGAAACTCCTTAGTGTTCTGTTAATTCATCTCACAGAGTTACATCTGTATTTCGTGGATCTCTTTGCTAGCCATATTTCTGTGGAGTCTGAGAACAGATATTTCAGATCCCTTTGAAGATTATAGGGCCAAGGAAATATCCTCCGATAACAAAGAGAAAGAAGCTTTCTGAGAAACTTCTTTGTGTTCTGTGAAATCATCTCACAGAGTTACAACTTTCCCCTCAAGAAGCCTTTCGCTAAGACAGCTCTTGTGGAATTGGCAAAGTGATATTTGGAAGCCCATAGAGGGCTATGGTGAAAAAGGAAATATCCTCCGATGAAATCTGGAAAGAAGCTTTCTGAGAAACTGCTTAGTGTTCTCTTAATTCATCTCACAGAGTTACATTTGTATTTCGTGGATCTCTTTGCTAGCCTTATTTTTGTGGAATCTGAGAACAGATATTTCGGATCCCTTGGAAGACTATAGGGCCAAAGGAAATATCCTCCGATAACAAAGAGAAAGAAGCTTTCTGAGAAACTTCTTTGTGTTCTGTGAAATCATCTCACAGAGTTACAGCTTTCCCTCAAGAAGCCCTTCGCTAAGACAGTTCTTGTGGAATTGGCAAAAGTGATATTTGGAAGCCCATAGAGGGCTATGGTGAAAAAGGAAATATCCTCAGATGAAATCTGGAAAAAGCTTTCTGAGAAACTGCTTAGTGTTCTGTTAATTCATCTCACAGAGTTACATCTGTATTTCGTGGATCTCTTTGCTCGCCTTATTTCTGTGGAATCTGAGAACACATATTTCGGATCCCTTTGAAGACTATAGGGCCAAAGGAAATATCTTCCGATAACAAAGAGAAAGAAGCTTTCTGAGAAACTTCTTTGTGTTCTGTGAAATCATCTCACAGAGTTACAGCTTTCCCCTCAAGAAGTCTTTCGCTAAGACAGTTCCTGTGGAATTGGCAAAGTGATATTTGGAAGCACATAGAGGGCTATGGTGACAAAGGAAATATCCTCAGATGAAATCTGGAAAGAAGCTTTCTGAGAAACTGCTTAGTGTTCTGTTAATTCATCTCACAGAGTTACTTACATCTGTATTTCGTGGATCTCTTTGCTAGCCTTATTTCTGTGGAATCTGAGAACAGATATTTCGGATCCCTTTGAAGACTATAGGGCCAAAGGAAATATCCTCCGATAACAAAGAGAAAGAAGCTTTCTGAGAAACTTCTTTGTGTTCTGTGAAATCATCTCACAGAGTTCCAGCTTTCCATAGAAGAAGCGTTTCGCTAAGACAGTTCTTGTGGAATTGGCAAATTTATATTGGGAAGCCCATATAGGGCTATGGTGAAAAAGGAAATATCCTCAGATGAAATCTGGAAAGAAGCTTTCTGAGAAACGGCTTAGTGTTCTGTTAATTCATCTCACAGAGTTACATCTGTATTTCGTGGATCTCTTTGCTAGCCTTATTTCTGTGGAATCTGAGAACAGATATTTCGGATCCCTTTGAAGAATATAGGGCCAAAGGAAATATCCTCCGATAACATAGAGAAAGAAGCTTTCTGAGAAACTTCTTTGTGTTCTGTGAAATCATCTTAAAGAGTTACAGCTTTCCCCTCAAGAAGCCTTTCGCTAGGACAGTTCTTGTGGAATTGGCAGAGTGATATTTGGAAGCCCCCAGAGGGCTATGGTGAAAAAGGAAATATTCTCAGATGAAATCTGGAAAGAAGCTTTCTGAGAAACTCCTTAGTGTTCTGTTATTTCATCTCACAGAGTTACATCTGTATTTCGTGGATCTCTTTGCTAGCCATATTTCTGTGGAGTCTGAGAACAGATATTTCAGATCCCTTTGAAGATTATAGGGCCAAGGAAATATCCTCCGATAACAAAGAGAAAGAATCTTTCTGAGAAACTTCTTTGTGTTCTGTGAAATCATCTCACAGACTTACAGCTTTCCCCTCAAGAAGCCTTTCGCTAAGACAGCTCTTGTGGAATTGGCAAAGTGATATTTGGAAGCCCATAGAGGGCTATGGTGAAAAAGGAAATATCCTCCGATGAAATCTGGAAAGAAGCTTTCTGAGAAACTGGTTAGTGTTCTCTTAATTCATCTCACAGAGTTACATCTGCATTTCGTGGATCTCTTTGCTAGCCTTATTTTTGTGGAATCTGAGAACAGATATTTCGGATCCCTTTGAAGACTATAGGGCCAAAGGAAATATCCTCCGATAACAAAGAGAAAGAAGCTTTTTGAGAAACTTCTTTGTGTTCTGTGAAATCATCTCACAGAGTTACAGCTTTCCCTCAAGAAGCCCTTCGCTAAGACAGTTCTTGTGGAATTGGCAAAAGTGATATTTGGAAGCCCATAGAGGGCTACGGTGAAAAAGGAAATATCTTCAGATGAAACCTGGAAAAAGCTTTCTGAGAAACTGCTTAGTGTTCTGTTAATTCATCTCACAGAGTTACATCTGTATTTCGTGGATCTCTTTGCTAGCCTTATTTCTGTGGAATCTGAGAACAGATATTTCGGATCCCTTTGAAGACAATAGGGCCAAATTAAATATCCTCCGATAACAAAGAGAAAGAAGCTTTCTGAGAAACTTCTTTGTGTTCTCTGAAATCATCTCACAGAGTTACAGATTTCCCTAGAAGAAGCCTTTCGCTAAGACAGTTCTTTTGGAATTGGCAAAGTGATATTTGGTAGCCCATAGAGGGCTATGGTGAAAAGGGAAATATCCTGAGATGAAATCTGGAAAACAGCTTTCTGAGAAACTGCTTCGTGTTCTGTTAATTCATCTCACAGAGTTACATCTGTATTTCGTGCATCTCTTTCCTAGCCTTATTTCTGTGGAATCTGAGAACAGATATTTCGGATCCCTTTG
Source organism: Macaca mulatta (assembly GCF_049350105.2). Taxonomy (NCBI): domain Eukaryota; kingdom Metazoa; phylum Chordata; class Mammalia; order Primates; family Cercopithecidae; genus Macaca; species Macaca mulatta. The sequence continues at coordinate 26,499,410 of NC_133420.1, forward strand.
AAGACTATAGGGCCAAGAGAAATATCTTCCGATAACAAAGAGAAAGAAGCTTTCTGAGAAACTTCTTTGTGTTCTGTGAAATCATCTCACAGAGTTACAGCCTTCCGTAGAAGAAGCCTTTCGCTAAGACAGTTCTTGTGGAATTGGCAAAGTGATATTGGGAAGCCCTTATAGGGCTATGGTGAAAAAGGAAATATCCTCAGATGAAATCTGGAAAGAAGCTCTCTGAGAAACTGCTTAGTGTTCTGTTAATTAATCTCACAGAGTTACATCTGTATTTCGTGGATCTCTTTGCTAGCCTTTTTTCTGTGGAATCTGAGAACAGATATTTCGAATCCCTTTGAAGACTATAGGGCCAAAGGAAATATCCTCCGATAAAGAAGAGAAAGAAGCTTTCTGAGAAACTTCTTAGTGTTCTGTGAAATCATCTCACAGAGTTACAGCTTTCACCTCAAGGAGCCTTTCGCTAAGACAGTTCTTGTGTAATTGGCAAAGTGATATTTGGAAGCCCATAGAAGGCTATGGTGAAAAAGGAAATATCCTCCGATGAAATCTGGAAAGAAGCTTTCTGAGAAACTGCTTAGTGTTCTGGTAATTCATCTCACAGAGTTATATCTGTATTTCGTTTATCTCTTTGCTAGCCTTATTTCTGTGGAATCTGAGAACAGATATTTCGGATCCCTTTGAAGACTAAAGGACCAAAGGAAATATCCTCCGATAACAAAGAGAAAGAAGCTTTCTGAGAAACTTCTTTGTGTTCTGTGAAATCATCTCAAAGAGTTACAGCTTTCGCCTCAAGAAGCCTTTCGCTAGGACAGTTCTTGTGGAATTGGCAGAGTGATATTTGGAAGCCCCTAGAGGGCTATGGTGAAAAAGGAAATATCCTCAGATGAAATCTGGAAAGAAGCTTTCTGAGAAACTGCTTACTGTTCTGTTAATTCATCTCACAGTGTTACATCTGTATTTCGTGGATCTCTTTGCTAGCCTTATTTCTGTGGAATCTGAGAACAGATATTTCGGATCCCTTTGAAGACTATAGGGCCAAAGGTAATATCCTCCGATAACAAAGAGAAAGAAGCTTTCTGAGAAACTTCTTTGTGTTCTGTGAAATCATCTCACAGAGTTACAGCTTTCCCTAGAAGAAGCCTTTCGCTAAGACAGTTCTTGTGGAATTGGCAAATTGATATTTGGAAGCCCATAGAGGGCTATGGTGAAAAAGGAAATATCCTCAGATGAAATCTGGAAAGAAGCTTTCTGAGAAACTGCTTAGTGTTCTGTTAATTCATCTCACAGAGTTACATCTGTATTTCGTGGATCTCTTTGCTAGCCTTATTTCTGTGGAATCTGAGAACAGATATTTCGGATCCCTTTGAAGAATATAGGGCCAAAGGAAATATCCTCCGATAACAAAGAGAAAGAAGCTTTCTGAGAAACTTCTTTGTGTTCTGTGAAATCATCTCAAAGAGTTACAGCTTTCCCCTCAAGAAGCCTTTCGCTAGGACAGTTCTTGTGGAATTGGCAGAGTGATATTTGGAAGCCCCTAGAGGGCTATGGTGAAAAAGGAAATATCCTCAGATGAAATCTGGAAAGAAGCTTTCTGAGAAACTGCTTAGTGTTCTGTTAATTCATCTCACAGTGTTACATCTGTATTTCGTGGATCTCTTTGCTAGCCTTATTTCTGTGGAATCTGAGAACAGATATTGCGAATCCCTTTGAAGACTATAGGGCCAAAGGAAATATCCTCCGATAACAAAGATAAAGAAGCTTTCTGAGAAACTTCTTTGTGTTCTCTGAAATCATCTCACAGAGTTACAGATTTCCCTAGAAGAAGCCTTTCGCTAAGACAGTTCTTTTGGAATTGGCAAAGTGATATTTGGTAGCCCATAGAGGGCTATGGTGAAAAAGGAAATATCCTGAGATGAAATCTGGAAAACAGCTTTCTGAGAAACTGCTTCGTGTTCTGTTAATTCATCTCACAGAGTTACATCTGTATTTCGTGCATCTCTTTGCTAGCCTTATTTCTGTGTAATCTGAGAACAGATATTTCGGATCCCTTTGAAGACTATAGGGCCAAGGGAAATATCTTCCGATAACAAAGAGAAAGAAGCTTTCTGAGAAACTTCTTTGTGTTCTGTGAAATCATCTCACAGAGTTACAGCTTTCCCCTCAAGAAGCGTTTCGCTAAGACAGTTCTTGTGGAATTGGCAAAGTGATATTTCGAAGCCCATAGAGGGCTATGGTGAAAAAGGAAATATCCTCAGATGAAATCTGGAAAGAAGCTTTCTGAGAAACTGCTTAGTGTTCTGTTAATTCATCTCACAGAGTTACATCTGTATTTCGTGGATCTCTTTGCTAGCCTTATTTCTGTGGAATCTGAGAACAGATATTTCGGATCCCTTTGAAGACTATAGGGCCAAAGGAAATATCCTCCGATAACAAAGAGAAAGAAGCTTTCTGAGAAACTTCTTTGTGTTCTGTGAAATCATCTCACAGAGTTACTGATTTCCCTAGAAGAAGCCTTTCGCTAAGACAGTTCTTTTGGAATTGGCAAAGTGATATTTGGTAGCCCATAGAGGGCTATGGTGAAAAAGGAAATATCCTGAGATGAAATCTGGAAAACAGCTTTCTGAGAAACTGCTTCGTGTTCTGTTAATTCATCTCACAGAGTTACATCTGTATTTCGTGGATCTCTTTGCTGGCCTTATTTCTGTGGAATCTGAGAACAGATATTTCGGATCCCTTTGAAGACTATAGGGCCAGGAGAAATATCTTCCGATAACAAAGAGAAAGAAGGTTTCTGAGAAACTTCTTTGTGTTCTGTAAAATCATCTCACAGAGTTACAGCTTTCCCCTCAAGAAGCGTTTCGCTAAGACAGTTCTTGTGGAATTGGCAAAGTGATATTTGGAAGCCCTTAGAGGGCTATGGTGAAAAAGGAAATATCCTCAGATGAAATCTGGAAAGAAGCTTTCTGAGAAACTGCTTAGTGTTCTGTTAATTCATCTCACAGAGTTACATCTGTATTTCGTGGATCTCTTTGCTAGCCTTATTTCTGTGGAATCTGAGAACAGATATTTCGGATCCCTTTGAAGACTATAGGGCCAAAGGAAATATCCTCCGATAACAAAGAGAAGGAAGCTTTCTGAGAAACTTCTTTGTGTTCTGTGAAATCATCTCACAGAGTTACAGCTTTCCCTAGAAGAAGCCTTTCGCTAAGACAGTTCTTGTGGAATTGGCAAAGTGATAAGGGAAGCCCTTATAGGGCTATGGTGAAACAGGAAATATCCTCAGATGAAATCTGGAAAGAAGCTTTCTGAGAAACTGCTTAGTGTTCTGTTAATTCATCTCACAGAGTTACATCTGTATTTCGTGGATGTCTTTGCTAGCCTTATTTCTGTGGAATCTGAGAACAGATATTTCGGATCCCTTTGAAGAATATAGGGCCAAAGGAAATATCCTCCGATAACAAAGAGAAAGAAGCTTTCTGAGAAACTTCTTTGTGTTCTGTGAAATCATCTCAAAGAGTTACAGCTTTCCCCTCAAGAAGCCTTTCGCTAGGACAGTTCTTGTGGAATTGGCAGAGTGATATTTTGAAGCCCCTAGAGGGCTATGGTGAAAAAGGAAATATCCTCAGATGAAATCTGGAAAGAAGCTTTCTGAGAAACTGCTTAGTGTTCTGTTAATTCATCTCACAGTTTTACATCTGTATTTCGTGGATCTCTTTGCTAGCCTTATTTCTGTGGAATCTGAGAACCGATATTGCGAATCCCTTTGAAGACTATAGGGCCAAAGGAAATATCCTCCGAAAACAAAGAGAAAGAAGCTTTCTGAGAAACTTCTTTGTGTTCTCTGAAATCATCTCACAGAGTTACAGATTTCCCTAGAAGAAGCCTTTCGCTGAGACAGTTCTTTTGGAATTGGCAAAGTGATATTTGGTAGCCCATAGAAGGCTATGGTGAAAAAGGAAATATCCTGAGATGAAATCTGGAAAACAGCTTTCTGAGAGACTGCTTCGTGTTCTGTTAATTCATCTCACAGAGTTACATCTGTATTTCGGGCATCTCTTTGCTAGCCTTATTTCTGTGGAATCTGAGAACAGATATTTCGGATCCCTTTGAAGACTATAGGGCCAAGAGAAATATCTTCCGATAACAAAGAGAAAGAAGCTTTCTGAGAAACTTCTTTGTGTTCTGTGAAATCATCTCACAGAGTTACAGCTTTCCCCTCAAGAAGCGTTTCGCTAAGACAGTTCTTGTGGAATTGGCAAAGTGATATTGGGAAGCCCTTATAGGGCTATGGTGAAAAAGGAAATATCCTCAGATGAAATCTGGAAAGAAGCTCTCTGAGAAACTGCTTAGTGTTCTGTTAATTCATCTCACAGAGTTACATCTGTATTTCTAGAATGTCTTTGCTAGCCTTATTTCTGTGGAATCTGAGAACAGATATTTCGGATCCCTTTGAAGACCATAGGGCCAAAGGAAATATCCTCCGATAACAAAGAGAAAGACGCTTTCTAAGAAACTTCTTTGTGTTCTCTGAAATCATCTCACAGAGTTACAGCTTTCCCCTCAAGTAGCCTTTCGCTAAGACAGTTCTTGTGGAATTGGCAAAGTGATATTGGGAAGCCCATAGAGGGCTACGGTGAAAAAGGAAATATCCACAGATGAAATCTGGAAAGAAGCTTTCTGAGAAACTGCTTAGTGTTCTGTTAATTCATCTCAAAGAGTTACATCTGTATTTCGTGGATCTCTTTGCTAGCCTTCTTTCTGTGGAATCTGAGAACAGATATTTCGGATCCCTTTGAAGACTACAGGGCCAGAGGAGGTATCCTCCGATAACAAAGAGAAAGAAGCTTTCTGACAAACTTCTTTGTGTTACTTGAAATCATCTCACAGACTTACAGCTTTCCCGTCAAGAAGCCTTTCGCTAAGACAGTTCTTGCGGAATTGGCAAAGTGATATTTGGAAGTCCATAGAGGGCTATGGTGAAAAACGATATATTCTCTGATGAAATCTGGAAACAATTTTTCTGAGAAACTACTTAGTGTTCTGTTAATTCATCTCACAGAATTACATCTCTATTTCGTGGATCTCTTTGCTAGCCTTATTTCTGTGGAATATGAGAACAGACATTTCGGTTCCCTTTGAAGACTAGAGGGCCAAAGGAAATATCCTCCGATAACAAAGAGAAAGAAGCTTTCTGAGAAACTTCTTTGTGTTCTGTGAAATCATCTCACAGAGTTACAGCTTTCCCCTCAAGAAGCCTTTCGCTAAGACAGTCCTTGTGGAATTGGCAAAGTGATATATCGAAGCACCTAGAGGGCTATGGTGAAAAAGGAAATATCCCTAGATAAAATCTGGAAAGAAGCTTTCTGAGAAACTGCTTAGTATTCTGTTAATTCATCTCAGAGAGTTCCATCTGTATTTCGTGGATCTCTTTGCTAGCCTTATTTCTGTGGTATCTGAGAACAGATATTTCGGATCCCTTTGAAGACTATAGGGCCAAAGGAAATATTCTCCGATAACAAAGAGAAAGAAGCTTTCTGAGAAACTTCTTTGTTTTCTGGGAAATCATCTCACAGAGTTACAGCTTTCCCTAGAAGAAGCCTTTCGCTAAGACAGTTCTTGTGGAATTGGCAAAGTGATATTTGTAAGCCTATAGACGGCTATGGTGAAAAAGAAAATATCCTCAGAAGAAATATGGAAAGAAGCTTTCTGAAAAACTGCTTAGTGTTCTGTTAATTCATCTCACAGAGTTACATCTGTATTTCGTGGATCTCTTTGCTAGCCTTATTTCTGTGGAATCTGAGAACAGATATTTCGGATCCCTTTGAAAACTACAGGCCCAAAGCAAATATCCTCCGATAACAAAGAGAAAGAAACTTTCTGACAAACTTATTTGTGTTCTGTAAAATCATCTCACAGAGTTACAGCTTTCCCCTCAAGAAGCCTTTCGCTAAGACAGTTTTTGTGGAATTGGCAGAGTGATATTTGGAAGCCCGTAGAGGGCTATGGTGAAAAAGGAAATATCCTCAGATGAAATCTGGAAAGAAGCTTTCTGAGAACTGCTTAGTGTTCTGTGAATTCATCTCACAGAGTTACATCTGGATTTCGTGCATCTCTTTGCTAGCCTTATTTCTGTGTAATCTGAGAACAGATATTTCGGATCCCTTTGAAGACTATAGGGCCAAGGGAAATATCTTCCGATAACAAAGAGAAAGAAGCTTTCTGAGAAACTTCTTTGTGTTCTGTGAAATCATCTCACAGAGTTACAGCTTTCCCCTCAAGAAGCGTTTCGCTAAGACAGTTCTTGTGGAATTGGCAAAGTGATATTTGGAAGCCCATAGAGGGCTATGGTGAAAAAGGAAATATCCTCAGATGAAATCTGGAAAGAAGCTTTCTGAGAAACTGCTTAGTGTTCTGTTAATTCATCTCACAGAGTTACATCTGTATTTCGTGGATCTCTTTGCTAGCCTTATTTCTGTGGAATCTGAGAACAGATATTTCGGATCCCTTTGAAGACTATAGGGCCAAAGGAAATATCCTCCGATAACAAAGAGAAAAAAGCTTTCTGAGAAACTTCTTTGTGTTCTGTGAAATCATCTCACAGGGTTACTGATTTCCCTAGAAGAAGCCTTTCGCTAAGACAGTTCTTTTGGAATTGGCAAAGTGATATTTGGTAGCCCATAGAGGGCTATGGTGAAAAAGGAAATATCCTGAGATGAAATCTGGAAAACAGCTTTCTGAGAAACTGCTTCGTGTTCTGTTAATTCATCTCACAGAGTTACATCTGTATTTCGTGGATCTCTTTGCTAGCCTTATTTCTGTGGAATCTGAGAACAGATATTTCGGATCCCTTTGAAGACTATAGGGCCAAGAGAAATATCTTCCGATAACAAAGAGAAAGAAGCTTTCTGAGAAACTTCTTTGTGTTCTGTAAAATCATCTCACAGAGTTACAGCTTTCCCCTCAAGAAGCGTTTCGCTAAGACAGTTCTTGTGGAATTGGCAAAGTGATATTTGGAAGCCCATAGAGGGCTATGGTGAAAAAGGAAATATCCTCAGATGAAATCTGGAAAGACGCTTTCTGAGAAACTGCTTAGTGTTCTGTTAATTCATCTCACAGAGTTACATCTGTATTTCGTGGATCTCTTTGCTAGCCTTATTTCTGTGGAATCTGAGAACAGATATTTCGGATCCCTTTGAAGACTATAGGGCCAAAGGAAATATCCACCGATAACAAAGAGAAGGAAGCTTTCTGAGAAACTTCTTTGTGTTCTGTGAAATCATCTCACAGAGTTACAGCTTTCCCTAGAAGAAGCCTTTCGCTAAGACAGTTCTTGTGGAATTGGCAAAGTGATACTGGGAAGCCCTTATAGGGCTATGGTGAAACAGGAAATATCCTCAGATGAAATCTGGAAAGAAGCTTTCTGAGAAACTGCTTAGTGTTCTGTTAATTCATCTCACAGAGTTACATCTGTATTTCGTGGATGTCTTTGCTAGCCTTATTTCTGTGGAATCTGAGAACAGATATTTCGGATCCCTTTGAAGAATATAGGGCCAAAGGAAATATCCTCCGATAACAAAGAGAAAGAAGCTTTCTGAGAAACTTCTTTGTGTTCTGTGAAATCATCTCAAAGAGTTACAGCTTTCCCCTCAAGAAGCCTTTCGCTAGGACAGTTCTTGTGGAATTGGCAGAGTGATATTTTGAAGCCCCTAGAGGGCTATGGTGAAAAAGGAAATATCCTCAGATGAAATCTGGAAAGAAGCTTTCTGAGAAACTGCTTAGTGTTCTGTTAATTCATCTCACAGTTTTACATCTGTATTTCGTGGATCTCTTTGCTAGCCTTATTTCTGTGGAATCTGAAAACCGATATTGCGAATCCCTTTGAAGACTATAGGGCCAAAGGAAATATCCTCCGATAACAAAGAGAAAGAAGCTTTCTGAGAAACTTCTTTGTGTTCTCTGAAATCATCTCACAGAGTTACAGATTTCCCTAGAAGAAGCCTTTCGCTGAGACAGTTCTTTTGGAATTGGCAAAGTGATATTTGGTAGCCCATAGAAGGCTATGGTGAAAAAGGAAATATCCTGAGATGAAATCTGGAAAACAGCTTTCTGAGAGACTGCTTCGTGTTCTGTTAATTCATCTCACAGAGTTACATCTGTATTTCGGGCATCTCTTTGCTAGGCTTATTTCTGTGGAATCTGAGAACAGATATTTCGGATCCCTTTGAAGACTATAGGGCCAAGAGAAATATCTTCCGATAACAAAGAGAAAGAAGCTTTCTGAGAAACTTCTTTGTGTTCTGTGAAATCATCTCACAGAGTTACAGCTTTCCCCTCAAGAAGCGTTTCGCTAAGACAGTTCTTGTGGAATTGGCAAAGTGATATTTGGAAGCCCATAGAGGGCTATGGTGAAAAAGGAAATATCCTCAGATGAAATCTGGAAAGAAGCTTTCTGAGAAACTACTTAGTGTTCTGTTAATTCATCTCACAGAGTTACATCTGTATTTCGTGGATCTCTTTGCTAGCCTTATTTCTGTGGAATCTGAGAACAGATATTTCGGATCCCTTTGAAGACTATAGGGCCAAAGGAAATATCCTCCGATAACAAAGAGAAAGAAGCTTTCTGAGAAACTTCTTTGTGTTCTGTGAAATCATCTCACAGAGTTACAGCCTTCCCTAGAAGAAGCCTTTCGCTAAGACAGTTCTTGTGGAATTGGCAAAGTGATATTGGGAAGCCCTTATAGGGCTATGGTGAAAAAGGAAATATCCTCAGATGAAATCTGGAAAGAAGCTCTCTGAGAAACTGCTTAGTGTTCTGTTAATTCATCTCACAGAGTTACATCTGTATTTCGTGGATCTCTTTGCTAGCCTTTTTTCTGTGGAATCTGAGAACAGATATTTCGAATCCCTTTGAAGACTATAGGGCCAAAGGAAATATCCTCCGATAACAAAGAGAAAGAAGCTTTCTGAGAAACTTCTTTGTGTTCTGGGAAATCATCTCACAGAGTTACAGATTTCCCTAGAAGAAGCCTTTCGCTAAGACAGTTCTTGTGGAATTGGCAAAGTGATATTTGGTAGCCCATAGAGGGCTATGGTGAAAAAGGAAATATCCTCAGATGAAATCTGGAAAGCAGCTTTCTGAGAAACTGCTTCGTGTTCTGTTAATTCATCTCACCGAGTTACATCTGTATTTCGTGCATCTCTTTGCTAGCCTTATTTCTGTGGAATCTGAGAACAGATATTTCGGATCCCTTTGAAGATTATAGGGCCAAAGGAAATATCCTCCGATAACAAAGAGAAAGAAGCTTTCTGAGTAACTTCTTTGTGTTCTGTGAAATCAGCTCACAGAGTTACATCTTTCCCGTCAAGAAGACTTTCGCTAAGGCAGTTCTTGTGGTATTGTCAAAGTGATATTGGGAAGCCCATGTAGGGCTATGGTGAAAAAGGAAATATCCTCAGATGTAATCTGGAAAGAAGCTTTCTGAGAAACTGCTTAGTGTTCTGTTAATTCATCTCACAGAGTTACATCTGTATTTCTAGAATGTCTTTGCTAGCCTTATTTCTGTGGAATCTGAGAACAGATATTTCGGATCCCTTTGAAGACCATAGGGCCAAAGGAAATATCCTCCGATAACAAAGAGAAAGACGCTTTCTAAGAAACTTCTTTGTGTTCTCTGAAATCATCTCACAGAGTTACAGCTTTCCCCTCAAGTAGCCTTTCGCTAAGACAGTTCTTGTGGAATTGGCAAAGTGATATTGGGAAGCCCATAGAGGGTTACGGTGAAAAAGGAAATATCCACAGATGAAATCTGGAAAGAAGCTTTCTGAGAAACTGCTTAGTGTTCTGTTAATTCATCTCAAAGAGTTACATCTGTATTTCGTGGATCTCTTTGCTAGCCTTCTTTCTGTGGAATCTGAGAACAGATATTTCAGATCCCTTTGAAGACTACAGGGCCAGAGGAGGTATCCTCCGATAACAAAGAGAAAGAAGCTTTCTGACAAACTTCTTTGTGTTACTTGAAATCATCTCACAGACTTACAGCTTTCCCGTCAAGAAGCCTTTCGCTAAGACAGTTCTTGTGGAATTGGCAAAGTGATATTTGGAAGTCCATAGAGGGCTATGTTGGAAAAGGAAATATCCTCTGATGAAATCTGGAAAGAATTTTTCTGAGAAACTAGTTAGTGTTCTGTTAATTCATCTCACAGAATTACATCTCTATTTCGTGGATCTCTTTGCTAGCCTTATTTCTGTGGAATATGAGAACAGATATTTCGGTTCCCTTTGAAGACTATAGGGCCAAAGGAAATATCCTCCGATAACAAAGAGAAAGAAGCTTTCTGAGAAACTTCTTTGTGTTCTGGGAAATCATCTCACAGAGTTACAGATTTCCCTAGAAGAAGCCTTTCGCTAAGACAGTTCTTGTGGAATTGGCAAAGTGATATTTGGTAGCCCATAGAGGGCTATGGTGAAAAAGGAAATATCCTCAGATGAAATCTGGAAAGCAGCTTTCTGAGAAACTGCTTCGTGTTCTGTTAATTCATCTCACCGAGTTACATCTGTATTTCGTGCATCTCTTTGCTAGCCTTATTTCTGTGGAATCTGAGAACAGATATTTCGGATCCCTTTGAAGATTATAGGGCCAAAGGAAATATCCTCCGATAACAAAGAGAAAGAAGCTTTCTGAGTAACTTCTTTGTGTTCTGTGAAATCAGCTCACAGAGTTACATCTTTCCCGTCAAGAAGACTTTCGCTAAGGCAGTTCTTGTGGTATTGTCAAAGTGATATTGGGAAGCCCATGTAGGGCTATGGTGAAAAAGGAAATATCCTCAGATGTAATCTGGAAAGAAGCTTTCTGAGAAACTGCTTAGTGTTCTGTTAATTCATCTCACAGAGTTACATCTGTATTTCTAGAATGTCTTTGCTAGCCTTATGTCTGTGGAATCTGAGAACAGATATTTCGGATCCCTTTGAAGACCATAGGGCCAAAGGAAATATCCTCCGATAACAAAGAGAAAGACGCTTTCTAAGAAACTTCTTTGTGTTCTCTGAAATCATCTCACAGAGTTACAGCTTTCCCCTCAAGTAGCCTTTCGCTAAGACAGTTCTTGTGGAATTGGCAAAGTGATATTGGGAAGCCCATAGAGGGTTACGGTGAAAAAGGAAATATCCACAGATGAAATCTGGAAAGAAGCTTTCTGAGAAACTGCTTAGTGTTCTGTTAATTCATCTCAAAGAGTTACATCTGTATTTCGTGGATCTCTTTGCTAGCCTTCTTTCTGTGGAATCTGAGAACAGATATTTCGGATCCCTTTGAAGACTACAGGGCCAGAGGAGGTATCCTCCGATAACAAAGAGAAAGAAGCTTTCTGACAAACTTCTTTGTGTTACTTGAAATCATCTCACAGACTTACAGCTTTCCCGTCAAGAAGCCTTTCGCTAAGACAGTTCTTGTGGAATTGGCAAAGTGATATTTGGAAGTCCATAGAGGGCTATGTTGGAAAAGGAAATATCCTCTGATGAAATCTGGAAAGAATTTTTCTGAGAAACTAGTTAGTGTTCTGTTAATTCATCTCACAGAATTACATCTCTATTTCGTGGATCTCTTTGCTAGCCTTATTTCTGTGGAATATGAGAACAGATATTTCGGTTCCCTTTGAAGACTATAGGGCCAAAGGAAATATCCTCCGATAACAAAGAGAAAGAAGCTTTCTGAGAAACTTCTTTGTGTTCTGTGAAATCATCTCACAGAGTTACAGCTTTCCCCTCAAGAAGCCTTTCGCTAAGACAGTCCTTGTGGAATTGGCAAAGTGATATATCGAAGCACCTAGAGGGCTATGGTGAAAAAGGAAATATCCCTAGATAAAATCTGGAAAGAAGCTTTCTGAGAAACTGCTTAGTGTTCTGTTAATTCATCTCAAACAGTTACATCTGTATTTCGTGGATCTCTTTGCTAGCCTTATTTCTGTGGTATCTGAGAACAGATATTTCGGATCCCTTTGAAGACTATAGGGCCAAAGGAAATATTCTCCGATAACAAAGAGAAAGAAGCTTTCTGAGAAACTTCTTTGTTTTCTGGGAAATCATCTCACAGAGTTACAGCTGTCCCTAGAAGAAGCCTTTCGCTAAGACAGTTCTTGTGGAATTGGCAAAGTGATATTTGTAAGCCTATAGACGGCTATGGTGAAAAAGAAAATATCCTCAGAAGAAATATGGAAAGAAGCTTTCTGAAAAACTGCTTAGTGTTCTGTTAATTCATCTCACAGAGTTACATCTGTATTTCGTGGATCTCTTTGCTAGCCTTATTTCTGTGGAATCTGAGAACAGATATTTCGGATCCCTTTGAAAACTACAGGCCCAAAGCAAATATCCTCCGATAACAAAGAGAAAGAAACTTTCTGACAAACTTATTTGTGTTCTGTAAAATCATCTCACAGAGTTACAGCTTTCCCCTCAAGAAGCCTTTCGCTAAGACAGTTTTTGTGGAATTGGCAGAGTGATATTTGGAAGCCCGTAGAGGGCTATGGTGAAAAAGGAAATATCCTCAGATGAAATCTGGAAAGAAGCTTTCTGAGAACTGCTTAGTGTTCTGTGAATTCATCTCACAGAGTTACATCTGGATTTCGTGGATCTCTTTGCTAGCCTTATTTCTGTGGAATCTGAGAACAGATATTTCGGATACCTTTGAAGACTATAGGGCCAAAGGAAATATCCTCCGATAACAAAGAGAAAGAAGCTTTCTGAGTAACTTCTTTGTGTTCTGTGAAATCATCTCACATAGTTACAGCTTTCCCCTCAAGAAGCCTTTCGCTAAGACAGTTTTGTGGAATTGGCAAAGTGATATTTGGAAGCCCATAGAGGGCTATGGTGAAAAAGGAAATATCCTCAGATGAAATCTGGAAAGAAGCTCTCTGAGAAACTGCTTAGTGTTCTGTTAATTCATCTCACAGAGTTACATCTGTATTTCGTGGATCTCTTTGCTAGCCTTATTTCTGTGGAATCTGAGAACACATATTTCGGATCCCTTTGAAGAGTATAGGGCCAATTTAAATATCTTTCGATAACAAAGAGAAAGAAGATTTCTGAGAAACTTCTTTGTGTTCTGTGAAATCATCTCACAGAGTAACAGCTTTCCCCTCAACAACCCTTTTGCTATGACAGTTCTTGTGGAATTGGCAAAGTGATATTTGGAAGCTCTTAAAGGGCTATGGTGGAAAAGGAAATATCCTCAGATGAAATCTGGAAAGAAGCTTTCTGAGAAACTGCTGAGTGTTCTGTTAATTCATCTCAAAGAGTTACATCTGTATTTCATGGATCTCTTTGCTAGCCTTCTTTCTGTGGAATCTGAGAAAAGATATTTCGGATCCCTTTGAAGACTACAGGGCCAAAGGAAGTATCCTCCGATAACAAAGAGAAAGAAGCTTTCTGAGTAACTTCTTTGTGTTCTGTGAAATCATCTCACAGAGTTACAGCTTTCCCGTCAAGAAGCCTTTCGCTAAGGCAGTTCTTGTGGAATTGGCAAAGTGATATTGGGAAGCCCATATGGGACTATGGTGAAAAAGGAAATATCCTCAGATGAAATCTGGAAAGAAGCTTTCTGAGAAACTGCTTAGTGTTCTGTTAATTCATCTCACAGAGTTACATCTGTATTTCTAGGATCTCTTTGCTAGTCTTATTTCTGTGGAATCTGAGAACAGATATTTCGGATCCCTTTGAAGACCATAGGGCCAAAGGAAATATCCTCCGATAACAAAGAGAAAAACGCTTTCTGAGAAACTTCTTTGTGTTCTCTGAAATCATCTCACAGAGTTACAGCTTTCCCCTCAAGAAGCCTTTCGCTAAGACAGTTCTTGTGGAATTGGCAAAGTGATATTGGGAAGCCCAAAGAGGGCTATGGTGAAAAAGGAAATATCCACAGATGAAATCTGGAAAGAAGCTTTCTGAGAAACTGCTGAGTGTTCTGTTAATTCATCTCAAAGAGTTACATCTGTATTTCATGGATCTCTTTGCTAGCCTTCTTTCTGTGGAATCTGAGAAAAGATATTTCGGATCCCTTTGAAGACTACAGGGCCAAAGGAAGTATCCTCCGATAACAAAGAGAAAGAAGCTTTCTGACAAACTTCTTTGTGTTCCTTGAAATCATCTCACAGACTTACAGCTTTCCCGTCAAGAAGCCTTTCGCTAAGACAGTTCTTGTGGAATTGGCAAAGTGATATTTGGAAGTCCATAGAGGCCTATGGTGAAAAAGGAAATATCCTCCGATGAAATCTGGAAAGAATTTTTCAGAGAAACTACTTAGTGTTCTGTTAATTCATCTCACAGAATTACATCTCTATTTCGTGGATCTCTTTGCTAGCCTTATTTCTGTGGAATATGAGAACAGATATTTCGGTTCCCTTTGAAGACTATAGGGCCAAAGGAAATATCCTCCGATAACAAAGAGAAAGAAGCTTTCTGAGAAACTTCTTTGTGTTCTGTGAAATCATCTCACAGAGTTACAGCTTTCCCTAGAAGAAGCCTTTCGCTAAGACAGTTCTTGTGGAATTGGCAAAGTGATATTTGTAAGCCTATAGACGGCTATGGTGAAAAAGAAAATATCCTCACATGAAATATGGAAAGAAGCTTTCTGAAAAACTGCTTAGTGTTCTGTTAATTCATCTCACAGAGTTACATCTGTATTTCGTGGATCTCTTTGCTAGCCTTATTTCTGTGGAATCTGAGAACAGATATTTCGGATCCCTTTGAAAACTACAAGCCCAAAGCAAATATCCTCCGATAACAAAGAGAAAGAAACTTTCTGACAAACTTCTTTGTGTTCTGTAAAATCATCTCACAGAGTTACAGCTTTCCCCTCAAGAAGCCTTTCGCTAAGACAGTTCTTGTGGAATTGGCAGAGTGATATTTGGAAGCCCATAGAGGGCTATGGTGAAAAAGGAAATATCCTCAGATGAAATCTGGAAAGAAGCTTTCTGAGAACTGCTTAGTGTTCTGTGAATTCATCTCACAGAGTTACATCTGGATTTCGTGGATCTCTTTGCTAGCCTTATTTCTGTGGAATCTGAGAACAGATATTTCGAATCCCTTTGAAGACTATAGGGCCAAAGGAAATATCCTCCGATAACAAGGAGAAAGAATGTTTCTGAGAAACTTCTTTGTGTTCCGTGAAATCATCTCACAGAGTAACAGCTTTCCCCTCAACAACCCTTTTGCTATGACAGTTCTTGTGGAATTGGCAATGTGATATTTGGAAGCTCTTAAAGGGCTATGGTGAAAAAGGAAATATCCTCAGATGAAATCTGGAAAGCAGCTTTCTGAGAAACTGCTTCGTGTTCTGTTAATTCATCTCACAGAGTTACATCTGTATTTCGTGGATCTCTTTGCTAGCCTTATTTCTGTGGAATCTGAGAACAGATATTTCGGATCCCTTTGAAGACTATAGGGCCAAGGGAAATATCTTCCGATAACAAAGAGAAAGAAGCTTTCTGAGAAACTTCTTTGTGTTCTGTGAAATCATCTCACAGAGTTACAGCTTTCCCCTCAAGGACACTTTCGGTAAGACAGTTCTTGTGGAATTGGCAAAGTGATATTTGGAAGCCCATAGAGGGATATGGTGAAAAAGGAAATAACCTCCAATGAAATCTGGAAAGAAGCTTTCTGAGAAACTGCTTAGTGTTCTGTTAATTCATCTCATAGAGTTACATCTGTATTTCGTTTATCTCTTTGCTAGCCTTATTTCTGTGGAATCTGAGAACAGATATTTCGGATCCCTTTGAAGACTATAGGGCCAAAGGAAATATCCTCCGATAACAAAGAGAAAGAAGCTTTCTGAGAAACTTCTTTGTGTTCTGTGAAATCATCTCACAGAGTTACAGCTTTCCCTAGAAGAAGCCTTTCGCTAAGACAGTTCTTGTGGAATTGGCAAATTGATATTGGGAAGCCCATATAGGGCTATGGTGAAAAAGGAAATATCCTCAGATGAAATCTGGAAAGAAGCTTTCTGAGAAACTGCTTAGTGTTCTGTTAATTCATCTCACAGTGTTACATCTGTATTTCGTTGATCTCTTTGCTTGCCTTATTTCTGTGGAATCTGAGAACAGATATTGCGAATCCCTTTGAAGACTACAGGGCCAAAGGAAATATCCTCCGAGAACAAAGAGAAAGAAGCTTTCTGAGAAACTTCTTTGTGTTCTGTGAAATCATCTCACAGAGTTACAGATTTCCCTAGAAGAAGCCTTTCGCTAAGACAGTTCTTTTGGAATTGGCAAAGTGATATTTGGTAGCCCGTAGAGGGCTATGGTGAAAAAGGAAATATCCTGAGATGAAATCTGGAATACAGCTTTCTGAGAAACTGCTTCGTGTTCTGTTAATTCATCTCACAGAGTTACATCTGTATTTCGTGGATCTCTTTGCTAGCCTTATTTCTGTGGAATCTGAGAACAGATATTTCGGATCCCTTTGAAGACTATAGGGCCAAGAGAAATATCTTCCGATAACAAAGAGAAAGAAGCTTTCTGAGAAACTTCTTTGTGTTCTGTGAAATCATCTCACAGAGTGTCAGCTTTCCCCTCAAGAAGCGTTTCGCTAAGACAGTTCTTGTGGAATTGGCAAAGTGATATTTGGAAGCCCATAGAGGGCTATGGTGAAAAAGGAAATATCCTCAGATGAAATCTGGAAAGAAGCTTTCTGACAAACTGCTAAGTGTTCTGTTAATTCATCTCACAGAGTTTCATCTGTATTTCGTGGATCTCTTTGCTAGCCTTATTTCTGTGGAATCTGAGAACAGATATTTCGGATCCCTTTGAAGACTATAGGGCCAAAGGAAATATCCTCCGATAACAAAGAGAAAGAAGCTTTCTGAGAAACTTCTTTGTGTTCTGTGAAATCATCTCAGTGAGTTACAGCTTTCCCCTCAAGAAGCCTTTCGCTAGGACAGTTCTTGTGGAATTGGCAGAGTGATATTTGGAAGCCCCTTGAGGGCTATGTTGAAAAAGGAAATATCCTCAGATGAAATCTGGAAAGAAGCTTTCTGAGAAACTGCTTAGTATTCTGTTAATTCATCTCACAGAGTTACATCTCTATTTCGTGGATCTCTTTGCTAGCCTTATTTCTGTGGAATCTGAGAACAGATATTTCAGATATCTTTGAAGATTATAGGGCCAAGGAAATATCCTCCGATAACAAAGAGAAAGAAGCTTTCTGAGAAACTTCTTTGTGTTCTGTGAAATCATCTCACAGAGTTACAGCTTTCCCCTCAAGAAGCCTTTCGCTAAGACAGTTGTTGTGGAATTCGCAAAGTGATATTTGGAAGCCCGTAGAGGGCTATGGTGAAAAAGGAAATATCCTCCGATGAAATCTGGAAAGAAGCTTTCAGAGAAACTGCTTAGTGTTCTGTTAAATCATCTCATAGAGTTCCATCTGTATTTCTTCGATCTCTTTGCTACCCTTATTTCTGTAGAACCTGAGAACAGATATTTCGGATCCCGTTGAAGACTTTAGGGCCAAAGGAAATATCCTCCGATAACAAAGAGAAAGAAGCCTTCTGAGAAACTTCTTTGTGTTCTGTGAAATCATCTCACAGAGTTACAGCTTTCCTTAGAAGAAGACTTTCGCTAAGACAGTTCTTGTGGTATTGGCAAAGTGATATTGGGAAGCCCATATAGGGCTTTGGTGAAAAAGGAAATATCCTCAGATGAAATCTGGAAAGAAGCTTTCTGAGAAACTGCTTAGTGTTCTGTTAATTCATCTCACAGAGTTACATCTGTATTTCGTGGATCTCTTTGCTAGCCTTATTTCTGTGGAATCTGAGAACAGATATTTCGGATCCCTTTGAAGACTATGGGGCCAAAGGAAGTATCCTCCGATAACAAAGAGAAAGAAGCTTTCTGAGAAACTTCTTTGTGTTCTGTGAAATCATCTCAAAGAGTTACAGCTTTCCCCTCAAGAAGCCTTTCGCTAGGACAGTTCTTGTGGAATTGGCAGAGTGCTATTTTGAAGCCCACAGAGGGCTATGATGAAAAAGGAAATATCCTCAGATGAAATCTGGAAAGAAGCTTTCTGAGAAACTGCTTAGTGTTCTGTTTATTCATCTCACAGAGTTACATCTGTATTTCGTGGATCTCTTTGCTAGCCTTATTTCTGTGGAATCTGAGAACAGATATTTCGGATCCCTTTGAAGACTATAGGGCCAAAGGAAATATCGTCCGATAACAAAGAGAAAGAAGCTTTCTGAGTAACTTCTTTGTGTTCTGTGAAATCAGCTCACAGAGTTACAGCTTTCCCGTCAAGAAGCCTTTCGCTAAGGCAGTTCTTGTTGAATTGGCAAAGTGATATTGGGAAGCCCATATGGGACTATGGTGAAAAAGGAAATATCCTCAGATGAAATCTGGAAAGAAGCTTTCTGAGAAACTGCTTAGTGTTCTGTTAATTCATCTCACAGAGTTACATCTGTATTTCTAGGATCTCTTTGCTAGTCTTATTTCTGTGGAATCTGAGAACAGATATTTCGGATCCCTTTGAAGACCATAGGGCCAAAGGAAATATCCTCCGATAACAAAGAGAAAGACGCTTTCTGAGAAACTTCTTTGTGTTCTCTGAAATCATCTCACAGAGTTACAGCTTTCCCCTCAAGAAGCCTTTCGCTAAGACAGTTCTGGTGGAATTGGCAAAGTGATATTGGGAAGCCCATAGAGGGCTATGGTGAAAAAGGAAATATCCACAGATGAAATCTGGAAAGAAGCTTTCTGAGAAACTGCTTAGTGTTCTGTTAATTCATCTCAAAGAGTTACATCTGTATTTCATGGATCTCTTTGCTAGCCTTCTTTCTGTGGAATCTGAGAACAGATATTTCGGATCCCTTTGAAGACTACAGGGCCAAAGGAAGTATCCTCCGATAACAAAATGAAAGAAGCTTTCTGACAAACTTCTTTGTGTTCCTTGAAATCATCTCACAGACTTACAGCTTTCCCGTCAAGAAGCCTTTCGCTAAGACAGTTCTTGTGGAATTGGCAAAGTGATATTTGGAAGTCCATAGAGGGCTATGGTGAAAAAGGAAATATCCTCCGATGAAATCTGGAAAGAATTTTTCAGAGAAACTACTTACTGTTCTGTTAATTCATCTCACAGAATTACATCTCTATTTCGTGGATCTCTTTGCTAGCCTTATTTCTGTGGAATATGAGAACAGATATTTCGGTTCCCTTTGAAGACTATAGGGCCAAAGGAAATATCCTCCGATAACAAAGAGAAAGAAGCTTTCTGAGAAACTTCTTTGTGTTCTGTGAAATCATCTCAGTGAGTTACAGCTTTCCCCTCAAGAAGCCTTTCGCTAGGACAGTTCTTGTGGAATTGGCAGAGTGATATTTGGAAGCCCCTTGAGGGCTATGTTGAAAAAGGAAATATCCTCAGATGAAATCTGGAAAGAAGCTTTCTGAGAAACTGCTTAGTATTCTGTTAATTCATCTCACAGAGTTACATCTCTATTTCGTGGATCTCTTTGCTAGCCTTATTTCTGTGGAATCTGAGAACAGATATTTCAGATATCTTTGAAGATTATAGGGCCAAGGAAATATCCTCCGATAACAAAGAGAAAGAAGCTTTCTGAGAAACTTCTTTGTGTTCTGTGAAATCATCTCACAGAGTTACAGCTTTCCCCTCAAGAAGCCTTTCGCTAAGACAGTTGTTGTGGAATTCGCAAAGTGATATTTGGAAGCCCGTAGAGGGCTATGGTGAAAAAGGAAATATCCTCCGATGAAATCTGGAAAGAAGCTTTCAGAGAAACTGCTTAGTGTTCTGTTAAATCATCTCATAGAGTTCCATCTGTATTTCTTCGATCTCTTTGCTACCCTTATTTCTGTAGAACCTGAGAACAGATATTTCGGATCCCGTTGAAGACTTTAGGGCCAAAGGAAATATCCTCCGATAACAAAGAGAAAGAAGCCTTCTGAGAAACTTCTTTGTGTTCTGTGAAATCATCTCACAGAGTTACAGCTTTCCTTAGAAGAAGACTTTCGCTAAGACAGTTCTTGTGGTATTGGCAAAGTGATATTGGGAAGCCCATATAGGGCTTTGGTGAAAAAGGAAATATCCTCAGATGAAATCTGGAAAGAAGCTTTCTGAGAAACTGCTTAGTGTTCTGTTAATTCATCTCACAGAGTTACATCTGTATTTCGTGGATCTCTTTGCTAGCCTTATTTCTGTGGAATCTGAGAACAGATATTTCGGATCCCTTTGAAGACTATGGGGCCAAAGGAAGTATCCTCCGATAACAAAGAGAAAGAAGCTTTCTGAGAAACTTCTTTGTGTTCTGTGAAATCATCTCAAAGAGTTACAGCTTTCCCCTCAAGAAGCCTTTCGCTAGGACAGTTCTTGTGGAATTGGCAGAGTGCTATTTTGAAGCCCACAGAGGGCTATGATGAAAAAGGAAATATCCTCAGATGAAATCTGGAAAGAAGCTTTCTGAGAAACTGCTTAGTGTTCTGTTTATTCATCTCACAGAGTTACATCTGTATTTCGTGGATCTCTTTGCTAGCCTTATTTCTGTGGAATCTGAGAACAGATATTTCGGATCCCTTTGAAGACTATAGGGCCAAAGGAAATATCGTCCGATAACAAAGAGAAAGAAGCTTTCTGAGTAACTTCTTTGTGTTCTGTGAAATCAGCTCACAGAGTTACAGCTTTCCCGTCAAGAAGCCTTTCGCTAAGGCAGTTCTTGTTGAATTGGCAAAGTGATATTGGGAAGCCCATATGGGACTATGGTGAAAAAGGAAATATCCTCAGATGAAATCTGGAAAGAAGCTTTCTGAGAAACTGCTTAGTGTTCTGTTAATTCATCTCACAGAGTTACATCTGTATTTCTAGGATCTCTTTGCTAGTCTTATTTCTGTGGAATCTGAGAACAGATATTTCGGATCCCTTTGAAGACCATAGGGCCAAAGGAAATATCCTCCGATAACAAAGAGAAAGACGCTTTCTGAGAAACTTCTTTGTGTTCTCTGAAATCATCTCACAGAGTTACAGCTTTCCCCTCAAGAAGCCTTTCGCTAAGACAGTTCTGGTGGAATTGGCAAAGTGATATTGGGAAGCCCATAGAGGGCTATGGTGAAAAAGGAAATATCCACAGATGAAATCTGGAAAGAAGCTTTCTGAGAAACTGCTTAGTGTTCTGTTAATTCATCTCAAAGAGTTACATCTGTATTTCATGGATCTCTTTGCTAGCCTTCTTTCTGTGGAATCTGAGAACAGATATTTCGGATCCCTTTGAAGACTACAGGGCCAAAGGAAGTATCCTCCGATAACAAAATGAAAGAAGCTTTCTGACAAACTTCTTTGTGTTCCTTGAAATCATCTCACAGACTTACAGCTTTCCCGTCAAGAAGCCTTTCGCTAAGACAGTTCTTGTGGAATTGGCAAAGTGATATTTGGAAGTCCATAGAGGGCTATGGTGAAAAAGGAAATATCCTCCGATGAAATCTGGAAAGAATTTTTCAGAGAAACTACTTACTGTTCTGTTAATTCATCTCACAGAATTACATCTCTATTTCGTGGATCTCTTTGCTAGCCTTATTTCTGTGGAATATGAGAACAGATATTTCGGTTCCCTTTGAAGACTATAGGGCCAAAGGAAATATCCTCCGATAACAAAGAGAAAGAAGCTTTCTGAGAAACTTCTTTGTGTTCTGTGAAATCATCTCACAGAGTTACAGCTTTCCCTAGAAGAAGCCTTTCGCTAAGACAGTTCTTGTGGAATTGGCAAAGTGATATTTGTAAGCCTATAGACGGCTATGGTGAAAAAGAAAATATCCTCAGATGAAATATGGAAAGAAGCTTTCTGAAAAACTGCTTAGTGTTCTGTTAATTCATCTCACAGAGTTACATCTGTATTTCGTGGATCTCTTTGCTAGCCTTATTTCTGTGGAATCTGAGAACAGATATTTCGGATCCCTTTGAAAACTACAAGCCCAAAGCAAATATCCTCCGATAACAAAGAGAAAGAAACTTTCTGACAAACTTCTTTGTGTTCTGTAAAATCATCTCACAGAGTTACAGCTTTCCCCTCAAGAAGCCTTTCGCTAAGACCGTTCTTGTGGAATTGGCAGAGTGATATTTGGAAGCCCATAGAGGGCTATGGTGAAAAAGGAAATATCCTCAGATGAAATCTGGAAAGAAGCTTTCTGAGAACTGCTTAGTGTTCTGTGAATTCATCTCACAGAGTTACATCTGGATTTCGTGGATCTCTTTGCTAGCCTTATTTCTGTGGAATCTGAGAACAGATATTTCGGATCCCTTTGAAGACTATAGGGCCAAAGGAAATATCCTCCGATAACAAAGAGAAAGAAGCTTTTTGAGTAACTTCTTTGTGTTCTGTGAAATCATCTTACATAGTTACAGCTTTCCCTTCAAGAAGCCTTTCGCTAAGACAGTTTTGTGGAATTGGCAAAGTGATATTTCGAAGCCCATAGAGGGCTATGGTGAAAAAGGAAACATCCTCATATGAAATCTGGAAAGCAGCTTTCTGAGAAACTGCTTCATGTTCTGTTAATTCATCTCACAGAGTTACATCTGTATTTCGTGGATCTCTTTGCTAGCCTTATTTCTTTGGAATCTGAGAACAGATATTTCGGATCCCTTTGAAGAGTATAGGGCCAATTTAAATATCTTTCGATAACAAAGAGAAAGAAGATTTCTGAGAAACTTCTTTGTGTTCCGTGAAATCATCTCACAGAGTAACAGCTTTCCCCTCAACAACCCTGTTGCTATGACAGTTCTTGTGGAATTGGCAAAGTGATATTTGGAAGCTCTTAAAGGGCTATGGTGAAAAAGGAAATATCCTCAGATGAAATCTGGAAAGCAGCTTCTGAGAAACTGCTTCGTGTTCTGTTAATTCATCTCACAGAGTTACATCTGTATTTCGTGGATCTCTTTGCTAGCCTTATTTCTGTGGAATCTGAGAACAGATATTTCGGATCCCTATGAAGACTATAGGGCCAAGGGAAATATCTTCCGATAACAAAGAGAAAGAAGCTTTCTGAGAAACTTCTTTGTGTTCTGTGAAATCATCTCACAGAGTTACAGCTTTCCCTAGAAGAAGCCTTTCGCTAAGACAGTTCTTGTGGAATTGGCAAATTGATATTGGGAAGCCCATATAGGGCTATGGTGAAAAAGGAAATATCCTCAGATGAAATCTGGAAAGAAGCTTTCTGAGAAACTGCTTAGTGTTCTGTTAATTCATCTCACAGAGTTCCATCTGTATTTCGTGGATCTCATTGCTAGCCTTATTTCTGTGGAATCTGAGAACAGATATTTCGGATCCCTTTAAAGACAACAGGGCCAAAGGAAATATCCTCCGATAACAAAGAGAAAGAAGCTTTCTGAGAAACTTCTTTGTGTTCTGTGAAATCATCTCAAAGAGTTACAGCTTTCCCCTCAAGAAGCCTTTTGCTAGGACAGTTCTTGTGGAATTGGCAGAGTGATATTTGGAAGCTCCTAGAGGGCTATGGAGAAAAAGGAAATATCCTCAGATGAAATCTGGAAAGAAGCTTTCTGAGAAACTGCTTAGTGTTCTGTTAATTCATCTCACAGTGTTACATCTGTATTTCGTGGATCTCTTTGCTAGCCTTATTTCTGTGGAATCTGAGAACAGATATTGCGAATCCCTTAGAAGACTATAGGGCCAAAGGAAATATCCTCCGATAACAAAGAGAAAGAAGCTTTCTGAGAAACTTCTTTGTGTTCTGTGAAATCATCTCACAGAGTTACAGATTTCCCTAGAAGAAGCCTTTCGCTAAGACAGTTCTTTTGGAATTGGCAAAGTGATATTTGGTAGCCCATAGAGGGCTATGGTGAAAAAGGAAATATCCTGAGATGAAATCTGGAAAACAGCTTTCTGAGAAACTGCTTCGTGTTCTGTTAATTCATCTCACAGAGTTACATCTGTATTTCGTGGATCTCTTTGCTAGTCTTCTTTCTGTGGAATCTGAGAACAGATATTTCGGATCCCTTTTAAGACTACAGGGCCAAAGGAAGTATCCTCCGATAACAAAGAGAAAGAAGCTTTCTGACAAACTTCTTTGTGTCCCTTGAAATCATCTCACAGAGTTACAGCGTTCCCCTAAAGAAGCCTTTCGCTAAGACAGTTGTTGTGGAATTGGCAAAGTGATATTTGGAAGCCCATAGAAGGCTATGGTGAAAAAGGAAATATCCTCCGATGAAATCTGGAAAGAAGCTTTTTGAGAAACTGCATAGTGTTCTGTTAAATCATCTCACAGAGTTCCATCTGTATTTCTTGGATCTCTTTGCTACCCTTATTTCTGTAGAACCTGAGAACAGATATTTCGGATCCCTTTGAAGACTATAGCGCCAAAGGAATTATCCTCCGATAACAAAGAGAAAGAAGCTTTCTGAGAAACTTCTTTGTGTTCTGTGAAATCATCTCACAGAGTTACAGCTTTTCCTAGAAGAAGCCTTTCGCTAAGACAGTTCTTGTGGAATTGGCAAAGTGATATTGGGAAGCCCTTATAGGGCTAAGGTGAAAAAGGAAATATCCTCAGATGAAATCTGGAAAGAAGCTTTCTGAGAAACTGCTTAGTGTTCTGTTAATTCATCTCACAGAGTTACATTTGTATTTCGTGTATCTCTTTGCTAGCAATATTTCTGTGGAATCTGAGAACAGATATTTCGGATCCCTTTGAAGACTATAGGGCCAAAGGAAATATCCTCCGATAACAAAGAGAAAGAAGCTTTCTGAGAAACTTCTTTGTGTTCTGTGAAATCATCTCACAGAGTTACAGCTTTCCCTAGAAGAAGCCTTTCGCTAAGACAGTTCTTGTGGAATTGGCAAAGTGATATTTGGAAGCCCCTAGAGGGCTATGGTGAAAAAGGAAATATCCTCAGATGAAATCTGGAAAGAAGCTTTCTGAGAAACTGCTAAGTGTTCTGTTAATATATCTCACAGAGTTACATCTGTATTTCGTGGATCTCTTTGCTAGCCTTATTTCTGTGGAATCTGAGAACAGATATTTCGGATCCCTTTGAAGACTATAGGGCCAAAGGAAATATCCTCCGATAACAAAGAGAAAGAAGCTTTCTGAGAAACTTCTTTGTGTTCTGTGAAATCATCTCAATGAGTTACAGCTTTCCCCTCAAGAAGCCTTTCGCTAGGACAGTTCTTGTGGAATTGGCAGAGTGATATTTGGAAGCCCCTATAGGGCTATGTTGAAAAAGGAAATATCCTCAGATGAAATCTGCAAAGAAGCTTTCTGAGAAACTGCTTAGTGTTCTGTTAATTCATCTCACAGAGTTACATCTGTATTTCGTGGATCTCTTTGCTAGCCTTATTTCTGTGGAATCTGAGAACAGATATTTCAGATCCCTTTGAAGATTATAGGGCCAAGGAAATATCCTCCGATAACAAACAGAAAGAAGCTTTCTGAGAAACTTCTTTGTGTTCTGTGAAATCATCTCACAGAGTTACAGCTTTCCCCTCAAGAAGCCTTTCGCTAAGACAGTTGTTGTGGAATTGGCAAAGTGATATTTGGAAGCCCATAGAGGGCTATGGTGAAAAATGAAATATCCTCCGATGAAATCTGGAAAGAAGCTTTCTGAGAAACTGCTTAGTGTTCTGTTAAATCATCTCACAGAGTTCCATCTGTATTTCTTGGATCTCTTTGCTACCCTTATTTCTGTAGAACCTGAGAACAGATATTTCGGATCCCGTAGAAGACTATAGGGCCAAAGGAAATATCCTCCGATAACAAAGAGAAAGAAGCCTTCTGAGAAACTTCTTTGTGTTCTGTGAAATCATCTCACAGAGTTACAGCTTTCCTTAGAAGAAGCCTTTCGCTAAGACAGTTCTTGTGGAATTGGCAAAGTGATATTGGGAAGCCTGTAGACGGCTATGGTGAAAAAGAAAATATCCTCAGATGAAATATGGAAAGAAGCTTTCTGAAAAACTGCTTAGTGTTCTGTTAATTCATCTCACAGAGTTACATCTGTATTTCGTGGATCTCTTTGCTAGCCTTATTTCTGTGGAATCTGAGAACAGATATTTCGGATCCCTTTGAAAACTACAAGGCCAAAGCAAATATCCTCCGATAACAAAGAGAAAGAAACTTTCTGACAAACTTCTTTGTGTTCTGTAAAATCATCTCACAGAGTTACAGCTTTCCCCTCAAGAAGCCTTTCGCGAAGACAGTTCTTGTGGAAGTGGCAGAGTGATATTTGGAAGCCCATAGAGGGCTATGGTGAAAAAGGAAATATCCTCAGATGAAATCTGGAAAGAAGCTTTCTGAGAACTGCTTAGTGTTCTGTGAATTCATCTCACAGAGTTACTTCTGGATTTCGTGGATCTCTTTGCTACCCTTATTTCTGTGGAATCTGAGAACAGATATTTCGGATCCCTTTGAAGACTATAGGGCCAAAGGAAATATCCTCCGATAACAAAGAGAAAGAAGCTTTCTGAGAAACTTCTTTGTGTTCTGTGAAATCATCTCACAGAGTTACAGCTTTCCCCTCAAGAAGCCTTTCGCTAAGACAGTTTTGTGGAATTGGCAAAGTGATATTTGGAAGCCCATAGAGGGCAATGTTGAAAAAGGAAATATCCTCTGATGAAATCTGGAAAGAAGTTCTCTGAGAAACTGCTTAGTGTTCTGTTAATTCATCACACAGAGTTACATCTGTATTTCGTGGATCTCTTTGCTAGCCTTATTTCTGTGGAATCTGAGAACAGATATTTCGGATCCCTTTGAAGACTACAGGGCCAATGCAAATATCCTCCGATAAAAAAGAGAAAGAAGCTTTCTGGCAAACTTCTTTGTGTTCTGTGAAATCATCTCACAGAGTTACAGCTTTCCCCTCCAGAAGCCTTTCGCTAAGACAGTTGTTGTGGAATTCGCAAAGTGATATTTGGAAGCCCGTAGAGGGCTATGGTGAAAAAGGAAATATCCTCCGATGAAATCTGGAAAGAAGCTTTCAGAGAAACTGCTTAGTGTTCTGTTAAATCATCTCATAGAGTTCCATCTGTATTTCTTCGATCTCTTTGCTACCCTTATTTCTGTAGAACCTGAGAACAGATATTTCGGATCCCGTTGAAGACTTTAGGGCCAAAGGAAATATCCTCCGATAACAAAGAGAAAGAAGCCTTCTGAGAAACTTCTTTGTGTTCTGTGAAATCATCTCACAGAGTTACAGCTTTCCTTAGAAGAAGACTTTCGCTAAGACAGTTCTTGTGGTATTGGCAAAGTGATATTGGGAAGCCCATATAGGGCTTTGGTGAAAAAGGAAATATCCTCAGATGAAATCTGGAAAGAAGCTTTCTGAGAAACTGCTTAGTGTTCTGTTAATTCATCTCACAGAGTTACATCTGTATTTCGTGGATCTCTTTGCTAGCCTTATTTCTGTGGAATCTGAGAACAGATATTTCGGATCCCTTTGAAGACTATGGGGCCAAAGGAAGTATCCTCCGATAACAAAGAGAAAGAAGCTTTCTGAGAAACTTCTTTGTGTTCTGTGAAATCATCTCAAAGAGTTACAGCTTTCCCCTCAAGAAGCCTTTCGCTAGGACAGTTCTTGTGGAATTGGCAGAGTGCTATTTTGAAGCCCACAGAGGGCTATGATGAAAAAGGAAATATCCTCAGATGAAATCTGGAAAGAAGCTTTCTGAGAAACTGCTTAGTGTTCTGTTTATTCATCTCACAGAGTTACATCTGTATTTCGTGGATCTCTTTGCTAGCCTTATTTCTGTGGAATCTGAGAACAGATATTTCGGATCCCTTTGAAGACTATAGGGCCAAAGGAAATATCGTCCGATAACAAAGAGAAAGAAGCTTTCTGAGTAACTTCTTTGTGTTCTGTGAAATCAGCTCACAGAGTTACAGCTTTCCCGTCAAGAAGCCTTTCGCTAAGGCAGTTCTTGTTGAATTGGCAAAGTGATATTGGGAAGCCCATATGGGACTATGGTGAAAAAGGAAATATCCTCAGATGAAATCTGGAAAGAAGCTTTCTGAGAAACTGCTTAGTGTTCTGTTAATTCATCTCACAGAGTTACATCTGTATTTCTAGGATCTCTTTGCTAGTCTTATTTCTGTGGAATCTGAGAACAGATATTTCGGATCCCTTTGAAGACCATAGGGCCAAAGGAAATATCCTCCGATAACAAAGAGAAAGACGCTTTCTGAGAAACTTCTTTGTGTTCTCTGAAATCATCTCACAGAGTTACAGCTTTCCCCTCAAGAAGCCTTTCGCTAAGACAGTTCTGGTGGAATTGGCAAAGTGATATTGGGAAGCCCATAGAGGGCTATGGTGAAAAAGGAAATATCCACAGATGAAATCTGGAAAGAAGCTTTCTGAGAAACTGCTTAGTGTTCTGTTAATTCATCTCAAAGAGTTACATCTGTATTTCATGGATCTCTTTGCTAGCCTTCTTTCTGTGGAATCTGAGAACAGATATTTCGGATCCCTTTGAAGACTACAGGGCCAAAGGAAGTATCCTCCGATAACAAAATGAAAGAAGCTTTCTGACAAACTTCTTTGTGTTCCTTGAAATCATCTCACAGACTTACAGCTTTCCCGTCAAGAAGCCTTTCGCTAAGACAGTTCTTGTGGAATTGGCAAAGTGATATTTGGAAGTCCATAGAGGGCTATGGTGAAAAAGGAAATATCCTCCGATGAAATCTGGAAAGAATTTTTCAGAGAAACTACTTACTGTTCTGTTAATTCATCTCACAGAATTACATCTCTATTTCGTGGATCTCTTTGCTAGCCTTATTTCTGTGGAATATGAGAACAGATATTTCGGTTCCCTTTGAAGACTATAGGGCCAAAGGAAATATCCTCCGATAACAAAGAGAAAGAAGCTTTCTGAGAAACTTCTTTGTGTTCTGTGAAATCACCTCACAGAGTTACAGCTTTCCCTAGAAGAAGCCTTTCGCTAAGACAGTTCTTGTGGAATTGGCAAAGTGATATTTGTAAGCCTATAGACGGCTATGGTGAAAAAGAAAATATCCTCAGATGAAATATGGAAAGAAGCTTTCTGAAAAACTGCTTAGTGTTCTGTTAATTCATCTCACAGAGTTACATCTGTATTTCGTGGATCTCTTTGCTAGCCTTATTTCTGTGGAATCTGAGAACAGATATTTCGGATCCCTTTGAAAACTACAAGCCCAAAGCAAATATCCTCCGATAACAAAGAGAAAGAAACTTTCTGACAAACTTCTTTGTGTTCTGTAAAATCATCTCACAGAGTTACAGCTTTCCCCTCAAGAAGCCTTTCGCTAAGACAGTTCTTGTGGAATTGGCAGAGTGATATTTGGAAGCCCATAGAGGGCTATGGTGAAAAAGGAAATATCCTCAGATGAAATCTGGAAAGAAGCTTTCTGAGAACTGCTTAGTGTTCTGTGAATTCATCTCACAGAGTTACATCTGGATTTCGTGGATCTCTTTGCTAGCCTTATTTCTGTGGAATCTGAGAACAGATATTTCGGATCCCTTTGAAGACTATAGGGCCAAAGGAAATATCCTCCGATAACAAAGAGAAAGAAGCTTTTTGAGTAACTTCTTTGTGTTCTGTGAAATCATCTTACATAGTTACAGCTTTCCCTTCAAGAAGCCTTTCGCTAAGACAGTTTTGTGGAATTGGCAAAGTGATATTTCGAAGCCCATAGAGGGCTATGGTGAAAAAGGAAACATCCTCATATGAAATCTGGAAAGCAGCTTTCTGAGAAACTGCTTCATGTTCTGTTAATTCATCTCACAGAGTTACATCTGTATTTCGTGGATCTCTTTGCTAGCCTTATTTCTGTGGAATCTGAGAACAGATATTTCGGATCCCTTTGAAGAGTATAGGGCCAATTTAAATATCTTTCGATAACAAAGAGAAAGAAGATTTCTGAGAAACTTCTTTGTGTTCCGTGAAATCATCTCACAGAGTAACAGCTTTCCCCTCAACAACCCTGTTGCTATGACAGTTCTTGTGGAATTGGCAAAGTGATATTTGGAAGCTCTTAAAGGGCTATGGTGAAAAAGGAAATATCCTCAGATGAAATCTGGAAAGCAGCTTCTGAGAAACTGCTTCGTGTTCTGTTAATTCATCTCACAGAGTTACATCTGTATTTCGTGGATCTCTTTGCTAGCCTTATTTCTGTGGAATCTGAGAACAGATATTTCGGATCCCTATGAAGACTATAGCGCCAAGGGAAATATCTTCCGATAACAAAGAGAAAGAAGCTTTCTGAGAAACTTCTTTGTGTTCTGTGAAATCATCTCACAGAGTTACAGCTTTCCCTAGAAGAAGCCTTTCGCTAAGACAGTTCTTGTGGAATTGGCAAATTGATATTGGGAAGCCCATATAGGGCTATGGTGAAAAAGGAAATATCCTCAGATGAAATCTGGAAAGAAGCTTTCTGAGAAACTGCTTAGTGTTCTGTTAATTCATCTCACAGAGTTCCATCTGTATTTCGTGGATCTCATTGCTAGCCTTATTTCTGTGGAATCTGAGAACAGATATTTCGGATCCCTTTAAAGACAACAGGGCCAAAGGAAATATCCTCCGATAACAAAGAGAAAGAAGCTTTCTGAGAAACTTCTTTGTGTTCTGTGAAATCATCTCAAAGAGTTACAGCTTTCCCCTCAAGAAGCCTTTTGCTAGGACAGTTCTTGTGGAATTGGCAGAGTGATATTTGGAAGCTCCTAGAGGGCTATGGAGAAAAAGGAAATATCCTCAGATGAAATCTGGAAAGAAGCTTTCTGAGAAACTGCTTAGTGTTCTGTTAATTCATCTCACAGTGTTACATCTGTATTTCGTGGATCTCTTTGCTAGCCTTATTTCTGTGGAATCTGAGAACAGATATTGCGAATCCCTTAGAAGACTATAGGGCCAAAGGAAATATCCTCCGATAACAAAGAGAAAGAAGCTTTCTGAGAAACTTCTTTGTGTTCTGTGAAATCATCTCACAGAGTTACAGATTTCCCTAGAAGAAGCCTTTCGCTAAGACAGTTCTTTTGGAATTGGCAAAGTGATATTTGGTAGCCCATAGAGGGCTATGGTGAAAAAGGAAATATCCTGAGATGAAATCTGGAAAACAGCTTTCTGAGAAACTGCTTCGTGTTCTGTTAATTCATCTCACAGAGTTACATCTGTATTTCGTGGATCTCTTTGCTAGTCTTCTTTCTGTGGAATCTGAGAACAGATATTTCGGATCCCTTTTAAGACTACAGGGCCAAAGGAAGTATCCTCCGATAACAAAGAGAAAGAAGCTTTCTGACAAACTTCTTTGTGTCCCTTGAAATCATCTCACAGAGTTACAGCGTTCCCCTAAAGAAGCCTTTCGCTAAGACAGTTGTTGTGGAATTGGCAAAGTGATATTTGGAAGCCCATAGAAGGCTATGGTGAAAAAGGAAATATCCTCCGATGAAATCTGGAAAGAAGCTTTTTGAGAAACTGCTTAGTGTTCTGTTAAATCATCTCACAGAGTTCCATCTGTATTTCTTGGATCTCTTTGCTACCCTTATTTCTGTAGAACCTGAGAACAGATATTTCGGATCCCTTTGAAGACTATAGCGCCAAAGGAATTATCCTCCGATAACAAAGAGAAAGAAGCTTTCTGAGAAACTTCTTTGTGTTCTGTGAAATCATCTCACAGAGTTACAGCTTTTCCTAGAAGAAGCCTTTCGCTAAGACAGTTCTTGTGGAATTGGCAAAGTGATATTGGGAAGCCCTTATAGGGCTAAGGTGAAAAAGGAAATATCCTCAGATGAAATCTGGAAAGAAGCTTTCTGAGAAACTGCTTAGTGTTCTGTTAATTCATCTCACAGAGTTACATTTGTATTTCGTGTATCTCTTTGCTAGCAATATTTCTGTGGAATCTGAGAACAGATATTTCGGATCCCTTTGAAGACTATAGGGCCAAAGGAAATATCCTCCGATAACAAAGAGAAAGAAGCTTTCTGAGAAACTTCTTTGTGTTCTGTGAAATCATCTCACAGAGTTACAGCTTTCCCTAGAAGAAGCCTTTCGCTAAGACAGTTCTTGTGGAATTGGCAAAGTGATATTTGGAAGCCCCTAGAGGGCTATGGTGAAAAAGGAAATATCCTCAGATGAAATCTGGAAAGAAGCTTTCTGAGAAACTGCTAAGTGTTCTGTTAATATATCTCACAGAGTTACATCTGTATTTCGTGGATCTCTTTGCTAGCCTTATTTCTGTGGAATCTGAGAACAGATATTTCGGATCCCTTTGAAGACTATAGGGCCAAAGGAAATATCCTCCGATAACAAAGAGAAAGAAGCTTTCTGAGAAACTTCTTTGTGTTCTGTGAAATCATCTCAATGAGTTACAGCTTTCCCCTCAAGAAGCCTTTCGCTAGGACAGTTCTTGTGGAATTGGCAGAGTGATATTTGGAAGCCCCTATAGGGCTATGTTGAAAAAGGAAATATCCTCAGATGAAATCTGGAAAGAAGCTTTCTGAGAAACTGCTTAGTGTTCTGTTAATTCATCTCACAGAGTTACATCTGTATTTCGTGGATCTCTTTGCTAGCCTTATTTCTGTGGAATCTGAGAACAGATATTTCAGATCCCTTTGAAGATTATAGGGCCAAGGAAATATCCTCCGATAACAAACAGAAAGAAGCTTTCTGAGAAACTTCTTTGTGTTCTGTGAAATCATCTCACAGAGTTACAGCTTTCCCCTCAAGAAGCCTTTCGCTAAGACAGTTGTTGTGGAATTGGCAAAGTGATATTTGGAAGCCCATAGAGGGCTATGGTGAAAAATGAAATATCCTCCGATGAAATCTGGAAAGAAGCTTTCTGAGAAACTGCTTAGTGTTCTGTTAAATCATCTCACAGAGTTCCATCTGTATTTCTTGGATCTCTTTGCTACCCTTATTTCTGTAGAACCTGAGAACAGATATTTCGGATCCCGTAGAAGACTATAGGGCCAAAGGAAATATCCTCCGATAACAAAGAGAAAGAAGCCTTCTGAGAAACTTCTTTGTGTTCTGTGAAATCATCTCACAGAGTTACAGCTTTCCTTAGAAGAAGCCTTTCGCTAAGACAGTTCTTGTGGAATTGGCAAAGTGATATTGGGAAGCCTGTAGACGGCTATGGTGAAAAAGAAAATATCCTCAGATGAAATATGGAAAGAAGCTTTCTGAAAAACTGCTTAGTGTTCTGTTAATTCATCTCACAGAGTTACATCTGTATTTCGTGGATCTCTTTGCTAGCCTTATTTCTGTGGAATCTGAGAACAGATATTTCGGATCCCTTTGAAAACTACAAGGCCAAAGCAAATATCCTCCGATAACAAAGAGAAAGAAACTTTCTGACAAACTTCTTTGTGTTCTGTAAAATCATCTCACAGAGTTACAGCTTTCCCCTCAAGAAGCCTTTCGCGAAGACAGTTCTTGTGGAAGTGGCAGAGTGATATTTGGAAGCCCATAGAGGGCTATGGTGAAAAAGGAAATATCCTCAGATGAAATCTGGAAAGAAGCTTTCTGAGAACTGCTTAGTGTTCTGTGAATTCATCTCACAGAGTTACTTCTGGATTTCGTGGATCTCTTTGCTACCCTTATTTCTGTGGAATCTGAGAACAGATATTTCGGATCCCTTTGAAGACTATAGGGCCAAAGGAAATATCCTCCGATAACAAAGAGAAAGAAGCTTTCTGAGAAACTTCTTTGTGTTCTGTGAAATCATCTCACAGAGTTACAGCTTTCCCCTCAAGAAGCCTTTCGCTAAGACAGTTTTGTGGAATTGGCAAAGTGATATTTGGAAGCCCATAGAGGGCAATGTTGAAAAAGGAAATATCCTCTGATGAAATCTGGAAAGAAGTTCTCTGAGAAACTGCTTAGTGTTCTGTTAATTCATCACACAGAGTTACATCTGTATTTCGTGGATCTCTTTGCTAGCCTTATTTCTGTGGAATCTGAGAACAGATATTTCGGATCCCTTTGAAGACTACAGGGCCAATGCAAATATCCTCCGATAAAAAAGAGAAAGAAGCTTTCTGGCAAACTTCTTTGTGTTCTGTGAAATCATCTCACAGAGTTACAGCTTTCCCCTCCAGAAGCTTTTCGCTAAGACAGTTCTTGTGGAATTGGCAGAGTGATATTTGGAAGCCCCTAGAGGGCTATGGTGAAAAAGGAAATATCCTCAGATGAAATCTGGAAAGAAGCTTTCTGAGAACTGCTTAGTGTTCTGTTAATTCATCTCACAGTGTTACATCTGTATTTCGTGGATCTCTTTCCTAGCCTTAATTCTGTGGAATCTGAGAACAGATATTTCGGATCCCTTTGAAGACTATAGGGCCAAAGGAAATATCCTCCGATAACAAAGAGAAAGCAGCTTTCTGAGAAACTTCTTTAAGTTCTGTGAAATCATCTCACAGAGTTACAGCTTTCCCCTCAAGAAGCCTTTCGCTAAGACAGTTCTTGTGCAATTGGCAAAGTGATATTTGGAAGCCCCTAGAGGGCTATAGTGGAAAAGAAAATATCCTCAGATGAAATCTGGAAAGAAGCTTTCTGAGAAACTGCTTAGTGTTCCCTTAATTCATCTCACAGAGTTACATCTGTATTTCGTGGATCTCTTTGCTAGTATTATTTCTGTGGAATCTGAGAACAGATATTTCGGATCCCTTTGAAGACTATAGGGCCAAAGGAAATATCCTCCGATAACAAAGAGAAAGAAGCTTTCTGAGAAACTTCTTTGTGTTCTGTGAAATCATCTCACAGAGTTACAGCTTTCCCCTCAAGAAGTCTTTCGATAAGACAGTTCTTGTGGAATTGGCAAAGTGATATTGGGAAGCCCATGGAGGGCTATGGTGAAAAAGGAAATATCCTCAGATGAAATCTGGAAAGAAGCTTTCTGAAGAAACTGCTTAGTGTTCTGTTAATTCATCTCACAGAATTGCATCTCTATATCGTGGATCTCTTTGCTAGCCTTATTTCTGTGGAATCTGAGAACAGATATTTCGGATCCCTTTGAAGACTACAGGGCCAAAGGAAGTATCCTCCGATAACAAAGAGAAAGAAGCTTTCTGACAAACTTCTTTGTGTTCCTTGAAATCATCTCACAGAGTTACAGCTTTCCCGTCAAGAAGCCTTTGGCTAAGACAGTTCTTGTGGAATTGGCAAAGTGATATTGGGAAGTCCATAGAGGGCTATGGTGAAAAAGGAAATATCCTCCGATGAAATCTGGAAAGAATTTTTCTGAGAAACTACTTAGTGTTCTGTTAATTCATCTCACAGAATTACATCTCTATTTCGTGGATCTCTTTGCTAGCCTTATATCTGTGGAATATGAGAACAGATATTTCGGTTCCCTTTGAAGACTATAGGGCCAAAGGAAATAACCTCCGATAACAAAGAGAAAGAAGCTTTCTGAGAAACTTCTTTGTGTTCTGTGAAATCATCTCACAGAGTTACAGCTTTCCCCTCAAGAAGCCTTTCGCTAAGACAGTCCTTGTGGAATTGGCAAAGTGATATATGGAAGCCCCTAGAGGGCTATGGTGAAAAAGGAAATATCCCTAGATAAAATCTGGAAAGAAGGTTTCTGAGAAACTGCTTAGTGTTCTGTTAATTCATCTCACAGAGTTACATCTGTATTTCGTGGATCTCTTTGCTAGCCTTATTTCTGTGGAATCTGAGAATAGATATTTCGGATCCCTTTGAAGACTATAGGGCCAAAGGAAATATCCTCCGATAACAAAGAGAAAGAAGCTTTCTGAGAAACTTCTTTGTGTTGTGTGAAATCATCTCACAGAGTTACAGCTTTCCCCTCAAGAAGCCTTTCGCTAAGACAGTTCTTGTGGAATTGGCAAAGTGATATTTGGAAGCCCATAGAGGGCTATGGTGAAAAGGGAAATATCCTCAGATGAAATCTGGAAAGAAGCTTTCTGAGAAACTGCTTAGTGTTCTGTTAATTCATCTCACAGAGTTACATCTGTATTTCGTGGATCTCTTTGCTAGTCTTATTTCTGTGGAATATGAGAACAGATATTTCGGATCCCTTTGAAGACTATAGGGCCAAAGGAAATATCCTCCGATAACAAAGAGAAAGAAGCTTTCTGAGAAACTTCTTTGTGTTCTGTGAAATCATCTCACAGAGTTACAGCTTTCCCCTCAAGAAGTCTTTCGATAAGACAGTTCTTGTGGAATTGTCAAAGTTATATTGGGAAGCCCATGGAGGACTATGGTGAAAAAGGAAATATCCTCAGATGAAATCTGGAAAGAAGCTTTCTGAAGAAACTGCTTACTGTTCTGTTAATTCATCTCACAGAATTACATCTCTATATCGTGGATCTCTTTGCTAGCCTTATGTCTATGGAATCTGAGAACAGATATTTCGGATCCCTTTTAAGACTGTAGGACCAAAGAAAATATCCTCCGATAACAAAGAGAAAGAAGATTTCTGAGAAACTTCTTTGTGTTCTGTGAAATCATCTCACAGAGTTACAGCTTTCCCATCAAGAAGCCTTTCGCTAAGACAGTTCTTGTGGAATTGGAAAAGTGATATATGAAAGCCCCTAGAGGGCTGTGGTGAAAAAGGAAATATCTCTAGATAAAATCTGGAAAGAAGCTTTCTGAGAAACTGCTTAGTGTTCTGTTAATTCATCTCACAGAGTTACATCTGTATTTCGTGGATCTCTTTGCTAGCCTTAATTCTGTGGAAACCTAGAACAGATATTTCGGATCCCTTTGAAGACTATAGGGCCAAAGGAAATATCCTCCGATAACAAAGAGAAAGAAGCTTTCTAAGAAACTTCTTTGTGTTCTGTGAAATCATCTCACAGAGTTACAGCTTTCCCTAGAAGAAGACTTTCGCTAAGACAGTTCTTGGGGAATTGGCAAAGTGATATTTGGAAGTCCATAGAGTGCTATGGTGAAAAAGGAAATATCCTCAGATGAAATCTGGAAAGAAGCTTTCTGAGAAACTGATAAGTGTTCTGTTAATTCATCTCACAGAGTTACATCTGTATTTCGTGGATCTCTTTGCTAGCCTTATTTCTGTGGAATCTGAGAACAAATATTTCGGATCCCTTTGAAGACTATAGGGCCAAAGGAAATATCCTCCGATAACAAAGAGAAAGAAGCTTTCTGAGAAACTTTTTTGTGTTCTGTGAAATCATCTCAATGAGTTACAGCTTTCCCCTCAAGAAGCCTTTCGCTAGGACAGTTCTTGTGGAATTGGCAGAGTGATATTTGGAAGCCCCTAGAGGGCTATGTTGAAAAAGGAAATATCCTCAGATGAAATCTGGAAAGAAGCTTTCTGAGAAACTGCTTAGAGTTCTGTTAATTCATCTCACAGAGTTACATCTGTATTTCGTGGATCCCTTTGCTAGCCTTATTTCTGTGGAATCTGAGAACAGATATTTCAGATCCCTTTGAAGATTATAGGGTCAAGGAAATATTCTCCGATAACAAAGAGAAAGAAGCTTTCTGAGAAACTTCTTTGTGTTCTGTGAAATCATCTCACAGAGTTACAGCTTTCCCCTCAAGAAGCCTTTCGCTAAGACAGTTGTTGTGGAATTGGCAAAGTGATATTTGGAAGCCCATAGAAGGTTAAGGAGAAAAAGGAAATATCCTCCGATGAAATCTGGAAAGAAGCTTTCTGAGAAACTGCTTAGTGTTCTGTTAAATCATCTCACAGAGTTCCATCTGTATTTCTTGGATCTCTTTGCTACCCTTATTTCTGTAGAACCTGAGAACAGATATTTCGGATCCCGTTGAAGACTATAGGGCCAAAGGAAATATCCTCCGATAACAAAGAGAAAGAAGCTTTCTGAGTAACTTCTTTGTGTTCTGTGAAATCATCTCACAGAGTTACAGCTTTCCCGTCAAGAAGCCTTTCGATAAGGCAGTTCTTGTGGAATTGGCAAAGTGATATTGGGAAGCCCATAGAGGGCTATGGTGAAAAAGGAAATATCCTCAGATGAAATCTGGAAAGAAGCTTTCTGAGAAACTGCTTAGTGTTCTGTTAATTCATCTCACAGAGTTACATCTGTATTTATAGGATCTCTTTGCTAGCCTTATTTCTGTGGAATCTGAGAACAGATATTTCGGATCCCTTTGAAGACCATAGGGCCAAAGGAAATATCCTCCGATAACAAAGAGAAAGACGCTTTCTGAGAAACTTCTTTGTGTTCTCTGAAATCATCTCACAGAGTTACAGCTTTCCCCTCAAGAAGCCTTTCGCTAAGACAGTTCTTGTGGAATTGGCAAAGTGATATTGGGAAGCCCATAGTGGGCTATGGTGAAAAAGGAAATATCCACAGATGAAATCTGGAAAGAAGCTTTCTGAGAAACTGCTTAGTGTTCTGTTGATTCATCTCACAGAGTTACATCTGTATTTCGTGGATCTCTTTGCTAGCCTTATTTCTGTGGAATCTGAGAACAGATATTTCGGATCCCTTTGAAGACTACAGGGCCAAAGGAAGTATCCTCCGATAACAATGAGAAAGAAGCTTTCTGACAAACTTCTTTGTGTTCCTTGAAATCATCTCACAGAGTTACAGCTTTCCCGTCAAGAAGCCTTTGGCTAAGACAGTTCTTGTGGAATTGGCAAAGTGATATTTGGAAGTCCATAGAGTGCTATGGTGAAAAAGGAAATATCCTCCGATGAAATCTGGAAAGAATTTTTCTGAGAAACTACTTAGTGTTCTGTTAATTCATCTCACAGAATTACATCTCTATTTCGTGGATCTCTTTGCTAGCCTTATATCTGTGGAATATGAGAACAGATATTTCGGTTCCTTTTGAAGACTATAGGGCCAAAGGAAATATCCTCCGATAACAAAGAGAAAGAAGCTTTCTGAGAAACTTCTTTGTGTTCTGTGAAATCATCTCACAGAGTTACAGCTTTCCCCTCAAGAAGCCTTTCGCTAAGACAGTCCTTGTGGAATTGGCAAAGTGATATATGGAAGCCCCTAGAGGGCTATGGTGAAAAAGGAAATATCCCTAGATAAAATCTGGAAAGAAGGTTTCTGAGAAACTGCTTAGTGTTCTGTTAATTCATCTCACAGAGTTACATCTGTATTTCGTGGATCTCTTTGCTAGCCTTATTTCTGTGGATTGTGAGAACAGATATTTCGGATCCCTTTTAAGAATATAGGGCCAAAGGAAATATCCTCCGATAACAAACAGAAAGAAGCATTCTGGCAAACTTCTTTGTGTTCTGTGAAATCATCTCACAGAGTTACAGCTTTCCCCTCAAGAAGCTTTTCGCTAAGACAGTTCTTGTGGAATTGGCAGAGTGATATTTGGAAGCCCATAGAGGGCTATGGTGAAAAAGGAAATATCCTCAGATGAAATCTGGAAAGAAGATTTCTGAGAACTGCTTAGTGTTCTGTTAATTCATCTCACAGAGTTACATCTGTATTTCGTGGATCTCTTTGCTAGCCTTAATTCTGTGGAAACCTAGAACAGATATTTCGGGTCCCTTTGAAGACTATAGGGCCAAAGGAAATATCCTCCGATAACAAAGAGAAAGAAGCTTTCTGAGAAACTTCTTTGTGTTCTGTGAAATCATCTCACAGAGTTACAGCTTTCCCTAGAAGAAGACTTTCGCTAAGACAGTTCTTGGGGAATTGGCAAAGTGATATTGGGAAGCCCTTAAAGGGCTATGGTGAAAAAGGAAATATCCTCAGATGAAATCTGGAAAGAAGCTTTCTGAGAAACTGATAAGTGTTCTGTTAATTCATCTCACAGAGTTACATCTGTATTTCGTGGATCTCTTTGCTAGCCTTATTTCTGTGGAATCTGAGAACAAATATTTCGGATCCCTTTGAAGACTATAGGGCCAAAGGAAATATCCTCCGATAACAAAGAGAAAGAAGCTTTCTGAGAAACTTTTTTGTGTTCTGTGAAATCATCTCAATGAGTTACAGCTTTCCCCTCAAGAAGCCTTTCGCTAGGACAGTTCTTGTGGAATTGGCAGAGTGATATTTGGAAGCCCCTAGAGGGCTATGTTGAAAAAGGAAATATCCTCAGATGAAATCTGGAAAGAAGCTTTCTGAGAAACTGCTTAGTGTTCTGTTAATTCATCTCACAGAGTTACATCTGTATTTCGTGGATCTCTTTGCTAGCCTTATTTCTGTGGAATCTGAGAACAGATATTTCAGATCCCTTTGAAGATTATAGGGTCAAGGAAATATTCTCCGATAACAAAGAGAAAGAAGCTTTCTGAGAAACTTCTTTGTGTTCTGTGAAATCATCTCACAGAGTTACAGCTTTCCCCTCAAGAAGCCTTTCGCTAAGACAGTTGTTGTGGAATTGGCAAAGTGATATTTGGAAGCCCATAGAAGGTTATGGTGAAAAAGGAAATATCCTCCGATGAAATCTGGAAAGAAGCTTTCTGAGAAACTGCTTAGTGTTCTGTTAAATCATCTCACAGAGTTCCATCTGTATTTCTTGGATCTCTTTGCTACCCTTATTTCTGTAGAACCTGAGAACAGATATTTCGGATCCCGTTGAAGACTATAGGGCCAAAGGAAATATCCTCCGATAACAAAGAGAAAGAAGCTTTCTGAGTAACTTCTTTGTGTTCTGTGAAATCATCTCACAGAGTTACAGCTTTCCCGTCAAGAAGCCTTTCGATAAGGCAGTTCTTGTGGAATTGGCAAAGTGATATTGGGAAGCCCATAGAGGGCTATGGTGAAAAAGTAAATATCCTCAGATGAAATCTGGAAAGAAGCTTTCTGAGAAACTGCTTAGTGTTCTGTTAATTCATCTCACAGAGTTACATCTGTATTTATAGGATCTCTTTGCTAGCCTTATTTCTGTGGAATCTGAGAACAGATATTTCGGATCCCTTTGAAGACCATAGGGCCAAAGGAAATATCCTCCGATAACAAAGAGAAAGACGCTTTCTGAGAAACTTCTTTGTGTTCTCTGAAATCATCTCACAGAGTTACAGCTTTCCCCTCAAGAAGCCTTTCGCTAAGACAGTTCTTGTGGAATTGGCAAAGTGATATTGGGAACCCCTAGAGGGCTATGGTGAAAAAGGAAATATCCACAGATGAAATCTGGAAAGAAGCTTTCTGAGAAACTGCTTAGTGTTCTGTTGATTCATCTCACAGAGTTACATCTGTATTTCGTGGATCTCTTTGCTAGCCTTATTTCTGTGGAATCTGAGAACAGATATTTCGGATCCCTTTGAAGACTACAGGGCCAAAGGAAGTATCCTCCGATAACAAAGAGAAAGAAGCTTTCTGACAAACTTCTTTGTGTTCCTTGAAATCATCTCACAGAGTTACAGCTTTCCCGTCAAGAAGCCTTTGGCTAAGACAGTTCTTGTGGAATTGGCAAAGTGATATTTGGAAGTCCATAGAGTGCTATGGTGAAAAAGGAAATATCCTCCGATGAAATCTGGAAAGAATTTTTCTGAGAAACTACTTAGTGTTCTGTTAATTCATCTCACAGAATTACATCTCTATTTCGTGGATCTCTTTGCTAGCCTTAATTCTGTGGAAACCTAGAACAGATATTTCGGGTCCCTTTGAAGACTATAGGGCCAAAGGAAATATCCTCCGATAACAAAGAGAAAGAAGCTTTCTGAGAAACTTCTTTGTGTTCTGTGAAATCATCTCACAGAGTTACAGCTTTCCCCTCAAGAAGCCTTTCGCTAAGACAGTCCTTGTGGAATTGGCAAAGTGATATATGGAAGCCCCTAGAGGGCTATGGTGAAAAAGGAAATATCCCTAGATAAAATCTGGAAAGAAGGTTTCTGAGAAACTGCTTAGTGTTCTGTTAATTCACCTCACAGAGTTACATCTGTATTTCGTGGATCTCTTTGCTAGCCTTATTTCTGTGGAATCTGAGAACAGATATTTCGGATCCCTTTTAAGAATATAGGGCCAAAGGAAATATCCTCCGATAACAAAGAGAAAGAAGCTTTCTGAGAAACTTCTTTGTGTTCTGTGAAATCATCTCACAGAGTTACAGCTTTCCCTAGAAGAAGCCTTTCGCTAAGACAGTTCTTGTGGAATTGACAAAGTGATACTTGGTAGCCCATAGAGGGCTATGGTGAAAAAGGAAATATCCTCAGATGAAATCTGGAAAGAAGCTTTCTGAGAAACTGCTTAGTGTTCTGTTAATTCATCTCACAGAGTTACATCTGTATTTCGTGGATCTCTTTGCTAGCCTTATTTCTGTGGAATCTGAGAACAGATATTTCGGATCCCTTTGAAGACTAGAGGGCCAAAGGAAATATCCTCCGATAACAAAGAGAAAGAAGCTTTCTGAGAAACTTCTTGGTGTTCTGTGAAATCATCTCACAGAGTTACAGCTTTCCCCTCAAGAAGCCTTTCGCTAAGAGAGTTCTTGTGGAATTGGCAAAGTGATATTTGGAAGCCCCTAGAGGGCTGTGGTGGAAAAGGAAATATCCTCAGATGAAATCTGGAAAGAAGCTTTCTGAGAAACTGCTTAGTGTTCTGTTAATTCATCTCACACAGTTACATCTGTATTTCGTGTATCTCTTTGCTAGCCTTATTTCTGTGGAATCTGAGAACAGATATTTCGGAACCCTTTGAAGATTATAGGGCCAAAGGAAATATCCTCCGATAACAAAGAGAAAGAAGCTTCCTGAGAAACTGCTTGGTGTTCTGTGAAACCATCTCACAGAGTTACAGCTTTCCCCTCAAGAAGCCTATCGCTAAGACAGTTCTTGTGGAATTGGCAAAGCGATATATGGAAGACCCTAGAGGGCTATGGTGAAAAAGGAAATATCCTCAGATGAAATCTGGAAAGAAGCTTTCTGAGAAACTGCTTAGTGTTCTGTTAATTCATCTCACACAGTTACATCTGTATTTCGTGGATCTCTTTGCTAGCCTTATTTGTGTGGAATCTGAGAACAGATATTTCGGATCCCTTTGAAGACTATAGGGC
The DNA here is from genome assembly GCF_049350105.2 of Macaca mulatta. Classification (NCBI taxonomy): domain Eukaryota; kingdom Metazoa; phylum Chordata; class Mammalia; order Primates; family Cercopithecidae; genus Macaca; species Macaca mulatta. The sequence continues at coordinate 26,542,276 of NC_133420.1, forward strand.
CAAAGGAAATATCCTCTGATAACAAAGAGAAAGAAGCTTTCTGAGAAACTTCTTTGTGTTCTGTGAAATCATCTCACAGAGTTACAGCTTTCCCTAGAAAAGCCTTTCGCTAAGACAGTTCTTGTGGAATTGGCAAAGTGATATTTGGAAGCCCATAGACGGCTATGGTGAAAAAGGAAATATCCTCAGATGAAATCTGCAAAGAAGCTTTCTGAGAAACTGCTTAGTGTTCTGTTAATTCATCTCACAGAGTTACATCTGTATTTCTTGGATCTCTTTGCTAGCCTTATTTCTGTGGAATCTGAGAACAGATATTTCGGATCTCTTTGAAGACCATAGGGCCAAAGGAAATATCCTCCGATAACAAAGAGAAAGAAGCTTCCTGAGAAACTGCTTTGTGTTCTGTGAAACCATCTCACAGAGTTACAGCTTTCCCCTCAAGAAGCCTATCGCTAAGACAGTTCTTGTGGAATTGGCAAAGTGATATATGGAAGACCCTAGAGGGCTATGGTGAAAAAGGAAATATCCTCAGATGAAATCTGGAAAGAAGCTTCCTGAGAAACTTCTTTGTGTTCTGTGAAATCATCTCACAGAGTTACAGCTTTCCCTAGAAGAAGCCTTTCGCTAAGACAGTTCTTGTGGAATTGGCAAAGTGATATTTGGAAGCCCATAGACAGCTATGGTGAAAAAGGAAATATCCTCAGATGAAATCTGGAAAGAAGCTTTCTGAGAACTGCTTAGTGTTCTGTTAATTCATCTCATACAGTTACATCTGTATTTCGTGGATCTCTTTGCCAGCCTTATTTCTGTGGAATCTGAGAACAGATATTTCGGATCCCTTTAAAGACTATAGGGCCAAAGGAAATATCCTCCGATAACAAAGAGAAAGAAGATTTCTGAGAAACTTCTTTGTGTTCTGTGAAATCATCTCACAGAGTTACAGCTTTCCCCTCAAGAAGCCTTTCGATAAGGCAGTTCTTGTGGAATTGTCAAAGTGATATTGGGAAGCCCATAGAGGGCTATGGTGAAAAAGGAAATATCCTCAGATGAAATCTGGAAAGAAGCTTTCTGAAGAAAAGTTTAGTGTTCTGTTAATTCATCTCACAGAGTTACATCTGTATTTCGTGCATCTGTTTGCTAGCCTTATTTCTGTGGAATCTGAGAACAGATATTTCGGATCCCTTTGAAGACTATAGGGCCAAAGGAAATATCCTCCCATAACAAAGAGAAAGAAGCTTTCTGAGAAACTTTCTTTGTGTTCTGTGAAATCATCTCACAGAGTTACAGGTTTCCCGTCAAGAAGCCTTTCGCTAAGACAGTTCTTGCGGAATTGGCAAAGTGATATTGGGAAGTCCATCGAGGGCTATGTTGAAAAAGGAAATGTCCTCAGATGAAATCTGGAAAGAAGATTTCTGAGAAACTGCTTAGTGTTCTGTTAATTCATCTCACAGAGTTACATCTGTATTTCGTGGATCTCTTTGCTTGCCATATCTGTGGAATCTGAGAACAGATATTTCAGATCCCTTTGAAGACTACAGTGCCAAAGGAAATATCCTCCGATAACAAAGAGAAAGAATCTTTCTGACAAACTCCTTTAAGTTCTGTGAAATCATCTCAGAGAGTTACAGCTTTCCCATCAAGAAGCCTTTCGCTAAGACAGTTCTTGTGGAATTGGAAAAGTGATATATGAAAGCCCCTAGATTGCTGTGGTGAAAAAGGAAATATCCCTAGATAAAATCTGGAAAGAAGCTTTCTGAGAAACTGCTTAGTGTTCTGTTAATTCATCTCACAGAGTTACATCTGTATTTCGTGCATCTGTTTGCTAGCCTTATTTCTGTGGAATCTGAGAACAGATATTTCGGATCCCTTTGAAGACTATAGGGCCAAAGGAAATATCCTCCCATAACAAAGAGAAAGAAGCTTTCTGAGAAACTTCTTTGTGTTCTGTGAAATCATCTCACAGAGTTACAGCTTTCCCTAGAAGAAGACTTTCGCTAAGACAGTTCTTGTGGAATTGGCAAAGTGATATTGGGAAGTCCATCGAGGGCTATGTTGAAAAAGGAAATGTCCTCAGATGAAATCTGGAAAGAAGATTTCTGAGAAACTGCTTAGTGTTCTGTTAATTCATCTCACAGAGTTACATCTGTATTTCGTGGATCTCTTTGCTAGCCATATTTCTGTGGAATCTGAGAACAGATATTTCGGATCCCTTTGAAGACTATAGTGCCAAAGGAAATATCCTCCGATAACAAAGAGAAAGAATCTTTCTGACAAACTCCTTTAAGTTCTGTGAAATCATCTCACAGAGTTACAGCTTTCCCCTCAAGAAGCCTTTCGCTAAGACAGTTCTTGTGGAATTGGCAGAGTGATATTTGGAAGCCACTAGAGGGCTATGGTGAAAAAGGAAATATCCTCCGATGCAATCTGGAAAGAAGCTTTCTGAGAAACTGCTTAGTGTTCTGTTAATTCATTTCACAGAGTTACATCTGTATTTCGTGCATCTCTTTGCTAGCCTTATTTCTGTGGAATCTGAGAACAGATATTTCGGATCCCTTTGAAGGCTATAGGGCCAAAGGAAATATCCTCCGATAACAAAGAGAGAGAAGCTTTCTGAGAAACTTCTTTGTGTTCTGTGAAATCATCTCACAGAGTTACAGCTTTCTCCTCAAGAAGCCTTTCGCTAAGACAGTTCTTTTGGAATTTGCAAAGTGATATTGGGAAGTCCGTAGAGGGCTATGGTGAAAAATGAAATATCCTCAGATGAAATCTGGAAAGAAGCTTTCTGAGAAACTTCTTTGTGTTCTGTGAAATCATCTCACAGAGTTACAGCTTTCCCATCAAGAAGCCTTTCGCTAAGACAGTTCTTGTGGAATTGGAAAAGTGATATATGAAAGCCCCTAGAGGGCTGTGGTGAAAAAGGAAATATCCCTAGATAAAATCTGGAAAGAAGCTTTCTGAGAAACTGCTTAGTGTTCTGTTAATTCATCTCACAGAGTTACATCTGTATTTCGTGGATCTCTTTGCTAGCCTTATTTCTGTGGAATCTCAGAACAGATATTTCGGATCTCTTTGAAGACTATAGGGCCAAAGGAAATATCCTCCGATAACAAAGAGAAAGAAGCTTCCTGAGAAACTGCTTTGTGTTCTGTGAAACCATCTCACAGAGTTACAGCTTTCCCCTCAAGAAGCCTATCGCTAAGACAGTTCTTGTGGAATTGGCAAAGTGATATATGGAAGACCCTAGAGGGCTATGGTGAAAAAGGAAATATCCTCAGATGAAATCTGGAAAAAAGCTTCCTGAGAAACTACTTTGTGTTCTGTGAAATCATCTCACAGAGTTACAGCTTTCCCTAGAAGAAGCCTTTCGCTAAGACAGTTCTTGTGGAATTGGCAAAGTGATATTTGGAAGCCCATAGACGGCTATGGTGAAAAAGGAAATATCCTCAGATGAAATCTGGAAAGAAGCTTTCTGACAACTGCTTAGTGTTCTGTTAATTCATCTCACGGAGTTACATCTGTATTTCGTGGATCTCTTTGTTAGCCTTATTTCTGTGGAATCTGAGAACAGATATTTCGGATCCCTTTAAAGACTATAGGGCCAAAGTAAATATCCTCCGATAACAAAGAGAAAGAAGATTTCTGAGAAACTTCTTTGTGTTCTGTGAAATCATCTCACAGAGTTACAGCTTTCCCCTCAAGAAGCCTTTCGATAAGGCAGTTCTTGTGGAATTGTCAAAGTGATATTGGGAAGCCCATAGAGGGCTATGGTGAAAAAGGAAATATCCTCAGATGAAATCTGGAAAGAAGCTTTCTGAAGAAAAGTTTAGTGTTCTGTTAATTCATCTCACAGAGTTACATCTGTATTTCGTGCATCTGTTTGCTAGCCTTATTTCTGTGGAATCTGAGAACAGATATTTCGGATCCCTTTGAAGACTATAGGGCCAAAGGAAATATCCTCCCATAACAAGGAGAAAGAAGCTTTCTGAGAAACTTTCTTTGTGTTCTGTGAAATCATCTCACAGAGTTACAGGTTTCCCGTCAAGAAGCCTTTCGCTAAGACAGTTCTTGCGGAATTGGCAAATTGATATTGGGAAGTCCATCGAGGGCTATGTTGAAAAAGGAAATGTCCTCAGATGTAATCTGGAAAGAAGATTTCTGAGAAACTGCTTAGTGTTCTGTTAATTCATCTCACAGAGTTACATCTGTATTTCGTGGATCTCTTTGCTTGCCATATCTGTGGAATCTGAGAACAGATATTTCAGATCCCTTTGAAGACTACAGTGCCAAAGGAAATATCCTCCGATAGCAAAGAGAAAGAATCTTTCTGACAAACTCCTTTAAGTTCTGTGAAATCATCTCACAGAGTTACAGCTTTCCCATCAAGAAGCCTTTCGCTAAGACAATTCTTGTGGAATTGGAAAAGTGATATATGAAAGCCCCTAGATTGCTGTGGTGAAAAAGGAAATATCCCTAGATAAAATCTGGAAAGAAGCTTTCTGAGAAACTGCTTAGTGTTCTGTTTATTCATCTCACAGAGTTACATCTGTATTTCGTGCATCTGTTTGCTAGCCTTATTTCTGTGGAATCTGAGAACAGATATTTCGGATCCCTTTGAAGACTATAGGGCCAAAGGAAATATCCTCCGATAACAAAGAGAAAGAAGCTTTCTGAGAAACTTCTTTGTGTTCTGTGATATCATCTCACAGAGTTACAGCTTTGCTGTCAAGAAGAAGACTTTCGCTAAGACAGTTCTTGTGGAATTGGCAAAGTGATATTGGGAAGTCCATCGAGGGCTATGTTGAAAAAGGAAATGTCCTCAGATGAAATCTGGAAAGAAGATTTCTGAGAAACTGCTTAGTGTTCTGTTAATTCATCTCACAGAGTTACATCTGTATTTCGTGGATCTCTTTGCTAGCCATATTTCTGTGGAATCTGAGAACAGATATTTCGGATCCCTTTGAAGACTATAGTGCCAAAGGAAATATCCTCCGATAACAAAGAGAAAGAATCTTTCTGACAAACTCCTTTAAGTTCTGTGAAATCATCTCACAGAGTTACAGCTTTCCCCTCAAGAAGCCTTTCGCTAAGACAGTTCTTGTGGAATTGGCAGAGTGATATTTGGAAGCCACTAGAGGGCTATGGTGAAAAAGGAAATATCCTCCGATGCAATCTGGAAAGAAGCTTTCTGAGAAACTGCTTAGTGTTCTGTTAATTCATTTCACAGAGTTACATCTGTATTTCGTGCATCTCTTTGCTAGCCTTATTTCTGTGGAATCTGAGAACAGATATTTCGGATCCCTTTGAAGGCTATAGGGCCAAAGGAAATATCCTCCGATAACAAAGAGAGAGAAGCTTTCTGAGAAACTTCTTTGTGTTCTGTGAAATCATCTCACAGAGTTACAGCTTTCTCCTCAAGAAGCCTTTCGCTAAGACAGTTCTTTTGGAATTTGCAAAGTGATATTGGGAAGTCCGTAGAGGGCTATGGTGAAAAATGAAATATCCTCAGATGAAATCTGGAAAGAAGCTTTCTGAGAAACTTCTTTGTGTTCTGTGAAATCATCTCACAGAGTTACAGCTTTCCCATCAAGAAGCCTTTCGCTAAGACAGTTCTTGTGGAATTGGAAAAGTGATATATGAAAGCCCCTAGAGGGCTGTGGTGAAAAAGGAAATATCCCTAGATAAAATCTGGAAAGAAGCTTTCTGAGAAACTGCTTAGTGTTCTGTTAATTCATCTCACAGAGTTACATCTGTATTTCGTGGATCTCTTTGCTAGCCTTATTTCTGTGGAATCTCAGAACAGATATTTCGGATCTCTTTGAAGACTATAGGGCCAAAGGAAATATCCTCCGATAACAAAGAGAAAGAAGCTTCCTGAGAAACTGCTTTGTGTTCTGTGAAACCATCTCACAGAGTTACAGCTTTCCCCTCAAGAAGCCTATCGCTAAGACAGTTCTTGTGGAATTGGCAAAGTGATATATGGAAGACCCTAGAGGGCTATGGTGAAAAAGGAAATATCCTCAGATGAAATCTGGAAAAAAGCTTCCTGAGAAACTTCTTTGTGTTCTGTGAAATCATCTCACAGAGTTACAGCTTTCCCTAGAAGAAGCCTTTCGCTAAGACAGTTCTTGTGGAATTGGCAAAGTGATATTTGGAAGCCCATAGACGGCTATGGTGAAAAAGGAAATATCCTCAGATGAAATCTGGAAAGAAGCTTTCTGACAACTGCTTAGTGTTCTGTTAATTCATCTCACGGAGTTACATCTGTATTTCGTGGATCTCTTTGTTAGCCTTATTTCTGTGGAATCTGAGAACAGATATTTCGGATCCCTTTAAAGACTATAGGGCCAAAGTAAATATCCTCCGATAACAAAGAGAAAGAAGATTTCTGAGAAACTTCTTTGTGTTCTGTGAAATCATCTCACAGAGTTACAGCTTTCCCCTCAAGAAGCCTTTCGATAAGGCAGTTCTTGTGGAATTGTCAAAGTGATATTGGGAAGCCCATAGAGGGCTATGGTGAAAAAGGAAATATCCTCAGATGAAATCTGGAAAGAAGCTTTCTGAAGAAAAGTTTAGTGTTCTGTTAATTCATCTCACAGAGTTACATCTGTATTTCGTGCATCTGTTTGCTAGCCTTATTTCTGTGGAATCTGAGAACAGATATTTCGGATCCCTTTGAAGACTATAGGGCCAAAGGAAATATCCTCCCATAACAAGGAGAAAGAAGCTTTCTGAGAAACTTTCTTTGTGTTCTGTGAAATCATCTCACAGAGTTACAGGTTTCCCGTCAAGAAGCCTTTCGCTAAGACAGTTCTTGCGGAATTGGCAAATTGATATTGGGAAGTCCATCGAGGGCTATGTTGAAAAAGGAAATGTCCTCAGATGAAATCTGGAAAGAAGATTTCTGAGAAACTGCTTAGTGTTCTGTTAATTCATCTCACAGAGTTACATCTGTATTTCGTGGATCTTTTTGCTTGCCATATCTGTGGAATCTGAGAACAGATATTTCAGATCCCTTTGAAGACTACAGTGCCAAAGGAAATATCCTCCGATAACAAAGAGAAAGAATCTTTCTGACAAACTCCTTTAAGTTCTGTGAAATCATCTCACAGAGTTACAGCTTTCCCATAAAGAAGCCTTTCGCTAAGACAGTTCTTGTGGAATTGGAAAAGTGATATATGAAAGCCCCTAGATTGCTGTGGTGAAAAAGGAAATATCCCTAGATAAAATCTGGAAAGAAGCTTTCTGAGAAACTGCTTAGTGTTCTGTTTATTCATCTCACAGGGTTACATCTGTATTTCGTGGATCTCTTTGCTAGCCTTATTTCTGTGGAATGTGAGAACAGATATTTCGGATCCCTTTGAAGACTATAGGGCCAAATTAAATATCCTCCGATAACAAAGAGAAAGAAGCTTTCTGAGAAACTTCTCTGTGTTCTGTGATATCATCTCACAGAGTTACAGCTTTGCTGTCAAGAAGCCTTTCGATAAGGCAGTTCTTGTGGAATTGGCAAAGTGATATTGGGAAGTCCATACAGGGCTATGGTGAAAAAGGAAATATCCTCCGATGAACTCTGGAAAGAAGCTTTCTGAGAAACTGCTTAGTTTTCTGTTAATTCATCTCACAGAGTTACATCTGGATCGTGGATCTCTTTGCTAGCCTTATTTCTGTGGTATCTGAGAATAGATATTTGGGATCCCTTTGACGACTATAGGGCCAAAGGAAATATCCTCCGAAAACAAAGAGAAAGAAGGATTCTGAGAAACTTCTTTGTGTTCTGTGAAATCATCTCACAGAGTTTCAGCTTTCCCGTCAAGAAGCCTTTCGCTAAGACATTTCTTGTGGAATTGGCAAAGTGATATTGGATAGTCCATAGAGGGCTATGGTGAAAAAGGAAATGTCCTCAGATGAAATCTGGAAACAAGCTTTCTGAGAAACTGCTTAGTGTTCTGTTAATTCATCTCACAGAGTTACATCTGTATTTCCTGGATCTCTTTGCTAGCCTTATTTCTGTGGAATCTGAGAACAGATATTTCGGATCCCTTTGAATACTACAGGGCCAAATTAAATATCCTCCGATAACAAAGAGAAAGAAGCTTTCCGACAAACGTCTTTAAGTTCTGTGAAATCATCTCACAGAGTTACAGCTTTCCCCTCAAGAAGCTTTTCGCTAAGACAGTTCTTGTGAAACTGGCAAAGTGACATATGGAAGACCCTAGAGGGCTATGGTGAAAAAGGAAATATCCTCAGATGAAATCTGGAAAGAAGCTTTCTGAGAAACTGCTTAGTGTTCTTTTAATTCATCTCACACAGTTACATCTGTATTTCGTGGATCTCTTTGCTAGCCTTATTTCTGTGGAATGTGAGAACAGATATTTCGGATCCCTTTGAACACTATAGGGCCAAAGGAAATATCCTCCGATAACAAAGAGAAAGAAGCTTTTTGGGAAACTGCTTTGTGTTCTGTGAAATCATCTCACAGAGTTACAGCTTTCCCCTCAAGAAGCCTTTCGCTAAGACAGTTCTTGTGGAATTGGCAGAGTGATATTTGGAAGCCACTAGAGGGCTATGGTGAAAAAGGAAATATCCTCCGATGAAATCTGGAAAGAAGCTCTCTGAGAAACTGCTTAGTGTTCTGTTAATTCATTTCACAGAGTTACATCTGTATTTCGTGCATCTCTTTGATAGCCTTATATCTGTGGAATCTGAGAACAGATATTTCGGATCCCTTTGAAGACTATAGGGCCAAAGGAAATATCCTCCGAAAACAAAGAGAAAGAAGCTTTCTGAGAAACTTCTTTGTGCTCTCTGAAATCATCTCACAGAGTTACAGCTTTCCCCTCAAGAAGCCTTTCGCTAAGACAGTTCTTGTGGAATCGGCAAAGTGATATTTGGTAGCCCATAGAGGGCTTTGGTGAAAAAGGAAATATCCTCAGATGAAATCTGGAAAGAAGCTTTCTGAGAAACTGCTTAGTGTTCTGTGAATTCATCTCACGGAGTTACATCTGTATTTCGTGGATCTCTTTGCTAGCCTTATTTCTGTGGAATCTGAGAACAGATATTTCGGATCCCTTTGAAGACTATAGGGCCAAGAGAAATATCTTCCGATAACAAAGAGAAAGAAGCTTTATGAGAAACCTCTTTGTGTTTTGTGAAGTCAACTCACAGAGTTACAGCTTTCCCCTCAACAAGCCTTTCACTGAGACAGTTCTTGTGGAATTGGCAAAGTGATATTTGGAGGCCCATAGAGGGCTATGGTGAAAAAGGAATTATCCTCAGATGAAATCTGGAAAGAAGCTTTCTGAGAAACTGCTTAGTGTTCTGTTAATTCATCTCACCGAGTTCCATCTGTATTTCGTGGATCTCTTTGCTAGCCTTATTTCTGTGGAATCTGAGAACAGATATTTCGAATCCCTTTGAAGACTATAGGGCTAAATGGAATAGCCTCCGATAAAAAAGAGAAAGAAGCTTTCTGAGAAACTTCTTTGTGTTCTGTGAAATCATCTCACAGAGTTACAGCTTCCCCCTCAAGAAGCCTATCGCTAATACAGTTGTTGTGGAATAGGCAAAGTGATATTTGGAAGCCCATAGAGGGCTATGGTGAAAAAGGAAATATCCTCAAATGATATCTGGAAAGAAGCTTTCTGAGAAACTGCTTAGTGTTCTGTTAATTCATCTCACAGAGTTACATACGTATTTCGTGGATCTCTTTGCTAGCCTTATTTCTGTGGAATCTGAGAATAGATATTTCGGATCCCTTTGAAGACTATAGGGCCAAAGGAAATATCCTCCGATAACAAAGAGGAAGAAGCTTTCTGAGAAACTTCTTTATGTTCTGTGAAATCATCTCACCGAGTTACAGCTTTCCCCTCAAGAAGCCTTTCGCTAAGACAGTTCTTGTGGAATTGGCAAAGTGATATATGGAAGCCCCTAGAGGGCTATGGTGAAAAAGGAATTATCCTCCGATGAAATCTGGAAAGAAGCTTTCTGAGAAACTGCTTAGCGTTCTGTTAATTCATCTCACAGAGTTACATCTGTATTTCGTGGATCTCTTTGCTAGTCTTTTTTCTGTGAAATCTGAGAACAGATATTTCGGATCCCTTTCAAGACTATAGGGCCAAAGGAAATATCCTGCGATAACAAAGAGAAAGAAGGTTTCTGAGAAACTTCTTTGTGTTCTGTGAAATCATATCACAGAGTTACAGCTTTCCCGTCAAGAAGCCTTTCGTTAAGACTTTTCTTGTGGAATTGGCAAAGTGATATTGGGAAGTCCATAGAGGGCTATGGTGAAAAAGGAAATGTCCTCAGATGAAATCTGGAAAGAAGCTTTCTGAGAAACTGGTTAGTGTTCTGTTAATTCATCTCACGGAGTTACATCTGTATTTCGTGGATCTCTTTGCTACCTTATTTCTGTGGAATCTGAGAACACATATTTCGGATCCCTTTGAAGACTACAGGGCCAAAGGAAATATCCTCCGATAACAAAGAGAAAGAAGATTTCTGAGAAACTTCTTTGTGTTCTGTGAATTCATCTCACAGAGTTACAGCTTTCTCTCAAGAAGCCTTTCGCTAAGACAGTCCTTGTGTAATAGGCAACGTGATACTTGGAAGCCCGTAGAAGGCTAAGGTGAAAAAGGAAATATCCTCAGATGAAATCTGGAAAGAAGCTTTCTGAGAAACTGCTTAGTGTCCTGTTAATTCATCTCACACAGTTACATCTGTATTTCGTGGATCTCTTTGCTAGCCTTATTTCTGTGGAATCTGACAACAGATATTTCGGATCCCTTTGAACACTATAGGGCCAAAGGAAATATCCCCCGATAACAAAGAGAAAGAAGCTTTCTGAGAAACTTCTTTGTGTTCTGTGAAATCATCTCACAGAGTTACTGCTTTCCCCTCAAGAAACCTTTCGCTAAGACAGTTCTTGTGGAATTGGCAAAGTGATATTTGGAAGCCCATAGAGTGCTATGGTGAAAAAGGAAATATCCTCAGATGAAATCTGGAAAGAAGCTTTCTGAGAAACTGCTTAGTGTTCTGTTAATTCGTCTCACAGAGTTACATCTGTATTTCTTGGATCTCTTTGCTAGCCTTATTTCTGTGGAATCTGAGAACAGATATTTCGGATCCATTTGAAGGCTATAGGGCCAAAGGAAATATCCTCCGATAACAAAGAGAAAGAAGCTTTCTCAGAAACTTCTTTGTGTTCTGTGAAAAAATCTCACAGAGTTACTGCTTTCCCCTCAAGAAGCCTTTTTCTAAGACAGTTCTTGTGGAATCGGCAAAATAATATGGGAAGCCCAAAGAGGGCTACGGTGAAAAAGGAAATATCCTCAGATGAAATCTGGAAAGAAGCTTTCTGAGAAACTGCTTAGTGTTCTGTTAATTCGTCTCACAGAGTTACAGCTGTATGTCGTGGATCTCTTGGCTAGCCTTATTTCTGTGGAATCTGAGAACAGATATTTCGGATCCCTTTGAAGACTATAGGGCCAAAGGAAATATCCGCCGATAACAAAGAGAAAGAAGCTTTCTGATAAACTTCTTTGTGTTCTCTGAAATCATCTCACAGAGTTACAGCTTTCCCCTCGAGAAGCCTTTCGCTAAGACAGTTCTTGTGGAATTGGCAAAGTGATATTTGGAAGCACATAGAGGGCTATGGTGAAAAAGGAAATATGCTCAGATGAAATCTGGAAAGAAGCTTTCTGAGAAACTGCTTAGTTTTCTGTTAATTCATCTCACAGAGTTACATCTGCATTTCGTGGATCTCTTTGCTAGCCTTATTTCTGTGGAATCTGAGAACAGATATTTCGGATCCCTTTGAAGACTATAGGGCTAAATGGAATATCCTCCGATAACAAAGAGAAAGAAGCTTTCTGAGAAACTTCTTTGTGTTCTGTGAAATCATCTCACAGAGTTACAGCTTCCCCCTCAAGAAGCCTATCGCTAATACAGGTGTTGTGGAATAGGCAAAGTGATATTTGGAAGCCCATTGAGGGCTATGGTGAAAAAGGAAATATCATCAAATGATATCTGGAAAGAAGCTTTCTGAGAAACTTCTTAGTGTTCTGTTAATTCATCTCACAGAGTTACATCTGTATTTCGTGGATCTCTTGGCTACCCTTATTTCTCTGGAATCTGAGAATAGATATTTCGGATCCCTTTGTAGACTATAGGGCCAAAGGAAATATCCTCCGATAACAAAGAGAAAGAAGCTTTCTGAGAAACTTCTTTATGTTCTGTGAAATCATCTCACCGAGTTACAGCTTTCCCCTCAAGAAGCCTTTCGCTAAGACAGTTCTTGTGGAATTGGCAAAGTGATATATGGAAGCCCCTAGAGGGCTATGGTGAAAAAGGAATTATCCTCAGATGAAATCTGGAAAGAAGCTTTCTGAGAAACTGCTTAGTGTTCTGTTAATTCATCTCACAGAGTTACATCTGTATTTCGTGGATCTCTTTGCTAGCCTTTTTTCTGTGAAATCTGAGAACAGATATTTCGGATCCCTTTCAAGACTATAGGGCCAAAGGAAATATCCTGCGATAACAAAGAGAAAGAAGGTTTCTGAGAAACTTCTTTGTGTTCTGTGAAATCATATCACAGAGTTACAGCTTTCCCGTCAAGAAGCCTTTCGTTAAGACATTTCTTGTTGAATTGGCAAAATGATATTGGGAAATCCATAGAGGGCTATGGTGAAAAAGGAAATGTCCTCAGATGAAATCTGGAAAGAAGCTTTCTGCGAAACTGCTTAGTGTTCTGTTTATTCATCTCACAGAGTTACATCTGTATTTCGTGGATCTCTTTGCTAGCCTTATTTCTGTGGAATGTGAGAACAGATATTTCGGATCCCTTTGAAGACTATAGGGCCAAATTAAATATCCTCCGATAACAAAGAGAAAGAAGCTTTCTGAGAAACTTCTTTGTGTTCTGTGATATCATCTCACAGAGTTACAGCTTTGCTGTCAAGAAGCCTTTCGATAAGGCAGTTCTTGTGGAATTGGCAAAGTGATATTGGAGGTCCATAGAGGGCTATGGTGAAAAAGGAAATATCCTTAGATGAAATCTGGAAAGAAGCTTTCTGAGAAACTGCTTAGTGTTCTGTTAATTGATCTCACAGAGTTACATCTGGATTTCGTGGATCTCTTTGCTAGCCTTATTTCTGTGGAATCTGAGAATAGATATTTCGGATCCCTTTGACGACTATAGGGCCAAAGGAAATATCCTCCGAAAACAAAGAGAAAGAAGCTTTCTGAGAAACTTCTTTGTGTTCCGTGAAATCATCTCACAGAGTTACAGCTTTCCCCTCAAGAAGCCTTTCGCTAAGACCGTTCTTGTGGAAGCGGCAAAGTGATATTTGGTAGCCCATTGAGGGCTATGGTGAAAAAGGAAATATCCTCAGATGAAATCTGGAAAGAAGCTTTCTGAGAAACTGCTTAGTGTTCTGTCAATTCATCTCACGGAGTTACATCTGTATTTCGTGGATCTCTTTCCTAGCCTTATTTCTGTGGAATCTGAGAACAGATATTTCGGATCCCTTTGAAGACTATAGGGCCAAAGGAAGTATCCTCCGATACCAAAGAGAAAGAAGCTTTATGAGAAACCTCTTTGTGTTCTGTGAAATTATCTCACAGAGTTACAGCTTTCCCCTCAACAAGCCTTTCACTGAGACAGTTCTTGTGGAATTGGCAAAGTGATATTTGGAAGCCCATAGAGGGCTATGGTGAAAAAGGAATTATCCTCAGATGAAATCTGGAAAGAAGCTTTCTGAGAAACTGCTTAGTGTTCTGTTAATTCATCTCACCGAGTTACATCTGTATTTCGTGGATCTCTTCGCTAGCCTTATTTCTGTGGAATCTGAAACAGATATTCGGATCCCTTTGAAGACTATAGGGCCCAAGGAAATATCCTGCGATAACAAAGAGAAAGAAGGTTTCTGAGAAACTTCTTTCTGTTCTGTGAAATCATCTCACAGAGTTACAGCTTTCCCGTCAAGAAGCCTTTCGCTAAGACATTTCTTGTGGAATTGGCAAAGTGATATTGGATAGTCCATAGAGGGCTATGGTGAAAAAGGAAATGTCCTCAGATGATATCTGGAAACAAGCTTTCTGAGAAACTGCTTAGTGTTCTGTTAATTCATCTCACAGAGTTACATCTGTATTTCCTGGATCTCTTTGCTAGCCTTATTTCTGTGGAATCTGAGAACAGATATTTCGGATCCCTTTGAATACTACAGGGCCAAATTAAATATCCTCCGATAACAAAGAGAAAGAAGCTTTCCGACAAACGTCTTTAAGTTCTGTGAAATCATCTCACAGAGTTACAGCTTTCCCCTCAAGAAGCCTTTCGCTAAGACAGTTCTTGTGGAATTGGCAGAGTGATATTTTGAAGCCTCTAGAGGGCTATGGTGAAAAAGGAAATATCCTCAGATGAAATCTGGAAAGAAGCTTTCTGAGAAACTGCTTAGTGTTCTGTTAATTCAACTCACAGTGTTACATCTGTATTTCGTGGATTTCTTTGCTAGCCTTATTTCTGTGGAATGTGAGAACAGATATTTCGGATCCCTTTGAAGACTATAGGGCCAAAGGAAATATCCTCCGATAACAAAGAGAAAGAAGCTTTCCGAGAAACTTCTTTGTGTTCTGTGAAATCAACTCAAAGAGTTACAGCTTTCCCCTCAAGAAGCCTTTCGCTAAGACAGTTCTTGTTGAATTGGCAGAGTGATATTTTGAAGCCCCTAGAGGGCTATCGTGAAAAAGGAAATATCCTCAGATGAAATCTGGAAAGAAGCTTTCTGAGAAAATGCCTAGTGTTCTGTTAATTCAACTCACAGTGTTACATCTGTATTTCGTGGATTTCTTTGCTAGCCTTATTTCTGTGGAATGTGAGAACAGATATTTCGGATCCCTTTGAAGACTATAGGGCCAAAGGAAATATCCTCCGATAACAAAGAGAAAGAAGCTTTCTGAGAAACATCTTTGTGTTCTGTGAAATCAACTCACAGAGTTACAGCTTTCCCCTCAAGAAGCCTTTCGCTAAGACAGTTCTTGTGGAATCGGCAAAGTGATATTGTTAAGCCCATAGAGGGCTAAGTTGAAAAAGGAAATATCCTCAGATGATATCTGGAAAGAAGCTTTCTGAGAAACTGCTTAGTGTTCTGTTAATTCATTTCACAGAGTTACAGCTGTATTTCGTGGATCTCTTTGCTAGCCTTATTTCTGTGGAATCAGAGAACAGATATTTCGGATCCCTTTGAAGACTATAGGGCCAAAGGAAATATCCTCCGATAACAAAGAGAAGGAAGCTTTCTGAGAAACTTCTTTGTGTTCTGTGAAATCATCTCACAGAGTTACAGCTTTCCCCTCAAGAAGCCTTTCGCTAAGGCACTTCTTGTGGAATTGGCAAAGTGATATTCGGAACCCCATGTAGGGCTATGGTGAAAAAGGAAATATCCTCAGATGAAATCTGGAAAGAAGCTTTCTGAGAAACTGCTTAGTGTTCTGTTAATTCATCTCACAGAGTTACATCTGTATTTCGTGGATCTCTTTGCTAGCCTTATTTCTGTGGAATCTGAGAACAGATATTTCGGATCCCTTTGAAGACTATAGAGCCAAAGGAAATATCCTCCGATAACAAAGAGAAAGAAGCTTTCTGAGAAACTTCTTTGTGTTCTGTGAAATCATCTCACAGAGTTACAGCTTTCCCGTCAAGAAGCCTTTCGCTAAGACAGTTCTTGTGGAATTGACAAAGTGATATTGGATAGTCCATAGAGGGCTATGGTGAAAAAGGAAATGTCCTCAGATGAAATCTGGAAACAAGCTTTCTGAGAAACTGCTTAGTGTTCTGTTAATTCATCTCACAGAGTTCCATCTGTATTTCGTGGATCTCTTTGCTAGCCTTATTTCTGTGGAATCTGAGAACAGATATTTCGAATCCCTTTGAAGACTATAGGGCAAAAGGAAATATCCTCAGATAACAAAGAGAAAGAAGCTTTGCGAGAAACTTCTTTGTGTTCTGTGATATCATCTCACAGAGTTACAGCTTTGCCGTCAAGAAGCCTTTCGAAAAGGCAGTTCTTGTGGAATTTGCAAAGTGATATTGAGAAGCCCATAGAGGGCTATGGTGAAAAAGGAAATATCCTCAGATGAAATCTGGAAAGAAGCTTTCTGAGAAACTGCTTAGTGTTCTGTTAATTCATCTCACAGAGTTACATCTGTATTTCGTGGATCTCTTTGCTAGTCTTATTTCTGTGGAATCTGAGAATAGATATTTCTGATCCCTTTGAAGACTAGAGGGCCAAAGGAAATATCCTCCGATAAAAAAGAGAAAGAAGCTTTCTGAGAAACTTCTTTATGTTCTGTGAAATCATCTCACCGAGTTACAGCTTTCCCCTCAAGAAGCCTTTCGCTAAGACAGTTCTTGTGGAATTGGCAAAGTGATATATGGAAGCCCCTAGAGGGCTATGGTGAAAAAGGAAATATCCCTAGATAAAATCTGGAAAGAAGCTTTCTGAGAAACTGCTTAGTGTTCTGTTAATTCATCTCACAGTGTTACATCTGTATTTCGTGGATCTCTTTGCAAGCCTTATTTCTGTGGAATCTGAGAACAGATATTTCGAATCCCTTTGAAGACTATAGGGCCAAAGGAAATATCCTCCGATAACAAAGAGAAAGAAGCTTTCTGACAAGCTTCTTTGTGTACCTTGAAATCATCTCACAGAGTTACAGCTTTCCCCTCAAGAAGCCTTTCGCTAAGACCGTTCTTGTGGAATTGGGAAAGTTATATTTGGAAGCCCATAGTGGGCTATGGTGAAAAAGGAAATATCCTCAGATGAAATCTGGAAAGAAGCTTTCTGAGAAACTGCTTAGTGTTCTGTTAATTTATCTCACAGAGTTACATCTGTATTTCGTTGATCTCTTTGCTAGCCTTATTTCTGTGGAATCTGAGAACAGATATTTCGGATCCCTTTGAAGACAATAGGGCCAAAGGAAATATCCTCCGAAAACAAAGAGAAAGAAGCTGTCTGAGAAACTTCTTTGTGTTCTGTGAAATCATCTCACAGAGTTACAGCTTTCCCCTCAAGAAGCCTTTCGCTAAGACAGTTCTTGTGGAATCGGCAAAGGGATATTTGGTAGCCCATAGAGGGCTATGGTGAAAAAGGAAATATCCTCAGATGAAATCTGGAAAGAAGCTTTCTGAGAAACTGCTTAGTGTTCTGTGAATTCATCTCACGGAGTTACATCTGTATTTCGTGGATCTCTTTGCTAGCCTTATTTCTGCGGAATCTGAGAACAGATATTTCGGATCCCTTTGAAGACTACAGGGCCAAATTAAATATCCTCCGATAACAAAGAGAAAGAAGCTTTCCGACAAACGTCTTTAAGTTCTGTGAAATCATCTCACAGAGTTACAGCATTCCCCTCAAGAAGCCTTTCGCTTCGGTAGTTCTTGTGGAATTGGTAAAGTGATATTTGGAAGCCAATCGAGAGCTATGGTGAAAAAGGAAATATCCTCAGATGAAATCTGGAAAAAGCTTTCTGAAAAACTGTTTAGTGTTCTGTTAATTCATCTCACAGAGTTACATCTGTATTTCGTGGATCTCTTTGCTAGCCTTATTTCTGTGGAATGTGAGAACAGATATTTCGGATCCCTTTGAAGACTATAGGGCCAAAGGAAATATCCTCCAATAACAAAGAGAAAGAAGCTTTCTGAGAAACTTCTTTGTGTTCTGTGAAATCAACTCACAGAGTTACAGCTTTCCCCTCAAGAAACCTTTCGCTATGACAGTTCTTGTGGAATTGGCAAAGTGATATTGGGAAGCCCTTAGAGGGTTATGGTGAAAAAGGAAATATCCTCAGATGAAATCTGGAAAGAAGCTTTCTGAGAAACTGCTTAGTGTTCTGTTAATTCATCTCACAGAGTTCCATCTGTATTTCGTGGATCTCTTTGCTAGCCTTATTTCTGTGGAATCTGAGAACAGATATTTCGGATCCCTTTGTAGACTATAGGGCAAATGGAAATATCCTCAGATAACAAAGAGAAAGAAGCTTTCCGAGAAACTTCTTTGTATTCTGTGATATCATCTCACAGAGTTACAGCTTTGCTGTCAAGAAGCCTTTCGATAAGGCAGTTCATGTGGAATTGGCAAAGTGATATTGGGAAGTCCATAGAGGGCTATGGTGAAAAAGGAAATATCCTTAGATGAAATCTGGAAAGAATCTTTCTGAGAAACTGCTTAGTGTTCTGTTAATTCATCTCACAGAGTTACATCTGTATTTCGTGGATCTCTTTGCCAGCCTTATGTCTGTGGAATCTGAGAACAGATATTTCGGATCCCTTTGAAGACAATAGGGCCAAAGGAAATATCCTCTGATAACAAAGAGAAAGAAGCTTTCTGACAAACTTCTTTGTGTTCCTTGAAATCATCTCACAGAGTTACAGCTTTCCCTTAAAGAAGCCTTTCGCTAAGACCGTTCTTGTGGAATTGGCAAAGTTATATTTGGAAGCCCGTAGAGGGCAATGGAGAAAAAGGAAATATCCTCAGATGAAATCTGGAAAGAAGCTTTCTGAGAAACTGCTTAATGTTCTGCTAATTCATCTCACACAGTTACATCTGTATTTCGTTGATCTCTTTGCTAGCCTTATTTCTGTGGATTCTGAGAGCAGATATTTCGGATCCCTTTGAAGACAATAGGGCCAAAGGAAATATCCTCCGATAACAAAGAGAAAGAAGCTTTCTGACAAACTTCTTTGTGTTCCTTGAAATCATCTCACAGAGTTACAGCTTTCCCTGAAAGAAGCCTTTCGCTAAGACCGTTCTTGTGGAATTGGCAAAGTGATATTTGGTAGCCCATAGAGGGCTATGGTGAAAAAGGAAATATCCTCAGATGAAATCTGGAAAGAAGCTTTCTGAAGAACTGCTTAGTGTTCTGTTAATTCAAATCACAGGATTACATCTCTATTTCGTGGATCTCTTTGCTAGCCTTATTTTTGTGGAATCTGAGAACAGATATTTCGGATCCCTTTGAAGACTATAGGGCCAAAGGAAATATCCTCCGAAAACAAAGAGAAAGAAGCTTTCTGAGAAACTTCTTTGTGTCCTGTGAAATCATCTCACAGAGTTACAGCTTTTCCCTCAAGAAGCCTTTCGCTAAGACAGTTCTTGTGGAATCGGCAAAGTGATATTTGGTAGCCCATAGAGGGCTATGGTGAAAAAGGAAATATCCTCAGATGAAATCTGGAAAGAAGCTTTCTGAGAAACTGCTTAGTGTTCTGTGAATTCATCTCACGGAGTTACATCTGTATTTCGTGGATCTCTTTGCTAGCCTTATTTCTGTGGAATCTGAGAACAGATATTTCGGATCCCTTTGAAGACTATAGGGCCAAAGGATATATCCTCCGATAACAAAGAGAAAGAAGCTTTATGAGAAACCTCTTTGTGTTCTGTGAAATCATCTCACAGAGTTACAGCTTTCCCCTCAACAAGCCTTTCACTGAGACAGTTCTTCTGGAATTGGCAAAGTGATATTTGATAGTCCTTAGAGGGCTATGGTGAAAAAGGAAATGTCTTCAGATGAAATCTGGAAACAAGCTTTCTGAGAAACTGCTTAGTCTTCTGTTAATTCATCTCACAGAGTTACATCTGTATTTCCTGGATCTCTTTGCTAGCCTTATTTCTGTGGAAACTTAGAACAGATATTTCGGGTCCCTTTGAAGACTATAAGGCCAAAGGAAATATCCTCAGATAACATAGAGAAAGAGGCTTTCTGAGAAACTTCTTTGTGTTCTGTGAAATCATCTCACAGTGGTACAGCTTTGTCCTCAAGAAACCTTTCGCTAAGACAGTTCTAGTGGAATTGGCAAAGTGATATTTGGAAGCCCATAGAGGGCTATGGTGTAAAAGGAAATATCCTCAGATGAAATCTGGAAAGAAGCTTTCTGAGAAACTGTTTAGTGTTCTGTTAATTCATCTCACAGAGTTACATCTGTATTTCGTGGATCTGTTTGCTAGCCTTATTTCTGTGGAATCTGAGAACAGATATTTCAGATCCCTTTGAAGATTATAGGGCCAAAGGAAATATCCTCCGATAACAAAGAGAAAGAAGCTTTCTGAGAAACTTCTTTGTGTTCTGTGAAATCATCTCACAGAGTTACTGCTTTCCCCTTAAGAAGCCTTTCGCTTCGGTAGTTCTTGTGGAATTGGAAAAGTGATATTTGGAAGCCCCTATAGAGCTATGGTGAAAAAGGAAATATCCTCAGATGAAATCTGGAAAAAGCTTTCTGAAAAACTGCTTAGTGTTCTGTTAATTCATCTCACAGAGTTACATCTGTATTTCGTGGATCTCTTTGCTAGCCTTATTTCTGTGGAATCTGAGAAGAGATATTTCGAATACCTTTGAAGACTATAGGGCCAAAGGAAATATCCTGCGATAACAAAGAGAAAGAAGGTTTCTGAGAAACTTCTTTGTGTTCTGTGAAATCATCTCACAGAGTTACAGCTTTCCCGTCAAGAAGCCTTTCGATAAGGCAGTTCTTGTGGAATTGGCAAAGTGATATTGGGAAGCCCATAGAGGGCTATGGTGAAAAAGGAAATGTCCTCAGATGAAATCTGGAAACAAGCTTTCTGAGAAACTGCTTAGTGTTCTGTTAATTCATTTCACAGAGTTACATCTGTTTTTCCTGGATCTCTTTGCTAGCCTTATTTCTGTGGAATCTGAGAACAGATATTTCGGATCCCTTTGAAGACTACAGGGCCAAATTAAATATCCTCCGATAACAAAGAGAAAGAATCTTTCCGACAAACATCTTCAAGTTCTGTGAAATCATCTCACAGAGTTACAGCTTTCCCCTCAAGAAGCCTTTCGCTAAGACAGTTCTTGTGGACTTGGCAGAGTGATATTTTGAAGCCCCTAGAGGGCTATGGTGAAAAAGGAAATATCCTAAGATGAAATCTGGAAAGAAGCTTTCTGAGAAACTGCTTAGTGTTCTGTTAATTCAACTCACAGTGTTACATCTGTGTTTCGTGGATTTCTTTGCTAGCCTTATTTCTGTGGAATCTGAGAACAGATATTTCGGATCCCTTTGAAGACTATAGGGCCAAAGGAAATAATCTCCGATAACAAAGAGAAAGAAGCTTTCCGAGAAACTTCTTTGTGTTCTGTGAAATCAACTCACACATTTACAGCTTTCCCCTCAAGAAGCCTTTCGCTAAGACAGTTCTTGTTGAATTGGCAGAGTGATATTTTGAAGCCCCTAGAGGGCTATGGTGAAAAAGGAAATATCCTCAGATGAAATCTGGAAAGAAGCTTTCTGAGAAACTGCTTAGTGTTCTGTTAATTCGTCTCACAGAATTACATCTGTATTTCTTGGATCTCTTTGCTAGCCTTATTTCTGTGGAATCTGAGAACAGATATTTCGGATCCCTTTGAAGACTATAGGGCCAAAGGAAATATCCTCCGATAACAAAGAGAAAGAAGCTTTCTGAGAAACTTCCTTGTGTTCTGTGAAATCATCTCACAGAGTTACAGCTTTCCCCTCAAGAAGCCTTTCGCTAAGACAGTTCTTGTGGAATAGGCAAAGTGATATTGTTAAGCCCATGGAGGGCTATGTTGAAAAAGGAAATATCCTCAGATGATATCTGGAAAGAAGTTTTCTGAGAAAGTGCTTAGTGTTCTGTTAATTGATCTCACAGAGTTACATCTGTATTTCGTGGATCTCTTTGCTAGCCTTATTTCTGTGGAATCAAGAACAGATATTTCGGATCCCTTTGAAGACTATAGGGACAAAGGAAATATCCTCCGATAACAAAGAGAAGGAAGCTTTCTGAGAAACTTCTCTGTGTTCTGTGAAATCATCTCACAGAGTTACAGCTTTCCCCTCAAGAAGCCTTTCGCTAAGGCAGTTCTTGTGGAATTGGCAAAGTGATATTCGGAACCCCATATAGGGCTATGGTGAAAAAGGAAATATCCTCAGGTGAACTCTGGAAAAAGCTTTCTGAAAAACTGCTTAGTTTTCTATTAATTCATCTCACGGAGTTACATCTGTCTTTCGTGGATCTCTTTGCTAGCCTTATTTCTGTGGAATCTGAGAACAGATATTTCGGATCCCTTTGAATGCTATAGGGCCAAAGGAAATATCCTCCGATAACAAAGAGAAAGAAGGTTTCTGAGAAACTTCTTTGTGTTCTGTGAAATCATCTCACAGAGTTACTGCTTTCCCCTCAAGAAGCCTTTGACTAAGACAGTTCTTGTGGAATCGGCAAAATAATATGGGAAGCCCAAAGAGGGCTATGGTGAAAAAGGAAATATCCTCAGATGAAATCTGGAAAGAAGCTTTCTGAGAAACTGCTTAGTGTTCTGTTAATTCATCTCACAGAGTTACAGCTGTATTTTGGATCTCCTGGCTAGCCTTATTTCTGTGGAATCTGAGAACAGATATTTCGGATCCCTTTGAAGACTATAGGGCCAAAGGAAATATCCTCCGATAACAAAGAGAAATAAGCTTTCTGAGAAACTTCTTTGTGTTCTGTGAAATCATCTCACAGAGTTACAGCTTTCCCCTCAAGAAGCCTTTCGCTAAGACAGTTCTTGTGGAATTGGCAAAGTGATATTTGGAAGCCCATAGAGGGCTATGGTGAAAAAGGAAATATGCTCAGATGAAATCTGGAAAGAAGCTTTCTGAGAAACTGCTTAGTTTTGTGTTAATTCATCTCACAGAGTTACATCTGCATTTCGTGGATCTCTTTGCTAGCCTTATTTCTGTGGAATCTGAGAACAGGTATTTCGGATCCCTTTGAAGACTATAGGGCCAAAGGAAATATCCTGCGATAACAAAGAGAAAGAAGCTTTCTGAGAAACTTCTTTGTGTTCTGTGAAATCATCTCACAGAGTTGCAGCTTTCCTCTCAAGAAGCCTTTCGCTAAGACAGTTCTTGTGGAATTGGCAAAGTGATATTGGGAAGCCCATAGAGGGCTATGGTGAAAAAGGAAATATGCTCAGATGAAATCTGGAAAGAAGCTTTCTGAGAAAATGCCTAGTGTTCTGTTAATTCATCTCACAGAGTTACATCTGTATTTCGTGGATCTCTTTGCTAGCCTTATTTCTGTGGAATCTGAGAACAGATATTTCGGATCCCTTTGAAGACTATAGGACCAAAGGAAATATCCTCAGATAACAAAGAGAAAGAAGCTTTCTGACAAACTTCTTTGTGTTCTGTGAAATCATCTCACAGAGTTACAGCTTTCCCCTCAAGAAGCCTTTCGCTAAGACAGTTCTAGTGGAATTGGCAAAGTGATATTTGGAAGCCCCTAGAGGGCTATGGTGAAAAAGGAAATATGCTCAGATGAAATCTGGAAAGAAGCTTTCTGAGAAAATGCCTAGTGTTCTGTTAATTCATCTCACAGAGTTACATCTGTATTTCGTGGATCTCTTTGCTAGCCTTATTTCTGTGGAATCTTAGAACAGATATTTCGGATCCCTTTGAAGACTATAGGGCCAAAGGAAATATCCTCCGATAACAAAGTGAAAGAAGCTTTCTGAGAAACTTCTTTGTGTTCTGTGAAATCATCTCACAGAGTTACAGCTTTCCCCTCAAGAAGACTTTCGCTAAGACAGTTCTTGTGGAATTGGCAGAGTGATATTTTGAAGCCCCTAGAGGGCTATGGTGAAAAAGGAAATATCCTCAGATGAAATCTGGAAAGAAGCTCTCTGAGAAACTGCTTAGTGTTCTGTTAATTCATTTCACAGAGTTACATCTGTATTTCGTGCATCTCTTTGATAGCCTTATATCTGTGGAATCTGAGAACAGATATTTCGGATCCCTTTGAAGACTATAGGGCCAAAGGAAATATCCTCCGAAAACAAAGAGAAAGAAGCTTTCTGAGAAACTTCTTTGTGCTCTCTGAAATCATCTCACAGAGTTACAGCTTTCCCCTCAAGAAGCCTTTCGCTAAGACAGTTCTTGTGGAATCGGCAAAGTGATATTTGGTAGCCCATAGAGGGCTTTGGTGAAAAAGGAAATATCCTCAGATGAAATCTGGAAAGAAGCTTTCTGAGAAACTGCTTAGTGTTCTGTGAATTCATCTCACGGAGTTACATCTGTATTTCGTGGATCTCTTTGCTAGCCTTATTTCTGTGGAATCTGAGAACAGATATTTCGGATCCCTTTGAAGACTATAGGGCCAAGAGAAATATCTTCCGATAACAAAGAGAAAGAAGCTTTATGAGAAACCTCTTTGTGTTTTGTGAAGTCAACTCACAGAGTTACAGCTTTCCCCTCAACAAGCCTTTCACTGAGACAGTTCTTGTGGAATTGGCAAAGTGATATTTGGAGGCCCATAGAGGGCTATGGTGAAAAAGGAATTATCCTCAGATGAAATCTGGAAAGAAGCTTTCTGAGAAACTGCTTAGTGTTCTGTTAATTCATCTCACCGAGTTCCATCTGTATTTCGTGGATCTCTTTGCTAGCCTTATTTCTGTGGAATCTGAGAACAGATATTTCGAATCCCTTTGAAGACTATAGGGCTAAATTGAATAGCCTCCGATAAAAAAGAGAAAGAAGCTTTCTGAGAAACTTCTTTGTGTTCTGTGAAATCATCTCACAGAGTTACAGCTTCCCCCTCAAGAAGCCTATCGCTAATACAGTTGTTGTGGAATAGGCAAAGTGATATTTGGAAGCCCATAGAGGGCTATGGTGAAAAAGGAAATATCCTCAAATGATATCTGGAAAGAAGCTTTCTGAGAAACTGCTTAGTGTTCTGTTAATTCATCTCACAGAGTTACATACGTATTTCGTGGATCTCTTTGCTAGCCTTATTTCTGTGGAATCTGAGAATAGATATTTCGGATCCCTTTGAAGACTATAGGGCCAAAGGAAATATCCTCCGATAACAAAGAGGAAGAAGCTTTCTGAGAAACTTCTTTATGTTCTGTGAAATCATCTCACCGAGTTACAGCTTTCCCCTCAAGAAGCCTTTCGCTAAGACAGTTCTTGTGGAATTGGCAAAGTGATATATGGAAGCCCCTAGAGGGCTATGGTGAAAAAGGAATTATCCTCCGATGAAATCTGGAAAGAAGCTTTCTGAGAAACTGCTTAGCGTTCTGTTAATTCATCTCACAGAGTTACATCTGTATTTCGTGGATCTCTTTGCTAGCCTTTTTTCTGTGAAATCTGAGAACAGATATTTCGGATCCCTTTCAAGACTATAGGGCCAAAGGAAATATCCTGCGATAACAAAGAGAAAGAAGGTTTCTGAGAAACTTCTTTGTGTTCTGTGAAATCATATCACAGAGTTACAGCTTTCCCGTCAAGAAGCCTTTCGTTAAGACATTTCTTGTGGAATTGGCAAAGTGATATTGGGAAGTCCATAGAGGGCTATGGTGAAAAAGGAAATGTCCTCAGATGAAATCTGGAAAGAAGCTTTCTGAGAAACTGGTTAGTGTTCTGTTAATTCATCTCACGGAGTTACATCTGTATTTCGTGGATCTCTTTGCTACCTTATTTCTGTGGAATCTGAGAACACATATTTCGGATCCCTTTGAAGACTACAGGGCCAAAGGAAATATCCTCCGATAACAAAGAGAAAGAAGATTTCTGAGAAACTTCTTTGTGTTCTGTGAATTCATCTCACAGAGTTACAGCTTTCTCTCAAGAAGCCTTTCGCTAAGACAGTCCTTGTGTAATAGGCAACGTGATACTTGGAAGCCCGTAGAAGGCTAAGGTGAAAAAGGAAATATCCTCAGATGAAATCTGGAAAGAAGCTTTCTGAGAAACTGCTTAGTGTCCTGTTAATTCATCTCACACAGTTACATCTGTATTTCGTGGATCTCTTTGCTAGCCTTATTTCTGTGGAATCTGACAACAGATATTTCGGATCCCTTTGAACACTATAGGGCCAAAGGAAATATCCCCCGATAACAAAGAGAAAGAAGCTTTCTGAGAAACTTCTTTGTGTTCTGTGAAATCATCTCACAGAGTTACTGCTTTCCCCTCAAGAAACCTTTCGCTAAGACAGTTCTTGTGGAATTGGCAAAGTGATATTTGGAAGCCCATAGAGTGCTATGGTGAAAAAGGAAATATCCTCAGATGAAATCTGGAAAGAAGCTTTCTGAGAAACTGCTTAGTGTTCTGTTAATTCGTCTCACAGAGTTACATCTGTATTTCTTGGATCTCTTTGCTAGCCTTATTTCTGTGGAATCTGAGAACAGATATTTCGGATCCATTTGAAGGCTATAGGGCCAAAGGAAATATCCTCCGATAACAAAGAGAAAGAAGCTTTCTCAGAAACTTCTTTGTGTTCTGTGAAAAAATCTCACAGAGTTACTGCTTTCCCCTCAAGAAGCCTTTTTCTAAGACAGTTCTTGTGGAATCGGCAAAATAATATGGGAAGCCCAAAGAGGGCTACGGTGAAAAAGGAAATATCCTCAGATGAAATCTGGAAAGAAGCTTTCTGAGAAACTGCTTAGTGTTCTGTTAATTCGTCTCACAGAGTTACAGCTGTATGTCGTGGATCTCTTGGCTAGCCTTATTTCTGTGGAATCTGAGAACAGATATTTCGGATCCCTTTGAAGACTATAGGGCCAAAGGAAATATCCGCCGATAACAAAGAGAAAGAAGCTTTCTGATAAACTTCTTTGTGTTCTCTGAAATCATCTCACAGAGTTACAGCTTTCCCCTCAAGAAGCCTTTCGCTAAGACAGTTCTTGTGGAATTGGCAAAGTGATATTTGGAAGCACATAGAGGGCTATGGTGAAAAAGGAAATATGCTCAGATGAAATCTGGAAAGAAGCTTTCTGAGAAACTGCTTAGTTTTCTGTTAATTCATCTCACAGAGTTACATCTGCATTTCGTGGATCTCTTTGCTAGCCTTATTTCTGTGGAATCTGAGAACAGATATTTCGGATCCCTTTGAAGACTATAGGGCTAAATGGAATATCCTCCGATAACAAAGAGAAAGAAGCTTTCTGAGAAACTTCTTTGTGTTCTGTGAAATCATCTCACAGAGTTACAGCTTCCCCCTCAAGAAGCCTATCGCTAATACAGGTGTTGTGGAATAGGCAAAGTGATATTTGGAAGCCCATTGAGGGCTATGGTGAAAAAGGAAATATCATCAAATGATATCTGGAAAGAAGCTTTCTGAGAAACTTCTTAGTGTTCTGTTAATTCATCTCACAGAGTTACATCTGTATTTCGTGGATCTCTTGGCTACCCTTATTTCTCTGGAATCTGAGAATAGATATTTCGGATCCCTTTGTAGACTATAGGGCCAAAGGAAATATCCTCCGATAACAAAGAGAAAGAAGCTTTCTGAGAAACTTCTTTATGTTCTGTGAAATCATCTCACCGAGTTACAGCTTTCCCCTCAAGAAGCCTTTCGCTAAGACAGTTCTTGTGGAATTGGCAAAGTGATATATGGAAGCCCCTAGAGGGCTATGGTGAAAAAGGAATTATCCTCAGATGAAATCTGGAAAGAAGCTTTCTGAGAAACTGCTTAGTGTTCTGTTAATTCATCTCACAGAGTTACATCTGTATTTCGTGGATCTCTTTGCTAGCCTTTTTTCTGTGAAATCTGAGAACAGATATTTCGGATCCCTTTCAAGACTATAGGGCCAAAGGAAATATCCTGCGATAACAAAGAGAAAGAAGGTTTCTGAGAAACTTCTTTGTGTTCTGTGAAATCATATCACAGAGTTACAGCTTTCCCGTCAAGAAGCCTTTCGTTAAGACATTTCTTGTTGAATTGGCAAAATGATATTGGGAAATCCATAGAGGGCTATGGTAAAAAAGGAAATGTCCTCAGATGAAATCTGGAAAGAAGCTTTCTGCGAAACTGCTTAGTGTTCTGTTTATTCATCTCACAGAGTTACATCTGTATTTCGTGGATCTCTTTGCTAGCCTTATTTCTGTGGAATGTGAGAACAGATATTTCGGATCCCTTTGAAGACTATAGGGCCAAATTAAATATCCTCCGATAACAAAGAGAAAGAAGCTTTCTGAGAAACTTCTTTGTGTTCTGTGATATCATCTCACAGAGTTACAGCTTTGCTGTCAAGAAGCCTTTCGATAAGGCAGTTCTTGTGGAATTGGCAAAGTGATATTGGAGGTCCATAGAGGGCTATGGTGAAAAAGGAAATATCCTTAGATGAAATCTGGAAAGAAGCTTTCTGAGAAACTGCTTAGTGTTCTGTTAATTGATCTCACAGAGTTACATCTGGATTTCGTGGATCTCTTTGCTAGCCTTATTTCTGTGGAATCTGAGAATAGATATTTCGGATCCCTTTGACGACTATAGGGCCAAAGGAAATATCCTCCGAAAACAAAGAGAAAGAAGCTTTCTGAGAAACTTCTTTGTGTTCCGTGAAATCATCTCACAGAGTTACAGCTTTCCCCTCAAGAAGCCTTTCGCTAAGACCGTTCTTGTGGAAGCGGCAAAGTGATATTTGGTAGCCCATTGAGGGCTATGGTGAAAAAGGAAATATCCTCAGATGAAATCTGGAAAGAAGCTTTCTGAGAAACTGCTTAGTGTTCTGTCAATTCATCTCACGGAGTTACATCTGTATTTCGTGGATCTCTTTCCTAGCCTTATTTCTGTGGAATCTGAGAACAGATATTTCGGATCCCTTTGAAGACTATAGGGCCAAAGGAAGTATCCTCCGATACCAAAGAGAAAGAAGCTTTATGAGAAACCTCTTTGTGTTCTGTGAAATTATCTCACAGAGTTACAGCTTTCCCCTCAACAAGCCTTTCACTGAGACAGTTCTTGTGGAATTGGCAAAGTGATATTTGGAAGCCCATAGAGGGCTATGGTGAAAAAGGAATTATCCTCAGATGAAATCTGGAAAGAAGCTTTCTGAGAAACTGCTTAGTGTTCTGTTAATTCATCTCACCGAGTTACATCTGTATTTCGTGGATCTCTTCGCTAGCCTTATTTCTGTGGAATCTGAAACAGATATTCGGATCCCTTTGAAGACTATAGGGCCCAAGGAAATATCCTGCGATAACAAAGAGAAAGAAGGTTTCTGAGAAACTTCTTTCTGTTCTGTGAAATCATCTCACAGAGTTACAGCTTTCCCGTCAAGAAGCCTTTCGCTAAGACATTTCTTGTGGAATTGGCAAAGTGATATTGGATAGTCCATAGAGGGCTATGGTGAAAAAGGAAATGTCCTCAGATGATATCTGGAAACAAGCTTTCTGAGAAACTGCTTAGTGTTCTGTTAATTCATCTCACAGAGTTACATCTGTATTTCCTGGATCTCTTTGCTAGCCTTATTTCTGTGGAATCTGAGAACAGATATTTCGGATCCCTTTGAATACTACAGGGCCAAATTAAATATCCTCCGATAACAAAGAGAAAGAAGCTTTCCGACAAACGTCTTTAAGTTCTGTGAAATCATCTCACAGAGTTACAGCTTTCCCCTCAAGAAGCCTTTCGCTAAGACAGTTCTTGTGGAATTGGCAGAGTGATATTTTGAAGCCTCTAGAGGGCTATGGTGAAAAAGGAAATATCCTCAGATGAAATCTGGAAAGAAGCTTTCTGAGAAACTGCTTAGTGTTCTGTTAATTCAACTCACAGTGTTACATCTGTATTTCGTGGATTTCTTTGCTAGCCTTATTTCTGTGGAATGTGAGAACAGATATTTCGGATCCCTTTGAAGACTATAGGGCCAAAGGAAATATCCTCCGATAACAAAGAGAAAGAAGCTTTCCGAGAAACTTCTTTGTGTTCTGTGAAATCAACTCACAGAGTTACAGCTTTCCCCTCAAGAAGCCTTTCGCTAAGACAGTTCTTGCTGAATTGGCAGAGTGATATTTTGAAGCCCCTAGAGGGCTATCGTGAAAAAGGAAATATCCTCAGATGAAATCTGGAAAGAAGCTTTCTGAGAAACTGCTTAGTGTTCTGTTAATTCAACTCACAGTGTTACATCTGTATTTCGTGGATTTCTTTGCTAGCCTTATTTCTGTGGAATATGAGAACAGATATTTCGGATCCCTTGGAAGACTATAGGGCCAAAGGAAATATCCTCCGATAACAAAGAGAAAGAAGCTTTCTGAGAAACTTCTGAGTTCTGTGAAATCAACTCACAGAGTTACAGCTTTCCCCTCAAGAATCCTTTCGCTAAGACAGTTCTTGTGGAATTGGCAAAGTGATATATGGAAGCCCCTAGAGGGCAACGGTGAAAAAGGAAATATCCCTAGATAAAATCTGGAAAGAAGCTGTCTGAGAAACTGCTTAGTGTTCTGTTAATTCATCTCACAGAGTTACATCTGTATTTCCTGGATCTCTTTGCTAGCCTTATTTCTGTGGAATCTGAGAACAGATATTTCGGATCCCTTTGAATACTACAGGGCCAAATTAAATATCCTCCGATAACAAAGAGAAAGAAGCTTTCCGTCAAACGTCTTTAAGTTCTGTGAAATCATCTCACAGAGTTACAGCTTTCCCCTCAAGAAGCCTTTCGCTAAGACAGTTCTTGTGGAATTGGCAGAGTGATATTTTGAAGCCTCTAGAGGGCTATGGTGAAAAAGGAAATATCCTCAGATGAAATCTGGAAAGAAGCTTTCTGAGAAACTGCTTAGTGTTCTGTTAATTCAACTCACAGTGTTACATCTGTATTTCGTGGATTTCTTTGCTAGCCTTATTTCTGTGGAATGTGAGAACAGATATTTCGGATCCCTTTGAAGACTATAGGGCCAAAGGAAATATCCTCCGATAACAAAGAGAAAGAAGCTTTCCGAGAAACTTCTTTGTGTTCTGTGAAATCAACTCACAGAGTTACAGCTTTCCCCTCAAGAAGCCTTTCGCTAAGACAGTTCTTGCTGAATTGGCAGAGTGATATTTTGAAGCCCCTAGAGGGCTATCGTGAAAAAGGAAATATCCTCAGATGAAATCTGGAAAGAAGCTTTCTGAGAAACTGCTTAGTGTTCTGTTAATTCAACTCACAGTGTTACATCTGTATTTCGTGGATTTCTTTGCTAGCCTTATTTCTGTGGAATGTGAGAACAGATATTTCGGATCCCTTGGAAGACTATAGGGCCAAAGGAAATATCCTCCGATAACAAAGAGAAAGAAGCTTTCTGAGAAACTTCTGTGTTCTGTGAAATCAACTC
Source organism: Macaca mulatta (assembly GCF_049350105.2). Classification (NCBI taxonomy): domain Eukaryota; kingdom Metazoa; phylum Chordata; class Mammalia; order Primates; family Cercopithecidae; genus Macaca; species Macaca mulatta. The sequence goes on from NC_133420.1 coordinate 26,573,366, forward strand.
ACAGAGTTACAGCTTTCCCCTCAAGAATCCTTTCGCTAAGACAGTTCTTGTGGAATTGGCAAAGTGATATATGGAAGCCCCTAGAGGGCAACGGTGAAAAAGGAAATATCCCTAGATAAAATCTGGAAAGAAGCTGTCTGAGAAACTGCTTAGTGTTCTGTGAATTCAACTCACAGTGTTACATCTGTATTTCGTGGATTTCTTTGCTAGCCTTATTTCTGTGGAATGTGAGAACAGATATTTCGGATCCCTTTGAAGAGTATAGGGCCAAAGGAAATATCCTCCGATAACAAAGAGAAAGAAGCTTTCCGAGAAACTTCTTTGTGTTCTGTGAAATCAACTCACAGAGTTACAGCTTTCCCCTCAAGAAGCCTTTCGCTAAGACAGTTCTTGTTGAATTGGCAGAGTGATATTTTGAAGCCCCTAGAGGGCTATCGTGAAAAAGGAAATATCCTCAGATGAAATCTGGAAAGAAGCTTTCTGAGAAAATGCCTAGTGTTCTGTTAATTCAACTCACAGTGTTACATCTGTATTTCGTGGATTTCTTTGCTAGCCTTATTTCTGTGGAATGTGAGAACAGATATTTCGGATCCCTTTGAAGACTATAGGGCCAAAGGAAATATCCTCCGATAACAAAGAGAAAGAAGCTTTCTGAGAAACATCTTTGTGTTCTGTGAAATCAACTCACAGAGTTACAGCTTTCCCCTCAAGAAGCCTTTCGCTAAGACAGTTCTTGTGGAATCGGCAAAGTGATATTGTTAAGCCCATAGAGGGCTAAGTTGAAAAAGGAAATATCCTCAGATGATATCTGGAAAGAAGCTTTCTGAGAAACTGCTTAGTGTTCTGTTAATTCATTTCACAGAGTTACAGCTGTATTTCGTGGATCTCTTTGCTAGCCTTATTTCTGTGGAATCAGAGAACAGATATTTCGGATCCCTTTGAAGACTATAGGGCCAAAGGAAATATCCTCCGATAACAAAGAGAAGGAAGCTTTCTGAGAAACTTCTTTGTGTTCTGTGAAATCATCTCACAGAGTTACAGCTTTCCCCTCAAGAAGCCTTTCGCTAAGGCACTTCTTGTGGAATTGGCAAAGTGATATTCGGAACCCCATGTAGGGCTATGGTGAAAAAGGAAATATCCTCAGATGAAATCTGGAAAGAAGCTTTCTGAGAAACTGCTTAGTGTTCTGTTAATTCATCTCACAGAGTTACATCTGTATTTCGTGGATCTCTTTGCTAGCCTTATTTCTGTGGAATCTGAGAACAGATATTTCGGATCCCTTTGAAGACTATAGAGCCAAAGGAAATATCCTCCGATAACAAAGAGAAAGAAGCTTTCTGAGAAACTTCTTTGTGTTCTGTGAAATCATCTCACAGAGTTACAGCTTTCCCGTCAAGAAGCCTTTCGCTAAGACAGTTCTTGTGGAATTGACAAAGTGATATTGGATAGTCCATAGAGGGCTATGGTGAAAAAGGAAATGTCCTCAGATGAAATCTGGAAACAAGCTTTCTGAGAAACTGCTTAGTGTTCTGTTAATTCATCTCACAGAGTTCCATCTGTATTTCGTGGATCTCTTTGCTAGCCTTATTTCTGTGGAATCTGAGAACAGATATTTCGAATCCCTTTGAAGACTATAGGGCAAAAGGAAATATCCTCAGATAACAAAGAGAAAGAAGCTTTGCGAGAAACTTCTTTGTGTTCTGTGATATCATCTCACAGAGTTACAGCTTTGCCGTCAAGAAGCCTTTCGATAAGGCAGTTCTTGTGGAATTTGCAAAATGATATTGAGAAGCCCATAGAGGGCTATGGTGAAAAAGGAAATATCCTCAGATGAAATCTGGAAAGAAGCTTTCTGAGAAACTGCTTAGTGTTCTGTTAATTCATCTCACAGAGTTACATCTGTATTTCGTGGATCTCTTTGCTAGTCTTATTTCTGTGGAATCTGAGAATAGATATTTCTGATCCCTTTGAAGACTAGAGGGCCAAAGGAAATATCCTCCGATAAAAAAGAGAAAGAAGCTTTCTGAGAAACTTCTTTATGTTCTGTGAAATCATCTCACCGAGTTACAGCTTTCCCCTCAAGAAGCCTTTCGCTAAGACAGTTCTTGTGGAATTGGCAAAGTGATATATGGAAGCCCCTAGAGGGCTATGGTGAAAAAGGAAATATCCCTAGATAAAATCTGGAAAGAAGCTTTCTGAGAAACTGCTTAGTGTTCTGTTAATTCATCTCACAGTGTTACATCTGTATTTCGTGGATCTCTTTGCAAGCCTTATTTCTGTGGAATCTGAGAACAGATATTTCGAATCCCTTTGAAGACTATAGGGCCAAAGGAAATATCCTCCGATAACAAAGAGAAAGAAGTTTTCTGACAAGCTTCTTTGTGTACCTTGAAATCATCTCACAGAGTTACAGCTTTCCCCTCAAGAAGCCTTTCGCTAAGACCGTTCTTGTGGAATTGGGAAAGTTATATTTGGAAGCCCATAGTGGGCTATGGTGAAAAAGGAAATATCCTCAGATGAAATCTGGAAAGAAGCTTTCTGAGAAACTGCTTAGTGTTCTGTTAATTTATCTCACAGAGTTACATCTGTATTTCGTTGATCTCTTTGCTAGCCTTATTTCTGTGGAATCTGAGAACAGATATTTCGGATCCCTTTGAAGACAATAGGGCCAAAGGAAATATCCTCCGAAAACAAAGAGAAAGAAGCTGTCTGAGAAACTTCTTTGTGTTCTGTGAAATCATCTCACAGAGTTACAGCTTTCCCCTCAAGAAGCCTTTCGCTAAGACAGTTCTTGTGGAATCGGCAAAGGGATATTTGGTAGCCCATAGAGGGCTATGGTGAAAAAGGAAATATCCTCAGATGAAATCTGGAAAGAAGCTTTCTGAGAAACTGCTTAGTGTTCTGTGAATTCATCTCACGGAGTTACATCTGTATTTCGTGGATCTCTTTGCTAGCCTTATTTCTGCGGAATCTGAGAACAGATATTTCGGATCCCTTTGAAGACTACAGGGCCAAATTAAATATCCTCCGATAACAAAGAGAAAGAAGCTTTCCGACAAACGTCTTTAAGTTCTGTGAAATCATCTCACAGAGTTACAGCATTCCCCTCAAGAAGCCTTTCGCTTCGGTAGTTCTTGTGGAATTGGTAAAGTGATATTTGGAAGCCAATCGAGAGCTATGGTGAAAAAGGAAATATCCTCAGATGAAATCTGGAAAAAGCTTTCTGAAAAACTGTTTAGTGTTCTGTTAATTCATCTCACAGAGTTACATCTGTATTTCGTGGATCTCTTTGCTAGCCTTATTTCTGTGGAATGTGAGAACAGATATTTCGGATCCCTTTGAAGACTATAGGGCCAAAGGAAATATCCTCCAATAACAAAGAGAAAGAAGCTTTCTGAGAAACTTCTTTGTGTTCTGTGAAATCAACTCACAGAGTTACAGCTTTCCCCTCAAGAAACCTTTCGCTATGACAGTTCTTGTGGAATTGGCAAAGTGATATTGGGAAGCCCTTAGAGGGTTATGGTGAAAAAGGAAATATCCTCAGATGAAATCTGGAAAGAAGCTTTCTGAGAAACTGCTTAGTGTTCTGTTAATTCATCTCACAGAGTTCCATCTGTATTTCGTGGATCTCTTTGCTAGCCTTATTTCTGTGGAATCTGAGAACAGATATTTCGGATCCCTTTGTAGACTATAGGGCAAATGGAAATATCCTCAGATAACAAAGAGAAAGAAGCTTTCCGAGAAACTTCTTTGTATTCTGTGATATCATCTCACAGAGTTACAGCTTTGCTGTCAAGAAGCCTTTCGATAAGGCAGTTCATGTGGAATTGGCAAAGTGATATTGGGAAGTCCATAGAGGGCTATGGTGAAAAAGGAAATATCCTTAGATGAAATCTGGAAAGAATCTTTCTGAGAAACTGCTTAGTGTTCTGTTAATTCATCTCACAGAGTTACATCTGTATTTCGTGGATCTCTTTGCCAGCCTTATGTCTGTGGAATCTGAGAACAGATATTTCGGATCCCTTTGAAGACAATAGGGCCAAAGGAAATATCCTCTGATAACAAAGAGAAAGAAGCTTTCTGACAAACTTCTTTGTGTTCCTTGAAATCATCTCACAGAGTTACAGCTTTCCCTTAAAGAAGCCTTTCGCTAAGACCGTTCTTGTGGAATTGGCAAAGTTATATTTGGAAGCCCGTAGAGGGCTATGGAGAAAAAGGAAATATCCTCAGATGAAATCTGGAAAGAAGCTTTCTGAGAAACTGCTTAATGTTCTGCTAATTCATCTCACACAGTTACATCTGTATTTCGTTGATCTCTTTGCTAGCCTTATTTCTGTGGATTCTGAGAGCAGATATTTCGGATCCCTTTGAAGACAATAGGGCCAAAGGAAATATCCTCCGATAACAAAGAGAAAGAAGCTTTCTGACAAACTTCTTTGTGTTCCTTGAAATCATCTCACAGAGTTACAGCTTTCCCTGAAAGAAGCCTTTCGCTAAGACCGTTCTTGTGGAATTGGCAAAGTGATATTTGGTAGCCCATAGAGGGCTATGGTGAAAAAGGAAATATCCTCAGATGAAATCTGGAAAGAAGCTTTCTGAAGAACTGCTTAGTGTTCTGTTAATTCAAATCACAGGATTACATCTCTATTTCGTGGATCTCTTTGCTAGCCTTATTTTTGTGGAATCTGAGAACAGATATTTCGGATCCCTTTGAAGACTATAGGGCCAAAGGAAATATCCTCCGAAAACAAAGAGAAAGAAGCTTTCTGAGAAACTTCTTTGTGTCCTGTGAAATCATCTCACAGAGTTACAGCTTTTCCCTCAAGAAGCCTTTCGCTAAGACAGTTCTTGTGGAATCGGCAAAGTGATATTTGGTAGCCCATAGAGGGCTATGGTGAAAAAGGAAATATCCTCAGATGAAATCTGGAAAGAAGCTTTCTGAGAAACTGCTTAGTGTTCTGTGAATTCATCTCACGGAGTTACATCTGTATTTCGTGGATCTCTTTGCTAGCCTTATTTCTGTGGAATCTGAGAACAGATATTTCGGATCCCTTTGAAGACTATAGGGCCAAAGGATATATCCTCCGATAACAAAGAGAAAGAAGCTTTATGAGAAACCTCTTTGTGTTCTGTGAAATCATCTCACAGAGTTACAGCTTTCCCCTCAACAAGCCTTTCACTGAGACAGTTCTTCTGGAATTGGCAAAGTGATATTTGATAGTCCTTAGAGGGCTATGGTGAAAAAGGAAATGTCTTCAGATGAAATCTGGAAACAAGCTTTCTGAGAAACTGCTTAGTCTTCTGTTAATTCATCTCACAGAGTTACATCTGTATTTCCTGGATCTCTTTGCTAGCCTTATTTCTGTGGAAACTTAGAACAGATATTTCGGGTCCCTTTGAAGACTATAAGGCCAAAGGAAATATCCTCAGATAACATAGAGAAAGAGGCTTTCTGAGAAACTTCTTTGTGTTCTGTGAAATCATCTCACAGTGGTACAGCTTTGTCCTCAAGAAACCTTTCGCTAAGACAGTTCTAGTGGAATTGGCAAAGTGATATTTGGAAGCCCATAGAGGGCTATGGTGTAAAAGGAAATATCCTCAGATGAAATCTGGAAAGAAGCTTTCTGAGAAACTGTTTAGTGTTCTGTTAATTCATCTCACAGAGTTACATCTGTATTTCGTGGATCTGTTTGCTAGCCTTATTTCTGTGGAATCTGAGAACAGATATTTCGGATCCCTTTGAAGATTATAGGGCCAAAGGAAATATCCTCCGATAACAAAGAGAAAGAAGCTTTCTGAGAAACTTCTTTGTGTTCTGTGAAATCATCTCACAGAGTTACTGCTTTCCCCTTAAGAAGCCTTTCGCTTCGGTAGTTCTTGTGGAATTGGAAAAGTGATATTTGGAAGCCCCTATAGAGCTATGGTGAAAAAGGAAATATCCTCAGATGAAATCTGGAAAAAGCTTTCTGAAAAACTGCTTAGTGTTCTGTTAATTCATCTCACAGAGTTACATCTGTATTTCGTGGATCTCTTTGCTAGCCTTATTTCTGTGGAATCTGAGAAGAGATATTTCGAATACCTTTGAAGACTATAGGGCCAAAGGAAATATCCTGCGATAACAAAGAGAAAGAAGGTTTCTGAGAAACTTCTTTGTGTTCTGTGAAATCATCTCACAGAGTTACAGCTTTCCCGTCAAGAAGCCTTTCGATAAGGCAGTTCTTGTGGAATTGGCAAAGTGATATTGGGAAGCCCATAGAGGGCTATGGTGAAAAAGGAAATGTCCTCAGATGAAATCTGGAAACAAGCTTTCTGAGAAACTGCTTAGTGTTCTGTTAATTCATTTCACAGAGTTACATCTGTTTTTCCTGGATCTCTTTGCTAGCCTTATTTCTGTGGAATCTGAGAACAGATATTTCGGATCCCTTTGAAGACTACAGGGCCAAATTAAATATCCTCCGATAACAAAGAGAAAGAATCTTTCCGACAAACATCTTCAAGTTCTGTGAAATCATCTCACAGAGTTACAGCTTTCCCCTCAAGAAGCCTTTCGCTAAGACAGTTCTTGTGGAATTGGCAGAGTGATATTTTGAAGCCCCTAGAGGGCTATGGTGAAAAAGGAAATATCCTAAGATGAAATCTGGAAAGAAGCTTTCTGAGAAACTGCTTAGTGTTCTGTTAATTCAACTCACAGTGTTACATCTGTGTTTCGTGGATTTCTTTGCTAGCCTTATTTCTGTGGAATCTGAGAACAGATATTTCGGATCCCTTTGAAGACTATAGGGCCAAAGGAAATAATCTCCGATAACAAAGAGAAAGAAGCTTTCCGAGAAACTTCTTTGTGTTCTGTGAAATCAACTCACACATTTACAGCTTTCCCCTCAAGAAGCCTTTCGCTAAGACAGTTCTTGTTGAATTGGCAGAGTGATATTTTGAAGCCCCTAGAGGGCTATGGTGAAAAAGGAAATATCCTCAGATGAAATCTGGAAAGAAGCTTTCTGAGAAACTGCTTAGTGTTCTGTTAATTCGTCTCACAGAATTACATCTGTATTTCTTGGATCTCTTTGCTAGCCTTATTTCTGTGGAATCTGAGAACAGATATTTCGGATCGCTTTGAAGACTATAGGGCCAAAGGAAATATCCTCCGATAACAAAGAGAAAGAAGCTTTCTGAGAAACTTCCTTGTGTTCTGTGAAATCATCTCACAGAGTTACAGCTTTCCCCTCAAGAAGCCTTTCGCTAAGACAGTTCTTGTGGAATAGGCAAAGTGATATTGTTAAGCCCATGGAGGGCTATGTTGAAAAAGGAAATATCCTCAGATGATATCTGGAAAGAAGTTTTCTGAGAAACTGCTTAGTGTTCTGTTAATTGATCTCACAGAGTTACATCTGTATTTCGTGGATCTCTTTGCTAGCCTTATTTCTGTGGAATCAAGAACAGATATTTCGGATCCCTTTGAAGACTATAGGGACAAAGGAAATATCCTCCGATAACAAAGAGAAGGAAGCTTTCTGAGAAACTTCTCTGTGTTCTGTGAAATCATCTCACAGAGTTACAGCTTTCCCCTCAAGAAGCCTTTCGCTAAGGCAGTTCTTGTGGAATTGGCAAAGTGATATTCGGAACCCCATATAGGGCTATGGTGAAAAAGGAAATATCCTCAGGTGAACTCTGGAAAAAGCTTTCTGAAAAACTGCTTAGTTTTCTATTAATTCATCTCACGGAGTTACATCTGTCTTTCGTGGATCTCTTTGCTAGCCTTATTTCTGTGGAATCTGAGAACAGATATTTCGGATCCCTTTGAATGCTATAGGGCCAAAGGAAATATCCTCCGATAACAAAGAGAAAGAAGGTTTCTGAGAAACTTCTTTGTGTTCTGTGAAATCATCTCACAGAGTTACTGCTTTCCCCTCAAGAAGCCTTTGACTAAGACAGTTCTTGTGGAATCGGCAAAATAATATGGGAAGCCCAAAGAGGGCTATGGTGAAAAAGGAAATATCCTCAGATGAAATCTGGAAAGAAGCTTTCTGAGAAACTGCTTAGTGTTCTGTTAATTCATCTCACAGAGTTACAGCTGTATTTTGGATCTCCTGGCTAGCCTTATTTCTGTGGAATCTGAGAACAGATATTTCGGATCCCTTTGAAGACTATAGGGCCAAAGGAAATATCCTCCGATAACAAAGAGAAATAAGCTTTCTGAGAAACTTCTTTGTGTTCTGTGAAATCATCTCACAGAGTTACAGCTTTCCCCTCAAGAAGCCTTTCGCTAAGACAGTTCTTGTGGAATTGGCAAAGTGATATTTGGAAGCCCATAGAGGGCTATGGTGAAAAAGGAAATATGCTCAGATGAAATCTGGAAAGAAGCTTTCTGAGAAACTGCTTAGTTTTGTGTTAATTCATCTCACAGAGTTACATCTGCATTTCGTGGATCTCTTTGCTAGCCTTATTTCTGTGGAATCTGAGAACAGGTATTTCGGATCCCTTTGAAGACTATAGGGCCAAAGGAAATATCCTGCGATAACAAAGAGAAAGAAGCTTTCTGAGAAACTTCTTTGTGTTCTGTGAAATCATCTCACAGAGTTGCAGCTTTCCTCTCAAGAAGCCTTTCGCTAAGACAGTTCTTGTGGAATTGGCAAAGTGATATTGGGAAGCCCATAGAGGGCTATGGTGAAAAAGGAAATATGCTCAGATGAAATCTGGAAAGAAGCTTTCTGAGAAAATGCCTAGTGTTCTGTTAATTCATCTCACAGAGTTACATCTGTATTTCGTGGATCTCTTTGCTAGCCTTATTTCTGTGGAATCTGAGAACAGATATTTCGGATCCCTTTGAAGACTATAGGACCAAAGGAAATATCCTCAGATAACAAAGAGAAAGAAGCTTTCTGACAAACTTCTTTGTGTTCTGTGAAATCATCTCACAGAGTTACAGCTTTCCCCTCAAGAAGCCTTTCGCTAAGACAGTTCTAGTGGAATTGGCAAAGTGATATTTGGAAGCCCCTAGAGGGCTATGGTGAAAAAGGAAATATGCTCAGATGAAATCTGGAAAGAAGCTTTCTGAGAAAATGCCTAGTGTTCTGTTAATTCATCTCACAGAGTTACATCTGTATTTCGTGGATCTCTTTGCTAGCCTTATTTCTGTGGAATCTTAGAACAGATATTTCGGATCCCTTTGAAGACTATAGGGCCAAAGGAAATATCCTCCGATAACAAAGTGAAAGAAGCTTTCTGAGAAACTTCTTTGTGTTCTGTGAAATCATCTCACAGAGTTACAGCTTTCCCCTCAAGAAGACTTTCGCTAAGACAGTTCTTGTGGAATTGGCAGAGTGATATTTTGAAGCCCCTAGAGGGCTATGGTGAAAAAGGAAATATCCTCAGATGAAATCTGGAAAGAAGCTTTCTGAGAAACTGCTTAGTGTTCTGTTAATTCAACTCACAGTGTTACATCTGTATTTCGTGGATTTCTTTGCTAGCCTTATTTCTGTGGAATGTGAGAACAGATATTTCGGATCCCTTTGAAGACTATAGGGCCAAAGGAAATATCCTCCGATAACAAAGAGAAAGAAGCTTTCCGAGAAACTTCTTTGTGTTCTGTGAAATCAACTCACACATTTACAGCTTTCCCCTCAAGAAGCCTTTCGCTAAGACAGTTCTTGTTGAATTGGCAGTGTGATATTTTGAAGCCCCTGGAGGGCTATGGTGAAAAAGGAAATATCCTCAGATGAAATCTGGAAAGAAGCTTTCTGAGAAACTGCTTAGTGTTCTGTTAATTCGTCTCACAGAATTACATCTGTATTTCTTGGATCTCTTTGCTAGCCTTATTTCTGTGGAATCTGAGAACAGATATTTCGGATCCCTTTGAAGACTATAGGGCCAAAGGAAATATCCTCCGATAGCAAAGAGAAAGAAGCTTTCTGAGAATCTTCTTTGTGTTCTGTGAAATCATCTCACAGAGTTACAGCTTTCCCCTCAAGAAGCCTTTCGCTACGACAGTTCTTGTGGAATAGGCAAAGTGATATTGTTAAACCCATAGAGGGCTATGTTGAAAAAGGAAATATCCTGAGATGATATCTGGAAAGAAGTTTTCTGAGAAACTGCTTAGTGTTCTGTTAATTGATCTCACAGAGTAACATCTGTATTTCGTGGATCTCTTTGCTAGCCTTATTTCTGTGGAATCAAGAAGAGATATTTCGGATCCCTTTGAAGACTATAGGGACAAAGGAAATATCCTCCGATAACAAAGAGAAGGAAGCTTTCTGAGAAACTTCTCTGTGTTCTGTGAAATCATCTCACAGAGTTACAGCTTTCCCCTCAAGAAGCCTTTCGCTAAGGCAGTTCTTGTGGAATTGGCAAAGTGATATTCGGAACCCCATATAGGGCTATGGTGAAAAAGGAAATATCCTCAGGTGAACTCTGGAAAAAGTTTTCTGAAAAACTGCTTAGTTTTCTGTTAATTCATCTCACGGAGTTACATCTGTATTTCGTGGATCTCTTTGCTAGCCTTATTTCTGTGGAATCTGAGAACAGATATTTCGGATCCCTTTGAAGGCTATAGGGCCAAAGGAAATATCCTCCGATAACAAAGAGAAAGAAGGTTTCTGAGAAACTTCTTTGTGTTCTGTGAAATCATCTCACAGAGTTACTGCTTTCCCCTCAAGAAGCCTTTGACTAAGACAGTTCTTGTGGAATCGGCAAAATAATATGGGAAGCCCAAAGAGGGCTAAGGTGAAAAAGGAAATATCCTCAGATGAAATCTGGAAAGAAGCGTTCTGAGAAACTGCTTAGTGTTCTGTTAATTCATCTCTCAGAGTTACATCTGTATTTCGTGGATCTCTTTGCTAGCCTTATTTCTGTGGAATCTGAGAACAGATATTTCGGATCCCTTTGAAGACTATAGGTCCAAAGGAAATATCCTCCGATAACAAAGAGAAAGAAGCTTTCTGAGAAACTTCTTTGTGTTCTGTGAAATTATCTCACAGAGTTACAGCTTTCCCCTCAAGAAGCCTTTCGATAAGGCAGTTCTTGTGGAATTGACAAAGTGATATTGGAAGCCCATACAGGGCTATGGTGAAAAAGGAAATATCCTCAGATGAAATCTGGAGAGAAGCTTTCTGAGAAACTGCTTAGTGTTCTTTAATTCATCTCACAGAGTTACATCTGTATTTCGTGGATCTCTTTGCTAGCCTTATTTCTGTGGAATCTGAGAACAGATATTTCGGATCCCTTTGAAGACTATAGGGCCAAAGGAAATATCCTCCGATAACAAAGAGAAAGAAGCTTTCTTACAAACTTCTTTGGGTTCTGTGAAATCATCTCACAGAGTTACATCTTTCCCCTCAAGAAGCCTTTCGCTAAGACAGTTCTTGTGGAATAGGCAAAGTGATATTGTTAAGCCCATAGAGGGCTATGTTGAAAAAGGAAATATCCTCAGATGATATCTGGAAAGAAGTTTTCTGAGAAACTGCTTAGTGTTCTGTTAATTGATCTCACAGAGTTACAGCTGTATTTCGTGGATCTCTTTGCTAGCCTTATTTCTGTGGAATCAGAGAACAGATATTTCGGATCCCTTTGAAGACTATAGGGCCAAAGGAAATATCCTCCGATAACAAAGAGAAGGAAGCTTTCTGAGAAACTTCTCTGTGTTCTGTGAAATCATCTCACAGAGTTACAGCTTACCCCTCAAGAAGCCTTTCGCTAAGGCAGTTCTTGTGGAATTGGCAAAGTGAGATTCGGAACCCCATATAGGGCTATGGTGAAAAAGTAAATATCCTCAGGTGAACTCTGGAAAAAGCTTTCTGAAAAACTGCTTAGTTTTCTGTTAATTCATCTCACGGAGTTACATCTGTATTTCGTGGATCTCTTTGCTAGCCTTATTTCTGTGGAATCTGAGAACAGATATTTCGAATCCCTTTGAAGGCTATAGGGCCAAAGGAAATATCCTCCGATAACAAAGAGAAAGAAGGTTTCTGAGAAACTTCTTTGTGTTCTGTGAAATCATCTCACAGAGTTACTGCTTTCCCCTCAAGAAGCCTTTGACTAAGACAGTTCTTGTGGAATCGGCAAAATAATATGGGAAGCCCAAAGAGGGCTATGGTGAAAAAGGAAATATCCTCAGATGAAATCTGGAAAGAAGCTTTCTGAGAAACTGCTTAGTGTTCTGTTAATTCATCTCACAGAGTTACATCTGTATATCGTGGATCTCTTTCCTAGGTTTATTTCTGTGGAATGTTAGAACAGATATTTCGGATCCCTCTGAAGACTATAGGGCCAAAGGAAATATCCTCAGATAACAAAGAGAAAGAAGCTTTCTGAGAAACTTCTTTGTGTTCTGTGAAATCAACTCACAGAGTTACAGCTTACTCCTCAAGAAGCCTTTCGCTAAGACAGTTCTTGTGGAATTGGCAGAATGATATTTGGAAGCCCCTAGAGGGCTATGGTGAAAAAGGAAATATCTTCAGATGAAATCTGGAAAAAAGCTTTCTGAAGAACTGCTTAGTGTTCTGTTAATTCATCTCACAGAGATACATGTGTATTTCGTGAATCTCTTTGCTAGCCTTATTTCTGTGGAATCTGAGAACAGATATTTCGGATCCCTTTGAAGACTATAGGGCCAAAGGAAATATTCTCCGATAACAAAGAGAAAGAAGCTTTCTGAGAAACTTCTTGGTGTTCTGGGAAATCATCTCACAGAGGTACAGCTTTCCCCTCAAGAAGCCTTTCGCTAAGACAGTTCTAGTGGAATTGGCAAAGTGATATTTGTAAGCCCTTAGAGGGCTATGGTGAAAAAGGAAATATCCTCAGATGAAATCTGGAAAGAAGCTTTCTGAGAAACTGTTTAGTGTTCTGTTAATTCATCTCACAGAGTTACATCTGTATTTCGTGGATCTCTTCGCTAGCCTTATTTCTGTGGAATCTGAGAACAGATAATTCGGATCCCTTTGAAGACTATAGGGCCAAAGGAAATATCCTCAGATAACAAAGAGAAAGAAGCTTTCTGAGAAACTTCTGTGTGTTCTGTGAAAGCATCTCACAGAGTTACAGCTTTCCCCTCAAGAAGCCTTTCGCTAAGACAGTTCTTGTGGAATTGGCAAAGTGATATTTGGAAGCCCGTAGAGGGCTATGGTGAAAAAGGAAATATGCTCAGATGAAATCTGGAAAGAAGCTTTCTGAGAAAATGCCTAGTGTTCTGTCAATTCATCTCACAGAGTTACATCTGTATTTCGTGGATCTCTTTGCTAGCCTTATTTCTGTGGAATCTTAGAACAGATATTTCGGATCCCTTTGAAGACTATAGGACCAAAGAAATATCCTCAGATAACAAAGAGAAAGAAGCTTTCTGAGAAACTTCTTTGTGTTCTGGGAAATCATCTCACAGAGGTATAGCTTTCTCCTCAAGAAGCCTTTCGCTAAGACAGTTCCAGTGGAATTGGCAAAGTGATATTTGGAAGCCCATAGAGGGCTATGGAGAAAAAGGAAATATCCTCAGATGAAATCTGGAAAGAAGCTTTCTGAGAAACTGTTTAGTGTTCTGTTAATTCATCTCACAGAGTTACATCTGTATTTCGTGGATCTCTTTGCTAGCCTTATTTCTGTGGAATCTGAGAACAGATATTTCGGATCCCTTTGAAGACTATAGGGCCAAAGGAAATATCCTCCGATAACAAAGAGAAAGAAGCTTTCTGAGAAACTTCTTTGTGTTCTGTGAAATCATCTCACAGAGCTACAGCTTTCCCCTCAATAAGCCTTTCGCTAAGACAGTTCTTGTGGAATTGGCAGAGTGATATTTGGAAGCCCATAGAGGGCTATGGTGAAAAAGGAAATATCCTCAGATGAAATCTGGAAAGAAGCTTTCTGAGAAACTGCCTAGTATTCTGTTAATTCATCTCCCAGAGTTATATCTGTATTTCGTGGATCTCTTTGCTAGCCTTATTTCTGTGGAATCTGAGAACAGATATTTCGGATCCCTTTGAAGACTATAGGGCCAAGTGAAATATCCTCCGATAACAAAGAGCAAGAAGCTTTCTGAGAAACTTCTTTGTGTTCTGTGAAATCATCTCACAGGGTTACAGCTTTCACCTCAAGAAGCCTTTCGCTAAGACAGTTCTTGTGGAATTGGCAGAGTGATATTTGGAAGCCCATAGAGGGCTATGGTGAAAAAGGAAATATCCTCAGATGAAATCTGGAAAGAAGCTTTCTGAGAAACTGCCTAGTGTTCTGTTAATTCATCTCACAGAGTTACATCTGTATTTCGTGGATCTCTTTGCTAGGCTTATTTCTGTGGAATCTGAGAACAGATATTTCGGATCCCTTTGAAGACTATTGGGCCAAAGGAAATATCCTCAGATAACAAAGAGAAAGAAGTTTTCTGAGAAACTTCTTTGTGTTCTGTGAAATCATCTCACAGAGTTACAGCTTTCTCCTCAAGAAGCCTTTCGCTAAGAGAGTTCTAGTGGAATTGGCAAAGTGATATTTGGAAGCCCCTAGAGGGCTATGGTGAAAAAGGAAATATCCTCAGATGACATTGGAAAGAAGGTTTCTGAGAAACTGTTTAGTGTTCTGCTAATTCATCTCACAGAGTTACATCTGTATTTCGTGGATCTCTTTGCTAGCCTTATTTCTGGGGAATCTGAGAACAGATATTTCGGATCCCTTTGAAGACTATAGGGCCAAAGGAAATATCCTCCGATAACAAAGAGAAAGAAGCTTTCTGAGAAACTTCTTTGTGTTCTGTGAAATCATCTCACAGAGTTACAGCTTTCCCCTCATGAAGCTTTCGCTAAGACAGTTCTTGTGGAATTGGCAGAATGATATTTGGAAGCCCCTAGAGGGCTATGGTGAAAAGGGAAAGATCTTCAGATGAAATCTGGAAAAAAGCTTTCTGAAGAACTGCTTAGTGTTCTGTTAATTCATCTCACAGAGATACATGTGTATTTCGTGGATCTCTTTGCTAGCCTTATTTCTGTGGAATCTGAGCACAGATATTTCCGATCCCTTTTAAAACTATAGGGCCAAAGGAAATATCCTCCGATAACAAAGAGAAGGAAGCTTTCTGACAAACTTCTTTGTGTTCTGTGAAATCATCTCACAGACTTACAGCTTTCCCCTCAAGAAGCCTTTCGCTAGGACAGTTCTTGTGGAATTGGCAAAGTGATATATGGAACCCCATAGAGGGCTATGGTGAAAAAGGAAATATCCTCAGATGAAATCTGGAAAGAAGCTTTCTGAGAAACTGCTTAGTGTTCTGTTAATTCATCTCACAGAGTTACATCTGTATTATGTGGATCTCTTTGCTAGCCTTATTTCTGTGGAATCTGAGAACAGATATTTCGGATCAATTTGAAGACTATAGGACCAAAGGAAATATCCTCCGATAACAAAGAGAAAGAAGCATTCTGAGAAACTTCTTTGTGTTCTGTGAAATCATCTCACAGAGGTATGGCTTTCTCCTCAAGAAGCCTTTCGCTAAGACAGTTCTAGTGGAATTGGCAAAGTGATATTTGGAAGCCCATAGAGGGCTAGGGTGAAAAAGGAAATATCCTCAGATGAAATCTGGAAAGAAGATTTCTGAGAAACTGTGTAGTGTTCTGTTAATTCATCTCACAGAGTTACATCTGTATTTCGTGGATCTCTTTGCGAGCCTTATTTCTGTGGAATCTTAGAACAGATATTTCGGATCCCTTTGAAGACTATAGGGCCAAAGGAAATATCCTCAGATAACAAAGAGAAAGAAGCTTTCTGAGAAACTTCTTTGTGTTCTGGGAAATCATCTCACAGAGGTACAGCTTTCTCCTCAAGAAGCCTTTCGCTAAGACAGTTCTAGTGGAATTGGCAAAGTGATATTTGGAAGCCCATAGAGGGCTATGGTGAAAAAGGAAATATCCTCAGATGAAATCTGGAAAGAAGCTTTCTGAGAAACTGCTTAGTTTTCTGTTAATTCATCTCACAGAGTTACATCTGTATTTCGTGGATCTCTTTGCTAGCCTTATTTTTGTGGAATCTGAGAACAGATATTTCGGATCCCTTTGACGACTATAGGGCCAAATGGAATATCCTCCGATAACAAAGAGAAAGAAGCATTCTGAGAAACTTCTTTGTGTTCTGTGAAATCATCTCACAGAGTTACAGCTTTCCCCTCAAGAAGCCTTTTGCTAAGACAGTTCTTGTGGAATTGGCAGAGTGATATTTGGAAGCCCATTTAGGGCTATGGTGAAAAAGGAAATATCCTCAGATGAAATCTGGAAAGAAGCTTTCTGAGAAACTGCCTAGTGTTCTGTTAATTCATCTCACAGAGTTACATCTGTATTTCGTGGATCTCTTTCCTAGCCTTATTTCTGTGGAATCTGAGAACAGATATTTCGGATCCCTTCGAAGACTATAGGGCCAAAGGAAATATCCTCAGATAACAAAGAGAAAGAAGTTTTCTGAGAAACTTCTTTGTGTTCTGTGAAATCATCTCACACACTTACAGCTTTCCCCTCAAGAAGCCTTTCGCGAAGACAGTTCTTGTGTAATTGGCAGAGTGATATTTGTAAGCCCCTAGAGGGCTATGGTGAAAAAGGAAATATCCTACGATGAAATCTGGAAAGAAGCTTTCTGAGAAAATGTTTAGTGTTTTGTTAATTAATCTCACAGAGGTACATCTGCATTTCGTGGATCTCTTTGCTAGCCTTATTTCTGTGGAATCTGAGAACAGATATTTCGGATCCCTTTGAAGACTATAGGGCTAAATGGAATATCCTCCGATAACAAAGAGAAAGAAGCTTTCTGAGAAACTTCTTTGTGTTCTGTGAAATCATCTCACAGAGTTACAGCTTTCCACCCAAGAAGCCTCTCTCTAAGACAGTTCTTGTGGAATTGACAGAGTGATATTTGGAAGCCCATGGAGGGCTATGGTGAAAAAGGAAATATGCTCAGATGAAATCTGGAAAGAAGCTTTCTGAGAAAATGCCTAGTGTTCTGTTAATTCATCTCACAGAGTTACATCTGTATTTCGTGGATCTCTTTGCTAGCCTTATTTCTGTGGAATCTGAGAACAGATATTTCGCATCCCTTTGAAGACTATAGGGCCAAAGGAAATATCCTCAGATAACAATGATAAAGAAGCTTTCTGAGAAACTTCTTTGTGTTCTGTGAAATCATCTCACAGAGTTACAGCTTCCCCCTCAAAAGCCTATCGCTAAGACACTTCTTGTGGAATAGGCAAAGTGATATTTGGAAGCCCATAGAGGGCTATGGTGAAAAAGGAAATATCCTCAGATGATATCTGGAAAGAAGCTTTCTGAGACACTGCTTAGTGTTCTGTTAATTCATCTGACAGAGTTACATCTCTATTTCGTGGATCTCTTTGCTAGCCTTATTTCTGTGGGATCTGAGAACAGATATTTCTGATCCCTTTGAAGACTATATGGCCAAAGGAAATATCCTGCGATAACAAAGAGAAAGAAGCTTTCTGAGAAACTTCTTTGTGTTCTGTGAAATCATCTCACAGAGTTGCAGCTTTCCTCTCAAGAAGCCTTTCGCTAAGACAGTTCTTGTGGAATTGGCAAAGTGATATTTGGAAGCCCATAGAGGGCTATGGTGAAAAAGGAAATATGCTCAGATGAAATCTGGAAAGAAGCTTTCTGAGAAAATGCCTAGTGTTCTGTTAATCCATCTCATAGAGTTACATCTGTATTTCGTGGATCACTTTGCCAGCCTTATTTCTGTGGAATCTGAGAACAGATATTTCGGATCCCTTTGAAGACTATAGGGCCAAAGGAAATATCCTGCGATAACAAAGAGAAAGAAGCTTTCTGAGAAACTTCTTTGAGTTCTGTGAAATCATCTCACAGAGGTACAGCTTACTCCTCAAGAAGCCTTTCGCTAAGACAGTTCTAGTGGAATTGGCAAAGTGATATTTGGAAGCCCATAGAGGGCTATGGTGAAAAAGGAAATATCCTCAGATGAAATCTGGATAGAAGCTTTCTGGGAAACTGTTCAGTGTTCTGTAAATTCATCTCACAGAGTTACATCTGTATTTCGTGGATCTCTTTGCTAGCCTTATTTCTGTGGAATCTGAGAACAGATATTTCGGATCCCTTTGAAGACTATAGGGCCAAAGGAAATATCCTCAGATAACAAAGAGAAAGAAGCTTTCTGAGAAACTTCTTTGTGTTCTGTGAAATCATCTCACACAGTTACAGCTTTCCCCTCAAGAAGCCTTTCGCTAAGACAGTTCTAGGGGAATTGGCAAAGTGATATTTGGAAGCCCGTAGAGGGCTATGGTGAAAAAGGAAATATGCTCAGATGAAATCTGGAAAGAAGCTTTCTGAGAAAATGCCTAGTGTTCTGTTAATTCATCTCACAGAGTTACATCTGTATTTCGTGGATCTCTTTGCTAGCCTTATTTCTGTGGAATCTTAGAACAGATATTTCGGATCCCTTTGAAGACTATAGGGCCAAAGGAAATATCCTCAGATAACAAAGAGAAAGAAGCTTTCTGAGAAACTTCTTTGTGTTCTGGGAAATCATCTCACAGAGGTACAGCTTTCTCCTCAAGAAGCCTTTCGCTAAGACAGTTCTTGTGGAATTGGCAAAGTGATATTTGGAAGCCCATAGAGGGCTATGGTGAAAAAGGAAATATCCTCAGATGAAATCTGGAAAGAAGCTTTCTGAGAAATTGTTTAGTGTTCTGTTAATTCATCTCACAGAGTTACATCTGTATTTCGTGGATCTCTTTGCTAGCCTTATTTCTGTGGAATCTGAGAACAGATATTTCGGATCCCTTTGAAGACTATAGGGCCAAAGGAAATATCCTCCGATAACAAAGAGAAAGAAGCTTTCTGAGAAACTTCTTTGTGTTCTGTGAAATCATCTCACAGAGTTACTGCTTTCCCCTCAAGAAACCTTTCGCTTCGGCAGTTCTTGTGGAATTGGAAAAGTGATATTTGGAAGCCCATAGAGAGCTATGGTGAAAAAGGAAATATCCTCAGATGAAATCTGGAAAAAGCTTTCTGAAAAACTGCTTAGTGTTCTGATAATTCATCTCACAGAGTTACAT
The DNA here is from genome assembly GCF_049350105.2 of Macaca mulatta. Lineage (NCBI taxonomy): Eukaryota > Metazoa > Chordata > Mammalia > Primates > Cercopithecidae > Macaca > Macaca mulatta. Next base: position 26,592,396 of record NC_133420.1, read on the forward strand.
CTGTATTTCGTGGATCTCTTTGCCAGCCTTATTTCTGTGGAATCTGAGAACAGATATTTCGGATCCCTTTGAAGGCTATAGGGCCAAAGGAAATATCCTCCGATAACAAAGAGAAAGAAGCTTTCTGAGAAACTTCTTTGTGTTCTGTGAAATCACCTCACAGAGTTACAGCTTTCCCGTCAACAAGCCTTTCGCTAAGACAGTTCTTGTGGAATTAGCAAAGTGATATTTGGAAGCCCATAGAGGGCTATGGTGAAAAAGGAAATATGCTCAGATGAAATCTGGAAAGAAGCTTTCTGAGAAAATGCCTAGTGTTCTGTTAATTCATCTCACAAAGTTACATCTGTATTTCGTGGATCTCTTTAATAGCCTTATTTCTGTGGAATCTTAGAACCGATATTTCGGATACCTCTGAAGACTACAGGGCCAAAGGAAATATGCTCAGATAACACAGAGAAAGAAACTTTCTGAGAAACTTCTTTGTGTTCTGTGAAATCAACTCACAGAGTTACAGCTTACTCCTCAAGAAGCCTTTCGCTAAGACAGTTCTTGTGGAATTGGCCAAGTGATATTGGGAAGCCCTTAGAGGGCTATGGTGAAAAAGGAAATATCCTCAGATGAAATCTGGAAAGAAGCTTTCTGAAAAACGGCTTAGTGTTCTGTTAATTCATCTCTCAGAGTTACATCTGTATTTCTTGGATCTCTTTGCTAGCCTTATTTCTGCGGAATCTGAGAACAGATATTTCGGATCCCTTTGAAGACTATAGGGCCAAAGGAAATATCCTCCCATAACAAAGAGAAAGAAGCTTTCTGAGAAACTGCTTTGTGTTCTGTGAAATCATCTCACAGAGTTACTGCTTTCCCCTCAAGAAACCTTTCGCTAAGACAGTTCTTGTGGAATTGGCAAAGTGATATTTGGAAGCCCATAGAGGGCTATGGTAAAAAAGGAAATATCCTCAGTTGAAATCTGGAAAGAAGCTTTCTGAGAAACTGCTTAGTGTTCTGTTAATTCGTCTCACAGAGTTACATCTGTATTTCTTGGATCTCTTTGCTAGCCTTATTTCTGTGGAATCTGAGAACAGATATTTCCGATCCCTTTGAAGACTATAGGGCCAAAGGAAATATCCTCCGATAACAAAGAGAAAGAAGCTTTCGGAGCAACTTCTTTGTGTTCTGTGAAATCACCTCACAGAGTTACAGCTTTCCCCTCAAGAAGCCTTTCGCTAAGACAGTTCTTGTGGAATAGGCAAAGTGATATTGTTAAGCCCATAGAGGGTTATGTTGAAAAAGGAAATATCCTCAGATGATATCTGGAAAGAAGCTTTCTGAGAAACTGCTTAGTGTTCTGTTAATTCATCTCACAGAGTTACATCTGCATTTCGTGGATCTCTTTGCTAGCCTTATTTCTGTGAAGTCTGAGAACAGATATTTCGGATCCCTTTGAAGACAATAGGGCCAAAGGAAATATCCTCCGATAACAAAGAGAAGGAAGCTTTCTGAGAAACTTCTTGGTGTTCTGTGAAATCATCTCACAGAGTTACAGCTTTCCCCTCAAGAATCCTTTCGCTAAGGCAGTTCTTGTGGAATTGGCAAAGTGATATTCGGAACCCCATATAGGTCTGTGGTGAAAAAGGAAATATTCTCAGATGAACTCTGGAAAAAGCTTTCTGAAAAACTGCTTAGTGTTCTGTTAACTCATCTCACGGAGTTACATCTGTATTTCGTGGATCTCTTTGGTAGCCTTATTTCTGTGGAATCTGAGAACAGATATTTCGGATCCCTTTGAAGGCTATAGGGCCAAAGGAAATATCCTCCGATAACAAAGAGAAAGAAGCTTTCTGAGAAACTTCTTTGTGTTCTGTGAAATGATCTCACAGAGTTACTGCTTTCCCCTCAAGAAGCCTTTCGCTAAGACAGTTCTTGTGGAATCGGCAAAATAATATGGGAAGCCCAAAGAGGGCTATGGTGAAAAAGGAAATATCCTCAGATGAAATCTGGAAAGAAGCTTTCTGAGAAACTGCTTAGTGTTCTGTTAATTCATCTCACAGTGTTACAGCTGTGTTTCGTGAATCTCCTGGCTAGCCTTATTTCTGTGGAATCTGAGAACAGATATTTCTGATCCCTTTGAAGACTATAGGGCCAAAGGAAATATCCTCCGATAACAAAGAGAAAGAAGCTTTCTGAGAAACTTCTTTGTGTTCTGTGAAATCATCTCACAGAGTTACAGCTTTCCCCTCAAGAAGCCTTTCGCTAAGACAGTTCTTGTGGAATTGGCAAAGTGATATTTGGAAGCCCATAGAGGGCTATGGTGAAAAAGGAAATATGCTCAGATGAAATCTGGAAAGAAGCTTTCTGAGAAACTGCTTATTTTTCTGTTAATTCATCTCACAGAGTTACATCTGCATTTCGTGGATCTCTTTGCTAGCCTTATTTCTGTGGAATCTGAGAACAGATATTTCGGATCCATTTGAAGACTATAGGGCTAAATGGAATATCCTCCGATAACAAAGAGAAAGAAGCTTTCTGAGAAACTTCTTTGTGTTCTGTGAAATCGTCTCACAGAGTTACAGCTTCCCCCTCAAGAAGCCTATCGCTAATACAGTTGTTGTGGAATAGGCAAAGTGATATTTGGAAGCCCATAGAGGGCTATGGTGAAAAAGGAAATATCCTCAAATGATATCTGGAAAGAAGCTTTCTGAGAAACTGCTTAGTGTTCTGTCAATTCATCTCACAGAGTTACATCTGTATTTCGTGGATCTCTTTGCTAGCCTTATATCTGTGGAATCTGAGAACAGATATTTCGAATCCCTTTGAAGACTATAGGGCCAAAGGAAATATCCTGCGATAACAAAGAGAAAGAAGGTTTCTGAGAAACTTCTTTGTCTTCTGTGAAATCATCTCACAGAGTTACAGCATTCCCGTCAAGAAGCCTTTCGATAAGGCAGTTCTTGTGGAATTGGCAAAGTGATATTGGGAAGCCCATAGAGGGCTATGGTGAAAAAGGAAATGTCCTCAGATGAAATCTGGAAACAAGCTTTCTGAGAAACTGCTTAGTGTTCTGTTAATTCATCTCACAGAGTTACATCTGTATTTCCTGGATCTCTTTGCTAGCCTTATTTCTGTGGAATCTGAGAACAGATATTTCGGATCCCTTTGAAGACTACAGGGCCAAATTAAATATCCTCCGATAACAAAGAGAAAGAATCTTTCCGACAAACACCTTTAAGTTCTGTGAAATCATCTCACAGAGTTACAGCTTTCCCCTCAAGAAGCCTTTCGCTAAGACAGTTCTTGTGGAATTGGCAGAGTGATATTTTGAAGCCCCTAGAAGGCTATGGTGAAAAAGGAAATATCCTCAGATGAAATCTGGAAAGAAGCTTTCTGAGAAACTGCTTAGTGTTCTGTTAATTCAACTCACAGTGTTACATCTGTATTTCGTGGATTTCTTTGCTAGCCTTATTTTTGTGGAATGTGAGAACAGATATTTCGGATCCCTTTGAAGACTATAGGGCCAAAGGAAATATCCTCCGATAACAAAGAGAAAGAAGCTTTCCGAGAAACTTCTTTGTGTTCTGTGAAATCAGCTCACACATTTACAGCTTTCCCCTCAAGAAGCCTTTCGCTAAGACAGTTCTTGTTGAATTGGCAGAGTGATATTTTGAAGCCCCTAGAGGGCTATGGTGAAAAAGGAAATATCCTCAGATGAAATCTGGAAAGAAGCTTTCTGAGAAACTGCTTAGTGTTCTGTTAATTCGTCTCACAGAATTACATCTGTATTTCTTGGATCTCTTTGCTAGCCTTATTTCTGTGGAATCTGAGAACAGATATTTCGGATCCCTTTGAAGACTATAGGGCCAAAGGAAATATCCTGCGATAACAAAGAGAAAGAAGCTTTCTGAGAAACTTCTTTGTGTTCTGTGAAATCATCTCACAGAGTTACAGCTTTCTCCTCAACAAGCCTTTCGCTAAGGCAGTTCTTGTGGAATTGGCAAAGTGATATTCGGAACCCCATATAGGGCTATGGTGAAAAAGGAAATATCCTCAGTTGAACTCTGGAAAAAGCTTTCTGAAAAACTGCTTAGTTTTCTGTTAATTCATCTCACGGAGTTACATCTTTATTTCGTGGATCTCTTTGCTAGCCTTATTTCTGTGGAATCTGAGAACAGATATTTCGGATCCCTTTGAAGGCTATAGGGCCAAAGGAAATATCCTCCGATAACAAAGAGAAAGAAGGTTTCTGAGAAACTTCTTTGTGTTCTGTGAAATCATCTCACAGAGTTACTGCTTTCCCCTCAAGAAGCCTTTGACTAAGACAGTTCTTGTGGAATCGGCAAAATAATATGGGAAGCCCAAAGAGGGCTATGGTGAAAAAGGAAATATCCTCAGATGAAATCTGGAAAGAAGCTTTCTGAGAAACTGCTTAGTGTTCTGTTAATTCAACTCACAGAGTTACAGCTGTATTTTGGATCTCCTGGCTAGCCTTATTTCTGTGGAATCTGAGAACAGATATTTCGGATCCCTTTGAAGACTATAGGGCCAAAGGAAATATCCTCCGATAACAAAGAGAAAGAAGCTTTCTGAGAAACTTCTTTGTGTTCTGTGAAATCATCTCACAGAGTTACAGCTTTCCCCTCAAGAAGCCTTTCGCTAAGACAGTTCTTGTGGAATTGGCAAAGTGATATTTGGAAGCCCATAGAGGGCTATGGTGAAAAAGGAAATATGCTCAGATGAAATCTGGAAAGAAGCTTTCTGAGAAACTGCTTAGTTTTGTGTTAATTCATCTCACAGAGTTACATCTGCATTTCATGGATCTCTTTGCTAGCCTTATTTCTGTGGAATCTGAGAACAGATATTTCGGATCCCTTTGAAGACTATAGGGCCAAAGGAAATATCCTGCGATAACAAAGAGAAAGAAGCTTTCTGAGAAACTTCTTTGTGTTCTGGGAAATCATCTCACAGAGGTACAGCTTTCTCCTCAAGAAGCCTTTCGCTAAGACAGTTCCAGTGGAATTGGCAAAGTGATATTTGGAAGCCCATAGAGGGCTATGGAGAAAAAGGAAATATCCTCAGATGAAATCTGGAAAGAAGCTTTCTGAGAAACTGTTTAGTGTTCTGTTAATTCATCTCACAGAGTTACATCTGCATTTCGTGGATCTCTTTGCTAGCCTTATTTCTGTGGAATCTGAGAACAGATATTTCGGATCCCTTTGAAGACTATAGGGCCAAAGGAAATATCCTCCGATAACAAAGAGAAAGAAGCTTTCTGAGAAACTTCTTTGTGTTCTGTGAAATCATCTCACAGAGCTACAGCTTTCCCCTCAATAAGCCTTTCGCTAAGACAGTTCTTGTGGAATTGGCAGAGTGATATTTGGAAGCCCATAGAGGGCTATGGTGAAAAAGGAAATATCCTCAGATGAAATCTGGAAAGAAGCTTTCTGAGAAACTGCCTAGTATTCTGTTAATTCATCTCCCAGAGTTATATCTGTATTTCGTGGATCTCTTTGCTAGCCTTATTTCTGTGGAATCTGAGAACAGATATTTCGGATCCCTTTGAAGACTATAGGGCCAAGTGAAATATCCTCCGATAACAAAGAGAAAGAAGCTTTCTGAGAAACTTCTTTGTGTTCTGTGAAATCATCTCACAGGGTTACAGCTTTCACCTCAAGAAGGCTTTCGCTAAGACAGTTCTTGTGGAATTGGCAGAGTGATATTTGGAAGCCCATAGAGGGCTACGGTGAAAAAGGAAATATCCTCAGATGAAATCTGGAAAGAAGCTTTCTGAGAAACTGCCTAGTGTTCTGTTAATTCATCTCACAGAGTTACATCTGTATTTCGTGGATCTCTTTGCTAGGCTTATTTCTGTGGAATCTGAGAACAGATATTTCGGATCCCTTTGAAGACTATTGGGCCAAAGGAAATATCCTCAGATAACAAAGAGAAAGAAGTTTTCTGAGAAACTTCTTTGTGTTCTGTGAAATCATCTCACAGAGTTACAGCTTTCTCCTCAAGAAGCCTTTCGCTAAGAGAGTTCTAGTGGAATTGGCAAAGTGATATTTGGAAGCCCCTAGAGGGCTATGGTGAAAAAGTAAATATCCTCAGATGACATTGGAAAGAAGGTTTCTGAGAAACTGTTTAGTGTTCTGTTAATTCATCTCACAGAGTTACATCTGTATTTCCTGGATCTCTTTGCTAGCCTTATTTCTGGGGAATCTGAGAACAGATATTTCGGATCCCTTTGAAGACTATAGGGCCAAAGGAAATATCCTCCGATAACAAAGAGAAAGAAGCTTTCTGAGAAACTTCTTTGTGTTCTGTGAAATCATCTCACAGAGTTACAGCTTTCCCCTCAAGAAGCCTTTCGCTAAGACAGTTCTTGAGGAATTGGCAGAATGATGTTTGGAAGCCCCTAGAGGGCTATGGTGAAAAGGGAAAGATCTTCAGATGAAATCTGGAAAAAAGCTTTCTGAAGAACTGCTTAGTGTTCTGTTAATTAATCTCACAGAGATACATGTGTATTTCGTGGATCTCTTTGCTAGCCTTATTTCTGTGGAATCTGAGCACAGATATTTCCGATCCCTTTTAAAACTATAGGGCCAAAGGAAATATCCTCCGATAACAAAGAGAAAGAAGCTTTCTGACAAACTTCTTTGTGTTCTGTGAAATCATCTCACAGACTTACAGCTTTCCCCTCAAGAAGCCTTTCGCTAGGACAGTTCTTGTGGAATTGGCAAAGTGATATATGGAACCCCATAGAGGGCTATGGTGAAAAAGGAAATATCCTCAGATGAAATCTGGAAAGAAGCTTTCTGAGAAACTGCTTATTGTTCTGTTAATTCATCTCACAGAGTTACATCTGTATTATGTGGATCTCTTTGCTAGCCTTATTTCTGTGGAATCTGAGAACAGATATTTCGGATCAATTTGAAGACTATAGGACCAAAGGAAATATCCTCCGATAACAAAGAGAAAGAAGCTTTCTGAGAAACTTCTTTGTGTTCTGTGAAATCATCTCACAGAGGTATGGCTTTCTCCTCAAGAAGCCTTTCGCTAAGACAGTTCTAGTGGAATTGGCAAAGTGATATTTGGAAGCCCATAGAGGGCTAGGGTGAAAAAGGAAATATCCTCAGATGAAATCTGGAAAGAAGATTTCTGAGAAACTGTGTAGTGTTCTGTTAATTCTTCTCACAGAGTTACATCTGTATTTCGTGGATCTCTTTGCGAGCCTTATTTCTGTGGAATCTTAGAACAGATATTTCGGATCCCTTTGAAGACTATAGGGCCAAAGGAAATATCCTCAGATAACAAAGAGAAAGAAGCTTTCTGAGAAACTTCTTTGTGTTCTGGGAAATCATCTCACAGAGGTACAGCTTTCTCCTCAAGAAGCCTTTCGCTAAGACAGTTCTAGTGGAATTGGCAAAGTGATATTTGGAAGCCCATAGAGGGCTATGGTGAAAAAGGAAATATCCTCAGATGAAATCTGGAAAGAAGCTTTCTGAGAAACTGCTTAGTTTTCTGTTAATTCATCTCACAGAGTTACATCTGTATTTCGTGGATCTCTTTGCTAGCCTTATTTTTGTGGAATCTGAGAACAGATATTTCGGATCCCTTTGACGACTATAGGGCCAAATGGAATATCCTCCGATAACAAAGAGAAAGAAGCATTCTGAGAAACTTCTTTGTGTTCTGTGAAATCATCTCACAGAGTTACAGCTTTCCCCTCAAGAAGCCTTTTGCTAAGACAGTTCTTGTGGAATTGGCAGAGTGATATTTGGAAGCCCATTTAGGGCTATGGTGAAAAAGGAAATATCCTCAGATGAAATCTGGAAAGAAGCTTTCTGAGAAACTGCCTAGTGTTCTGTTAATTCATCTCACAGAGTTACATCTGTATTTCGTGGATCTCTTTCCTAGCCTTATTTCTGTGGAATCTGAGAACAGATATTTCGGATCCCTTCGAAGACTATAGGGCCAAAGGAAATATCCTCAGATAACAAAGAGAAAGAAGTTTTCTGAGAAACTTCTTTGTGTTCTGTGAAATCATCTCACACACTTACAGCTTTCCCCTCAAGAAGCCTTTCGCGAAGACAGTTCTTGTGTAATTGGCAGAGTGATATTTGTAAGCCCCTAGAGGGCTATGGTGAAAAAGCAAATATCCTACGATGAAATCTGGAAAGAAGCTTTCTGAGAAAATGTTTAGTGTTTTGTTAATTAATCTCACAGAGGTACATCTGCATTTCGTGGATCTCTTTGCTAGCCTTATTTCTGTGGAATCTGAGAACAGATATTTCGGATCCCTTTGAAGACTATAGGGCTAAATGGAATATCCTCCGATAACAAAGAGAAAGAAGCTTTCTGAGAAACTTCTTTGTGTTCTGTGAAATCATCTCACAGAGTTACAGCTTTCCACTCAAGAAGCCTCTCTCTAAGACAGTTCTTGTGGAATTGACAGAGTGATATTTGGAAGCCCATGGAGGGCTATGGTGAAAAAGGAAATATGCTCAGATGAAATCTGGAAAGAAGCTTTCTGAGAAAATGCCTAGTGTTCTGTTAATTCATCTCACAGAGTTACATCTGTATTTCGTGGATCTCTTTGCTAGCCTTATTTCTGTGGAATCTGAGAACAGATATTTCGCATCCCTTTGAAGACTATAGGGCCAAAGGAAATATCCTCAGATAACAAAGATAAAGAAGCTTTCTGAGAAACTTCTTTGTGTTCTGTGAAATCATCTCACAGAGTTACAGCTTCCCCCTCAAAAGCCTATCGCTAAGACACTTCTTGTGGAATAGGCAAAGTGATATTTGGAAGCCCATAGAGGGCTATGGTGAAAAAGGAAATATCCTCAGATGATATCTGGAAAGAAGCTTTCTGAGACACTGCTTAGTGTTCTGTTAATTCATCTGACAGAGTTACATCTCTATTTCGTGGATCTCTTTGCTAGCCTTATTTCTGTGGGATCTGAGAACAGATATTTCTGATCCCTTTGAAGACTATAGGGCCAAAGGAAATATCCTGCGATAACAAAGAGAAAGAAGCTTTCTGAGAAACTTCTTTGTGTTCTGTGAAATCATCTCACAGAGTTGCAGCTTTCCTCTCAAGAAGCCTTTCGCTAAGACAGTTCTTGTGGAATTGGCAAAGTGATATTTGGAAGCCCATAGAGTGCTATGGTGAAAAAGGAAATATGCTCAGATGAAATCTGGAAAGAAGCTTTCTGAGAAAATGCCTAGTGTTCTGTTAATCCATCTCATAGAGTTACATCTGTATTTCGTGGATCACTTTGCCAGCCTTATTTCTGTGGAATCTTAGAACAGATATTTCGGATCCCTTTGAAGACTATAGGGCCAAAGGAAATATCCTGCGATAACAAAGAGAAAGAAGCTTTCTGAGAAACTTCTTTGAGTTCTGTGAAATCATCTCACAGAGGTACAGCTTACTCCTCAAGAAGCCTTTCGCTAAGACAGTTCTAGTGGAATTGGCAAAGTGATATTTGGAAGCCCATAGAGGGCTATGGTGAAAAAGGAAATATCCTCAGATGAAATCTGGATAGAAGCTTTCTGGGAAACTGTTCAGTGTTCTGTTAATTCATCTCACAGAGTTACATCTGTATTTCGTGGATCTCTTTGCTAGCCTTATTTCTGTGGAATCTGAGAACAGATATTTCGGATCCCTTTGAAGACTATAGGGCCAAAGGAAATATCCTCAGATAACAAAGAGAAAGAAGCTTTCTGAGAAACTCCTTTGTGTTCTGTGAAATCATCTCACACAGTTACAGCTTTCCCCTCAAGAAGCCTTTCGCTAAGACAGTTCTAGGGGAATTGGCAAAGTGATATTTGGAAGCCCGTAGAGGGCTATGGTGAAAAAGGAAATATGCTCTGATGAAATCTGGAAAGAAGCTTTCTGAGAAAATGCCTAGTGTTCTGTTAATTCATCTCACAGAGTTACATCTGTATTTCGTGGATCTCTTTGCTAGCCTTATTTCTGTGGAATCTTAGAACAGATATTTCGGATCCCTTTGAAGACTATAGGGCCAAAGGAAATATCCTCAGATAACAAAGAGAAAGAAGCTTTCTGAGAAACTTCTTTGTGTTCTGGGAAATCATCTCACAGAGGTACAGCTTTCTCCTCAAGAAGCCTTTCGCTAAGACAGTTCTTGTGGAATTGGCAAAGTGATATTTGGAAGCCCATAGAGGGCTATGGTGAAAAAGGAAATATCCTCAGATGAAATCTGGAAAGAAGCTTTCTGAGAAATTGTTTAGTATTCTGTTAATTCATCTCACAGAGTTACATCTGTATTTCGTGGATCTCTTTAATAGCCTTATTTCTGTGGAATCTTAGAACCGATATTTCGGATACCTCTGAAGACTACAGGGCCAAAGGAAATATGCTCAGATAACACAGAGAAAGAAACTTTCTGAGAAACTTCTTTGTGTTCTGTGAAATCAACTCACAGAGTTACAGATTACTCCTCAAGAAGCCTTTCGCTAAGACAGTTCTTGTGGAATTGGCCAAGTGATATTGGGAAGCCCTTAGAGGGCTATGGTGAAAAAGGAAATATCCTCAGATGAAATCTGGAAAGAAGCTTTCTAAAAAACGGCTTAGTGTTCTGTTAATTCATCTCTCAGAGTTACATCTGTATTTCTTGGATCTCTTTGCTAGCCTTATTTCTGCGGAATCTGAGAACAGATATTTCGGATCCCTTTGAAGACTATAGGGCCAAAGGAAATATCCTCCCATAACAAAGAGAAAGAAGCTTTCTGAGAAACTGCTTTGTGTTCTGTGAAATCATCTCACAGAGTTACTGCTTTCCCCTCAAGAAACCTTTCGCTAAGACAGTTCTTGTGGAATTGGCAAAGTGATATTTGGAAGCCCATAGAGGGCTATGGTGAAAAAGGAAATATCCTCAGTTGAAATCTGGAAAGAAGCTTTCTGAGAAACTGCTTAGTGTTCTGTTAATTCGTCTCACAGAGTTACATCTGTATTTCTTGGATCTCTTTGCTAGCCTTATTTCTGTGGAATCTGAGAACAGATATTTCCGATCCCTTTGAAGACTATAGGGCCAAAGGAAATATCCTCCGATAACAAAGAGAAAGAAGCTTTCTGAGCAACTTCTTTGTGTTCTGTGAAATCACCTCACAGAGTTACAGCTTTCCCCTCAAGAAGCCTTTCGCTAAGACAGTTCTTGTGGAATAGGCAAAGTGATATTGTTAAGCCCATAGAGGGTTATGTTGAAAAAGGAAATATCCTCAGATGATATCTGGAAAGAAGCTTTCTGAGAAACTGCTTAGTGTTCTGTTAATTCATCTCACAGAGTTACATCTGCATTTCGTGGATCTCTTTGCTAGCCTTATTTCTGTGAAGTCTGAGAACAGATATTTCGGATCCCTTTGAAGACAATAGGGCCAAAGGAAATATCCTCCGATAACAAAGAGAAGGAAGCTTTCTGAGAAACTTCTTTGTGTTCTGTGAAATCATCTCACAGAGTTACAGCTTTCCCCTCAAGAATCCTTTCGCTAAGGCAGTTCTTGTGGAATTGGCAAAGTGATATTCGGAACCCCATATAGGGCTGTGGTGAAAAAGGAAATATTCTCAGATGAACTCTGGAAAAAGCTTTCTGAAAAACTGCTTAGTGTTCTGTTAACTCATCTCACGGAGTTACATCTGTATTTCGTGGATCTCTTTGGTAGCCTTATTTCTGTGGAATCTGAGAACAGATATTTCGGATCCCTTTGAAGGCTATAGGGCCAAAGGAAATATCCTCCGATAACAAAGAGAAAGAAGGTTTCTGAGAAACTTCTTTGTGTTCTGTGAAATCATCTCACAGAGTTACTGCTTTCCCCTCAAGAAGCCTTTGACTAAGACAGTTCTTGTGGAATCGGCAAAATAATATGGGAAGCCCAAAGAGGGCTATGGTGAAAAAGGAAATATCCTCAGTTGAAATCTGGAAAGAAGCTTTCTGAGAAACTGCTTAGTGTTCTGTTAATTCATCTCACAGTGTTACAGCTGTGTTTCGTGAATCTCCTGGCTAGCCTTATTTCTGTGGAATCTGAGAACAGATATTTCTGATCCCTTTGAAGACTATAGGGCCAAAGGAAATATCCTCCGATAACAAAGAGAAAGAAGCTTTCTGAGAAACTTCTTTGTGTTCTGTGAAATCATCTCACAGAGTTACAGCTTTCCCCTCAAGAAGCCTTTCGCTAAGTCAGTTCTTGTGGAATTGGCAAAGTGATATTTGGAAGCCCATAGAGGGCTATGGTGAAAAAGGAAATATGCTCAGATGAAATCTGGAAAGAAGCTTTCTGAGAAACTGCTTATTTTTCTGTTAATTCATCTCACAGAGTTACATCTGCATTTCGTGGATCTCTTTGCTAGCCTTATTTCTGTGGAATCTGAGAACAGATATTTCGGATCCATTTGAAGACTATAGGGCTAAATGGAATATCCTCCGATAACAAAGAGAAAGAAGCTTTCTGAGAAACTTCTTTGTGTTCTGTGAAATCATCTCACAGAGTTACAGCTTCCCCCTCAAGAAGCCTATCGCTAATACAGTTGTTGTGGAATAGGCAAAGTGATATTTGGAAGCCCATAGAGGGCTATGGTGAAAAAGGAAATATCCTCAAATGATATCTGGAAAGAAGCTTTCTGAGAAACTGCTTAGTGTTCTGTCAATTCATCTCACAGAGTTACATCTGTATTTCGTGGATCTCTTTGCTAGCCTTATATCTGTGGAATCTGAGAACAGATATTTCGAATCCCTTTGAAGACTATAGGGCCAAAGGAAATATCCTGCGATAACAAAGAGAAAGAAGGTTTCTGAGAAACTTCTTTGTGTTCTGTGAAATCATCTCACAGAGTTACAGCATTCCCGTCAAGAAGCCTTTCGATAAGGCAGTTCTTGTGGAATTGGCAAAGTGATATTGGGAAGCCCATAGAGGGCTATGGTGAAAAAGGAAATGTCCTCAGATGAAATCTGGAAACAAGCTTTCTGAGAAACTGCTTAGTGTTCTGTTAATTCATCTCACAGAGTTACATCTGTATTTCCTGGATCTCTTTGCTAGCCTTATTTCTGTGGAATCTGAGAACAGATATTTCGGATCCCTTTGAAGACTACAGGGCCAAATTAAATATCCTCCGATAACAAAGAGAAAGAATCTTTCCGACAAACACCTTTAAGTTCTGTGAAATCATCTCACAGAGTTACAGCTTTCCCCTCAATAAGCCTTTCGCTAAGACAGTTCTTGTGGAATTGGCAGAGTGATATTTGGAAGCCCATAGAGGGCTATGGTGAAAAAGGAAATATCCTCAGATGAAATCTGGAAAGAAGCTTTCTGAGAAACTGCCTAGTATTCTGTTAATTCATCTCCCAGAGTTATATCTGTATTTCGTGGATCTCTTTGCTAGCCTTATTTCTGTGGAATCTGAGAACAGATATTTCGGATCCCTTTGAAGACTATAGGGCCAAGTGAAATATCCTCCGATAACAAAGAGAAAGAAGCTTTCTAGAAACTTCTTTGTGTTCTGTGAAATCATCTCACAGGGTTACAGCTTTCACCTCAAGAAGCCTTTCGCTAAGACAGTTCTTGTGGAATTGGCAGAGTGATATTTGGAAGCCCATAGAGGGCTATGGTGAAAAAGGAAATATCCTCAGATGAAATCTGGAAAGAAGCTTTCTGAGAAACTGCCTAGTGTTCTGTTAATTCATCTCAGAGAGTTACATCTGTATTTCGTGGATCTCTTTGCTAGGCTTATTTCTGTGGAATCTGAGAACAGATATTTCGGATCCCTTTGAAGACTATTGGGCCAAAGGAAATATCCTCAGATAACAAAGAGAAAGAAGTTTTCTGAGAAACTTCTTTGTGTTCTGTGAAATCATCTCACAGAGTTACAGCTTTCTCCTCAAGAAGCCTTTCGCTAAGAGAGTTCTAGTGGAATTGGCAAAGTGATATTTGGAAGCCCCTAGAGGGCTATGGTGAAAAAGTAAATATCCTCAGATGACATTGGAAAGAAGGTTTCTGAGAAACTGTTTAGTGTTCTGTTAATTCATCTCACAGAGTTACATCTGTATTTCCTGGATCTCTTTGCTAGCCTTATTTCTGGGGAATCTGAGAACAGATATTTCGGATCCCTTTGAAGACTATAGGGCCAAAGGAAATATCCTCCGATAACAAAGAGAAAGAAGCTTTCTGAGAAACTTCTTTGTGTTCTGTGAAATCATCTCACAGAGTTACAGCTTTCCCCTCAAGAAGCCTTTCGCTAAGACAGTTCTTGAGGAATTGGCAGAATGATGTTTGGAAGCCCCTAGAGGGCTATGGTGAAAAGGGAAAGATCTTCAGATGAAATCTGGAAAAAAGCTTTCTGAAGAACTGCTTAGTGTTCTGTTAATTAATCTCACAGAGATACATGTGTATTTCGTGGATCTCTTTGCTAGCCTTATTTCTGTGGAATCTGAGCACAGATATTTCCGATCCCTTTTAAAACTATAGGGCCAAAGGAAATATCCTCCGATAACAAAGAGAAAGAAGCTTTCTGACAAACTTCTTTGTGTTCTGTGAAATCATCTCACAGACTTACAGCTTTCCCCTCAAGAAGCCTTTCGCTAGGACAGTTCTTGTGGAATTGGCAAAGTGATATATGGAACCCCATAGAGGGCTATGGTGAAAAAGGAAATATCCTCAGATGAAATCTGGAAAGAAGCTTTCTGAGAAACTGCTTATTGTTCTGTTAATTCATCTCACAGAGTTACATCTGTATTATGTGGATCTCTTTGCTAGCCTTATTTCTGTGGAATCTGAGAACAGATATTTCGGATCAATTTGAAGACTATAGGACCAAAGGAAATATCCTCCGATAACAAAGAGAAAGAAGCTTTCTGAGAAACTTCTTTGTGTTCTGTGAAATCATCTCACAGAGGTATGGCTTTCTCCTCAAGAAGCCTTTCGCTAAGACAGTTCTAGTGGAATTGGCAAAGTGATATTTGGAAGCCCATAGAGGGCTAGGGTGAAAAAGGAAATATCCTCAGATGAAATCTGGAAAGAAGATTTCTGAGAAACTGTGTAGTGTTCTGTTAATTCTTCTCACAGAGTTACATCTGTATTTCGTGGATCTCTTTGGGAGCCTTATTTCTGTGGAATCTTAGAACAGATATTTCGGATCCCTTTGAAGACTATAGGGCCAAAGGAAATATCCTCAGATAACAAAGAGAAAGAAGCTTTCTGAGAAACTTCTTTGTGTTCTGGGAAATCATCTCACAGAGGTACAGCTTTCTCCTCAAGAAGCCTTTCGCTAAGACAGTTCTAGTGGAATTGGCAAAGTGATATTTGGAAGCCCATAGAGGGCTATGGTGAAAAAGGAAATATCCTCAGATGAAATCTGGAAAGAAGCTTTCTGAGAAACTGCTTAGTTTTCTGTTAATTCATCTCACAGAGTTACATCTGTATTTCGTGGATCTCTTTGCTAGCCTTATTTTTGTGGAATCTGAGAACAGATATTTCGGATCCCTTTGACGACTATAGGGCCAAATGGAATATCCTCCGATAACAAAGAGAAAGAAGCATTCTGAGAAACTTCTTTGTGTTCTGTGAAATCATCTCACAGAGTTACAGCTTTCCCCTCAAGAAGCCTTTTGCTAAGACAGTTCTTGTGGAATTGGCAGAGTGATATTTGGAAGCCCATTTAGGGCTATGGTGAAAAAGGAAATATCCTCAGATGAAATCTGGAAAGAAGCTTTCTGAGAAACTGCCTAGTGTTCTGTTAATTCATCTCACAGAGTTACATCTGTATTTCGTGGATCTCTTTCCTAGCCTTATTTCTGTGGAATCTGAGAACAGATATTTCGGATCCCTTCGAAGACTATAGGGCCAAAGGAAATATCCTCAGATAACAAAGAGAAAGAAGTTTTCTGAGAAACTTCTTTGTGTTCTGTGAAATCATCTCACACACTTACAGCTTTCCCCTCAAGAAGCCTTTCGCGAAGACAGTTCTTGTGTAATTGGCAGAGTGATATTTGTAAGCCCCTAGAGGGCTATGGTGAAAAAGCAAATATCCTACGATGAAATCTGGAAAGAAGCTTTCTGAGAAAATGTTTAGTGTTTTGTTAATTAATCTCACAGAGGTACATCTGCATTTCGTGGATCTCTTTGCTAGCCTTATTTCTGTGGAATCTGAGAACAGATATTTCGGATCCCTTTGAAGACTATAGGGCTAAATGGAATATCCTCCGATAACAAAGAGAAAGAAGCTTTCTGAGAAACTTCTTTGTGTTCTGTGAAATCATCTCACAGAGTTACAGCTTTCCACTCAAGAAGCCTCTCTCTAAGACAGTTCTTGTGGAATTGACAGAGTGATATTTGGAAGCCCATGGAGGGCTATGGTAAAAAGGAAATATGCTCAGATGAAATCTGGAAAGAAGCTTTCTGAGAAAATGCCTAGTGTTCTGTTAATTCATCTCACAGAGTTACATCTGTATTTCGTGGATCTCTTTGCTAGCCTTATTTCTGTGGAATCTGAGAACAGATATTTCGCATCCCTTTGAAGACTATAGGGCCAAAGGAAATATCCTCAGATAACAAAGATAAAGAAGCTTTCTGAGAAACTTCTTTGTGTTCTGTGAAATCATCTCACAGAGTTACAGCTTCCCCCTCAAAAGCCTATCGCTAAGACACTTCTTGTGGAATAGGCAAAGTGATATTTGGAAGCCCATAGAGGGCTATGGTGAAAAAGGAAATATCCTCAGATGATATCTGGAAAGAAGCTTTCTGAGACACTGCTTAGTGTTCTGTTAATTCATCTGACAGAGTTACATCTCTATTTCGTGGATCTCTTTGCTAGCCTTATTTCTGTGGGATCTGAGAACAGATATTTCTGATCCCTTTGAAGACTATAGGGCCAAAGGAAATATCCTGCGATAACAAAGAGAAAGAAGCTTTCTGAGAAACTTCTTTGTGTTCTGTGAAATCATCTCACAGAGTTGCAGCTTTCCTCTCAAGAAGCCTTTCGCTAAGACAGTTCTTGTGGAATTGGCAAAGTGATATTTGGAAGCCCATAGAGTGCTATGGTGAAAAAGGAAATATGCTCAGATGAAATCTGGAAAGAAGCTTTCTGAGAAAATGCCTAGTGTTCTGTTAATCCATCTCATAGAGTTACATCTGTATTTCGTGGATCACTTTGCCAGCCTTATTTCTGTGGAATCTTAGAACAGATATTTCGGATCCCTTTGAAGACTATAGGGCCAAAGGAAATATCCTGCGATAACAAAGAGAAAGAAGCTTTCTGAGAAACTTCTTTGAGTTCTGTGAAATCATCTCACAGAGGTACAGCTTACTCCTCAAGAAGCCTTTCGCTAAGACAGTTCTAGTGGAATTGGCAAAGTGATATTTGGAAGCCCATAGAGGGCTATGGTGAAAAAGGAAATATCCTCAGATGAAATCTGGATAGAAGCTTTCTGGGAAACTGTTCAGTGTTCTGTTAATTCATCTCACAGAGTTACATCTGTATTTCGTGGATCTCTTTGCTAGCCTTATTTCTGTGGAATCTGAGAACAGATATTTCGGATCCCTTTGAAGACTATAGGGCCAAAGGAAATATCCTCAGATAACAAAGAGAAAGAAGCTTTCTGAGAAACTTCTTTGTGTTCTGTGAAATCATCTCACACAGTTACAGCTTTCCCCTCAAGAAGCCTTTCGCTAAGACAGTTCTAGGGGAATTGGCAAAGTGATATTTGGAAGCCCGTAGAGGGCTATGGTGAAAAAGGAAATATGCTCTGATGAAATCTGGAAAGAAGCTTTCTGAGAAAATGCCTAGTGTTCTGTTAATTCATCTCACAGAGTTACATCTGTATTTCGTGGATCTCTTTGCTAGCCTTATTTCTGTGGAATCTTAGAACAGATATTTCGGATCCCTTTGAAGACTATAGGGCCAAAGGAAATATCCTCAGATAACAAAGAGAAAGAAGCTTTCTGAGAAACTTCTTTGTGTTCTGGGAAATCATCTCACAGAGGTACAGCTTTCTCCTCAAGAAGCCTTTCGCTAAGACAGTTCTAGTGGAATTGGCAAAGTGATATTTGGAAGCCCATAGAGGGCTATGGTGAAAAAGGAAATATCCTCAGATGAAATCTGGAAAGAAGCTTTCTGAGAAATTGTTTAGTGTTCTGTTAATTCATCTCACAGAGTTACATCTGTATTTCGTGGATCTCTTTAATAGCCTTATTTCTGTGGAATCTTAGAACCGATATTTCGGATACCTCTGAAGACTACAGGGCCAAAGGAAATATGCTCAGATAACACAGAGAAAGAAACTTTCTGAGAAACTTCTTTGTGTTCTGTGAAATCAACTCACAGAGTTACAGATTACTCCTCAAGAAGCCTTTCGCTAAGACAGTTCTTGTGGAATTGGCCAAGTGATATTGGGAAGCCCTTAAAGGGCTATGGTGAAAAAGGAAATATCCTCAGATGAAATCTGGAAAGAAGCTTTCTAAAAAACGGCTTAGTGTTCTGTTAATTCATCTCTCAGAGTTACATCTGTATTTCTTGGATCTCTTTGCTAGCCTTATTTCTGCGGAATCTGAGAACAGATATTTCGGATCCCTTTGAAGACTATAGGGCCAAAGGAAATATCCTCCCATAACAAAGAGAAAGAAGCTTTCTGAGAAACTGCTTTGTGTTCTGTGAAATCATCTCACAGAGTTACTGCTTTCCCCTCAAGAAGCCTTTCGCTAAGACAGTTCTTGTGGAATAGGCAAAGTGATATTGTTAAGCCCATAGAGGGTTATGTTGAAAAAGGAAATATCCTCAGATGATATCTGGAAAGAAGCTTTCTGAGAAACTGCTTAGTGTTCTGTTAATTCATCTCACAGAGTTACATCTGCATTTCGTGGATCTCTTTGCTAGCCTTATTTCTGTGAAGTCTGAGAACAGATATTTCGGATCCCTTTGAAGACAATAGGGCCAAAGGAAATATCCTCCGATAACAAAGAGAAGGAAGCTTTCTGAGAAACTTCTTTGTGTTCTGTGAAATCATCTCACAGAGTTACAGCTTTCCCCTCAAGAATCCTTTCGCTAAGGCAGTTCTTGTGGAATTGGCAAAGTGATATTCGGAACCCCATATAGGGCTGTGGTGAAAAAGGAAATATTCTCAGATGAACTCTGGAAAAAGCTTTCTGAAAAACTGCTTAGTGTTCTGTTAACTCATCTCACGGAGTTACATCTGTATTTCGTGGATCTCTTTGGTAGCCTTATTTCTGTGGAATCTGAGAACAGATATTTCGGATCCCTTTGAAGGCTATAGGGCCAAAGGAAATATCCTCCGATAACAAAGAGAAAGAAGCTTTCTGAGAAACTTCTTTGTGTTCTGTGAAATGATCTCACAGAGTTACTGCTTTCCCCTCAAGAAGCCTTTCGCTAAGACAGTTCTTGTGGAATCGGCAAAATAATATGGGAAGCCCAAAGAGGGCTATGGTGAAAAAGGAAATATCCTCAGATGAAATCTGGAAAGAAGCTTTCTGAGAAACTGCTTAGTGTTCTGTTAATTCATCTCACAGTGTTACAGCTGTGTTTCGTGAATCTCCTGGCTAGCCTTATTTCTGTGGAATCTGAGAACAGATATTTCTGATCCCTTTGAAGACTATAGGGCCAAAGGAAATATCCTCCGATAACAAAGAGAAAGAAGCTTTCTGAGAAACTTCTTTGTGTTCTGTGAAATCATCTCACAGAGTTACAGCTTTCCCCTCAAGAAGCCTTTCGCTAAGACAGTTCTTGTGGAATTGGCAAAGTGATATTTGGAAGCCCATAGAGGGCTATGGTGAAAAAGGAAATATGCTCAGATGAAATCTGGAAAGAAGCTTTCTGAGAAACTGCTTATTTTTCTGTTAATTCATCTCACAGAGTTACATCTGCATTTCGTGGATCTCTTTGCTAGCCTTATTTCTGTGGAATCTGAGAACAGATATTTCGGATCCATTTGAAGACTATAGGGCTAAATGGAATATCCTCCGATAACAAAGAGAAAGAAGCTTTCTGAGAAACTTCTTTGTGTTCTGTGAAATCATCTCACAGAGTTACAGCTTCCCCCTCAAGAAGCCTATCGCTAATACAGTTGTTGTGGAATAGGCAAAGTGATATTTGGAAGCCCATAGAGGGCTATGGTGAAAAAGGAAATATCCTCAAATGATATCTGGAAAGAAGCTTTCTGAGAAACTGCTTAGTGTTCTGTCAATTCATCTCACAGAGTTACATCTGTATTTCGTGGATCTCTTTGCTAGCCTTATATCTGTGGAATCTGAGAACAGATATTTCGAATCCCTTTGAAGACTATAGGGCCAAAGGAAATATCCTGCGATAACAAAGAGAAAGAAGGTTTCTGAGAAACTTCTTTGTGTTCTGTGAAATCATCTCACAGAGTTACAGCATTCCCGTCAAGAAGCCTTTCGATAAGGCAGTTCTTGTGGAATTGGCAAAGTGATATTGGGAAGCCCATAGAGGGCTATGGTGAAAAAGGAAATGTCCTCAGATGAAATCTGGAAACAAGCTTTCTGAGAAACTGCTTAGTGTTCTGTTAATTCATCTCACAGAGTTACATCTGTATTTCCTGGATCTCTTTGCTAGCCTTATTTCTGTGGAATCTGAGAACAGATATTTCGGATCCCTTTGAAGACTACAGGGCCAAATTAAATATCCTCCGATAACAAAGAGAAAGAATCTTTCCGACAAACACCTTTAAGTTCTGTGAAATCATCTCACAGAGTTACAGCTTTCCCCTCAAGAAGCCTTTCGCTAAGACAGTTCTTGTGGAATTGGCAGAGTGATATTTTGAAGCCCCTAGAAGGCTATGGTGAAAAAGGAAATATCCTCAGATGAAATCTGGAAAGAAGCTTTCTGAGAAACTGCTTAGTGTTCTGTTAATTCAACTCACAGTGTTACATCTGTATTTCGTGGATTTCTTTGCTAGCCTTATTTTTGTGGAATGTGAGAACAGATATTTCGGATCCCTTTGAAGACTATAGGGCCAAAGGAAATATCCTCCGATAACAAAGAGAAAGAAGCTTTCCGAGAAACTTCTTTGTGTTCTGTGAAATCAGCTCACACATTTACAGCTTTCCCCTCAAGAAGCCTTTCGCTAAGACAGTTCTTGTTGAATTGGCAGAGTGATATTTTGAAGCCCCTAGAGGGCTATGGTGAAAAAGGAAATATCCTCAGATGAAATCTGGAAAGAAGCTTTCTGAGAAACTGCTTAGTGTTCTGTTAATTCGTCTCACAGAATTACATCTGTATTTCTTGGATCTCTTTGCTAGCCTTATTTCTGTGGAATCTGAGAACAGATATTTCGGATCCCTTTGAAGACTATAGGGCCAAAGGAAATATCCTCCGATAACAAAGAGAAAGAAGCTTTCTGAGAAACTTCTTTGTGTTCTGTGAAATCATCTCACAGAGTTACAGCTTTCTCCTCAACAAGCCTTTCGCTAAGGCAGTTCTTGTGGAATTGGCAAAGTGATATTCGGAACCCCATATAGGGCTATGGTGAAAAAGGAAATATCCTCAGTTGAACTCTGGAAAAAGCTTTCTGAAAAACTGCTTAGTTTTCTGTTAATTCATCTCACGGAGTTACATCTTTATTTCGTGGATCTCTTTGCTAGCCTTATTTCTGTGGAATCTGAGAACAGATATTTCGGATCCCTTTGAACTCTATAGGGCCAAAGGAAATATCCTCCGATAACAAAGAGAAAGAAGGTTTCTGAGAAACTTCTTTGTGTTCTGTGAAATCATCTCACAGAGTTACTGCTTTCCCCTCAAGAAGCCTTTGACTAAGACAGTTCTTGTGGAATCGGCAAAATAATATGGGAAGCCCAAAGAGGGCTATGGTGAAAAAGGAAATATGCTCAGATGAAATCTGGAAAGAAGCTTTCTGAGAAACTGCTTAGTTTTGTGTTAATTCATCTCACAGAGTTACATCTGCATTTCGTGGATCTCTTTGCTAGCCTTATTTCTGTGGAATCTGAGAACAGATATTTCGGATCCCTTTGAAGACTATAGGGCCAAAGGAAATATCCTGCGATAACAAAGAGAAAGAAGCTTTCTGAGAAACTTCTTTGTGTTCTGTGAAATCATCTCACAGAGTTGCAGCTTTCCTCTCAAGAAGCCTTTCGCTAAGACAGCTCTTGTGGAATTGGCAAAGTGATATTGGGAAGCCCATAGAGGGCTATGGTGAAAAAGGAAATATGCTCAGATGAAATTTGGAAAGAAGCTTTCTGAGAAAATGCCTAGTGTTCTGCTAATCCATCTCATAGAGTTACATCTGTATTTCGTGGATCACTTTGCCAGCCTTATTTCTGTGGAATCTTAGAACAGATATTTCGGAGCCCTTTGAAGACTATAGGGCCAAAGGAAATATCCTCAGATATCAAAGAGAAAGAAGCTTTCTGAGAAACTTCTTTGAGTTCTGTGAAATCATCTCACAGAGGTACAGCTTACTCCTCAAGAAGCCTTTCGCTAAGACAGTTCTAGTGGAATTGGCAAAGTGATATTTGGAAGCCCATAGAGGGCTATGGTGAAAAAGGAAATATCCTCAGATGAAATCTGGATAGAAGCTTTCTGAGAAACTGTTCAGTGTTCTGTTAATTCATCTCACAGAGTTACATCTGTATTTCGTGGATCTCTTTGCTAGCCTTATTTCTGTGGAATCTGAGAACAGATACTTCGGATCCCTTTGAAGACTATAGGGCCAAAGGAAATATCCTCAGATAACAAAGAGAAAGAAGCTTTCTGACAAACTTCTTTGTGTTCTGTGAAATCATCTCACAGAGTTACAGCTTTCCCCTCAAGAAGCCTTTCGCTAAGACAGTTCTAGTGGAATTGGCAAAGTGATATTTGGAAGCCCCTAGAGGGCTATGGTGAAAAAGGAAATATGCTCAGATGAAATCTGGAAAGAAGCTTTCTGAGAAAATGCCTAGTGTTCTGTTAATCCATCTCACAGAGTTACATCTGTATTTCGTGGATCTCTTTGCTAGCCTTATTTCTGTGGAATCTTAGAACAGATATTTCGGATCCCTTTGAAGACTATAGGGCCAAAGGAAATATCCTCCGATAACAAAGAGAAAGAAGCTTTCTGAGAAACTTCTTTGTGTTCTGTGAAATCATCTCACAGAGTTACTGCTTTCCCCTCAAGAAGCCTTTCGCTAAGACAGTTCTTGTGGAATTGGCAAAGTGATATTTGGAAGCCCATAGAGGGCTATGGTGAAAAAGGAAATATCCTCAGATGAAATCTGGAAAGAAGCTTTCTGAGAAACTGCTTAGTGTTCTATTAATTCGTCTCACCGAATTACATCTGTATTTCTTGAATCTCTTTGCTAGCCTTATTTCTGTGGAATCTGAGAACAGATATTTCGGATCCCTTTGAAGACTATAGGGCCAAAGGAAATATCCTCCGATAACAAAGAGAAAGAAGCTTTCTGAGAAACTTCTTTCTGTTCTGTGAAATCATCTCACAGAGTTACAGCTTTCCCCTCAAGAAGCCTTTCGCTAAGACAGTTCTTGTGGAATAGGCAAAGTGATATTGTTAAGCCCATAGAGGTCTATGTTGAAAAAGGAAATATCCTCAGATGATATCTGGAAAGAAGTTTTCTGAGAAACTGCTTAGTGTTCTGTTAATTGATCTCACAGAGTTACAGCTGTATTTCGTGGATCTCTTTGCTAGCCTTATTTCTGTGGAATCAGAGAACAGATATTTCGGATCCCTTTGAAGACTATAAGGCCAAAGGAAATATCCTCCGATAACAAAGAGAAGGAAGCTTTCTGAGAAACTTCTCTGTGTTCTGTGAAATCATCTCACAGAGTTACAGCTTTCCCCTCAAGAAGCCTTTCGCTAAGGCAGTTCTTGTGGAATTGGCAAAGTGATATTCGGAACCCCATATAGGGCTATGGTGAAAAAGGAAATATCCTCAGGTGAACTCTGGAATAAGCTTTCTGAAAAACTGCTTAGTTTTCTGTTAATTCATCTCACGGAGTTACATCTGTATTTCGTGGATCTCTTTGCTAGCCTTATTTCTGTGGAATCTGAGAACAGATATTTCGGATCCCTTTGAAGGCTATAGGGCCAAAGGAAATATCCTCCGATAACAAAGAGAAAGAAGGTTTCTGAGAAACTTCCTTGTGTTCTGTGAAATCATCTCACAGAGTTACTGCTTTCCCCTCAAGAAGCCTTTGACTAAGACAGTTCTTGTGGAATCGGCAAAATAATATGGGAAGCCCAAAGAGGGCTATGGTGAAAAAGGAAATATGCTCAGATGAAATCTGGAAAGAAGCTTTCTGAGAAACTGCTTAGTTTTGTGTTAATTCATCTCACAGAGTTACATCTGCATTTCGTGGATCTCTTTGCTAGCCTTATTTCTGTGGAATCTGAGAACAGATATTTCGGATCCCTTTGAAGACTATAGGGCCAAAGGAAATATCCTGCGATAACAAAGAGAAAGAAGCTTTCTGAGAAACTTCTTTGTGTTCTGTGAAATCATCTCACAGAGTTGCAGCTTTCCTCTCAAGAAGCCTTTCGCTAAGACAGCTCTTGTGAAATTGGCAAAGTGATATTGGGAAGCCCATAGAGGGCTATGGTGAAAAAGGAAATATGCTCAGATGAAATCTGGAAAGAAGCTTTCTGAGAAAATGCCTAGTGTTCTGTTAATCCATCTCATAGAGTTACATCTGTATTTCGTGGATCACTTTGCCAGCCTTATTTCTGTGGAATCTTAGAACAGATATTTCGGAGCCCTTTGAAGACTATAGGGCCAAAGGAAATATCCTCAGATATCAAAGAGAAAGAAGCTTTCTGAGAAACTTCTTTGAGTTCTGTGAAATCATCTCACAGAGGTACAGCTTACTCCTCAAGAAGCCTTTCGCTAAGACAGTTCTAGTGGAATTGGCAAAGTGATATTTGGAAGCCCATAGAGGGCTATGGTGAAAAAGGAAATATCCTCAGATGAAATCTGGATAGAAGCTTTCTGAGAAACTGTTCAGTGTTCTGTTAATTCATCTCACAGAGTTACATCTGTATTTCGTGGATCTCTTTGCTAGCCTTATTTCTGTGGAATCTGAGAACAGATACTTCGGATCCCTTTGAAGACTATAGGGCCAAAGGAAATATCCTCAGATAACAAAGAGAAAGAAGCTTTCTGACAAACTTCTTTGTGTTCTGTGAAATCATCTCACAGAGTTACAGCTTTCCCCTCAAGAAGCCTTTCGCTAAGACAGTTCTAGTGGAATTGGCAAAGTGATATTTGGAAGCCCCTAGAGGGCTATGGTGAAAAAGGAAATATGCTCAGATGAAATCTGGAAAGAAGCTTTCTGAGAAAATGCCTAGTGTTCTGTTAATCCATCTCACAGAGTTACATCTGTATTTCGTGGATCTCTTTGCTAGCCTTATTTCTGTGGAATCTTAGAACAGATATTTCGGATCCCTTTGAAGACTATAGGGCCAAAGGAAATATCCTCCGATAACAAAGAGAAAGAAGCTTTCTGAGAAACTTCTTTGTGTTCTGTGAAATCATCTCACAGAGTTACTGCTTTCCCCTCAAGAAGCCTTTCGCTAAGACAGTTCTTGTGGAATTGGCAAAGTGATATTTGGAAGCCCATAGAGGGCTATGGTGAAAAAGGAAATATCCTCAGATGAAATCTGGAAAGAAGCTTTCTGAGAAACTGCTTAGTGTTCTATTAATTCGTCTCACCGAATTACATCTGTATTTCTTGAATCTCTTTGCTAGCCTTATTTCTGTGGAATCTGAGAACAGATATTTCGGATCCCTTTGAAGACTATAGGGCCAAAGGAAATATCCTCCGATAACAAAGAGAAAGAAGCTTTCTGAGAAACTTCTTTCTGTTCTGTGAAATCATCTCACAGAGTTACAGCTTTCCCCTCAAGAAGCCTTTCGCTAAGACAGTTCTTGTGGAATAGGCAAAGTGATATTGTTAAGCCCATAGAGGTCTATGTTGAAAAAGGAAATATCCTCAGATGATATCTGGAAAGAAGTTTTCTGAGAAACTGCTTAGTGTTCTGTTAATTGATCTCACAGAGTTACAGCTGTATTTCGTGGATCTCTTTGCTAGCCTTATTTCTGTGGAATCAGAGAACAGATATTTCGGATCCCTTTGAAGACTATAAGGCCAAAGGAAATATCCTCCGATAACAAAGAGAAGGAAGCTTTCTGAGAAACTTCTCTGTGTTCTGTGAAATCATCTCACAGAGTTACAGCTTTCCCCTCAAGAAGCCTTTCGCTAAGGCAGTTCTTGTGGAATTGGCAAAGTGATATTCGGAACCCCATATAGGGCTATGGTGAAAAAGGAAATATCCTCAGGTGAACTCTGGAATAAGCTTTCTGAAAAACTGCTTAGTTTTCTGTTAATTCATCTCACGGAGTTACATCTGTATTTCGTGGATCTCTTTGCTAGCCTTATTTCTGTGGAATCTGAGAACAGATATTTCGGATCCCTTTGAAGGCTATAGGGCCAAAGGAAATATCCTCCGATAACAAAGAGAAAGAAGGTTTCTGAGAAACTTCCTTGTGTTCTGTGAAATCATCTCACAGAGTTACTGCTTTCCCCTCAAGAAGCCTTTGACTAAGACAGTTCTTGTGGAATCGGCAAAATAATATGGGAAGCCCAAAGAGGGCTATGGTGAAAAAGGAAATATGCTCAGATGAAATCTGGAAAGAAGCTTTCTGAGAAACTGCTTAGTTTTGTGTTAATTCATCTCACAGAGTTACATCTGCATTTCGTGGATCTCTTTGCTAGCCTTATTTCTGTGGAATCTGAGAACAGATATTTCGGATCCCTTTGAAGACTATAGGGCCAAAGGAAATATCCTGCGATAACAAAGAGAAAGAAGCTTTCTGAGAAACTTCTTTGTGTTCTGTGAAATCATCTCACAGAGTTGCAGCTTTCCTCTCAAGAAGCCTTTCGCTAAGACAGCTCTTGTGAAATTGGCAAAGTGATATTGGGAAGCCCATAGAGGGCTATGGTGAAAAAGGAAATATGCTCAGATGAAATCTGGAAAGAAGCTTTCTGAGAAAATGCCTAGTGTTCTGTTAATCCATCTCATAGAGTTACATCTGTATTTCGTGGATCACTTTGCCAGCCTTATTTCTGTGGAATCTTAGAACAGATATTTCGGAGCCCTTTGAAGACTATAGGGCCAAAGGAAATATCCTCAGATATCAAAGAGAAAGAAGCTTTCTGAGAAACTTCTTTGAGTTCTGTGAAATCATCTCACAGAGGTACAGCTTACTCCTCAAGAAGCCTTTCGCTAAGACAGTTCTAGTGGAATTGGCAAAGTGATATTTGGAAGCCCATAGAGGGCTATGGTGAAAAAGGAAATATCCTCAGATGAAATCTGGATAGAAGCTTTCTGAGAAACTGTTCAGTGTTCTGTTAATTCATCTCACAGAGTTACATCTGTATTTCGTGGATCTCTTTGCTAGCCTTATTTCTGTGGAATCTGAGAACAGATACTTCGGATCCCTTTGAAGACTATAGGGCCAAAGGAAATATCCTCAGATAACAAAGAGAAAGAAGCTTTCTGACAAACTTCTTTGTGTTCTGTGAAATCATCTCACAGAGTTACAGCTTTCCCCTCAAGAAGCCTTTCGCTAAGACAGTTCTAGTGGAATTGGCAAAGTGATATTTGGAAGCCCCTAGAGGGCTATGGTGAAAAAGGAAATATGCTCAGATGAAATCTGGAAAGAAGCTTTCTGAGAAAATGCCTAGTGTTCTGTTAATCCATCTCACAGAGTTACATCTGTATTTCGTGGATCTCATGGCTAGCCTTATTTCTGTGGAATCTTAGAACAGATATTTCGGATCCCTTTGAAGACTATAGGGCCAAAGGAAATATCCTCCGATAACAAAGAGAAAGAAGCTTTCTGAGAAACTTCTTTGTGTTCTGTGAAATCATCTCACAGAGTTACTGCTTTCCCCTCAAGAAGCCTTTCGCTAAGACAGTTCTTGTGGAATTGGCAAAGTGATATTTGGAAGCCCATAGAGGGCTATGGTGAAAAAGGAAATATCCTCAGATGAAATCTGGAAAGAAGCTTTCTGAGAAACTGCTTAGTGTTCTATTAATTCGTCTCACCGAATTACATCTGTATTTCTTGAATCTCTTTGCTAGCCTTATTTCTGTGGAATCTGAGAACAGATATTTCGGATCCCTTTGAAGACTATAGGGCCAAAGGAAATATCCTCCGATAACAAAGAGAAAGAAGCTTTCTGAGAAACTTCTTTCTGTTCTGTGAAATCATCTCACAGAGTTACAGCTTTCCCCTCAAGAAGCCTTTCGCTAAGACAGTTCTTGTGGAATAGGCAAAGTGATATTGTTAAGCCCATAGAGGTCTATGTTGAAAAAGGAAATATCCTCAGATGATATCTGGAAAGAAGTTTTCTGAGAAACTGCTTAGTGTTCTGTTAATTGATCTCACAGAGTTACAGCTGTATTTCGTGGATCTCTTTGCTAGCCTTATTTCTGTGGAATCAGAGAACAGATATTTCGGATCCCTTTGAAGACTATAAGGCCAAAGGAAATATCCTCCGATAACAAAGAGAAGGAAGCTTTCTGAGAAACTTCTCTGTGTTCTGTGAAATCATCTCACAGAGTTACAGCTTTCCCCTCAAGAAGCCTTTCGCTAAGGCAGTTCTTGTGGAATTGGCAAAGTGATATTCGGAACCCCATATAGGGCTATGGTGAAAAAGGAAATATCCTCAGGTGAACTCTGGAATAAGCTTTCTGAAAAACTGCTTAGTTTTCTGTTAATTCATCTCACGGAGTTACATCTGTATTTCGTGGATCTCTTTGCTAGCCTTATTTCTGTGGAATCTGAGAACAGATATTTCGGATCCCTTTGAAGGCTATAGGGCCAAAGGAAATATCCTCCGATAACAAAGAGAAAGAAGGTTTCTGAGAAACTTCCTTGTGTTCTGTGAAATCATCTCACAGAGTTACTGCTTTCCCCTCAAGAAGCCTTTGACTAAGACAGTTCTTGTGGAATCGGCAAAATAATATGGGAAGCCCAAAGAGGGCTATGGTAAAAAAGGAAATATCCTCAGATGAAATCTGAAAAGAAGCTTTCTGAGAAACTGCTTAGTGTTCTGTTAATTCATCTCACAGAGTTACATCTGTATATCGTGGATCTCTTTCCTAGCCTTATTTCTGTGGAATGTTAGAACAGATATTTCGGATCCCTCTGAAGACTATAGGGCCAAAGGAAATATCCTCAGATAACAAAGAGAAAGAAGCTTTCTGAGAAACTTCTTTGTGTTCTGTGAAATCAACTCACAGAGTTACAGCTTACTCCTCAAGAAGCCTTTCGCTAAGACAGTTCTTGTGGAATTGGCAGAATGATATTTGGAAGCCCCTAGAGGGCTATGGTGAAAAAGGAAATATCTTCAGATGAAATCTGGAAAAAAGCTTTCTGAAGAACTGCTTAGTGTTCTGTTAATTCATCTCACAGAGATACATGTGTATTTCGTGAATCTCTTTGCTAGCCTTATTTCTGTGGAATCTGAGAACAGATATTTCGGATCCCTTTGAAGACTATAGGGCCAAAGGAAATATCCTCCGATAACAAAGAGAAAGAAGCTTTCTGAGAAACTTCTTTGTGTTCTGTGAAATCATCTCACAGAGGTACAGCTTTCCCCTCAAGAAGCCTTTTGCTAAGACAGTTCTAGTGGAATTGGTAAAGTGATATTTGTAAGCCCTTAGAGGGCTATGGTGAAAAAGGAAATATCCTCAGATGAAATCTGGAAAGAAGCTTTCTGAGAAACTGTTTAGTGTTCTGTTAACTCATCTCACGGAGTTACATCTGTATTTCGTGGATCGCTTTGCTAGCCTTATTTCTGTGGAATCTGAGAACAGATATTTCGGATCCCTTTGAAGACTACAGGGCCAAAGGAAATATCCTCCGATAACAAAGAGAAAGAAGCTTTCTGAGAAAGTTCCTTGTGTTCTGTGAAATCATCTCACAGAGTTACAGCTTTCCCATCAAGAAGCCTTTCGCTAAGACAGTTCTTGTGGAATTGGCAAAGTGATATTTGGAAGCCCCTAGAGGTCTATGTTGAAAAAGGAAATATGCTCAGATGAAATCTGGAAAGAAGCTTTCTGAGAAAATGCCTAGTGTTCTGTTAATTCATCTCACAGAGTTACATCTGTATTTCGTGGATCTGTTTGCTAGCCTTATTTCTGTGGAATCTTAGAATAGATATTTCGGATCCCTTTGAAGACTATAGGGCCAAAGGATATATCCTCAGATAACAAAGAGAAAGAAGCTTTCTGAGAAACTTCTTTGTGTTCTGGGAAATCATCTCACAGAGGTACAGCTTTCTCCTCTGGAAGCCTTTCGCTAAGACAGTTCTAGTGGAATTGGCAAAGTGATATTTGGAAGCCCATAGAGGGCTATGGTGAAAAAGAAATATCCTCAGATGAAATCTGGAAAGAAGCTTTCTGAGAAACTGCCTAGTGTTCTGTTAATTCATCTCACAGAGTTACATCTGTATTTCGTGGATCTCTTTGCTAGGCTTATTTCTGTGGAATCTGAGAACAGATATTTCCGATCCCTTTGAAGACTATAGGGCCAAAGGAAATATCCTCCGATAACAAAGAGAAAGAAGCTTTCTGAGCAACTTCTTTGTGTTCTGTGAAATCACCTCACAGAGTTACAGCTTTCCCCTCAAGAAGCCTTTCGCTAAGACAGTTCTTGTGGAATAGGCAAAGTGATATTGTTAAGCCCATAGATGGTTATGTTGAAAAAGGAAATATCCTCAGATGATATCTGGAAAGAAGCTTTCTGAGAAACTGCTTAGTGTTCTGTTAATTCATCTCACAGAGTTACAGTTGTATTTCGTGGATCTCTTTGCTAGCCTTAATTCTGTGAAGTCTGAGAACAGATATTTCGGATCCCTTTGAAGACAATAGGGCCAAAGGAAATATCCTCCGATAACAAAGAAAAGGAAGCTTTCTGAGAAACTTCTTTGTGTTCTGTGAAATCATCTCACAGAGTTACAGCTTTCCCCTCAAGAATCCTTTCGCTAAGGCAGTTCTTGTGGAATTGGCAAAGTGATATTCGGAACCCCATATAGGGCTGTGGTGAAAAAGGAAATATTCTCAGATGAACTCTGGAAAAAGCTTTCTGAAAAACTGCTTAGTGTTCTGTTAACTCATCTCACGGAGTTACATCTGTATTTCGTGGATCTCTTTGCTAGCCTTATTTCTGTGGAATCTGAGAACAGATATTTCGGATCCCTTTGAAGGCTATAGGGCCAAAGGAAATATCCTCCGATAACAAAGAGAAAGAAGCTTTCTGAGAAACTTCTTTGTGTTCTGTGAAATCATCTCACAGAGTTACTGCTTTCCCCTCAAGAAGCCTTTCGCTAAGACAGTTCTTGTGGAATCGGCAAAATAATATGGGAAGCCCAAAGAGGGCTATGGTGAAAAAGGAAATATCCTCAGATGAAATCTGGAAAGAAGCTTTCTGAGAAACTGCTTAGTGTTCTGTTAATTCATCTCACAGTGTTACAGCTGTATTTCGTGAATCTCCTGGCTAGCCTTATTTCTGTGGAATCTGAGAACAGATATTTCTGATCCCTTTGAAGACTATAGGGCCAAAAGAAATATCCTCCGATAACAAAGAGAAAGAAGCTTTCTTAGAAACTTCTTTGTGTTCTGTGAAATCGTCTCACAGAGTTACAGCTTTCCCCTCAAGAAGCCTTTCGCTAAGACAGTTCTTGTGGAATTGGCAAAGTGATATTTGGAAGCCCATAGAGGGCTATGGTGAAAAAGGAAATATGCTCAGATGAAATCTGGAAAGAAGCTTTCTGAGAAACTGCTTATTTTTCTGTTAATTCATCTCACAGAGTTACATCTGCATTTCGTGGATCTCTTTGCTAGCCTTATTTCTGTGGAATCTGAGAACAGATATTTCGGATCCATTTGAAGACTATAGGGCTAAATGGAATATCCTCCGATAACAAAGAGAAAGAAGCTTTCTGAGAAACTTCTTTGTGTTCTGTGAAATCATCTCACAGAGTTACAGCTTCCCCCTCAAGAAGCCTATCGCTAATACAGTTGTTGTGGAATAGGCAAAGTGATATTTGGAAGCCCATAGAGGGCTATGGTGAAAAAGGAAATATCCTCAAATGATATCTGGAAAGAAGCTTTCTGAGAAACTGCTTAGTGTTCTGTCAATTCATCTCACAGAGTTACATCTGTATTTCGTGGATCTCTTTGCTAGCCTTATATCTGTGGAATCTGAGAACAGATATTTCGAATCCCTTTGAAGACTATAGGGCCAAAGGAAATATCCTGAGATAACAAAGAGAAAGAAGGTTTCTGAGAAACTTCTTTGTGTTCTGTGAAATCATCTCACAGAGTTACAGCATTCCCGTCAAGAAGCCTTTCGATAAGGCAGTTCTTGTGGAATTGGCAAAGTGATATTCGGAAGCCCATAGAGGGCTATGGTGAAAAAGGAAATGTCCTCAGATGAAATCTGGAAACAAGCTTTCTGAGAAACTGCTTAGTGTTCTGTTAATTCATCTCACAGAGTTACATCTGTATTTCCTGGATCTCTTTGCTAGCCTTATTTCTGTGGAATCTGAGAACAGATATTTCGGATCCCTTTGAAGACTACAGGGCCAAATTAAATATCCTCCGATAACAAAGAGAAAGAATCTTTCCGACAAACACCTTTAAGTTCTGTGAAATCATCTCACAGAGTTACAGCTTTCCCCTCAAGAAGCCTTTCGCTAAGACAGTTCTTGTGGAATTGGCAGAGTGATATTTTGAAGCCCCTAGAGGGCTATGGTGAAAAAGGAAATATCCTCAGATGAAATCTGGAAAGAAGCTTTCTGAGAAACTGCTTAGTGTTCTGTTAATTCGTCTCACAGAATTACATCTGTATTTCTTGGATCTCTTTGCTAGCCTTATTTCTGTGGAATCTGAGAACAGATATTTCGGATCCCTTTGAAGACTATAGGGCCAAAGGAAATATCCTCCGATAACAAAGAGAAAGAAGCTTTCTGAGAAACTTCTTTGTGTTCTGTGAAATCATCTCACAGAGTTACAGCTTTCCCCTCAAGAAGCCTTTCGCTAAGACAGTTCTTGTGGAATAGGCAAAGTGATATTGTTAAGCCCATAGAGGGCTATGTTGAAAAAGGAAATATCCTCAGATGATATCTGGAAAGAAGTTTTCTGAGAAACTGCTTAGTGTTCTGTTAATTGATCTCACAGAGTTACATCTGTATTTCGTGGATCTCTTTGCTAGCCTTATTTCTGTGGAATCAAGAACAGATATTTCGGATCCCTTTGAAGACTATAGGGAGAAAGGAAATATCCTCCGATAACAAAGAGAAGGAAGCTTTCTGAGAAACTTCTCTGTGTTCCGTGAAATCATCTCACAGAGTTACAGCTTTCTCCTCAACAAGCCTTTCGCTAAGGCAGTTCTTGTGGAATTGGCAAAGTGATATTCGGAACCCCATATAGGGCTATGGTGAAAAAGGAAATATCCTCAGTTGAACTCTGGAAAAAGCTTTCTGAAAAACTGCTTAGTTTTCTGTTAATTCATCTCACGGAGTTACATCTGTATTTCGTGGATCTCTTTGCTAGCCTTATTTCTGTGGAATCTGAGAACAGATATTTCGGATCCCTTTGAAGGCTATAGGGCCAAAGGAAATATCCTCCGATAACAAAGAGAAAGAAGGTTTCTGAGAAACTTCTTTGTGTTCTGTGAAATCATCTCACAGAGTTACTGCTTTCCCCTCAAGAAGCCTTTGACTAAGACAGTTCTTGTGGAATCGGCAAAATAATATGGGAAGCCCAAAGAGGGCTATGGTGAAAAAGGAAATATCCTCAGATGAAATCTGGAAAGAAGCTTTCTGAGAAACTGCTTAGTGTTCTGTTAATTCATCTCACAGAGTTACAGCTGTATTTTGGATCTCCTGGCTAGCCTTATTTCTGTGGAATCTGAGAACAGATATTTCGGATCCCTTTGAAGACTATAGGGCCAAAGGAAATATCCTCGGATAACAAAGAGAAAGAAGCTTTCTGACAAACTTCTTTGTGTTCTGTGAAATCATCTCACAGAGTTACAGCTTTCCCCTCAAGAAGCCTTTCGCTAAGACAGGTCTTGTGGAATTGGCAAAGTGATATTTGGAAGCCCATAGAGGGCTATGGTGAAAAAGGAAATATGCTCAGATGAAATCTGGAAAGAACCTTTCTGAGAAACTGCTTAGTTTTGTGTTAATTCATCTCACAGAGTTACATCTGCATTTCGTGGATCTCTTTGCTAGCCTTATTTCTGTGGAATCTGAGAACAGATATTTCGGATCCCTTTGAAGACTATAGGGCCAAAGGAAATATCCTGCGATAACAAAGAGAAAGAAGCTTTCTGAGAAACTTCTTTGTGTTCTGTGAAATCATCTCACAGAGTTGCAGCTTTCCTCTCAAGAAGCCTTTCGCTAAGACAGCTCTTGTGGAATTGGCAAAGTGATATTGGGAAGCCCATAGAGGGCTATGGTGAAAAAGGAAATATGCTCAGATGAAATCTGGAAAGAAGCTTTCTGAGAAAATGCCTAGTGTTGTGTTAATCCATCTCATAGAGTTACATCTGTATTTCGTGGATCACTTTGCCAGCCTTATTTCTGTGGAATCTTAGAACAGATATTTCGGATCCCTTTGAAGACTATAGGTCCAAAGGAAATATTCTCAGATATCAAAGAGAAAGAAGCTTTCTGAGAAACTTCTTTGAGTTCTGTGAAATCATCTCACAGAGGTACAGCTTACTCCTCAAGAAGCCTTTCGCTAAGACAGTTCTAGTGGAATTGGCAAAGTGATATTTGGAAGCCCATAGAGGGCTCTGGTGAAAAAGGAAATATCCTCAGATGAAATCTGGATAGAAGCTTTCTGAGAAACTGTTCAGTGTTCTGTTAATTCATCTCACAGAGTTACATCTGTATTTCGTGGATCTCTTTGCTAGCCTTATTTCTGTGGAATCTGAGAACAGATATTTCGGATCCCTTTGAAGGCTATAGGGCCAAAGGAAATATCCTCCGATAACAAAGAGAAAGAAGGTTTCTGAGAAACTTCTTTGTGTTCTGTGAAATCATCTCACAGAGTTACTGCTTTCCCCTCAAGAAGCCTTTGACTAAGACAGTTCTTGTGGAATCGGCAAAATAATATGGGAAGCCCAAAGAGGGCTATGGTGAAAAAGGAAATATCCTCAGATGAAATCTGGAAAGAAGCTTTCTGAGAAACTGCTTAGTGTTCTGTTAATTCATCTCACAGAGTTACAGCTGTATTTTGGATCTCCTGGCTAGCCTTATTTCTGTGGAATCTGAGAACAGATATTTCGGATCCCTTTGAAGACTATAGGGCCAAAGGAAATATCCTCCGATAACAAAGAGAAAGTAGCTTTCTGAGAAACTTCTTTATGTTCTGTGAAATCATCTCACAGAGTTACAGCTTTCCCCTCAAGAAGCCTTTCGCTAAGACAGTTCTTGTGGAATTGGCAAAGAGATATTTGGAAGCCCATAGAGGGCTATGGTGAAAAAGGAAATATGCTCAGATGAAATCTGGAAAGAAGCTTTCTGAGAAACTGCTTAGTTTTGTGTTAATTCGTCTCACAGAGTTACGTCTGCATTTCGTGGATCTCTTTGCTAGCCTTATTTCTGTGGAATCTGAGAACAGATATTTCGGATCCCTTTGAAGACTATAGGGCCAAAGGAAATATCCTGCGATAACAAAGAGAAAGAAGCTTTCTGAGAAACTTCTTTGTGTTCTGTGAAATCATCTCACAGAGTTGCAGCTTTCCTCTCAAGAAGCCTTTCGCTAAGACAGCTCTTGTGGAATTGGCAAAGTGATATTGGGAAGCCCATAGAGGGCTATGGTGAAAAAGGAAATATCCTCAGATGAAATCTGGAAAGAAGCTTTCTGAGAAACTGCCTAGTGTTCTGTTAATTCATCTCACAGCGTTACATCTGTATTTCGTGGATCTCTTTGCTAGGCTTATTTCTGTGGAATCTGAGAACAGATATTTCCGATCCCTTTGAAGAGTATAGGGCCAAAGGAAATATCCTCCGATAACAAAGAGAAAGAAGCTTTCTGAGCAACTTCTTTGTGTTCTGTGAAATCACCTCACAGAGTTACAGCTTTCCCCTCAAGAAGCCTTTCGCTAAGACAGTTCTTGTGGAATAGGCAAAGTGATATTGTTAAGCCCATAGAGGGTTATGTTGAAAAAGGAAATATCCTCAGATGATATCTGGAAAGAAGCTTTCTGAGAAACTGCTTAGTGTTCTGTTAATTCATCTCACAGAGTTACAGTTGTATTTCGTGGATCTCTTTGCTAGCCTTAATTCTGTGAAGTCTGAGAACAGATATTTCGGATCCCTTTGAAGACAATAGGGCCAAAGGAAATATCCTCCGATAACAAAGAAAAGGAAGCTTTCTGAGAAACTTCTTTGTGTTCTGTGAAATCATCTCACAGAGTTACAGCTTTCCCCTCAAGAATCCTTTCGCTAAGGCAGTTCTTGTGGAATTGGCAAAGTGATATTCGGAACCCCATATAGGGCTGTGGTGAAAAAGGAAATATTCTCAGATGAACTCTGGAAAAAGCTTTCTGAAAAACTGCTTAGTGTTCTGTTAACTCATCTCACGGAGTTACATCTGTATTTCGTGGATCTCTTTGCTACCTTATTTCTGTGGAATCTGAGAACAGATATTTCGGATCCCTTTGAAGGCTATAGGGCCAAAGGAAATATCCTCCGATAACAAAGAGAAAGAAGCTTTCTGAGAAACTTCTTTGTGTTCTGTGAAATCATCTCACAGAGTTACTGCTTTCCCCTCAAGAAGCCTTTCGCTAAGTCAGTTCTTGTGGAATCGGCAAAATAATATGGGAAGCCCAAAGAGGGCTATGGTGAAAAAGGAAATATCCTCAGATGAAATCTGGAAAGAAGCTTTCTGAGAAACTGCTTAGTGTTCTGTTAATTCATCTCACAGTGTTACAGCTGTATTTCGTGAATCTCCTGGCTAGCCTTATTTCTGTGGAATCTGAGAACAGATATTTCTGATCCCTTTGAAGACTATAGGGCCAAAAGAAATATCCTCCGATAACAAAGAGAAAGAAGCTTTCTGAGAAACTTCTTTGTGTTCTGTGAAATCATCTCACAGAGTTACAGCTTTCCCCTCAAGAAGCCTTTCGCTAAGACAGTTCTTGTGGAATTGGCAAAGTGATATTTGGAAGCCCATAGAGGGCTATGGTGAAAAAGGAAATATGCTCAGATGAAATCTGGAAAGAAGCTTTCTGAGAAACTGCTTATTTTTCTGTTAATTCATCTCACAGAGTTACATCTGCATTTCGTGGATCTCTTTGCTAGCCTTATTTCTGTGGAATCTGAGAACAGATATTTCGGATCCATTTGAAGACTATAGGGCTAAATGGAATATCCTCCGATAACAAAGAGAAAGAAGCTTTCTGAGAAACTTCTTTGTGTTCTGTGAAATCATCTCACAGAGTTACAGCTTCCCCCTCAAGAAGCCTAACGCCAATACAGTTGTTGTGGAATAGGCAAAGTGATATTTGGAAGCCCATAGAGGGCTATGGTGAAAAAGGAAATATCCTCAAATGATATCTGGAAAGAAGCTTTCTGAGAAACTGCTTAGTGTTCTGTCAATTCATCTCACAGAGTTACATCTGTATTTCGTGGATCTCTTTGCTAGCCTTATATCTGTGGAATCTGAGAACAGATATTTCGAATCCCTTTGAAGACTATAGGGCCAAAGGAAATATCCTGAGATAACAAAGAGAAAGAAGGTTTCTGAGAAACTTCTTTGTGTTCTGTGAAATCATCTCACAGAGTTACAGCATTCCCGTCAAGAAGCCTTTCGATAAGGCAGTTCTTGTGGAATTGGCAAAGTGATATTGGGAAGCCCATAGAGGGCTATGGTGAAAAAGGAAATGTCCTCAGATGAAATCTGGAAACAAGCTTTCTGAGAAACTGCTTAGTGTTCTGTTAATTCATCTCACAGAGTTACATCTGTATTTCCTGGATCTCTGTGCTAGCCTTATTTCTGTGGAATCTGAGAACAGATATTTCGGATCCCTTTGAAGACTACAGGGCCAAATTAAATATCCTCCGATAACAAAGAGAAAGAATCTTTCCGACAAACACCTTTAAGTTCTGTGAAATCATCTCACAGAGTTACAGCTTTCCCCTCAAGAAGCCTTTCGCTAAGACAGTTCTTGTGGAATTGGCAGAGTGATATTTTGAAGCCCCTAGAGGGCTATGGTGAAAAAGGAAATATCCTCAGATGAAATCTGGAAAGAAGCTTTCTGAGAAACTGCTTAGTGTTCTGTTAATTCGTCTCACAGAATTACATCTGTATTTCTTGGATCTCTTTGCTAGCCTTATTTCTGTGGAATCTGAGAACAGATATTTCGGATCCCTTTGAAGACTATAGGGCCAAAGGAAATATCCTCCGATAACAAAGAGAAAGAAGCTTTCTGAGAAACTTCTTTGTGTTCTGTGAAATCATCTCACAGAGTTACAGCTTTCCCCTCAAGAAGCCTTTCGCTAAGACAGTTCTTGTGGAATAGGCAAAGTGATATTGTTAAGCCCATAGAGGGCTAAGTTGAAAAAGGAAATATCCTCAGATGATATCTGGAAAGAAGTTTTCTGAGAAACTGCTTAGTGTTCTGTTAATTGATCTCACAGAGTTACATCTGTATTTCTTGGATCTCTTTGCTAGCCTTATTTCTGTGGAATCAAGAACAGATATTTCGGATCCCTTTGAAGACTATAGGGAGAAAGGAAATATCCTCCGATAACAAAGAGAAGGAAGCTTTCTGAGAAACTTCTCTGTGTTCCGTGAAATCATCTCACAGAGTTACAGCTTTCTCCTCAACAAGCCTTTCGCTAAGGCAGTTCTTGTGGAATTGGCAAAGTGATATTCGGAACCCCATATAGGGCTATGGTGAAAAAGGAAATATCCTCAGTTGAACTCTGGAAAAAGCTTTCTGAAAAACTGCTTAGTTTTCTGTTAATTCATCTCACGGAGTTACATCTGTATTTCGTGGATCTCTTTGCTAGCCTTATTTCTGTGGAATCTGAGAACAGATATTTCGGATCCCTTTGAAGGCTATAGGGCCAAAGGAAATATCCTCCGATAACAAAGAGAAAGAAGGTTTCTGAGAAACTTCTTTGTGTTCTGTGAAATCATCTCACAGAGTTACTGCTTTCCCCTCAAGAAGCCTTTGACTAAGACAGTTCTTGTGGAATCGGCAAAATAATATGGGAAGCCCAAAGAGGGCTATGGTGAAAAAGGAAATATCCTCAGATGAAATCTGGAAAGAAGCTTTCTGAGAAACTGCTTAGTGTTCTGTTAATTCATCTCACAGAGTTACAGCTGTATTTTGGATCTCCTGGCTAGCCTTATTTCTGTGGAATCTGAGAACAGATATTTCGGATCCCTTTGAAGACTATAGGGCCAAAGGAAATATCCTCGGATAACAAAGAGAAAGAAGCTTTCTGAGAAACTTCTTTGTGTTCTGTGAAATCATCTCACAGAGTTACAGCTTTCCCCTCAAGAAGCCTTTCGCTAAGACAGGTCTTGTGGAATTGGCAAAGTGATATTTGGAAGCCCATAGAGGGCTATGGTGAAAAAGGAAATATGCTCAGATGAAATCTGGAAAGAACCTTTCTGAGAAACTGCTTAGTTTTGTGTTAATTCATCTCACAGAGTTACATCTGCATTTCGTGGATCTCTTTGCTAGCCTTATTTCTGTGGAATCTGAGAACAGATATTTCGGATCCCTTTGAAGACTATAGGGCCAAAGGAAATATCCTGCGATAACAAAGAGAAAGAAGCTTTCTGAGAAACTTCTTTGTGTTCTGTGAAATCATCTCACAGAGTTGCAGCTTTCCTCTCAAGAAGCCTTTCGCTAAGACAGCTCTTGTGGAATTGGCAAAGTGATATTGGGAAGCCCATAGAGGGCTATGGTGAAAAAGGAAATATGCTCAGATGAAATCTGGAAAGAAGCTTTCTGAGAAAATGCCTAGTGTTGTGTTAATCCATCTCATAGAGTTACATCTGTATTTCGTGGATCACTTTGCCAGCCTTATTTCTGTGGAATCTTAGAACAGATATTTCGGATCCCTTTGAAGACTATAGGTCCAAAGGAAATATCCTCAGATATCAAAGAGAAAGAAGCTTTCTGAGAAACTTCTTTGAGTTCTGTGAAATCATCTCACAGAGGTACAGCTTACTCCTCAAGAAGCCTTTCGCTAAGACAGTTCTAGTGGAATTGGCAAAGTGATATTTGGAAGCCCATAGAGGGCTCTGGTGAAAAAGGAAATATCCTCAGATGAAATCTGGATAGAAGCTTTCTGAGAAACTGTTCAGTGTTCTGTTAATTCATCTCACAGAGTTACATCTGTATTTCGTGGATCTCTTTGCTAGCCTTATTTCTGTGGAATCTGAGAACAGATATTTCGGATCCCTTTGAAGGCTATAGGGCCAAAGGAAATATCCTCCGATAACAAAGAGAAAGAAGGTTTCTGAGAAACTTCTTTGTGTTCTGTGAAATCATCTCACAGAGTTACTGCTTTCCCCTCAAGAAGCCTTTGACTAAGACAGTTCTTGTGGAATCGGCAAAATAATATGGGAAGCCCAAAGAGGGCTATGGTGAAAAAGGAAATATCCTCAGATGAAATCTGGAAAGAAGCTTTCTGAGAAACTGCTTAGTGTTCTGTTAATTCATCTCACAGAGTTACAGCTGTATTTTGGATCTCCTGGCTAGCCTTATTTCTGTGGAATCTGAGAACAGATATTTCGGATCCCTTTGAAGACTATAGGGCCAAAGGAAATATCCTCCGATAACAAAGAGAAAGTAGCTTTCTGAGAAACTTCTTTATGTTCTGTGAAATCATCTCACAGAGTTACAGCTTTCCCCTCAAGAAGCCTTTCGCTAAGACAGTTCTTGTGGAATTGGCAAAGAGATATTTGGAAGCCCATAGAGGGCTATGGTGAAAAAGGAAATATGCTCAGATGAAATCTGGAAAGAAGCTTTCTGAGAAACTGCTTAGTTTTGTGTTAATTCGTCTCACAGAGTTACGTCTGCATTTCGTGGATCTCTTTGCTAGCCTTATTTCTGTGGAATCTGAGAACAGATATTTCGGATCCCTTTGAAGACTATAGGGCCAAAGGAAATATCCTGCGATAACAAAGAGAAAGAAGCTTTCTGAGAAACTTCTTTGTGTTCTGTGAAATCATCTCACAGAGTTGCAGCTTTCCTCTCAAGAAGCCTTTCGCTAAGACAGCTCTTGTGGAATTGGCAAAGTGATATTGGGAAGCCCATAGAGGGCTATGGTGAAAAAGGAAATATCCTCAGATGAAATCTGGAAAGAAGCTTTCTGAGAAACTGCCTAGTGTTCTGTTAATTCATCTCACAGCGTTACATCTGTATTTCGTGGATCTCTTTGCTAGGCTTATTTCTGTGGAATCTGAGAACAGATATTTCCGATCCCTTTGAAGAGTATAGGGCCAAAGGAAATATCCTCCGATAACAAAGAGAAAGAAGCTTTCTGAGCAACTTCTTTGTGTTCTGTGAAATCACCTCACAGAGTTACAGCTTTCCCCTCAAGAAGCCTTTCGCTAAGACAGTTCTTGTGGAATAGGCAAAGTGATATTGTTAAGCCCATAGAGGGTTATGTTGAAAAAGGAAATATCCTCAGATGATATCTGGAAAGAAGCTTTCTGAGAAACTGCTTAGTGTTCTGTTAATTCATCTCACAGAGTTACAGTTGTATTTCGTGGATCTCTTTGCTAGCCTTAATTCTGTGAAGTCTGAGAACAGATATTTCGGATCCCTTTGAAGACAATAGGGCCAAAGGAAATATCCTCCGATAACAAAGAAAAGGAAGCTTTCTGAGAAACTTCTTTGTGTTCTGTGAAATCATCTCACAGAGTTACAGCTTTCCCCTCAAGAATCCTTTCGCTAAGGCAGTTCTTGTGGAATTGGCAAAGTGATATTCGGAACCCCATATAGGGCTGTGGTGAAAAAGGAAATATTCTCAGATGAACTCTGGAAAAAGCTTTCTGAAAAACTGCTTAGTGTTCTGTTAACTCATCTCACGGAGTTACATCTGTATTTCGTGGATCTCTTTGCTAGCCTTATTTCTGTGGAATCTGAGAACAGATATTTCGGATCCCTTTGAAGGCTATAGGGCCAAAGGAAATATCCTCCGATAACAAAGAGAAAGAAGCTTTCTGAGAAACTTCTTTGTGTTCTGTGAAATCATCTCACAGAGTTACTGCTTTCCCCTCAAGAAGCCTTTCGCTAAGTCAGTTCTTGTGGAATCGGCAAAATAATATGGGAAGCCCAAAGAGGGCTATGGTGAAAAAGGAAATATCCTCAGATGAAATCTGGAAAGAAGCTTTCTGAGAAACTGCTTAGTGTTCTGTTAATTCATCTCACAGTGTTACAGCTGTATTTCGTGAATCTCCTGGCTAGCCTTATTTCTGTGGAATCTGAGAACAGATATTTCTGATCCCTTTGAAGACTATAGGGCCAAAAGAAATATCCTCCGATAACAAAGAGAAAGAAGCTTTCTGAGAAACTTCTTTGTGTTCTGTGAAATCATCTCACAGAGTTACAGCTTTCCCCTCAAGAAGCCTTTCGCTAAGACAGTTCTTGTGGAATTGGCAAAGTGATATTTGGAAGCCCATAGAGGGCTATGGTGAAAAAGGAAATATGCTCAGATGAAATCTGGAAAGAAGCTTTCTGAGAAACTGCTTATTTTTCTGTTAATTCATCTCACAGAGTTACATCTGCATTTCGTGGATCTCTTTGCTAGCCTTATTTCTGTGGAATCTGAGAACAGATATTTCGGATCCATTTGAAGACTATAGGGCTAAATGGAATATCCTCCGATAACAAAGAGAAAGAAGCTTTCTGAGAAACTTCTTTGTGTTCTGTGAAATCATCTCACAGAGTTACAGCTTCCCCCTCAAGAAGCCTAACGCCAATACAGTTGTTGTGGAATAGGCAAAGTGATATTTGGAAGCCCATAGAGGGCTATGGTGAAAAAGGAAATATCCTCAAATGATATCTGGAAAGAAGCTTTCTGAGAAACTGCTTAGTATTCTGTCAATTCATCTCACAGAGTTACATCTGTATTTCGTGGATCTCTTTGCTAGCCTTATATCTGTGGAATCTGAGAACAGATATTTCGAATCCCTTTGAAGACTATAGGGCCAAAGGAAATATCCTGAGATAACAAAGAGAAAGAAGGTTTCTGAGAAACTTCTTTGTGTTCTGTGAAATCATCTCACAGAGTTACAGCATTCCCGTCAAGAAGCCTTTCGATAAGGCAGTTCTTGTGGAATTGGCAAAGTGATATTGGGAAGCCCATAGAGGGCTATGGTGAAAAAGGAAATGTCCTCAGATGAAATCTGGAAACAAGCTTTCTGAGAAACTGCTTAGTGTTCTGTTAATTCATCTCACAGAGTTACATCTGTATTTCCTGGATCTCTTTGCTAGCCTTATTTCTGTGGAATCTGAGAACAGATATTTCGGATCCCTTTGAAGACTACAGGGCCAAATTAAATATCCTCCGATAACAAAGAGAAAGAATCTTTCCGACAAACACCTTTAAGTTCTGTGAAATCATCTCACAGAGTTACAGCTTTCCCCTCAAGAAGCCTTTCGCTAAGACAGTTCTTGTGGAATTGGCAGAGTGATATTTTGAAGCCCCTAGAGGGCTATGGTGAAAAAGGAAATATCCTCAGATGAAATCTGGAAAGAAGCTTTCTGAGAAACTGCTTAGTGTTCTGTTAATTCGTCTCACAGAATTACATCTGTATTTCTTGGATCTCTTTGCTAGCCTTATTTCTGTGGAATCTGAGAACAGATATTTCGGATCCCTTTGAAGACTATAGGGCCAAAGGAAATATCCTCCGATAACAAAGAGAAAGAAGCTTTCTGAGAAACTTCTTTGTGTTCTGTGAAATCATCTCACAGAGTTACAGCTTTCCCCTCAAGAAGCCTTTCGCTAAGACAGTTCTTGTGGAATAGGCAAAGTGATATTGTTAAGCCCATAGAGGGCTAAGTTGAAAAAGGAAATATCCTCAGATGATATCTGGAAAGAAGTTTTCTGAGAAACTGCTTAGTGTTCTGTTAATTGATCTCACAGAGTTACATCTGTATTTCGTGGATCTCTTTGCTAGCCTTATTTCTGTGGAATCAAGAACAGATATTTCGGATCCCTTTGAAGACTATAGGGAGAAAGGAAATATCCTCCGATAACAAAGAGAAGGAAGCTTTCTGAGAAACTTCTCTGTGTTCCGTGAAATCATCTCACAGAGTTACAGCTTTCTCCTCAACAAGCCTTTCGCTAAGGCAGTTCTTGTGGAATTGGCAAAGTGATATTCGGAACCCCATATAGGGCTATGGTGAAAAAGGAAATATCCTCAGTTGAACTCTGGAAAAAGCTTTCTGAAAAACTGCTTAGTTTTCTGTTAATTCATCTCACGGAGTTACATCTGTATTTCGTGGATCTCTTTGCTAGCCTTATTTCTGTGGAATCTGAGAACAGATATTTCGGATCCCTTTGAAGGCTATAGGGCCAAAGGAAATATCCTCCGATAACAAAGAGAAAGAAGGTTTCTGAGAAACTTCTTTGTGTTCTGTGAAATCATCT
Organism: Macaca mulatta; assembly: GCF_049350105.2. NCBI lineage: Eukaryota > Metazoa > Chordata > Mammalia > Primates > Cercopithecidae > Macaca > Macaca mulatta. The sequence goes on from NC_133420.1 coordinate 26,637,094, forward strand.
CACAGAGTTACTGCTTTCCCCTCAAGAAGCCTTTGACTAAGACAGTTCTTGTGGAATCGGCAAAATAATATGGGAAGCCCAAAGAGGGCTATGGTGAAAAAGGAAATATCCTCAGATGAAATCTGGAAAGAAGCTTTCTGAGAAACTGCTTAGTGTTCTGTTAATTCATCTCACAGAGTTACAGCTGTATTTTGGATCTCCTGGCTAGCCTTATTTCTGTGGAATCTGAGAACAGATATTTCGGATCCCTTTGAAGACTATAGGGCCAAAGGAAATATCCTCGGATAACAAAGAGAAAGAAGCTTTCTGAGAAACTTCTTTGTGTTCTGTGAAATCATCTCACAGAGTTACAGCTTTCCCCTCAAGAAGCCTTTCGCTAAGACAGGTCTTGTGGAATTGGCAAAGTGATATTTGGAAGCCCATAGAGGGCTATGGTGAAAAAGGAAATATGCTCAGATGAAATCTGGAAAGAACCTTTCTGAGAAACTGCTTAGTTTTGTGTTAATTCATCTCACAGAGTTACATCTGCATTTCGTGGATCTCTTTGCTAGCCTTATTTCTGTGGAATCTGAGAACAGATATTTCGGATCCCTTTGAAGACTATAGGGCCAAAGGAAATATCCTGCGATAACAAAGAGAAAGAAGCTTTCTGAGAAACTTCTTTGTGTTCTGTGAAATCATCTCACAGAGTTGCAGCTTTCCTCTCAAGAAGCCTTTCGCTAAGACAGCTCTTGTGGAATTGGCAAAGTGATATTGGGAAGCCCATAGAGGGCTATGGTGAAAAAGGAAATATGCTCAGATGAAATCTGGAAAGAAGCTTTCTGAGAAAATGCCTAGTGTTGTGTTAATCCATCTCATAGAGTTACATCTGTATTTCGTGGATCACTTTGCCAGCCTTATTTCTGTGGAATCTTAGAACAGATATTTCGGATCCCTTTGAAGACTATAGGTCCAAAGGAAATATCCTCAGATATCAAAGAGAAAGAAGCTTTCTGAGAAACTTCTTTGAGTTCTGTGAAATCATCTCACAGAGGTACAGCTTACTCCTCAAGAAGCCTTTCGCTAAGACAGTTCTAGTGGAATTGGCAAAGTGATATTTGGAAGCCCATAGAGGGCTCTGGTGAAAAAGGAAATATCCTCAGATGAAATCTGGATAGAAGCTTTCTGAGAAACTGTTCAGTGTTCTGTTAATTCATCTCACAGAGTTACATCTGTATTTCGTGGATCTCTTTGCTAGCCTTATTTCTGTGGAATCTGAGAACAGATATTTCGGATCCCTTTGAAGGCTATAGGGCCAAAGGAAATATCCTCCGATAACAAAGAGAAAGAAGGTTTCTGAGAAACTTCTTTGTGTTCTGTGAAATCATCTCACAGAGTTACTGCTTTCCCCTCAAGAAGCCTTTGACTAAGACAGTTCTTGTGGAATCGGCAAAATAATATGGGAAGCCCAAAGAGGGCTATGGTGAAAAAGGAAATATCCTCAGATGAAATCTGGAAAGAAGCTTTCTGAGAAACTGCTTAGTGTTCTGTTAATTCATCTCACAGAGTTACAGCTGTATTTTGGATCTCCTGGCTAGCCTTATTTCTGTGGAATCTGAGAACAGATATTTCGGATCCCTTTGAAGACTATAGGGCCAAAGGAAATATCCTCCGATAACAAAGAGAAAGTAGCTTTCTGAGAAACTTCTTTATGTTCTGTGAAATCATCTCACAGAGTTACAGCTTTCCCCTCAAGAAGCCTTTCGCTAAGACAGTTCTTGTGGAATTGGCAAAGAGATATTTGGAAGCCCATAGAGGGCTATGGTGAAAAAGGAAATATGCTCAGATGAAATCTGGAAAGAAGCTTTGTGAGAAACTGCTTAGTTTTGTGTTAATTCGTCTCACAGAGTTACGTCTGCATTTCGTGGATCTCTTTGCTAGCCTTATTTCTGTGGAATCTGAGAACAGATATTTCGGATCCCTTTGAAGACTATAGGGCCAAAGGAAATATCCTGCGATAACAAAGAGAAAGAAGCTTTCTGAGAAACTTCTTTGTGTTCTGTGAAATCATCTCACAGAGTTGCAGCTTTCCTCTCAAGAAGCCTTTCGCTAAGACAGCTCTTGTGGAATTGGCAAAGTGATATTGGGAAGCCCATAGAGGGCTATGGTGAAAAAGGAAATATCCTCAGATGAAATCTGGAAAGAAGCTTTCTGAGAAACTGCCTAGTGTTCTGTTAATTCATCTCACAGCGTTACATCTGTATTTCGTGGATCTCTTTGCTAGGCTTATTTCTGTGGAATCTGAGAACAGATATTTCCGATCCCTTTGAAGAGTATAGGGCCAAAGGAAATATCCTCCGATAACAAAGAGAAAGAAGCTTTCTGAGCAACTTCTTTGTGTTCTGTGAAATCACCTCACAGAGTTACAGCTTTCCCCTCAAGAAGCCTTTCGCTAAGACAGTTCTTGTGGAATAGGCAAAGTGATATTGTTAAGCCCATAGAGGGTTATGTTGAAAAAGGAAATATCCTCAGATGATATCTGGAAAGAAGCTTTCTGAGAAACTGCTTAGTGTTCTGTTAATTCATCTCACAGAGTTACAGTTGTATTTCGTGGATCTCTTTGCTAGCCTTAATTCTGTGAAGTCTGAGAACAGATATTTCGGATCCCTTTGAAGACAATAGGGCCAAAGGAAATATCCTCCGATAACAAAGAAAAGGAAGCTTTCTGAGAAACTTCTTTGTGTTCTGTGAAATCATCTCACAGAGTTACAGCTTTCCCCTCAAGAATCCTTTCGCTAAGGCAGTTCTTGTGGAATTGGCAAAGTGATATTCGGAACCCCATATAGGGCTGTGGTGAAAAAGGAAATATTCTCAGATGAACTCTGGAAAAATCTTTCTGAAAAACTGCTTAGTGTTCTGTTAACTCATCTCACGGAGTTACATCTGTATTTCGTGGATCTCTTTGCTACCTTATTTCTGTGGAATCTGAGAACAGATATTTCGGATCCCTTTGAAGGCTATAGGGCCAAAGGAAATATCCTCCGATAACAAAGAGAAAGAAGCTTTCTGAGAAACTTCTTTGTGTTCTGTGAAATCATCTCACAGAGTTACTGCTTTCCCCTCAAGAAGCCTTTCGCTAAGTCAGTTCTTGTGGAATCGGCAAAATAATATGGGAAGCCCAAAGAGGGCTATGGTGAAAAAGGAAATATCCTCAGATGAAATCTGGAAAGAAGCTTTCTGAGAAACTGCTTAGTGTTCTGTTAATTCATCTCACAGTGTTACAGCTGTATTTCGTGAATCTCCTGGCTAGCCTTATTTCTGTGGAATCTGAGAACAGATATTTCTGATCCCTTTGAAGACTATAGGGCCAAAAGAAATATCCTCCGATAACAAAGAGAAAGAAGCTTTCTGAGAAACTTCTTTGTGTTCTGTGAAATCATCTCACAGAGTTACAGCTTTCCCCTCAAGAAGCCTTTCGCTAAGACAGTTCTTGTGGAATTGGCAAAGTGATATTTGGAAGCCCATAGAGGGCTATGGTGAAAAAGGAAATATGCTCAGATGAAATCTGGAAAGAAGCTTTCTGAGAAACTGCTTATTTTTCTGTTAATTCATCTCACAGAGTTACATCTGCATTTCGTGGATCTCTTTGCTAGCCTTATTTCTGTGGAATCTGAGAACAGATATTTCGGATCCATTTGAAGACTATAGGGCTAAATGGAATATCCTCCGATAACAAAGAGAAAGAAGCTTTCTGAGAAACTTCTTTGTGTTCTGTGAAATCATCTCACAGAGTTACAGCTTCCCCCTCAAGAAGCCTAACGCCAATACAGTTGTTGTGGAATAGGCAAAGTGATATTTGGAAGCCCATAGAGGGCTATGGTGAAAAAGGAAATATCCTCAAATGATATCTGGAAAGAAGCTTTCTGAGAAACTGCTTAGTGTTCTGTCAATTCATCTCACAGAGTTACATCTGTATTTCGTGGATCTCTTTGCTAGCCTTATATCTGTGGAATCTGAGAACAGATATTTCGAATCCCTTTGAAGACTATAGGGCCAAAGGAAATATCCTGCGATAACAAAGAGAAAGAAGGTTTCTGAGAAACTTCTTTGTGTTCTGTGAAATCATCTCACAGAGTTACAGCATTCCCGTCAAGAAGCCTTTCGATAAGGCAGTTCTTGTGGAATTGGCAAAGTGATATTGGGAAGCCCTTAGAGGGCTATGGGGAAAAAGGAAATGTCCTCAGATGAAATCTGGAAACAAGCTTTCTGAGAAACTGCTTAGTGTTCTGTTAATTCATCTCACAGAGTTACATGTGTATTTCCTGGATCTCTTTGCTAGCCTTATTTCTGTGGAATCTGAGAACTGATATTTCGGATCCCTTTGAAGACTACAGGGCCAAATTAAATATCCTCCGATAACAAAGAGAAAGAATCTTTCCGACAAACACCTTTAAGTTCTGTGAAATCATCTCACAGAGTTACAGCTTTCCCCTCAAGAAGTCTTTCGCTAAGACAGTTCTTGTGGAATTGGCAGAGTGATATTTTGAAGCCCCTAGAAGGCTATGGTTAAAAAAGGAAATATCCTCAGATGAAATCTGGAAAGAAGCTTTCTGAGAAACTGCTTAGTGTTCTGTTAATTCAACTCACAGTGTTACATCTGTATTTCGTGGATTTCTTTGCTAGCCTTATTTTTGTGGAATGTGAGAACAGATATTTCGGATCCCTTTGAAGACTATAGGGCCAAAGGAAATATCCTCCGATAACAAAGAGAAAGAAGCTTTCCGAGAAACTTCTTTGTGTTCTGTGAAATCAGCTCACACATTTACAGCTTTCCCCTCAAGAAGCCTTTCGCTAAGACAGTTCTTGTTGAATTGGCAGAGTGATATTTTGAAGCCCCTAGAGGGCTACGGTGAAAAAGGAAATATCCTCAGATGAAATCTGGAAAGAAGCTTTCTGAGAATCTGCTTAGTGTTCTGTTAATTCGTCTCACAGAATTACATCTGTATTTCTTGGATCTCTTTGCTAGCCTTATTTCTGTGGAATCTGAGAACAGATATTTCGGATCCCTTTGAAGACTATAGGGCCAAAGGAAATATCCTCAGATATCAAAGAGAAAGAAGCTTTCTGAGAAACTTCTTTGAGTTCTGTGAAATCATCTCACAGAGGTACAGCTTACTCCTCAAGAAGCCTTTCGCTAAGACAGTTCTAGTGGAATTGGCAAAGTGATATTTGGAAGCCCATAGAGGGCTATGGTGAAAAAGGAAATATGCTCAGATGAAATCTGGATAGAAGCTTTCTGAGAAACTGTTCAGTGTTCTGTTAATTCATCTCACAGAGTTACATCTGTATTTCGTGGATCTCTTTGCTAGCCTTATTTCTGTGGAATCTGAGAACAGATATTTCGGATCCCTTTGAAGGCTATAGGGCCAAAGGAAATATCCTCCGATAACAAAGAGAAAGAAGGTTTCTGAGAAACTTCTTTGTGTTCTGTGAAATCATCTCACAGAGTTACTGCTTTCCCCTCAAGAAGCCTTTGACTAAGACAGTTCTTGTGGAATCGGCAAAATAATATGGGAAGCCCAAAGAGGGCTATGGTGAAAAAGGAAATATCCTCAGATGAAATCTGGAAAGAAGCTTTCTGAGAAACTGCTTAGTGTTCTGTTAATTCATCTCACAGAGTTACAGCTGTATTTTGGATCTCCTGGCTAGCCTTATTTCTGTGGAATCTGAGAACAGATATTTCGGATCCCTTTGAAGACTATAGGGCCAAAGGAAATATCCTCCGATAACAAAGAGAAAGTAGCTTTCTGAGAAACTTCTTTGTGTTCTGTGAAATCATCTCACAGAGTTACAGCTTTCCCCTCAAGAAGCCTTTCGCTAAGACAGTTCTTGTGGAATTGGCAAAGTGATATTTGGAAGCCCATAGAGGGCTATGGTGAAAAAGGAAATATGCTCAGATGAAATCTGGAAAGAAGCTTTCTGAGAAACTGCTTAGTTTTGTGTTAATTCATCTCACAGAGTTACATCTGCATTTCGTGGATCTCTTTGCTAGCCTTATTTCTGTGGAATCTGAGAACAGATATTTCGGATCCCTTTGAAGACTATAGGGCCAAAGGAAATATCCTGCGATAACAAAGAGAAAGAAGCTTTCTGAGAAACTTCTTTGTGTTCTGTGAAATCATCTCACAGAGTTGCAGCTTTCCTCTCAAGAAGCCTTTCGCTAAGACAGCTCTTGTGGAATTGGCAAAGTGATATTGGGAAGCCCATAGAGGGCTATGGTGAAAAAGGAAATATGCTCAGATGAAATCTGGAAAGAAGCTTTCTGAGAAAATGCCTAGTGTTCTGTTAATCCATCTCATAGAGTTACATCTGTATTTCGTGGATCACTTTGCCAGCCTTATTTCTGTGGAATCTTAGAACAGATATTTCGGAACCCTTTGAAGACTATAGGGCCAAAGGAAATATCCTCAGATATCAAAGAGAAAGAAGCTTTCTGAGAAACTTCTTTGAGTTCTGTGAAATCATCTCACAGAGGTACAGCTTACTCCTCAAGAAGCCTTTCGCTAAGACAGTTCTAGTGGAATTTGCAAAGTGATATTTGGAAGCCCATAGAGGGCTATGGTGAAAAAGGAAATATCCTCAGATGAAATCTGGATAGAAGCTTTCTGAGAAACTGTTCAGTGTTCTGTTAATTCATCTCACAGAGTTACATCTGTATTTCGTGGATCTCTTTGCTAGCCTTATTTCTGTGGAATCTGAGAACAGATACTTCGGATCCCTTTGAAGACTATAGGGCCAAAGGAAATATCCTCAGATAACAAAGAGAAAGAAGCTTTCTGACAAACTTCTTTGTGTTCTGTGAAATCATCTCACAGAGTTACAGCTTTCCCCTCAAGAAGCCTTTCGCTAAGACAGTTCTAGTGGAATTGGCAAAGTGATATTTGGAAGCCCCTAGAGGGCTATGGTGAAAAAGGAAATATGCTCAGATGAAATCTGGAAAGAAGCTTTCTGAGAAAATGCCTAGTGTTCTGTTAATCCATCTCACAGAGTTACATCTGTATTTCGTGGATCTCTTTGCTAGCCTTATTTCTGTGGAATCTTAGAACAGATATTTCGGATCCCTTTGAAGACTATAGGGCCAAAGGAAATATCCTCCGATAACAAAGAGAAGGAAGCTTTCTGAGAAACTTCTTTGTGTTCTGTGAAATCATCTCACAGAGTTACTGCTTTCCCCTCAAGAAGCCTTTCGCTAAGACAGTTCTTGTGGAATTGGCAAAGTGATATTTGGAAGCCCATAGAGGGCTATGGTGAAAAAGGAAATATCCTCAGATGAAATCTGGAAAGAAGCTTTCTGAGAAACTGCTTAGTGTTCTGTTAATTCGTCTCACAGAATTACATCTGTATTTCTTGAATCTCTTTGCTAGCCTTATTTCTGTGGAATCTGAGAACAGATATTTCGGATCCCTTTGAAGACTATAGGGCCAAAGGAAATATCCTCCGATAACAAAGAGAAAGAAGCTTTCTGAGAAACTTCTTTCTGTTCTGTGAAATCATCTCACAGAGTTACAGCTTTCCCCTCAAGAAGCCTTTCGCTAAGACAGTTCTTGTGGAATAGGCAAAGTGATATTGTTAAGCCCATAGAGGTCTATGTTGAAAAAGGAAATATCCTCAGATGATATCTGGAAAGAAGTTTTCTGAGAAACTGCTTAGTGTTCTGTTAATTGATCTCACAGAGTTACAGCTGTATTTCGTGGATCTCTTTGCTAGCCTTATTTCTGTGGAATCAGAGAACAGATATTTCGGATCCCTTTGAAGACTATAAGGCCAAAGGAAATATCCTCCGATAACAAAGAGAAGGAAGCTTTCTGAGAAACTTCTCTGTGTTCTGTGAAATCATCTCACAGAGTTACAGCTTTCCCCTCAAGAAGCCTTTCGCTAAGGCAGTTCTTGTGGAATTGGCAAAGTGATATTCGGAACCCCATATAGGGCTATGGTGAAAAAGGAAATATCCTCAGGTGAACTCTGGAATAAGCTTTCTGAAAAACTGCTTAGTTTTCTGTTAATTCATCTCACGGAGTTACATCTGTATTTCGTGGATCTCTTTGCTAGCCTTATTTCTGTGGAATCTGAGAACAGATATTTCGGATCCCTTTGAAGGCTATAGGGCCAAAGGAAATATCCTCCGATAACAAAGAGAAAGAAGGTTTCTGAGAAACTTCCTTGTGTTCTGTGAAATCATCTCACAGAGTTACTGCTTTCCCCTCAAGAAGCCTTTGACTAAGACAGTTCTTGTGGAATCGGCAAAATAATATGGGAAGCCCAACGAGGGCTATGATAAAAAAGGAAATATCCTCAGATGAAATCTGAAAAGAAGCTTTCTGAGAAACTGCTTAGTGTTCTGTTAATTCATCTCACAGAGTTACATCTGTATATCGTGGATCTCTTTCCTAGCCTTATTTCTGTGGAATGTTAGAACAGATATTTCGGATCCCTCTGAAGACTATAGGGCCAAAGGAAATATCCTCAGATAACAAAGAGAAAGAAGCTTTCTGAGAAACTTCTTTGTGTTCTGTGAAATCAACTCACAGAGTTACAGCTTACTCCTCAAGAAGCCTTTCGCTAAGACAGTTCTTGTGGAATTGGCAGAATGATATTTGGAAGCCCCTAGAGGGCTATGGTGAAAAAGGAAATATCTTCAGATGAAATCTGGAAAAAAGCTTTCTGAAGAACTGCTTAGTGTTCTGTTAATTCATCTCACAGAGATACATGTGTATTTCGTGAATCTCTTTGCTAGCCTTATTTCTGTGGAATCTGAGAACAGATATTTCGGATCCCTTTGAAGACTATAGGGCCAAAGGAAATATCCTCCGATAACAAAGAGAAAGAAGCTTTCTGAGAAACTTCTTTGTGTTCTGTGAAATCATCTCACAGAGGTACAGCTTTCCCCTCAAGAAGCCTTTTGCTAAGACAGTTCTAGTGGAATTGGTAAAGTGATATTTGTAAGCCCTTAGAGGGCTATGGTGAAAAAGGAAATATGCTCAGATGAAATCTGGAAAGAAGCTTTCTGAGAAAATGCCTAGTGTTCTGTCAATCCATCTCACAGAGTTACATCTGTATTTCGTGGATCTCTTTGCTAGCCTTATTTCTGTGGAATCTTAGAACAGATATTTCGGATCCCTTTGAAGACTATAGGGCCAAAGGAAATATCCTCAGATAACAAAGAGAAAGAAGCTTTCTGAGAAACTTCTTTGTGTTCTGTGAAATCATCTCACAGAGGTACAGCTTTCCCCTCAACAAGCCTTTCGCTAAGACAGTTCTTGTGGAATTGTAAAAGTGATATTGGGAAGCCCATAGAGGGTAATGTTTAAAAAGGAAATATCCTCAGATGAAATCTGGAAAGAAGCTTTCTGAGAAACTGCTTAGTGTTCTGTTAATTCATCTCACGGAGTTACATCTGTATTTCGTGGATCGCTTTGCTAGCCTTATTTCTGTGGAATCTGAGAACAGATATTTCGGATCCCTTTGAAGACTACAGGGCCAAAGGAAATATCCTCCGATAACAAAGAGAAAGAAGCTTTCTGAGAAAGTTCCTTGTGTTCTGTGAAATCATCTCACAGAGTTACAGCTTTCCCATCAAGAAGCCTTTCGCTAAGACAGTTCTTGTGGAATTGGCAAAGTGATATTTGGAAGCCCCTAGAGGGCTACGGTGAAAAAGGAAATATGCTCAGATGAAATCTGGAAAGAAGCTTTCTGAGAAAATGCCTAGTGTTCTGTTAATTCATCTCACAGAGTTACATCTGTATTTCGTGGATCTGTTTGCTAGCCTTATTTCTGTGGAATCTTAGAATAGATATTTCGGATCCCTTTGAAGACTATAGGGCCAAAGGATATATCCTCAGATAACAAAGAGAAAGAAGCTTTCTGAGAAACTTCTTTGTGTTCTGGGAAATCATCTCACAGAGGTACAGCTTTCTCCTCTGGAAGCCTTTCGCTAAGACAGTTCTAGTGGAATTGGCAAAGTGATATTTGGAAGCACATAGAGGGCTATGGTGAAAAAGAAATATCCTCAGATGAAATCTGGAAAGAAGCTTTCTGAGAAACTGCCTAGTGTTCTGTTAATTCGTCTCACAGAGTTACATCTGTATTTCGTGGATCTCTTTGCTAGGCTTATTTCTGTGGAATCTGAGAACAGATATTTCCGATCCCTTTGAAGACTACAGGGCCAAAGGAAATATCCTCCGATAACAAAGAGAAAGAAGCTTTCTGAGCAACTTCTTTGTGTTCTGTGAAATCACCTCACAGAGTTACAGCTTTCCCCTCAAGAAGCCTTTCGCTAAGACAGTTCTTGTGGAATAGGCAAAGTGATATTGTTAAGCCCATAGATGGTTATGTTGAAAAAGGAAATATCCTCAGATGATATCTGGAAAGAAGCTTTCTGAGAAACTGCTTAGTGTTCTGTTAATTCATCTCACAGAGTTACAGTTGTATTTCGTGGATCTCTTTGCTAGCCTTAATTCTGTGAAGTCTGAGAACAGATATTTCGGATCCCTTTGAAGACAATAGGGCCAAAGGAAATATCCTCCGATAACAAAGAAAAGGAAGCTTTCTGAGAAACTTCTTTGTGTTCTGTGAAATCATCTCACAGAGTTACAGCTTTCCCCTCAAGAATCCTTTCGCTAAGGCAGTTCTTGTGGAATTGGCAAAGTGATATTCGGAACCCCATATAGGGCTGTGGTGAAAAAGGAAATATTCTCAGATGAACTCTGGAAAAAGCTTTCTGAAAAACTGCTTAGTGTTCTGTTAACTCATCTCACGGAGTTACATCTGTATTTCGTGGATCTCTTTGCTAGCCTTATTTCTGTGGAATCTGAGAACAGATATTTCGGATCCCTTTGAAGGCTATAGGGCCAAAGGAAATATCCTCCGATAACAAAGAGAAAGAAGCTTTCTGAGAAACTTCTTTGTGTTCTGTGAAATCATCTCACAGAGTTACTGCTTTCCCCTCAAGAAGCCTTTCGCTAAGACAGTTCTTGTGGAATCGGCAAAATAATATGGGAAGCCCAAAGAGGGCTATGGTGAAAAAGGAAATATCCTCAGATGAAATCTGGAAAGAAGCTTTCTGAGAAACTGCTTAGTGTTCTGTTAATTCATCTCACAGTGTTACAGCTGTATTTCGTGAATCTCCTGGCTAGCCTTATTTCTGTGGAATCTGAGAACAGATATTTCTGATCCCTTTGAAGACTATAGGGCCAAAAGAAATATCCTCCGATAACAAAGAGAAAGAAGCTTTCTTAGAAACTTCTTTGTGTTCTGTGAAATCATCTCACAGAGTTACAGCTTTCCCCTCAAGAAGCCTTTCGCTAAGACAGTTCTTGTGGAATTGGCAAAGTGATATTTGGAAGCCCATAGAGGGCTATGGTGAAAAAGGAAATATGCTCAGATGAAATCTGGAAAGAAGCTTTCTGAGAAACTGCTTATTTTTCTGTTAATTCATCTCACAGAGTTACATCTGCATTTCGTGGATCTCTTTGCTAGCCTTATTTCTGTGGAATCTGAGAACAGATATTTCGGATCCATTTGAAGACTATAGGGCTAAATGGAATATCCTCCGATAACAAAGAGAAAGAAGCTTTCTGAGAAACTTCTTTGTGTTCTGTGAAATCATCTCACAGAGTTACAGCTTCCCCCTCAAGAAGCCTATCGCTAATACAGTTGTTGTGGAATAGGCAAAGTGATATTTGGAAGCCCATAGAGGGCTATGGTGAAAAAGGAAATATCCTCAAATGATATCTGGAAAGAAGCTTTCTGAGAAACTGCTTAGTGTTCTGTCAATTCATCTCACAGAGTTACATCTGTATTTCGTGGATCTCTTTGCTAGCCTTATATCTGTGGAATCTGAGAACAGATATTTCGAATCCCTTTGAAGACTATAGGGCCAAAGGAAATATCCTGAGATAACAAAGAGAAAGAAGGTTTCTGAGAAACTTCTTTGTGTTCTGTGAAATCATCTCACAGAGTTACAGCATTCCCGTCAAGAAGCCTTTCGATAAGGCAGTTCTTGTGGAATTGGCAAAGTGATATTGGGAAGCCCATAGAGGGCTATGGTGAAAAAGGAAATGTCCTCAGATGAAATCTGGAAACAAGCTTTCTGAGAAACTGCTTAGTGTTCTGTTAATTCATCTCACAGAGTTACATCTGTATTTCCTGGATCTCTTTGCTAGCCTTATTTCTGTGGAATCTGAGAACAGATATTTCGGATCCCTTTGAAGACTACAGGGCCAAATTAAATATCCTCCGATAACAAAGAGAAAGAATCTTTCCGACAAACACCTTTAAGTTCTGTGAAATCATCTCACAGAGTTACAGCTTTCCCCTCAAGAAGCCTTTCGCTAAGACAGTTCTTGTGGAATTGGCAGAGTGATATTTTGAAGCCCCTAGAGGGCTATGGTGAAAAAGGAAATATCCTCAGATGAAATCTGGAAAGAAGCTTTCTGAGAAACTGCTTAGTGTTCTGTTAATTCGTCTCACAGAATTACATCTGTATTTCTTGGATCTCTTTGCTAGCCTTATTTCTGTGGAATCTGAGAACAGATATTTCGGATCCCTTTGAAGACTATAGGGCCAAAGGAAATATCCTCCGATAACAAAGAGAAAGAAGCTTTCTGAGAAACTTCTTTGTGTTCTGTGAAATCATCTCACAGAGTTACAGCTTTCCCCTCAAGAAGCCTTTCGCTAAGACAGTTCTTGTGGAATAGGCAAAGTGATATTGTTAAGCCCATAGAGGGCTATGTTGAAAAAGGAAATATCCTCAGATGATATCTGGAAAGAAGTTTTCTGAGAAACTGCTTAGTGTTCTGTTAATTGATCTCACAGAGTTACATCTGTATTTCGTGGATCTCTTTGCTAGCCTTATTTCTGTGGAATCAAGAACAGATATTTCGGATCCCTTTGAAGACTATAGGGAGAAAGGAAATATCCTCCGATAACAAAGAGAAGGAAGCTTTCTGAGAAACTTCTCTGTGTTCCGTGAAATCATCTCACAGAGTTACAGCTTTCTCCTCAACAAGCCTTTCGCTAAGGCAGTTCTTGTGGAATTGGCAAAGTGATATTCGGAACCCCATATAGGGCTATGGTGAAAAAGGAAATATCCTCAGTTGAACTCTGGAAAAAGCTTTCTGAAAAACTGCTTAGTTTTCTGTTAATTCATCTCACGGAGTTACATCTGTATTTCGTGGATCTCTTTGCTAGCCTTATTTCTGTGGAATCTGAGAACAGATATTTCGGATCCCTTTGAAGGCTATAGGGCCAAAGGAAATATCCTCCGATAACAAAGAGAAAGAAGGTTTCTGAGAAACTTCTTTGTGTTCTGTGAAATCATCTCACAGAGTTACTGCTTTCCCCTCAAGAAGCCTTTGACTAAGACAGTTCTTGTGGAATCGGCAAAATAATATGGGAAGCCCAAAGAGGGCTATGGTGAAAAAGGAAATATCCTCAGATGAAATCTGGAAAGAAGCTTTCTGAGAAACTGCTTAGTGTTCTGTTAATTCATCTCACAGAGTTACAGCTGTATTTTGGATCTCCTGGCTAGCCTTATTTCTGTGGAATCTGAGAACAGATATTTCGGATCCCTTTGAAGACTATAGGGCCAAAGGAAATATCCTCGGATAACAAAGAGAAAGAAGCTTTCTGAGAAACTTCTTTGTGTTCTGTGAAATCATCTCACAGAGTTACAGCTTTCCCCTCAAGAAGCCTTTCGCTAAGACAGGTCTTGTGGAATTGGCAAAGTGATATTTGGAAGCCCATAGAGGGCTATGGTGAAAAAGGAAATATGCTCAGATGAAATCTGGAAAGAACCTTTCTGAGAAACTGCTTAGTTTTGTGTTAATTCATCTCACAGAGTTACATCTGCATTTCGTGGATCTCTTTGCTAGCCTTATTTCTGTGGAATCTGAGAACAGATATTTCGGATCCCTTTGAAGACTATAGGGCCAAAGGAAATATCCTGCGATAACAAAGAGAAAGAAGCTTTCTGAGAAACTTCTTTGTGTTCTGTGAAATCATCTCACAGAGTTGCAGCTTTCCTCTCAAGAAGCCTTTCGCTAAGACAGCTCTTGTGGAATTGGCAAAGTGATATTGGGAAGCCCATAGAGGGCTATGGTGAAAAAGGAAATATGCTCAGATGAAATCTGGAAAGAAGCTTTCTGAGAAAATGCCTAGTGTTGTGTTAATCCATCTCATAGAGTTACATCTGTATTTCGTTGATCACTTTGCCAGCCTTATTTCTGTGGAATCTTAGAACAGATATTTCGGATCCCTTTGAAGACTATAGGTCCAAAGGAAATATCCTCAGATATCAAAGAGAAAGAAGCTTTCTGAGAAACTTCTTTGAGTTCTGTGAAATCATCTCACAGAGGTACAGCTTACTCCTCAAGAAGCCTTTCGCTAAGACAGTTCTAGTGGAATTGGCAAAGTGATATTTGGAAGCCCATAGAGGGCTCTGGTGAAAAAGGAAATATCCTCAGATGAAATCTGGATAGAAGCTTTCTGAGAAACTGTTCAGTGTTCTGTTAATTCATCTCACAGAGTTACATCTGTATTTCGTGGATCTCTTTGCTAGCCTTATTTCTGTGGAATCTGAGAACAGATATTTCGGATCCCTTTGAAGGCTATAGGGCCAAAGGAAATATCCTCCGATAACAAAGAGAAAGAAGGTTTCTGAGAAACTTCTTTGTGTTCTGTGAAATCATCTCACAGAGTTACTGCTTTCCCCTCAAGAAGCCTTTGACTAAGACAGTTCTTGTGGAATCGGCAAAATAATATGGGAAGCCCAAAGAGGGCTATGGTGAAAAAGGAAATATCCTCAGATGAAATCTGGAAAGAAGCTTTCTGAGAAACTGCTTAGTGTTCTGTTAATTCATCTCACAGAGTTACAGCTGTATTTTGGATCTCCTGGCTAGCCTTATTTCTGTGGAATCTGAGAACAGATATTTCGGATCCCTTTGAAGACTATAGGGCCAAAGGAAATATCCTCCGATAACAAAGAGAAAGTAGCTTTCTGAGAAACTTCTTTATGTTCTGTGAAATCATCTCACAGAGTTACAGCTTTCCCCTCAAGAAGCCTTTCGCTAAGACAGTTCTTGTGGAATTTGCAAAGAGATATTTGGAAGCCCATACAGGGCTATGGTGAAAAAGGAAATATGCTCAGATGAAATCTGGAAAGAAGCTTTCTGAGAAACTGCTTAGTTTTGTGTTAATTCGTCTCACAGAGTTACGTCTGCATTTCGTGGATCTCTTTGCTAGCCTTATTTCTGTGGAATCTGAGAACAGATATTTCGGATCCCTTTGAAGACTATAGGGCCAAAGGAAATATCCCCAGATATCAAAGAGAAAGAAGCTTTCTGAGAAACTTCTTTGTGTTCTGTGAAATCATCTCACAGAGTTGCAGCTTTCCTCTCAAGAAGCCTTTCGCTAAGACAGCTCTTGTGGAATTGGCAAAGTGATATTGGGAAGCCCATAGAGGGCTATGGTGAAAAAGGAAATATCCTCAGATGAAATCTGGAAAGAAGCTTTCTGAGAAACTGCCTAGTGTTCTGTTAATTCATCTCACAGTGTTACATCTGTATTTCGTGGATCTCTTTGCTAGGCTTATTTCTGTGGAATCTGAGAACAGATATTTCCGATCCCTTTGAAGAGTATAGGGCCAAAGGAAATATCCTCCGATAACAAAGAGAAAGAAGCTTTCTGAGCAACTTCTTTGTGTTCTGTGAAATCACCTCACAGAGTTACAGCTTTCCCCTCAAGAAGCCTTTCGCTAAGACAGTTCTTGTGGAATAGGCAAAGTGATATTGTTAAGCCCATAGAGGGTTATGTTGAAAAAGGAAATATCCTCAGATGATATCTGGAAAGAAGCTTTCTGAGAAACTGCTTAGTGTTCTGTTAATTCATCTCACAGAGTTACAGTTGTATTTCGTGGATCTCTTTGCTAGCCTTAATTCTGTGAAGTCTGAGAACAGATATTTCGGATCCCTTTGAAGACAATAGGGCCAAAGGAAATATCCTCCGATAACAAAGAAAAGGAAGCTTTCTGAGAAACTTCTTTGTGTTCTGTGAAATCATCTCACAGAGTTACAGCTTTCCCCTCAAGAATCCTTTCGCTAAGGCAGTTCTTGTGGAATTGGCAAAGTGATATTCGGAACCCCATATAGGGCTGTGGTGAAAAAGGAAATATTCTCAGATGAACTCTGGAAAAAGCTTTCTGAAAAACTGCTTAGTGTTCTGTTAACTCATCTCACGGAGTTACATCTGTATTTCGTGGATCTCTTTGCTAGCCTTATTTCTGTGGAATCTGAGAACAGATATTTCGGATCCCTTTGAAGGCTATAGGGCCAAAGGAAATATCCTCCGATAACAAAGAGAAAGAAGCTTTCTGAGAAACTTCTTTGTGTTCTGTGAAATCATCTCACAGAGTTACTGCTTTCCCCTCAAGAAGCCTTTCGCTAAGTCAGTTCTTGTGGAATCGGCAAAATAATATGGGAAGCCCAAAGAGGGCTATGGTGAAAAAGGAAATATCCTCAGATGAAATCTGGAAAGAAGCTTTCTGAGAAACTGCTTAGTGTTCTGTTAATTCATCTCACAGTGTTACAGCTGTATTTCGTGAATCTCCTGGCTAGCCTTATTTCTGTGGAATCTGAGAACAGATATTTCTGATCCCTTTGAAGACTATAGGGCCAAAAGAAATATCCTCCGATAACAAAGAGAAAGAAGCTTTCTGAGAAACTTCTTTGTGTTCTGTGAAATCATCTCACAGAGTTACAGCTTTCCCCTCAAGAAGCCTTTCGCTAAGACAGTTCTTGTGGAATTGGCAAAGTGATATTTGGAAGCCCATAGAGGGCTATGGTGAAAAAGGAAATATCCTCAGATGAAATCTGGAAAGAAGCTTTCTGAGAAACTGCTTATTTTTCTGTTAATTCATCTCACAGAGTTACATCTGCATTTCGTGGATCTCTTTGCTAGCCTTATTTCTGTGGAATCTGAGAACAGATATTTCGGATCCATTTGAAGACTATAGGGCTAAATGGAATATCCTCCGATAACAAAGAGAAAGAAGCTTTCTGAGAAACTTCTTTGTGTTCTGTGAAATCATCTCACAGAGTTACAGCTTCCCCCTCAAGAAGCCTAACGCCAATACAGTTGTTGTGGAATAGGCAAAGTGATATTTGGAAGCCCATAGAGGGCTATGGTGAAAAAGGAAATATCCTCAAATGATATCTGGAAAGAAGCTTTCTGAGAAACTGCTTAGTGTTCTGTCAATTCATCTCACAGAGTTACATCTGTATTTCGTGGATCTCTTTGCTAGCCTTATATCTGTGGAATCTGAGAACAGATATTTCGAATCCCTTTGAAGACTATAGGGCCAAAGGAGATATCCTGCGATAACAAAGAGAAAGAAGGTTTCTGAGAAACTTCTTTGTGTTCTGTGAAATCATCTCACAGAGTTACAGCATTCCCGTCAAGAAGCCTTTCGATAAGGCAGTTCTTGTGGAATTGGCAAAGTGATATTGGGAAGCCCATAGAGGGCTATGGGGAAAAAGGAAATGTCCTCAGATGAAATCTGGAAACAAGCTTTCTGAGAAACTGCTTAGTGTTCTGTTAATTCATCTCACAGAGTTACATCTGTATTTCCTGGATCTCTTTGCTAGCCTTATTTCTGTGGAATCTGAGAACAGATATTTCGGATCCCTTTGAAGACTACAGGGCCAAATTAAATATCCTCCGATAACAAAGAGAAAGAATCTTTCCGACAAACACCTTTAAGTTCTGTGAAATCATCTCACAGAGTTACAGCTTTCCCCTCAAGAAGCCTTTCGCTAAGACAGTTCTTGTGGAATTGGCAGAGTGATATTTTGAAGCCCCTAGAAGGCTATGGTTAAAAAAGGAAATATCCTCAGATGAAATCTGGAAAGAAGCTTTCTGAGAAACTGCTTAGTGTTCTGTTAATTCAACTCACAGTGTTACATCTGTATTTCGTGGATTTCTTTGCTAGCCTTATTTTTGTGGAATGTGAGAACAGATATTTCGGATCCCTTTGAAGACTATAGGGCCAAAGGAAATATCCTCCGATAACAAAGAGAAAGAAGCTTTCCGAGAAACTTCTTTGTGTTCTGTGAAATCAGCTCACACATTTACAGCTTTCCCCTCAAGAAGCCTTTCGCTAAGACAGTTCTTGTTGAATTGGCAGAGTGATATTTTGAAGCCCCTAGAGGGCTACGGTGAAAAAGGAAATATCCTCAGATGAAATCTGGAAAGAAGCTTTCTGAGAATCTGCTTAGTGTTCTGTTAATTCGTCTCACAGAATTACATCTGTATTTCTTGGATCTCTTTGCTAGCCTTATTTCTGTGGAATCTGAGAACAGATATTTCGGATCCCTTTGAAGACTATAGGGCCAAAGGAAATATCCTCAGATATCAAAGAGAAAGAAGCTTTCTGAGAAACTTCTTTGAGTTCTGTGAAATCATCTCACAGAGGTACAGCTTACTCCTCAAGAAGCCTTTCGCTAAGACAGTTCTAGTGGAATTGGCAAAGTGATATTTGGAAGCCCATAGAGGGCTATGGTGAAAAAGGAAATATGCTCAGATGAAATCTGGATAGAAGCTTTCTGAGAAACTGTTCAGTGTTCTGTTAATTCATCTCACAGAGTTACATCTGTATTTCGTGGATCTCTTTGCTAGCCTTATTTCTGTGGAATCTGAGAACAGATATTTCGGATCCCTTTGAAGGCTATAGGGCCAAAGGAAATATCCTCCGATAACAAAGAGAAAGAAGGTTTCTGAGAAACTTCTTTGTGTTCTGTGAAATCATCTCACAGAGTTACTGCTTTCCCCTCAAGAAGCCTTTGACTAAGACAGTTCTTGTGGAATCGGCAAAATAATATGGGAAGCCCAAAGAGGGCTATGGTGAAAAAGGAAATATCCTCAGATGAAATCTGGAAAGAAGCTTTCTGAGAAACTGCTTAGTGTTCTGTTAATTCATCTCACAGAGTTACAGCTGTATTTTGGATCTCCTGGCTAGCCTTATTTCTGTGGAATCTGAGAACAGATATTTCGGATCCCTTTGAAGACTATAGGGCCAAAGGAAATATCCTCCGATAACAAAGAGAAAGTAGCTTTCTGAGAAACTTCTTTGTGTTCTGTGAAATCATCTCACAGAGTTACAGCTTTCCCCTCAAGAAGCCTTTCGCTAAGACAGTTCTTGTGGAATTGGCAAAGTGATATTTGGAAGCCCATAGAGGGCTATGGTGAAAAAGGAAATATGCTCAGATGAAACCTGGAAAGAAGCTTTCTGAGAAACGGCTTAGTTTTGTGTTAATTCATCTCACAGAGTTACATCTGCATTTCGTGGATCTCTTTGCTAGCCTTATTTCTGTGGAATCTGAGAACAGATATTTCGGATCCCTTTGAAGACTATAGGGCCAAAGGAAATATCCTCCGATAACAAAGAGAAAGAAGCTTTCTGAGAAAGTTCCTTGTGTTCTGTGAAATCATCTCACAGAGTTACAGCTTTCCCATCAAGAAGCCTTTCGCTAAGACAGTTCTTGTGGAATTGGCAAAGTGATATTTGGAAGCCCCTAGAGGGCTACGGTGAAAAAGGAAATATGCTCAGATGAAATCTGGAAAGAAGCTTTCTGAGAAAATGCCTAGTGTTCTGTTAATTCATCTCACAGAGTTACATCTGTATTTCGTGGATCTGTTTGCTAGCCTTATTTCTGTGGAATCTTAGAATAGATATTTCGGATCCCTTTGAAGACTATAGGGCCAAAGGATATATCCTCAGATAACAAAGAGAAAGAAGCTTTCTGAGAAACTTCTTTGTGTTCTGGGAAATCATCTCACAGAGGTACAGCTTTCTCCTCTGGAAGCCTTTCGCTAAGACAGTTCTAGTGGAATTGGCAAAGTGATATTTGGAAGCACATAGAGGGCTATGGTGAAAAAGAAATATCCTCAGATGAAATCTGGAAAGAAGCTTTCTGAGAAACTGCCTAGTGTTCTGTTAATTCATCTCACAGAGTTACATCTGTATTTCGTGGATCTCTTTGCTAGGCTTATTTCTGTGGAATCTGAGAACAGATATTTCCGATCCCTTTGAAGACTACAGGGCCAAAGGAAATATCCTCCGATAACAAAGAGAAAGAAGCTTTCTGAGCAACTTCTTTGTGTTCTGTGAAATCACCTCACAGAGTTACAGCTTTCCCCTCAAGAAGCCTTTCGCTAAGACAGTTCTTGTGGAATAGGCAAAGTGATATTGTTAAGCCCATAGATGGTTATGTTGAAAAAGGAAATATCCTCAGATGATATCTGGAAAGAAGCTTTCTGAGAAACTGCTTAGTGTTCTGTTAATTCATCTCACAGAGTTACAGTTGTATTTCGTGGATCTCTTTGCTAGCCTTAATTCTGTGAAGTCTGAGAACAGATATTTCGGATCCCTTTGAAGACAATAGGGCCAAAGGAAATATCCTCCGATAACAAAGAAAAGGAAGCTTTCTGAGAAACTTCTTTGTGTTCTGTGAAATCATCTCACAGAGTTACAGCTTTCCCCTCAAGAATCCTTTCGCTAAGGCAGTTCTTGTGGAATTGGCAAAGTGATATTCGGAACCCCATATAGGGCTGTGGTGAAAAAGGAAATATTCTCAGATGAACTCTGGAAAAAGCTTTCTGAAAAACTGCTTAGTGTTCTGTTAACTCATCTCACGGAGTTACATCTGTATTTCGTGGATCTCTTTGCTAGCCTTATTTCTGTGGAATCTGAGAACAGATATTTCGGATCCCTTTGAAGGCTATAGGGCCAAAGGAAATATCCTCCGATAACAAAGAGAAAGAAGCTTTCTGAGAAACTTCTTTGTGTTCTGTGAAATCATCTCACAGAGTTACTGCTTTCCCCTCAAGAAGCCTTTCGCTAAGACAGTTCTTGTGGAATCGGCAAAATAATATGGGAAGCCCAAAGAGGGCTATGGTGAAAAAGGAAATATCCTCAGATGAAATCTGGAAAGAAGCTTTCTGAGAAACTGCTTAGTGTTCTGTTAATTCATCTCACAGTGTTACAGCTGTATTTCGTGAATCTCCTGGCTAGCCTTATTTCTGTGGAATCTGAGAACAGATATTTCTGATCCCTTTGAAGACTATAGGGCCAAAAGAAATATCCTCCGATAACAAAGAGAAAGAAGCTTTCTGAGAAACTTCTTTGTGTTCTGTGAAATCATCTCACAGAGTTACAGCTTTCCCCTCAAGAAGCCTTTCGCTAAGACAGTTCTTGTGGAATTGGCAAAGTGATATTTGGAAGCCCATAGAGGGCTATGGTGAAAAAGGAAATATGCTCAGATGAAATCTGGAAAGAAGCTTTCTGAGAAACTGCTTATTTTTCTGTTAATTCATCTCACAGAGTTACATCTGCATTTCGTGGATCTCTTTGCTAGCCTTATTTCTGTGGAATCTGAGAACAGATATTTCGGATCCATTTGAAGACTATAGGGCTAAATGGAATATCCTCCGATAACAAAGAGAAAGAAGCTTTCTGAGAAACTTCTTTGTGTTCTGTGAAATCATCTCACAGAGTTACAGCTTCCCCCTCAAGAAGCCTATCGCTAATACAGTTGTTGTGGAATAGGCAAAGTGATATTTGGAAGCCCATAGAGGGCTATGGTGAAAAAGGAAATATCCTCAAATGATATCTGGAAAGAAGCTTTCTGAGAAACTGCTTAGTGTTCTGTCAATTCATCTCACAGAGTTACATCTGTATTTCGTGGATCTCTTTGCTAGCCTTATATCTGTGGAATCTGAGAACAGATATTTCGAATCCCTTTGAAGACTATAGGGCCAAAGGAAATATCCTGAGATAACAAAGAGAAAGAAGGTTTCTGAGAAACTTCTTTGTGTTCTGTGAAATCATCTCACAGAGTTACAGCATTCCCGTCAAGAAGCCTTTCGATAAGGCAGTTCTTGTGGAATTGGCAAAGTGATATTGGGAAGCCCATAGAGGGCTATGGTGAAAAAGGAAATGTCCTCAGATGAAATCTGGAAACAAGCTTTCTGAGAAACTGCTTAGTGTTCTGTTAATTCATCTCACAGAGTTACATCTGTATTTCCTGGATCTCTTTGCTAGCCTTATTTCTGTGGAATCTGAGAACAGATATTTCGGATCCCTTTGAAGACTACAGGGCCAAATTAAATATCCTCCGATAACAAAGAGAAAGAATCTTTCCGACAAACACCTTTAAGTTCTGTGAAATCATCTCACAGAGTTACAGCTTTCCCCTCAAGAAGCCTTTCGCTAAGACAGTTCTTGTGGAATTGGCAGAGTGATATTTTGAAGCCCCTAGAGGGCTATGGTGAAAAAGGAAATATCCTCAGATGAAATCTGGAAAGAAGCTTTCTGAGAAACTGCTTAGTGTTCTGTTAATTCGTCTCACAGAATTACATCTGTATTTCTTGGATCTCTTTGCTAGCCTTATTTCTGTGGAATCTGAGAACAGATATTTCGGATCCCTTTGAAGACTATAGGGCCAAAGGAAATATCCTCCGATAACAAAGAGAAAGAAGCTTTCTGAGAAACTTCTTTGTGTTCTGTGAAATCATCTCACAGAGTTACAGCTTTCCCCTCAAGAAGCCTTTCGCTAAGACAGTTCTTGTGGAATAGGCAAAGTGATATTGTTAAGCCCATAGAGGGCTATGTTGAAAAAGGAAATATCCTCAGATGATATCTGGAAAGAAGTTTTCTGAGAAACTGCTTAGTGTTCTGTTAATTGATCTCACAGAGTTACATCTGTATTTCGTGGATCTCTTTGCTAGCCTTATTTCTGTGGAATGAAGAACAGATATTTCGGATCCCTTTGAAGACTATAGGGAGAAAGGAAATATCCTCCGATAACAAAGAGAAGGAAGCTTTCTGAGAAACTTCTCTGTGTTCCGTGAAATCATCTCACAGAGTTACAGCTTTCTCCTCAACAAGCCTTTCGCTAAGGCAGTTCTTGTGGAATTGGCAAAGTGATATTCGGAACCCCATATAGGGCTATGGTGAAAAAGGAAATATCCTCAGTTGAACTCTGGAAAAAGCTTTCTGAAAAACTGCTTAGTTTTCTGTTAATTCATCTCACGGAGTTACATCTGTATTTCGTGGATCTCTTTGCTAGCCTTATTTCTGTGGAATCTGAGAACAGATATTTCGGATCCCTTTGAAGGCTATAGGGCCAAAGGAAATATCCTCCGATAACAAAGAGAAAGAAGGTTTCTGAGAAACTTCTTTGTGTTCTGTGAAATCATCTCACAGAGTTACTGCTTTCCCCTCAAGAAGCCTTTGACTAAGACAGTTCTTGTGGAATCGGCAAAATAATATGGGAAGCCCAAAGAGGGCTATGGTGAAAAAGGAAATATCCTCAGATGAAATCTGGAAAGAAGCTTTCTGAGAAACTGCTTAGTGTTCTGTTAATTCATCTCACAGAGTTACAGCTGTATTTTGGATCTCCTGGCTAGCCTTATTTCTGTGGAATCTGAGAACAGATATTTCGGATCCCTTTGAAGACTATAGGGCCAAAGGAAATATCCTGCGATAACAAAGAGAAAGAAGCTTTCTGAGAAACTTCTTTGTGTTCTGTGAAATCATCTCACAGAGTTACAGCTTTCCCCTCAAGAAGCCTTTCGCTAAGACAGGTCTTGTGGAATTGGCAAAGTGATATTTGGAAGCCCATAGAGGGCTATGGTGAAAAAGGAAATATGCTCAGATGAAATCTGGAAAGAACCTTTCTGAGAAACTGCTTAGTTTTGTGTTAATTCATCTCACAGAGTTACATCTGCATTTCGTGGATCTCTTTGCTAGCCTTATTTCTGTGGAATCTGAGAACAGATATTTCGGATCCCTTTGAAGACTATAGGGCCAAAGGAAATATCCTGCGATAACAAAGAGAAAGAAGCTTTCTGAGAAACTTCTTTGTGTTCTGTGAAATCATCTCACAGAGTTGCAGCTTTCCTCTCAAGAAGCCTTTCGCTAAGACAGCTCTTGTGGAATTGGCAAAGTGATATTGGGAAGCCCATAGAGGGCTATGGTGAAAAAGGAAATATGCTCAGATGAAATCTGGAAAGAAGCTTTCTGAGAAAATGCCTAGTGTTGTGTTAATCCATCTCATAGAGTTACATCTGTATTTCGTTGATCACTTTGCCAGCCTTATTTCTGTGGAATCTTAGAACAGATATTTCGGATCCCTTTGAAGACTATAGGTCCAAAGGAAATATCCTCAGATATCAAAGAGAAAGAAGCTTTCTGAGAAACTTCTTTGAGTTCTGTGAAATCATCTCACAGAGGTACAGCTTACTCCTCAAGAAGCCTTTCGCTAAGACAGTTCTAGTGGAATTGGCAAAGTGATATTTGGAAGCCCATAGAGGGCTCTGGTGAAAAAGGAAATATCCTCAGATAAAATCTGGATAGAAGCTTTCTGAGAAACTGTTCAGTGTTCTGTTAATTCATCTCACAGAGTTACATCTGTATTTCGTGGATCTCTTTGCTAGCCTTATTTCTGTGGAATCTGAGAACAGATATTTCGGATCCCTTTGAAGGCTATAGGGCCAAAGGAAATATCCTCCGATAACAAAGAGAAAGAAGGTTTCTGAGAAACTTCTTTGTGTTCTGTGAAATCATCTCACAGAGTTACTGCTTTCCCCTCAAGAAGTCTTTGACTAAGACAGTTCTTGTGGAATCGGCAAAATAATATGGGAAGCCCAAAGAGGGCTATGGTGAAAAAGGAAATATCCTCAGATGAAATCTGGAAAGAAGCTTTCTGAGAAACTGCTTAGTGTTCTGTTAATTCATCTCACAGAGTTACAGCTGTATTTTGGATCTCCTGGCTAGCCTTATTTCTGTGGAATCTGAGAACAGATATTTCGGATCCCTTTGAAGACTATAGGGCCAAAGGAAATATCCTCCGATAACAAAGAGAAAGTAGCTTTCTGAGAAACTTCTTTATGTTCTGTGAAATCATCTCACAGAGTTACAGCTTTCCCCTCAAGAAGCCTTTCGCTAAGACAGTTCTTGTGGAATTTGCAAAGAGATATTTGGAAGCCCATACAGGGCTATGGTGAAAAAGGAAATATGCTCAGATGAAATCTGGAAAGAAGCTTTCTGAGAAACTGCTTAGTTTTGTGTTAATTCGTCTCACAGAGTTACGTCTGCATTTCGTGGATCTCTTTGCTAGCCTTATTTCTGTGGAATCTGAGAACAGATATTTCGGATCCCTTTGAAGACTATAGGGCCAAAGGAAATATCCTGCGATAACAAAGAGAAAGAAGCTTTCTGAGAAACTTCTTTGTGTTCTGTGAAATCATCTCACAGAGTTGCAGCTTTCCTCTCAAGAAGCCTTTCGCTAAGACAGCTCTTGTGGAATTGGCAAAGTGATATTGGGAAGCCCATAGAGGGCTATGGTGAAAAAGGAAATATCCTCAGATGAAATCTGGAAAGAAGCTTTCTGAGAAACTGCCTAGTGTTCCGTTAATTCATCTCACAGTGTTACATCTGTATTTCGTGGATCTCTTTGCTAGGCTTATTTCTGTGGAATCTGAGAACAGATATTTCCGATCCCTTTGAAGAGTATAGGGCCAAAGGAAATATCCTCCGATAACAAAGAGAAAGAAGCTTTCTGAGCAACTTCTTTGTGTTCTGTGAAATCACCTCACAGAGTTACAGCTTTCCCCTCAAGAAGCCTTTCGCTAAGACAGTTCTTGTGGAATAGGCAAAGTGATATTGTTAAGCCCATAGAGGGTTATGTTGAAAAAGGAAATATCCTCAGATGATATCTGGAAAGAAGCTTTCTGAGAAACTGCTTAGTGTTCTGTTAATTCATCTCACAGAGTTACAGTTGTATTTCGTGGATCTCTTTGCTAGCCTTAATTCTGTGAAGTCTGAGAACAGATATTTCGGATCCCTTTGAAGACAATAGGGCCAAAGGAAATATCCTCCGATAACAAAGAAAAGGAAGCTTTCTGAGAAACTTCTTTGTGTTCTGTGAAATCATCTCACAGAGTTACAGCTTTCCCCTCAAGAATCCTTTCGCTAAGGCAGTTCTTGTGGAATTGGCAAAGTGATATTCGGAACCCCATATAGGGCTGTGGTGAAAAAGGAAATATTCTCAGATGAACTCTGGAAAAAGCTTTCTGAAAAACTGCTTAGTGTTCTGTTAACTCATCTCACGGAGTTACATCTGTATTTCGTGGATCTCTTTGCTAGCCTTATTTCTGTGGAATCTGAGAACAGATATTTCGGATCCCTTTGAAGGCTATAGGGCCAAAGGAAATATCCTCCGATAACAAAGAGAAAGAAGCTTTCTGAGAAACTTCTTTGTGTTCTGTGAAATCATCTCACAGAGTTACTGCTTTCCCCTCAAGAAGCCTTTCGCTAAGTCAGTTCTTGTGGAATCGGCAAAATAATATGGGAAGCCCAAAGAGGGCTATGGTGAAAAAGGAAATATCCTCAGATGAAATCTGGAAAGAAGCTTTCTGAGAAACTGCTTAGTGTTCTGTTAATTCATCTCACAGTGTTACAGCTGTATTTCGTGAATCTCCTGGCTAGCCTTATTTCTGTGGAATCTGAGAACAGATATTTCTGATCCCTTTGAAGACTATAGGGCCAAAAGAAATATCCTCCGATAACAAAGAGAAAGAAGCTTTCTGAGAAACTTCTTTGTGTTCTGTGAAATCATCTCACAGAGTTACAGCTTTCCCCTCAAGAAGCCTTTCGCTAAGACAGTTCTTGTGGAATTGGCAAAGTGATATTTGGAAGCCCATAGAGGGCTATGGTGAAAAAGGAAATATGCTCAGATGAAATCTGGAAAGAAGCTTTCTGAGAAACTGCTTATTTTTCTGTTAATTCATCTCACAGAGTTACATCTGCATTTCGTGGATCTCTTTGCTAGCCTTATTTCTGTGGAATCTGAGAACAGATATTTCGGATCCATTTGAAGACTATAGGGCTAAATGGAATATCCTCCGATAACAAAGAGAAAGAAGCTTTCTGAGAAACTTCTTTGTGTTCTGTGAAATCATCTCACAGAGTTACAGCTTCCCCCTCAAGAAGCCTAACGCCAATACAGTTGTTGTGGAATAGGCAAAGTGATATTTGGAAGCCCATAGAGGGCTATGGTGAAAAAGGAAATATCCTCAAATGATATCTGGAAAGAAGCTTTCTGAGAAACTGCTTAGTGTTCTGTCAATTCATCTCACAGAGTTACATCTGTATTTCGTGGATCTCTTTGCTAGCCTTATATCTGTGGAATCTGAGAACAGATATTTCGAATCCCTTTGAAGACTATAGGGCCAAAGGAGATATCCTGCGATAACAAAGAGAAAGAAGGTTTCTGAGAAACTTCTTTGTGTTCTGTGAAATCATCTCACAGAGTTACAGCATTCCCGTCAAGAAGCCTTTCGATAAGGCAGTTCTTGTGGAATTGGCAAAGTGATATTGGGAAGCCCATAGAGGGCTATGGGGAAAAAGGAAATGTCCTCAGATGAAATCTGGAAACAAGCTTTCTGAGAAACTGCTTAGTGTTCTGTTAATTCATCTCACAGAGTTACATCTGTATTTCCTGGATCTCTTTGCTAGCCTTATTTCTGTGGAATCTGAGAACAGATATTTCGGATCCCTTTGAAGACTACAGGGCCAAATTAAATATCCTCCGATAACAAAGAGAAAGAATCTTTCCGACAAACACCTTTAAGTTCTGTGAAATCATCTCACAGAGTTACAGCTTTCCCCTCAAGAAGCCTTTCGCTAAGACAGTTCTTGTGGAATTGGCAGAGTGATATTTTGAAGCCCCTAGAAGGCTATGGTTAAAAAAGGAAATATCCTCAGATGAAATCTGGAAAGAAGCTTTCTGAGAAACTGCTTAGTGTTCTGTTAATTCAACTCACAGTGTTACATCTGTATTTCGTGGATTTCTTTGCTAGCCTTATTTTTGTGGAATGTGAGAACAGATATTTCGGATCCCTTTGAAGACTATAGGGCCAAAGGAAATATCCTCCGATAACAAAGAGAAAGAAGCTTTCCGAGAAACTTCTTTGTGTTCTGTGAAATCAGCTCACACATTTACAGCTTTCCCCTCAAGAAGCCTTTCGCTAAGACAGTTCTTGTTGAATTGGCAGAGTGATATTTTGAAGCCCCTAGAGGGCTACGGTGAAAAAGGAAATATCCTCAGATGAAATCTGGAAAGAAGCTTTCTGAGAATCTGCTTAGTGTTCTGTTAATTCGTCTCACAGAATTACATCTGTATTTCTTGGATCTCTTTGCTAGCCTTATTTCTGTGGAATCTGAGAACAGATATTTCGGATCCCTTTGAAGACTATAGGGCCAAAGGAAATATCCTCAGATATCAAAGAGAAAGAAGCTTTCTGAGAAACTTCTTTGAGTTCTGTGAAATCATCTCACAGAGGTACAGCTTACTCCTCAAGAAGCCTTTCGCTAAGACAGTTCTAGTGGAATTGGCAAAGTGATATTTGGAAGCCCATAGAGGGCTATGGTGAAAAAGGAAATATGCTCAGATGAAATCTGGATAGAAGCTTTCTGAGAAACTGTTCAGTGTTCTGTTAATTCATCTCACAGAGTTACATCTGTATTTCGTGGATCTCTTTGCTAGCCTTATTTCTGTGGAATCTGAGAACAGATATTTCGGATCCCTTTGAAGGCTATAGGGCCAAAGGAAATATCCTCCGATAACAAAGAGAAAGAAGGTTTCTGAGAAACTTCTTTGTGTTCTGTGAAATCATCTCACAGAGTTACTGCTTTCCCCTCAAGAAGCCTTTGACTAAGACAGTTCTTGTGGAATCGGCAAAATAATATGGGAAGCCCAAAGAGGGCTATGGTGAAAAAGGAAATATCCTCAGATGAAATCTGGAAAGAAGCTTTCTGAGAAACTGCTTAGTGTTCTGTTAATTCATCTCACAGAGTTACAGCTGTATTTTGGATCTCCTGGCTAGCCTTATTTCTGTGGAATCTGAGAACAGATATTTCGGATCCCTTTGAAGACTATAGGGCCAAAGGAAATATCCTCCGATAACAAAGAGAAAGTAGCTTTCTGAGAAACTTCTTTGTGTTCTGTGAAATCATCTCACAGAGTTACAGCTTTCCCCTCAAGAAGCCTTTCGCTAAGACAGTTCTTGTGGAATTGGCAAAGTGATATTTGGAAGCCCATAGAGGGCTATGGTGAAAAAGGAAATATGCTCAGATGAAACCTGGAAAGAAGCTTTCTGAGAAACGGCTTAGTTTTGTGTTAATTCATCTCACAGAGTTACATCTGCATTTCGTGGATCTCTTTGCTAGCCTTATTTCTGTGGAATCTGAGAACAGATATTTCGGATCCCTTTGAAGACTATAGGGCCAAAGGAAATATCCTGCGATAACAAAGAGAAAGAAGCTTTCTGAGAAACTTCTTTGTGTTCTGTGAAATCATCTCACAGAGTTGCAGCTTTCCTCTCAAGAAGCCTTTCGCTAAGACAGCTCTTGTGGAATTGGCAAAGTGATATTTGGAAGCCCATAGAGGGCTACGGTGAAAAAGGAAATATGCTCAGATGAAATCTGGAAAGAAGCTTTCTGAGAAAATGCCTAGTGTTCTGTTAATCCATCTCACAGAGTTACATCTGTATTTCGTGGATCTCTTTGCTAGCCTTATTTCTGTGGAATCTTAGAACAGATATTTCGGATCCCTTTGAAGACTATAGGGCCAAAGGAAATATCCTCCGATAACAAAGAGAAAGAAGCTTTCTGAGAAACTTCTTTGTGTTCTGTGAAATCATCTCACAGAGTTACTGCTTTCCCCTCAAGAAGCCTTTCGCTAAGACAGTTCTTGTGGAATTGGCAAAGTGATATTTGGAAGCCCATAGAGGGCTATGGTGAAAAAGGAAATATCCTCAGATGAAATCTGGAAAGAAGCTTTCTGAGAAACTGCTTAGTGTTCTGTTAATTCGTCTCACAGAATTACATCTGTATTTCTTGAATCTCTTTGCTAGCCTTATTTCTGTGGAATCTGAGAACAGATATTTCGGATCCCTTTGAAGACTATAGGGCCAAAGGAAATATCCTCCGATAACAAAGAGAAAGAAGCTTTCTGAGAAACTTCTTTCTGTTCTGTGAAATCATCTCACAGAGTTACAGCTTTCCCCTCAAGAAGCCTTTCGCTAAGACAGTTCTTGTGGAATAGGCAAAGTGATATTGTTAAGCCCATAGAGGTCTATGTTGAAAAAGGAAATATCCTCAGATGATATCTGGAAAGAAGTTTTCTGAGAAACTGCTTAGTGTTCTGTTAATTGATCTCACAGAGTTACAGCTGTATTTCGTGGATCTCTTTGCTAGCCTTATTTCTGTGGAATCAGAGAACAGATATTTCGGATCCCTTTGAAGACTATAGGGCCAAAGGAAATATCCTCCGATAACAAAGAGAAGGAAGCTTTCTGAGAAACTTCTCTGTGTTCTGTGAAATCATCTCACAGAGTTACAGCTTTCCCCTCAAGAAGCCTTTCGCTAAGGCAGTTCTTGTGGAATTGGCAAAGTGATATTCGGAACCCCATATAGGGCTATGGTGAAAAAGGAAATATCCTCAGGTGAACTCTGGAATAAGCTTTCTGAAAAACTGCTTAGTTTTCTGTTAATTCATCTCACGGAGTTACATCTGTATTTCGTGGATCTCTTTGCTAGCCTTATTTCTGTGGAATCTGAGAACAGATATTTCGGATTCCTTTGAAGGCTATAGGGCCAAAGGAAATATCCTCCGATAACAAAGAGAAAGAAGGTTTCTGAGAAACTTCCTTGTGTTCTGTGAAATCATCTCACAGAGTTACTGCTTTCCCCTCAAGAAGCCTTTGACTAAGACAGTTCTTGTGGAATAGGCAAAATAATATGGGAAGCCCAAAGAGGGCTATGGTAAAAAAGGAAATATCCTCAGATGAAATCTGGAAAGAAGCTTTCTGAGAAACTGCTTAGTGTTCTGTTAATTCATCTCACAGAGTTACATCTGTATATCGTGGATCTCTTTCCTAGCCTTATTTCTGTGGAATGTTAGAACAGATATTTCGGATCCCTCTGAAGACTATAGGGCCAAAGGAAATATCCTCAGATAACAAAGAGAAAGAAGCTTTCTGAGAAACTTCTTTGTGTTCTCTGAAATCAACTCACAGAGTTACAGCTTACTCCTCAAGAAGCCTTTCGCTAAGACAGTTCTTGTGGAATTGGCAGAATGATATTTGGAAGCCCCTAGGGGCTATGGTGAAAAAGGAAATATCTTCAGATGAAATCTGGAAAAAAGCTTTCTGAAGAACTGCTTAGTGTTCTGTTAATTCAACTCACAGAGATACATGTGTATTTCGTGAATCTCTTTGCTAGCCTTATTTCTGTGGAATCTGAGAACAGATATTTCGGATCCCTTTGAAGACTATATGGCCAAAGGAAATATCCTCCGATAACAAAGAGAAAGAAGCTTTCTGAGAAACTTCTTTGTGTTCTGTGAAATCATCTCACAGAGGTACAGCTTTCCCCTCAAGAAGCCTTTTGTTAAGACAGTTCTAGTGGAATTGGCAAAGTGATATTTGTAAGCCCTTAGAGGGGTATGGTATCCTCAGATGAAATCTGGAAAGAAGCTTTCTGAGAAACTGTTTAGTGTTCTGTTAATTCATCTCACAGAGTTACATCTGTATTTCGTGGATCTCTTCGCTAGCCTTATTTCTGTGGAATCTGAGAACAGATAATTCGGATCCCTTTGAAGACTATAGGGCCAAAGGAAATATCCTCAGATAACAAAGAGAAAGAAGCTTTCTGAGAAACTTCTTTGTGTTCTGTGAAAGCATCTCACAGAGTTACAGCTTTCCCCTCAAGAAGCCTTTCGCTAAGACAGTTCTTGTGGAATTGGCAAAGTGATATTTGGAAGCCCGTAGAGGGCTATGGTGAAAAAGGAAATATCCTCAGATGAAATCTGGAAAGAAGCTTTCTGAGAAAATGCCTAGTGTTCTGTCAATCCATCTCACAGAGTTACATCTGTATTTCGTGGATCTCTTTGCTAGCCTTATTTCTGTGGAATCTTAGAACAGATATTTCGGATCCCTTTGAAGACTATAGGCCAAAGGAAATATCCTCAGATAACAAAGAGAAAGAAGCTTTCTGAGAAACTTCTTTGTGTTCTGGGAATTCATCTCACAGAGGTACAGCTTTCTCCTCAAGAAGCCTTTCGCTAAGACAGTTCTAGTGGAATTGGCAAAGTGATATTTGGAAGCCCATAGAGGGCTATGGTGAAAAAGGAAATATCCTCAGATGAAATCTGGAAAGAAGCTTTCTGAGAAACTGTTTAGTGTTCTGTTAATTCATCTCACAGAGTTACATCTGCATTTCGTGGATGTCTTTGCTAGCCTTATTTCTGTGGAATCTGAGAACAGATATTTCGGATCCATTTGAAGACTATAGGGCTAAATGGAATATCCTCCGATAACAAAGAGAAAGAAGCTTTCTGAGAAACTTCTTTGTGTTCAGTGAAATCATCTCACAGAGTTACAGCTTCCCCCTCAAGAAGCCTATCGCCAATACAGTTGTTGTGGAATAGGCAAAGTGATATTTGGAAGCCCATAGAGGGCTATGGTGAAAAAGGAAATATCCTCAAATGATATCTGGAAAGAAGCTTTCTGAGAAACTGCTTAGTGTTCTGTCAATTCATCTCACAGAGTTACATCTGTATTTCGTGGATCTCTTTGCTAGCCTTATATCTGTGGAATCTGAGAACAGATATTTCGAATCCCTTTGAAGACTATAGGGCCAAAGGAAATATCCTGCGATAACAAAGAGAAAGAAGGTTTCTGAGAAACTTCTTTGTGTTCTGTGAAATCATCTCACAGAGTTACAGCATTCCCGTCAAGAAGCCTTTCGATAAGGCAGTTCTTGTGGAATTGGCAAAGTGATATTGGGAAGCCCATAGAGGGCTATGGTGAAAAAGGAAATGTCCTCAGATGAAATCTGGAAACAAGCTTTCTGAGAAACTGCTTAGTGTTCTGTTAATTCATCTCACAGAGTTACATCTGTATTTCCTGGATCTCTTTGCTAGCCTTATTTCTGTGGAATCTGAGAACAGATATTTCGGATCCCTTTGAAGACTACAGGGCCAAATTAAATATCCTCCGATAACAAAGAGAAAGAATCTTTCCGACAAACACCTTTACGTTCTGTGAAATCATCTCACAGAGTTACAGCTTTCCCCTCAAGAAGCCTTTCGCTAAGACAGTTCTTGTGGAATTGGCAGAGTGATATTTTGAAGCCCCTAGAAGGCTATGGTGAAAAAGGAAATATCCTCAGATGAAATCTGGAAAGAAGCTTTCTGAGAAACTGCTTAGTGTTCTGTTAATTCAACTCACAGTGTTACATCTGTATTTCGTGGATTTCTTTGCTAGCCTTATTTTTGTGGAATGTGAGAACAGATATTTCGGATCCCTTTGAAGACTATAGGGCCAAAGGAAATATCCTCCGATAACAAAGAGAAAGAAGCTTTCCGAGAAACTTCTTTGTGTTCTGTGAAATCAGCTCACACATTTACAGCTTTCCCCTCAAGAAGCCTTTCGCTAAGACAGTTCTTGTTGAATTGGCAGAGTGATATTTTGAAGCCCCTAGAGGGCTATGGTGAAAAAGGAAATATCCTCAGATGAAATCTGGAAAGAAGCTTTCTGAGAAACTGCTTAGTGTTCTGTTAATTCGTCTCACAGAATTACATCTGTATTTCTTGGATCTCTTTGCTAGCCTTATTTCTGTGGAATCTGAGAACAGATATTTCGGATCCCTTTGAAGACTATAGGGCCAAAGGAAATATCCTCCGATAACAAAGAGAAAGAAGCTTTCTGAGAAACTTCTTTCTGTTCTGTGAAATCATCTCACAGAGTTACAGCTTTCCCCTCAAGAAGCCTTTCGCTAAGACAGTTCTTGTGGAATAGGCAAAGTGATATTGTTAAGCCCATAGAGGGCTATGTTGAAAAAGGAAATGTCCTCAGATGATATCTGGAAAGAAGTTTTCTGAGAAACTGCTTAGTGTTCTGTTAATTGATCTCACAGAGTTACATCTGTATTTCGTGGATCTCTTTGCTAGCCTTATTTCTGTGCAATCAAGAACAGATATTTCGGATCCCTTTGAAGACTATAGGGAGAAAGGAAATATCCTCCGATAACAAAGAGAAGGAAGCTTTCTGAGAAACTTCTCTGTGTTCCGTGAAATCATCTCACAGAGTTACAGCTTTCTCCTCAACAAGCCTTTCGCTAAGGCAGTTCTTGTGGAATTGGCAAAGTGATATTCGTAACCCCATATAGGGCTATGGTGAAAAAGGAAATATCCTCAGTTGAACTCTGGAAAAAGCTTTCTGAAAAACTGCTTAGTTTTCTGTTAATTCATCTCACGGAGTTACATCTGTATTTCGTGGATCTCTTTGCTAGCCTTATTTCTGTGGAATCTGAGAACAGATATTTCGGATCCCTTTGAAGGCTATAGGGCCAAAGGAAATATCCTCCGATAACAAAGAGAAAGAAGGTTTCTGAGAAACTTCTTTGTGTTCTGTGAAATCATCTCACAGAGTTACTGCTTTCCCGTCAAGAAGCCTTTGACTAAGACAGTTCTTGTGGAATCGGCAAAATAATATGGGAAGCCCAAAGAGGGCTATGGTGAAAAAGGAAATATCCTCAGATGAAATCTGGAAAGAAGCTTTCTGAGAAACTGCTTACTGTTCTGTTAATTCATCTCACAGAGTTACAGCTGTATTTTGGATCTCCAGGCTAGCCTTATTTCTGTGGAATCTGAGAACAGATATTTCGGATCCCTTTGAAGACTATAGGGCCAAAGGAAATATCCTCCGATAACAAAGAGAAAGAAGCTTTCTGAGAAACTTCTTTGTGTTCTGTGAAATCATCTCACAGAGTTACAGCTTTCCCCTCAAGAAGCCTTTCGCTAAGACAGGTCTTGTGGAATTGGCAAAGTGATATTTGGAAGCCCATAGAGGGCTATGGTGAAAAAGGAAATATGCTCAGATGAAATCTGGAAAGAAGCTTTCTGAGAAACTGCTTAGTTTTGTGTTAATTCATCTCACAGAGTTACATCTGCATTTCGTGGATCTCTTTGCTAGCCTTATTTCTGTGGAATCTGAGAACAGATATTTCGGATCCCTTTGAAGACTATAGGGCCAAAGGAAATATCCTGCGATAACAAAGAGAAAGAAGCTTTCTGAGAAACTTCTTTGTGTTCTGTGAAATCATCTCACAGAGTTGCAGCTTTCCTCTCAAGAAGCCTTTCGCTTAGACAGCTCTTGTGGAATTGGCAAAGTGATATTGGGAAGCCCATAGAGGGCTATGGTGAAAAAGGAAATATGCTCAGATGAAATCTGGAAAGAAGCTTTCTGAGAAAATGCCTAGTGTTGTGTTAATCCATCTCATAGAGTTACATCTGTATTTCGTGGATCACTTTGCCAGCCTTATTTCTGTGGAATCTTAGAACAGATATTTCGGATCCCTTTGAAGACTATAGGGCCAAAGGAAATATCCCCAGATATCAAAGAGAAAGAAGCTTTCTGAGAAACTTCTTTGAGTTCTGTGAAATCATCTCACAGAGGTACAGCTTACTCCTCAAGAAGCCTTTCGCTAAGACAGTTCTAGTGGAATTGGCAAAGTGATATTTGGAAGCCCATAGAGGGCTCTGGTGGAAAAGGAAATATCCTCAGATGAAATCTGGATAGAAGCTTTCTGAGAAACTGTTCAGTGTTCTGTTAATTCATCTCACAGAGTTACATCTGTATTTCGTGGATCTCTTTGCTACCCTTATTTCTGTGGAATCTGAGAACAGATATTTCGGATCCCTTTGAAGGCTATAGGGCCAAAGGAAATATCCTCCGATAACAAAGAGAAAGAAGGTTTCTGAGAAACTTCTTTGTGTTCTGTGAAATCATCTCACAGAGTTACTGCTTTACCCTCAAGAAGCCTTTGACTAAGACAGTTCTTGTGGAATCGGCAAAATAATATGGGAAGCCCAAAGAGGGCTATGGTGAAAAAGGAAATATCCTCAGATGAAATCTGGAAAGAAGCTTTCTGAGAAACTGCTTAGTGTTCTGTTAATTCATCTCACAGAGTTACAGCTGTATTTTGGATCTCCTGGCTAGCCTTATTTCTGTGGAATCTGAGAACAGATATTTCGGATCCGTTTGAAGACTATAGGGCCAAAGGAAATATCCTCCGATAACAAAGAGAAAGTAGCTTTCTGAGAAACTTCTTTGTGTTCTGTGAAATCATCTCACAGAGTTACAGCTTTCCCCTCAAGAAGCCTTTCGCTAAGACAGTTCTAGTGGAATTGGCAAAGTGATATTTGGAAGCCCATAGAGGGCTATGTTGAAAAAGGAAATATGCTCAGATGAAATCTGGAAAGAAGCTTTCTGAGAAACTGCTTAGTTTTGTGTTAATTCATCTCACAGAGTTACATCTGCATTTCGTGGATCTCTTTGCTAGCCTTATTTCTGTGGAATCTGAGAACAGATATTTCGGATCCCTTTGAAGACTATAGGGCCAAAGGAAATAACCTGCGATAACAAAGAGAAAGAAGCTTTCTGAGAAACTTCTTTGTGTTCTGTGAAATCATCTCACAGAGTTGCAGCTTTCCTCTCAAGAAGCCTTTCGCTAAGACAGCTCTTGTGGAATTGGCAAAGTGATATTGGGAAGCCCATAGAGGGCTATGGTGAAAAAGGAAATATGCTCAGATGAAATCTGGAAAGAAGCTTTCTGAGAAAATGCCAAGTGTTCTGTTAATCCATCTCATAGAGTTACATCTGTATTTCGTGGATCACTTTGCCAGCCTTATTTCTGTGGAATCTTAGAACAGATATTTCGGATCCCTTTGAAGACTATAGGGCCAAAGGAAATATCCTCAGATATCAAAGAGAAAGAAGCTTTCTGAGAAACTTCTTTGAGTTCTGTGAAATCATCTCACAGAGGTACAGCTTACTCCTCAAGAAGCCTTTCGCTAAGACAGTTCTAGTGGAATTGGCAAAGTGATATTTGGAAGCCCATAGAGGGCTATGGTGAAAAAGGAAATATCCTCAGATGAAATCTGGATAGAAGCTTTCTGAGAAACTGTTCAGTGTTCTGTTAATTCATCTCACAGAGTTACATCTGTATTTCGTGGATCTCTTTGCTAGCCTTATTTCTGTGGAATCTGAGAACAGATATTTCGGATCCCTTTGAAGACTATAGGGCCAAAGGAAATATCCTCAGATAACAAAGAGAAAGAAGCTTTCTGACAAACTTCTTTGTGTTCTGTGAAATCATCTCACAGAGTTACAGCTTTCCCCTCAAGAAGCCTTTCGCTAAGACAGTTCTAGTGGAATTCGCAAAGTGATATTTGGAAGCCCCTAGAGGGCTATGGTGAAAAAGGAAATATGCTCAGATGAAATCTGGAAAGAAGCTTTCTGAGAAAATGCCTAGTGTTCTGTTAATCCATCTCACAGAGTTACATCTGTATTTCGTGGATCTCTTTGCTAGCCTTATTTCTGTGGAATCTTAGAACAGATATTTCGGATCCCTTTGAAGACTATAGGGCCAAAGGAAATATCCTCCGATAACAAAGAGAAAGAAGCTTTCTGAGAAACTTCTTTGTGTTCTGTGAAATCATCTCACAGAGTCACTGCTTTCCCCTCAAGAAGCCTTTCGCTAAGACAGTTCTTGTGGAATTGGCAAAGTGATATTTGGAAGCCCATAGAGGGCTATGGTGAAAAAGGAAATATCCTCAGATGAAATCTGGAAAGAAGCTTTCTGAGAAACTGCTTAGTGTTCTGTTAATTCGTCTCACAGAATTACATCTGTATTTCTTGAATCTCTTTGCTAGCCTTATTTCTGTGGAATCTGAGAACAGATATTTCGGATCCCTTTGAAGACTATAGGGCCAAAGGAAATATCCTCCGATAACAAAGAGAAAGAAGCTTTCTGAGAAACTTCTTTCTGTTCTGTGAAATCATCTCACAGAGTTACAGCTTTCCCCTCAAGAAGCCTTTCGCTAAGACAGTTCTTGTGGAATAGGCAAAGTGATATTGTTAAGCCCATAGAGGTCTATGTTGAAAAAGGAAATATCCTCAGATGATATCTGGAAAGAAGTTTTCTGAGAAACTGCTTAGTGTTCTGTTAATTGATCTCACAGAGTTACAGCTGTATTTCGTGGATCTCTTTGCTAGCCTTATTTCTGTGGAATCAGAGAACAGATATTTCGGATCCCTTTGAAGACTATAGGGCCAAAGGAAATATCCTCCGATAACAAAGAGAAGGAAGCTTTCTGAGAAACTTCTCTGTGTTCTGTGAAATCATCTCACAGAGTTACAGCTTTCCCCTCAAGAAGCCTTTCGCTAAGGCAGTTCTTGTGGAATTGGAAAAGTGATATTCGGAACCCCATATAGGGCTATGGTGAAAAAGGAAATATCCTCAGGTGAACTCTGGAATAAGCTTTCTGAAAAACTGCTTAGTTTTCTGTTAATTCATCTCACGGAGTTACATCTGTATTTCGTGGATCTCTTTGCTAGCCTTATTTCTGTGGAATCTGAGAACAGATATTTCGGATTCCTTTGAAGGCTATAGGGCCAAAGGAAATATCCTCCGATAACAAAGAGAAAGAAGGTTTCTGAGAAACTTCCTTGTGTTCTGTGAAATCATCTCACAGAGTTACTGCTTTCCCCTCAAGAAGCCTTTGACTAAGACAGTTCTTGTGGAATCGGCAAAATAATATGGGAAGCCCAAAGAGGGCTATGGTAAAAAAGGAAATATCCTCAGATGAAATCTGGAAAGAAGCTTTCTGAGAAACTGCTTAGTGTTCTGTTAATTCATCTCACAGAGTTACATCTGTATATCGTGGATCTCTTTCCTAGCCTTATTTCTGTGGAATGTTAGAACAGATATTTCGGATCCCTCTGAAGACTATAGGGCCAAAGGAAATATCCTCAGATAACAAAGAGAAAGAAGCTTTCTGAGAAACTTCTTTGTGTTCTGTGAAATCAACTCACAGAGTTACAGCTTACTCCTCAAGAAGCCTTTCGCTAAGACAGTTCTTGTGGAATTGGCAGAATGATATTTGGAAGCCCCTAGAGGGCTATGGTGAAAAAGGAAATATCTTCAGATGAAATCTGGAAAAAAGCTTTCTAAAGAACTGCTTAGTGTTCTGTTAATTCATCTCACAGAGATACATGTGTATTTCGTGAATCTCTTTGCTAGCCTTATTTCTGTGGAATCTGAGAACAGATATTTCGGATCCCTTTGAAGACTATATGGCCAAAGGAAATATCCTCCGATAACAAAGAGAAAGAAGCTTTCTGAGAAACTTCTTTGTGTTCTGTGAAATCATCTCACAGAGGTACAGCTTTCCCCTCAAGAAGCCTTTTGCTAAGACAGTTCTAGTGGAATTGGCAAAGTGATATTTGTAAGCCCTTAGAGGGCTATGGTGAAAAAGGAAATATCCTCAGATGAAATCTGGAAAGAAGCTTTCTGAGAAACTGTTTAGTGTTCTGTTAATTCATCTCACAGAGTTACATCTGTATTTCGTGGATCTCTTCGCTAGCCTTATTTCTGTGGAATCTGAGAACAGATAATTCGGATCCCTTTGAAGACTATAGGGCCAAAGGAAATATCCTCAGATAACAAAGAGAAAGAAGCTTTCTGAGAAACTTCTTTGTGTTCTGTGAAAGCATCTCACAGAGTTACAGCTTTCCCCTCAAGAAGCCTTTCGCTAAGACAGTTCTTGTGGAATTGGCAAAGTGATATTTGGAAGCCCGTAGAGGGCTATGGTGAAAAAGGAAATATCCTCAGATGAAATCTGGAAAGAAGCTTTCTGAGAAAATGCCTAGTGTTCTGTCAATCCATCTCACAGAGTTACATCTGTATTTCGTGGATCTCTTTGCTAGCCTTATTTCTGTGGAATCTTAGAACAGATATTTCGGATCCCTTTGAAGACTATAGGGCCAAAGGAAATATCCTCAGATAACAAAGAGAAAGAAGCTTTCTGAGAAACTTCTTTGTGTTCTGGGAATTCATCTCACAGAGGTACAGCTTTCTCCTCAAGAAGCCTTTCGCTAAGACAGTTCTAGTGGAATTGGCAAAGTGATATTTGGAAGCCCATAGAGGGCTATGGTGAAAAAGGAAATATCCTCAGATGAAATCTGGAAAGAAGCTTTCTGAGAAACTGTTTAGTGTTCTGTTAATTCATCTCACAGAGTTACATCTGTATTTCGTGGATCTCTTTGCTAGCCTTATTTCTGTGGAATCTGAGAACAGATATTTCGGATCCCTTTGAAGACTATAGGGCCAAAGGAAATATCCTCCGATAACAAAGAGAAAGAAGCTTTCTGAGAAACTTCTTTGTGTTCTGTGAAATCATCTCACAGAGGTACAGCTTTCCCCTCAACAAGCCTTTCGCTAAGACAGTTCTTGTGGAATTGGCAAAGTGATATTTGGAAGCCCATAGAGGGCTATGGTGAAAAAGGAAATATCCTCAGATGAAATCTGGAAAGAAGCTTTCTGAGAAACTGCTTATTTTTCTGTTAATTCATCTCACAGAGTTACATCTGCATTTCGTGGATGTCTTTGCTAGCCTTATTTCTGTGGAATCTGAGAACAGATATTTCGGATCCATTTGAAGACTATAGGGCTAAATGGAATATCCTCCGATAACAAAGAGAAAGAAGCTTTCTGAGAAACTTCTTTGTGTTCAGTGAAATCATCTCACAGAGTTACAGCTTCCCCCTCAAGAAGCCTATCGCCAATACAGTTGTTGTGGAATAGGCAAAGTGATATTTGGAAGCCCATAGAGGGCTATGGTGAAAAAGGAAATATCCTCAAATGATATCTGGAAAGAAGCTTTCTGAGAAACTGCTTAGTGTTCTGTCAATTCATCTCACAGAGTTACATCTGTATTTCGTGGATCTCTTTGCTAGCCTTATATCTGTGGAATCTGAGAACAGATATTTCGAATCCCTTTGAAGACTATAGGGCCAAAGGAAATATCCTGCGATAACAAAGAGAAAGAAGGTTTCTGAGAAACTTCTTTGTGTTCTGTGAAATCATCTCACAGAGTTACAGCATTCCCGTCAAGAAGCCTTTCGATAAGGCAGTTCTTGTGGAATTGGCAAAGTGATATTGGGAAGCCCATAGAGGGCTATGGTGAAAAAGGAAATGTCCTCAGATGAAATCTGGAAACAAGCTTTCTGAGAAACTGCTTAGTGTTCTGTTAATTCATCTCACAGAGTTACATCTGTATTTCCTGGATCTCTTTGCTAGCCTTATTTCTGTGGAATCTGAGAACAGATATTTCGGATCCCTTTGAAGACTACAGGGCCAAATTAAATATCCTCCGATAACAAAGAGAAAGAATCTTTCCGACAAACACCTTTACGTTCTGTGAAATCATCTCACAGAGTTACAGCTTTCCCCTCAAGAAGCCTTTCGCTAAGACAGTTCTTGTGGAATTGGCAGAGTGATATTTTGAAGCCCCTAGAAGGCTATGGTGAAAAAGGAAATATCCTCAGATGAAATCTGGAAAGAAGCTTTCTGAGAAACTGCTTAGTGTTCTGTTAATTCAACTCACAGTGTTACATCTGTATTTCGTGGATTTCTTTGCTAGCCTTATTTTTGTGGAATGTGAGAACAGATATTTCGGATCCCTTTGAAGACTATAGGGCCAAAGGAAATATCCTCCGATAACAAAGAGAAAGAAGCTTTCCGAGAAACTTCTTTGTGTTCTGTGAAATCAGCTCACACATTTACAGCTTTCCCCTCAAGAAGCCTTTCGCTAAGACAGTTCTTGTTGAATTGGCAGAGTGATATTTTGAAGCCCCTAGAGGGCTATGGTGAAAAAGGAAATATCCTCAGATGAAATCTGGAAAGAAGCTTTCTGAGAAACTGCTTAGTGTTCTGTTAATTCGTCTCACAGAATTACATCTGTATTTCTTGGATCTCTTTGCTAGCCTTATTTCTGTGGAATCTGAGAACAGATATTTCGGATCCCTTTGAAGACTATAGGGCCAAAGGAAATATCCTCCGATAACAAAGAGAAAGAAGCTTTCTGAGAAACTTCTTTGTGTTCTGTGAAATCATCTCACAGAGTTACAGCTTTCCCCTCAAGAAGCCTTTCGCTAAGACAGTTCTTGTGGAATAGGCAAAGTGATATTGTTAAGCCCATAGAGGGCTATGTTGAAAAAGGAAATGTCCTCAGATGATATCTGGAAAGAAGTTTTCTGAGAAACTGCTTAGTGTTCTGTTAATTGATCTCACAGAGTTACATCTGTATTTCGTGGATCTCTTTGCTAGCCTTATTTCTGTGCAATCAAGAACAGATATTTCGGATCCCTTTGAAGACTATAGGGAGAAAGGAAATATCCTCCGATAACAAAGAGAAGGAAGCTTTCTGAGAAACTTCTCTGTGTTCCGTGAAATCATCTCACAGAGTTACAGCTTTCTCCTCAACAAGCCTTTCGCTAAGGCAGTTCTTGTGGAATTGGCAAAGTGATATTCGTAACCCCATATAGGGCTATGGTGAAAAAGGAAATATCCTCAGTTGAACTCTGGAAAAAGCTTTCTGAAAAACTGCTTAGTTTTCTGTTAATTCATCTCACGGAGTTACATCTGTATTTCGTGGATCTCTTTGCTAGCCTTATTTCTGTGGAATCTGAGAACAGATATTTCGGATCCCTTTGAAGGCTATAGGGCCAAAGGAAATATCCTCCGATAACAAAGAGAAAGAAGGTTTCTGAGAAACTTCTTTGTGTTCTGTGAAATCATCTCACAGAGTTACTGCTTTCCCGTCAAGAAGCCTTTGACTAAGACAGTTCTTGTGGAATCGGCAAAATAATATGGGAAGCCCAAAGAGGGCTATGGTGAAAAAGGAAATATCCTCAGATGAAATCTGGAAAGAAGCTTTCTGAGAAACTGCTTAGTGTTCTGTTAATTCATCTCACAGAGTTACAGCTGTATTTTGGATCTCCAGGCTAGCCTTATTTCTGTGGAATCTGAGAACAGATATTTCGGATCCCTTTGAAGACTATTGGGCCAAAGGAAATATCCTCCGATAACAAAGAGAAAGAAGCTTTCTGAGAAACTTCTTTGTGTTCTGTGAAATCATCTCACAGAGTTACAGCTTTCCCCTCAAGAAGCCTTTCGCTAAGACAGGTCTTGTGGAATTGGCAAAGTGATATTTGGAAGCCCATAGAGGGCTATGGTGAAAAAGGAAATATGCTCAGATGAAATCTGGAAAGAAGCTTTCTGAGAAACTGCTTAGTTTTGTGTTAATTCATCTCACAGAGTTACATCTGCATTTCGTGGATCTCTTTGCTAGCCTTATTTCTGTGGAATCTGAGAACAGATATTTCGGATCCCTTTGAAGACTATAGGGCCAAAGGAAATATCCTGCGATAACAAAGAGAAAGAAGCTTTCTGAGAAACTTCTTTGTGTTCTGTGAAATCATCTCACAGAGTTGCAGCTTTCCTCTCAAGAAGCCTTTCGCTTAGACAGCTCTTGTGGAATTGGCAAAGTGATATTGGGAAGCCCATAGAGGGCTATGGTGAAAAAGGAAATATGCTCAGATGAAATCTGGAAAGAAGCTTTCTGAGAAAATGCCTAGTGTTGTGTTAATCCATCTCATAGAGTTACATCTGTATTTCGTGGATCACTTTGCCAGCCTTATTTCTGTGGAATCTTAGAACAGATATTTCGGATCCCTTTGAAGACTATAGGGCCAAAGGAAATATCCCCAGATATCAAAGAGAAAGAAGCTTTCTGAGAAACTTCTTTGAGTTCTGTGAAATCATCTCACAGAGGTACAGCTTACTCCTCAAGAAGCCTTTCGCTAAGACAGTTCTAGTGGAATTGGCAAAGTGATATTTGGAAGCCCATAGAGGGCTATGGTGAAAAAGGAAATATCCTCAGATGAAATCTGGATAGAAGCTTTCTGAGAAACTGTTCAGTGTTCTGTTAATTCATCTCACAGAGTTACATCTGTATTTCGTGGATCTCTTTGCTACCCTTATTTCTGTGGAATCTGAGAACAGATATTTCGGATCCCTTTGAAGGCTATAGGGCCAAAGGAAATATCCTCCGATAACAAAGAGAAAGAAGGTTTCTGAGAAACTTCTTTGTGTTCTGTGAAATCATCTCACAGAGTTACTGCTTTACCCTCAAGAAGCCTTTGACT
Source organism: Macaca mulatta (assembly GCF_049350105.2). Classification (NCBI taxonomy): domain Eukaryota; kingdom Metazoa; phylum Chordata; class Mammalia; order Primates; family Cercopithecidae; genus Macaca; species Macaca mulatta. The sequence goes on from NC_133420.1 coordinate 26,681,305, forward strand.
AAGACAGTTCTTGTGGAATCGGCAAAATAATATGGGAAGCCCAAAGAGGGCTATGGTGAAAAAGGAAATATCCTCAGATGAAATCTGGAAAGAAGCTTTCTGAGAAACTGCTTAGTGTTCTGTTAATTCATCTCACAGAGTTACAGCTGTATTTTGGATCTCCTGGCTAGCCTTATTTCTGTGGAATCTGAGAACAGATATTTCGGATCCGTTTGAAGACTATAGGGCCAAAGGAAATATCCTCCGATAACAAAGAGAAAGTAGCTTTCTGAGAAACTTCTTTGTGTTCTGTGAAATCATCTCACAGAGTTACAGCTTTCCCCTCAAGAAGCCTTTCGCTAAGACAGTTCTAGTGGAATTGGCAAAGTGATATTTGGAAGCCCATAGAGGGCTATGTTGAAAAAGGAAATATGCTCAGATGAAATCTGGAAAGAAGCTTTCTGAGAAACTGCTTAGTTTTGTGTTAATTCATCTCACAGAGTTACATCTGCATTTCGTGGATCTCTTTGCTAGCCTTATTTCTGTGGAATCTGAGAACAGATATTTCGGATCCCTTTGAAGACTATAGGGCCAAAGGAAATAACCTGCGATAACAAAGAGAAAGAAGCTTTCTGAGAAACTTCTTTGTGTTCTGTGAAATCATCTCACAGAGTTGCAGCTTTCCTCTCAAGAAGCCTTTCGCTAAGACAGCTCTTGTGGAATTGGCAAAGTGATATTGGGAAGCCCATAGAGGGCTATGGTGAAAAAGGAAATATGCTCAGATGAAATCTGGAAAGAAGCTTTCTGAGAAAATGCCAAGTGTTCTGTTAATCCATCTCATAGAGTTACATCTGTATTTCGTGGATCACTTTGCCAGCCTTATTTCTGTGGAATCTTAGAACAGATATTTCGGATCCCTTTGAAGACTATAGGGCCAAAGGAAATATCCTCAGATATCAAAGAGAAAGAAGCTTTCTGAGAAACTTCTTTGAGTTCTGTGAAATCATCTCACAGAGGTACAGCTTACTCCTCAAGAAGCCTTTCGCTAAGACAGTTCTAGTGGAATTGGCAAAGTGATATTTGGAAGCCCATAGAGGGCTATGGTGAAAAAGGAAATATCCTCAGATGAAATCTGGATAGAAGCTTTCTGAGAAACTGTTCAGTGTTCTGTTAATTCATCTCACAGAGTTACATCTGTATTTCGTGGATCTCTTTGCTAGCCTTATTTCTGTGGAATCTGAGAACAGATATTTCGGATCCCTTTGAAGACTATAGGGCCAAAGGAAATATCCTCAGATAACAAAGAGAAAGAAGCTTTCTGACAAACTTCTTTGTGTTCTGTGAAATCATCTCACAGAGTTACAGCTTTCCCCTCAAGAAGCCTTTCGCTAAGACAGTTCTAGTGGAATTGGCAAAGTGATATTTGGAAGCCCCTAGAGGGCTATGGTGAAAAAGGAAATATGCTCAGATGAAATCTGGAAAGAAGCTTTCTGAGAAAATGCCTAGTGTTCTGTTAATCCATCTCACAGAGTTACATCTGTATTTCGTGGATCTCTTTGCTAGCCTTATTTCTGTGGAATCTTAGAACAGATATTTCGGATCCCTTTGAAGACTATAGGGCCAAAGGAAATATCCTCCGATAACAAAGAGAAAGAAGCTTTCTGAGAAACTTCTTTGTGTTCTGTGAAATCATCTCACAGAGTCACTGCTTTCCCCTCAAGAAGCCTTTCGCTAAGACAGTTCTTGTGGAATTGGCAAAGTGATATTTGGAAGCCCATAGAGGGCTATGGTGAAAAAGGAAATATCCTCAGATGAAATCTGGAAAGAAGCTTTCTGAGAAACTGCTTAGTGTTCTGTTAATTCGTCTCACAGAATTACATCTGTATTTCTTGAATCTCTTTGCTAGCCTTATTTCTGTGGAATCTGAGAACAGATATTTCGGATCCCTTTGAAGACTATAGGGCCAAAGGAAATATCCTCCGATAACAAAGAGAAAGAAGCTTTCTGAGAAACTTCTTTCTGTTCTGTGAAATCATCTCACAGAGTTACAGCTTTCCCCTCAAGAAGCCTTTCGCTAAGACAGTTCTTGTGGAATAGGCAAAGTGATATTGTTAAGCCCATAGAGGTCTATGTTGAAAAAGGAAATATCCTCAGATGATATCTGGAAAGAAGTTTTCTGAGAAACTGCTTAGTGTTCTGTTAATTGATCTCACAGAGTTACAGCTGTATTTCGTGGATCTCTTTGCTAGCCTTATTTCTGTGGAATCAGAGAACAGATATTTCGGATCCCTTTGAAGACTATAGGGCCAAAGGAAATATCCTCCGATAACAAAGAGAAGGAAGCTTTCTGAGAAACTTCTCTGTGTTCTGTGAAATCATCTCACAGAGTTACAGCTTTCCCCTCAAGAAGCCTTTCGCTAAGGCAGTTCTTGTGGAATTGGAAAAGTGATATTCGGAACCCCATATAGGGCTATGGTGAAAAAGGAAATATCCTCAGGTGAACTCTGGAATAAGCTTTCTGAAAAACTGCTTAGTTTTCTGTTAATTCATCTCACGGAGTTACATCTGTATTTCGTGGATCTCTTTGCTAGCCTTATTTCTGTGGAATCTGAGAACAGATATTTCGGATTCCTTTGAAGGCTATAGGGCCAAAGGAAATATCCTCCGATAACAAAGAGAAAGAAGGTTTCTGAGAAACTTCCTTGTGTTCTGTGAAATCATCTCACAGAGTTACTGCTTTCCCCTCAAGAAGCCTTTGACTAAGACAGTTCTTGTGGAATCGGCAAAATAATATGGGAAGCCCAAAGAGGGCTATGGTAAAAAAGGAAATATCCTCAGATGAAATCTGGAAAGAAGCTTTCTGAGAAACTGCTTAGTGTTCTGTTAATTCATCTCACAGAGTTACATCTGTATATCGTGGATCTCTTTCCTAGCCTTATTTCTGTGGAATGTTAGAACAGATATTTCGGATCCCTCTGAAGACTATAGGGCCAAAGGAAATATCCTCAGATAACAAAGAGAAAGAAGCTTTCTGAGAAACTTCTTTGTGTTCTGTGAAATCAACTCACAGAGTTACAGCTTACTCCTCAAGAAGCCTTTCGCTAAGACAGTTCTTGTGGAATTGGCAGAATGATATTTGGAAGCCCCTTGAGGGCTATGGTGAAAAAGGAAATATCTTCAGATGAAATCTGGAAAAAAGCTTTCTAAAGAACTGCTTAGTGTTCTGTTAATTCATCTCACAGAGATACATGTGTATTTCGTGAATCTCTTTGCTAGCCTTATTTCTGTGGAATCTGAGAACAGATATTTCGGATCCCTTTGAAGACTATATGGCCAAAGGAAATATCCTCCGATAACAAAGAGAAAGAAGCTTTCTGAGAAACTTCTTTGTGTTCTGTGAAATCATCTCACAGAGGTACAGCTTTCCCCTCAAGAAGCCTTTTGCTAAGACAGTTCTAGTGGAATTGGCAAAGTGATATTTGTAAGCCCTTAGAGGGCTATGGTGAAAAAGGAAATATCCTCAGATGAAATCTGGAAAGAAGCTTTCTGAGAAACTGTTTAGTTTTCTGTTAATTCATCTCACAGAGTTACATCTGTATTTCGTGGATCTCTTCGCTAGCCTTATTTCTGTGGAATCTGAGAACAGATAATTCGGATCCCTTTGAAGACTATAGGGCCAAAGGAAATATCCTCAGATAACAAAGAGAAAGAAGCTTTCTGAGAAACTTCTTTGTGTTCTGTGAAAGCATCTCACAGAGTTACAGCTTTCCCCTCAAGAAGCCTTTCGCTAAGACAGTTCTTGTGGAATTGGCAAAGTGATATTTGGAAGCCCGTAGAGGGCTATGGTGAAAAAGGAAATATGCTCAGATGAAATCTGGAAAGAAGCTTTCTGAGAAAATGCCTAGTGTTCTGTCAATCCATCTCACAGAGTTACATCTGTATTTCGTGGATCTCTTTGCTAGCCTTATTTCTGTGGAATCTTAGAACAGATATTTCGGATCCCTTTGAAGACTATAGGGCCAAAGGAAATATCCTCAGATAACAAAGAGAAAGAAGCTTTCTGAGAAACTTCTTTGTGTTCTGGGAATTAATCTCACAGAGGTACAGCTTTCTCCTCAAGAAGCCTTTCGCTAAGACAGTTCTAGTGGAATTGGCAAAGTGATATTTGGAAGCCCATAGAGGGCTATGGTGAAAAAGGAAATATCCTCAGATGAAATCTGGAAAGAAGCTTTCTGAGAAACTGTTTAGTGTTCTGTTAATTCATCTCACAGAGTTACATCTGCATTTCGTGGATCTCTTTGCTAGCCTTATTTCTGTGGAATCTGAGAACAGATATTTCGGATCCCTTTGAAGACTATAGGGCCAAAGGAAATATCCTCCGATAACAAAGAGAAAGAAGCTTTCTGAGAAACTTCTTTGTGTTCTGTGAAATCATCTCACAGAGGTACAGCTTTCCCCTCAACAAGCCTTTCGCTAAGACAGTTCTTGTGGAATTGTAAAAGTGATATTGGGAAGCCCATAGAGGGTAATGTTTAAAAAGGAAATATCCTCAGATGAAATCTGGAAAGAAGCTTTCTGAGAAACTGCTTAGTGTTCTGTTAATTCATCTCACGGAGTTACATCTGTATTTCGTGGATCTCTTTGCTAGCCTTATTTCTGTGGAATCTGAGAACAGATATTTCGGATCCCTTTGAAGACTACAGGGCCAAAGGAAATATCCTCCGATAACAAAGAGAAAGAAGCTTTCTGAGAAAGTTCTTTGTGTTCTGTGAAATCATCTCACAGAGTTACAGCTTTCCCATCAAGAAGCCTTTCGCTAAGACAGTTCTTGTGGAATTGGCAAAGTGATATTTGGAAGCCCCTAGAGGGCTATGGTGAAAAAGGAAATATGCTCAGATGAAATCTGGAAAGAAGCTTTCTGAGAAAATGCCTAGTGTTCTGTTAATTCATCTCACAGAGTTACATCTGTATTTCGTGGATCTCTTTGCTAGCCTTATTTCTGTGGAATCTTAGAATAGATATTTCGGATCCCTTTGAAGACTATAGGGCCAAAGGATATATCCTCAGATAACAAAGAGAAAGAAGCTTTCTGAGAAACTTCTTTGTGTTCTGGGAAATCATCTCACAGAGGTACAGCTTTCTCCTCTGGAAGCCTTTCGCTAAGACAGTTCTAGTGGAATTGGCAAAGTGATATTTGGAAGCCCATAGAGGGCTATGGGGAAAAAAGAAATATCCTCAGATGAAATCTGGAAAGAAGCGTTCTGAGAAACTGCTTAGTTTTCTGTTAATTCATCTCAAAGAGTTACATCTGTATTTCGTGGATCTCTTTGCTAGCCTTATTTCTCTGGAATCTGAGAACAGATATTTCGGATCCCTTTGAAGACTATATGCCCAAATGGAATATCCTCCGATAACAAAGAGAAAGAAGCTTTCTGAGAAACTTCTTTGTGTTCTGTGAAATCATCTCACAGAGTTACAGCTTTCCCCTCAAGAAGCCTTTTGCTAAGACAGTTCTTGTGGAATTGGCAGAGTGATATTTGGAAGCCCATAGAGGGCTATGGTGAAAAAGGAAATATCCTCAGATGAAATCTGGAAAGAAGCTTTCTGAGAAACTGCCTAGTGTTCTGTTAATTCATCTCCCAGAGTTATATCTGTATTTCGTGGATCTCTTTGCTAGCCTTATTTCTGTGGAATCTGAGAACAGATATTTCGGATCCCTTTGAAGACTATAGGGCCAAGGGAAATATCCTCCGAAAACAAAGAGAAAGAAGCTTTCTGAGAAACTTCTTTGTGTTCTGTGAAATCATCTCACAGGGTTACAGCTTTCACCTCAAGAAGCCTTTCGCTAAGACAGTTCTTGTGGAATTGGCAGAGTGATATTTGGAAGCCCATAGAGGACTATGGTGAAAAAGGAAATATCCTCAGATGAAATCTGGAAAGAAGCTTTCTGAGAAACTGCCTAGTGTTCTGTTAATTCATCTCACAGAGTTACATCTGTATTTCGTGGATCTCTTTGCTAGGCTTATTTCTGTGGAATCTGAGAACAGATATTTCGGATCCCTTTGAAGACTATTGGGCCAAAGGAAATATCCTCAGATAACAAAGAGAAAGAAGTTTTCTGAGAAACTTCTTTGTGTTCTGTGAAATCATCTGACAGAGTTACAGCTTTCTCCTCAAGAAGCCTTTCGCTAAGACAGTTCTAGTGGAATTGGCAAAGTGATATTTGGAAGCCCCTAGAGGGCTATGGTGAAAAAGGAAATATCCTCAGATGACATTGGAAAGAAGGTTTCTGAGAAACTGTTTAGTGTTCTGTTAATTCATCTCACAGAGTTACATCTGTATTTCGTGGATCTCTTTGCTAGCCTTATTTCTGTGGAATCTGAGAACAGATATTTCGGATCCCTTTGAAGACTATAGGGCCAAAGGAAATATCCTCCGATAACAAAGAGAAAGAAGCTTTCTGAGAAACTTCTTTGTGTTCTGTGAAATCATCTCACAGAGTTACAGCTTTCCCCTCAAGAAGCCTTTCGCTAAGACAGTTCTTGTGGAATTGGCAGAATGATATTTGGAAGCCCCTAGAGGGCTATGGTGAAAAAGGAAAGATCTTCAGATGAAATCTGGAAAAAAGCTTTCTGAAGAACTGCTTAGTGTTCTGTTAATTCATCTCACAGAGATACATGTGTATTTCGTGGATCTCTTTGCTAGACTTATTTCTGTGGAATCTGAGCACAGATATTTCCGATCCCTTTTAAAACTATAGGGCCAAAGGAAATATCCTCTGATAACAAAGAGAAAGAAGCTTTCTGACAAACTTCTTTGTGTTCTGTGAAATCATCTCACAGACTTACAGCTTTCCCCTCAAGAAGCCTTTCGCTAGGACAGTTCTTGTGGAATTGGCAAAGTGATATATGGAACCCCATAGAGGGCTATGGTGAAAAAGGAAATATCCTCAGATGAAATCTGGAAAGAAGCTTTCTGAGAAACTGCTTAGTGTTCTGTTAATTCATCTCACAGAGTTACATCTGTATTATGTGGATCTCTTTGCTAGCCTTATTTCTGTGGAATCTGAGAACAGATATTTCGGATCAATTTGAAGACTATAGGACCAAAGGAAATATCCTCCGATAACAAAGAGAAAGAAGCTCTCTGAGAAACTTCTTTGTGTTCTGTGAAATCATCTCACAGAGGTATGGCTTTCTCCTCAAGAAGCCTTTCGCTAAGACAGTTCTAGTGGAATTGGCAAAGTGATATTTGGAAGCCCATAGAGGGCTAGGGTGAAAAAGGAAATATCCTCAGATGAAATCTGGAAAGAAGATTTCTGAGAAACTGTGTAGTGTTCTGTTAATTCATCTCACAGAGTTACGTCTGTATTTCGTGGATCTCTTTGCTAGCCTTATTTCTGTGGAATCTTATAACAGATATTTCGGATCCCTTTGAAGACTATAGGGCCAAAGGAAATATCCTCAGATAACAAAGAGAAAGAAGCTTTCTGAGAAACTTCTTTGTGTTCTGTGAAATCATCTCACAGAGTTACAGCTTTCCCCTCAAGAAGCCTTTCGCTAAGACAGTTCTTGTGGAATTGGCAGAATGATATTTGGAAGCCCCTAGAGGGCTATGGTGAAAAAGGAAAGATCTTCAGATGAAATCTGGAAAAAAGCTTTCTGAAGAACTGCTTAGTGTTCTGTTAATTCATCTCACAGAGATACATGTGTATTTCGTGGATCTCTTTGCTAGACTTATTTCTGTGGAATCTGAGCACAGATATTTCCGATCCCTTTTAAAACTATAGGGCCAAAGGAAATATCCTCTGATAACAAAGAGAAAGAAGCTTTCTGACAAACTTCTTTGTGTTCTGTGAAATCATCTCACAGACTTACAGCTTTCCCCTCAAGAAGCCTTTCGCTAGGACAGTTCTTGTGGAATTGGCAAAGTGATATATGGAACCCCATAGAGGGCTATGGTGAAAAAGGAAATATCCTCAGATGAAATCTGGAAAGAAGCTTTCTGAGAAACTGCTTAGTGTTCTGTTAATTCATCTCACAGAGTTACATCTGTATTATGTGGATCTCTTTGCTAGCCTTATTTCTGTGGAATCTGAGAACAGATATTTCGGATCAATTTGAAGACTATAGGACCAAAGGAAATATCCTCCGATAACAAAGAGAAAGAAGCTCTCTGAGAAACTTCTTTGTGTTCTGTGAAATCATCTCACAGAGGTATGGCTTTCTCCTCAAGAAGCCTTTCGCTAAGACAGTTCTAGTGGAATTGGCAAAGTGATATTTGGAAGCCCATAGAGGGCTAGGGTGAAAAAGGAAATATCCTCAGATGAAATCTGGAAAGAAGATTTCTGAGAAACTGTGTAGTGTTCTGTTAATTCATCTCACAGAGTTACGTCTGTATTTCGTGGATCTCTTTGCTAGCCTTATTTCTGTGGAATCTTAGAACAGATACTTCGGATCCCTTTGAAGACTATAGGGCGAAAGGAAATATCCTCAGATAACAAAGAGAAAGAAGCTTTCTGAGAAACTTCTTTGTGTTCTGGGAAATCATCTCACAGAGGTACAGCTTTCTCCTCAAGAAGCCTTTCGCTAAGACAGTTCTAGGGTAATTGGCAAAGTGATATTTGGAAGCCCATTGAGGGCTACGGTGAAAAAGGAAATATCCTCAGATGAAATCTGGAAAGAAGCTTTCTGAGAAACTGCTTAGTTTTCTGTTAATTCATCTCACAGAGTTACATCTGTATTTCGTGGATCTCTTTGCTAGCCTTATTTTTGTGGAATCTGAGAACAGATATTTCGGATCCCTTTGAAGACTATAGGGCCAAAGGAAATATCCTCCGATAACAAAGAGAAAGAAGCTTTCTGAGAAACTTCTTTGTGTTCTGTGAAATCATCTCACAGAGTTACAGCTTTCCCCTCAAGAAGCCTTTCGCTAAGACAGTTCTTGTGGAATTGGCAGAATGATATTTGGAAGCCCCTAGAGGGCTATGGTGAAAAAGGAAAGATCTTCAGATGAAATCTGGAAAAAAGCTTTCTGAAGAACTGCTTAGTGTTCTGTTAATTCATCTCACAGAGATACATGTGTATTTCGTGGATCTCTTTGCTAGCCTTATTTCTGTGGAATCTGAGCACAGATATTTCCGATCCCTTTTAAAACTATAGGGCCAAAGGAAATATCCTCTGATAACAAAGAGAAAGAAGCTTTCTGACAAACTTCTTTGTGTTCTGTGAAATCATCTCACAGACTTACAGCTTTCCCCTCAAGAAGCCTTTCGCTAGGACAGTTCTTGTGGAATTGGCAAAGTGATATATGGAACCCCATAGAGGGCTATGGTGAAAAAGGAAATATCCTCAGATGAAATCTGGAAAGAAGCTTTCTGAGAAACTGCTTAGTGTTCTGTTAATTCATCTCACAGAGTTACATCTGTATTATGTGGATCTCTTTGCTAGCCTTATTTCTGTGGAATCTGAGAACAGATATTTCGGATCAATTTGAAGACTATAGGACCAAAGGAAATATCCTCCGATAACAAAGAGAAAGAAGCTTTCTGAGAAACTTCTTTGTGTTCTGTGAAATCATCTCACAGAGGTATGGCTTTCTCCTCAAGAAGCCTTTCGCTAAGACAGTTCTAGTGGAATTGGCAAAGTGATATTTGGAAGTCCTTAGAGGGCTAGGGTGAAAAAGGAAATATCCTCAGATGAAATCTGGAAAGAAGATTTCTGAGAAACTGTGTAGTGTTCTGTTAATTCATCTCACAGAGTTACGTCTGTATTTCGTGGATCTCTTTGCTAGCCTTATTTCTGTGGAATCTTAGAACAGATATTTCGGATCCCTTTGAAGACTATAGGGCCAAAGGAAATATCCTCAGATAACAAAGAGAAAGAAGCTTTCTGAGAAACTTCTTTGTGTTCTGGGAAATCATCTCACAGAGGTACAGCTTTCTCCTCAAGAAGCCTTTCGCTAAGACAGTTCTAGGGGAATTGGCAAAGTGATATTTGGAAGCCCATAGAGGGCTATGGTGAAAAAGGAAATATCCTCAGATGAAATCTGGAAAGAAGCTTTCTGAGAAACTGCTTAGTTTTCTGTTAATTCATCTCACAGAGTTACATCTGTATTTCGTGGATCTCTTTGCAAGCCTTATTTTTGTGGAATCTGAGAACAGATATTTCGGATCCCTTTGAAGACTATAGGGCCAAATGGAATATCCTCCGATAACAAAGAGAAAGAAGCTTTCTGAGAAACTTCTTTGTGTTCTGTGAAATCATCTCACAGAGTTACAGCTTTCCCCTCAAGAAGCCTTTTGCTAAGACAGTTCTTGTGGAATTGGCAGAGTGATATTTGGAAGCTCATTTAGGGCTATGGTGAAAAAGGAAATATCCTCAGATGAAATCTGGAAAGAAGCTTTCTGAGAAACTGCGTAGTGTTCTGTTAATTCATCTCACAGAGTTACATCTGTATTTCGTGGATCTCTTTGCTACCTTATTTCTGTGGAATCTGAGAACAGATATTTCGGATCCCTTCGAAGACTATAGGGCCAAAGGAAATATCCTCAGATAACAAAGAGAAAGAAGTTTTCTGAGAAACTTCTTTGTGTTCTGTGAAATCATCTCACACACTTACAGCTTTCCTCTCAAGAAGCCTTTCGCGAAGACAGTTCTTGTGTAATTGGCAGAGTGATATTTGTAAGCCCCTAGAGGGCTATGGTGAAAAAGGAAATATCCTGCGATGAAATCTGGAAAGAAGCTTTCTGAGAAAATGTTTAGTGTTTTGTTAATTAATCTCACAGAGGTACATCTGCATTTCGTGGATCTCTTTGCTAGCCTTATTTCTGTGGAATCTGAGAACAGATATTTCGGATCCCTTTGAAGACTATAGGGCTAAATGGAATATCCTCCGATAAGAAAGAGAAAGAAGCTTTCTGAGAAACTTCTTTGTGTTCTGTGAAATCATCTCACAGAGTTACAGCTTTCCACTCAAGAAGCCTCTCTCTAAGACAGTTCTTGTGGAATTGACAGAGAGATATTTGGAAGCCCATGGAGGGCTATGGTGAAAAAGGAAATATCCTCAGATGAAATCTGGAAAGAAGCTTTCTGAGAAAATGCCTAGTGTTCTGTTAATTCATCTCACAGAGTTACATCTGTATTTCGTGGATCTCTTTGCTAGACTTATTTCTGTGGAATCTGAGAACAGATATTTCGCATCCCTTTGAAGACTATAGGGCCAAAGGAAATATCCTCAGATAACAAAGAGAAAGAAGCTTTCTGAGAAACTTCTTTGTGTTCTGTGAAATCATCTCACAGAGTTACAGCTTCCCCCTCAAAAGCCTATCGCTAAGACACTTCTTGTGGAATAGGCAAGGTGATATTTGGAAGCCCATAGAGGGCTATGGTGAAAAAGGAAATATCCTCAGATGATATCTGGAAAGAAGCTTTCTGAGACACTGCTTAGTGTTCTGTTAATTCATCTCACAGAGTTACATCTCTATTTCGTGGATCTCTTTGCTAGCCTTATTTCTGTGGAATCTGAGAAGTGATAATTCGGATCCCTTTGAAGACTATAGGGCCAAAGGAAATATCCTGCGATAACAAAGAGAAAGAAGCTTTCTGAGAAACTTCTTTGTGTTCTGTGAAATCATCTCACAGAGTTGCAGCTTTCCTCTCAAGAAGCCTTTCGCTAAGACAGTTCTTGTGGAATTGGCAAAGTGATATTTGGAAGCCCATAGAGGGCTATGGTGAAAAAGGAAATATGCTCAGATGAAATCTGGAAAGAAGATTTCTGAGAAAATGCCTAGTGTTCTGTTAATCCATCTCATAGAGTTACATCTGTATTTCGTGGATCACTTTGCCAGCCTTATTTCTGTGGAATCTTAGAACAGATATTTAGGATCCCTTTGAAGACTATAGGGCCAAAGGAAATATCCTCAGATATCAAAGAGAAAGAAGCTTTCTGAGAAACTTCTTTGAGTTCTGTGAAATCATCTCACAGAGGTACAGCTTACTCCTCAAGAAGCCTTTCGCTAAGACTGTTCTAGTGGAATTGGCAAAGTGATATTTGGAAGCCCATAGAGGGCTATGGTGAAAAAGGAAATATCCTCAGATGAAATCTGGATAGAAGCTTTCTGGGAAAATGTTCAGTGTTCTGTTAATTCATCTCACAGAGTTACATCTGTATTTCGTGGATCTCTTTGCTAGCCTTATTTCTGTGGAATCTGAGAACAGATATTTCGGATCCCTTTGAAGACTATAGGGCCAAAGGAAATATCCTCAGATAACAAAGAGAAAGAAGCTTTCTGACAAACTTCTTTGTGTTCTGTGAAATCATCTCACACAGTTACAGCTTTCCCCTCAAGAAGCCTTTCGCTAAGACTGTTCTAGTGGAATTGGCAAAGTGATATTTGGAAGCCCGTAGAGGGCTATGGTGAAAAAGGAAATATGCTCAGATGAAATCTGGAAAGAAGCTTTCTGAGAATATGCCTAGTGTTCTGTTAATTCATCTCACAGAGTTACATCTGTATTTCGTGGATCTCTTTGCGAGCCTTATTTCTGTGGAATCTTAGAACAGATATTTCGGATCCCTTTGAAGACTATAGGGCCAAAGGAAATATCATCAGATAACAAAGAGAAAGAAGCTTTCTGAGAAACTTCTTTGTGTTCTGGGAAATCATCTCACAGAGGTACAGCTTTCTCCTCAAGAAGCCTTTCGCTAAGACAGTTCTTGTGGAATTGGCAAAGTGATATTTGGAAGCCCATAGAGGGCTATGGTGAAAAAGGAAATATCCTCAGATGAAATCTGGAAAGAAGCTTTCTGAGAAACTGTTTAGTGTTCTGTTAATTCATCTCACAGAGTTACATCTGTATTTCGTGGATCTCTTTGCTAGCCTTATTTCTGTGGAATCTGAGAACAGATATTTCGGATCCCTTTGAAGACTATAGGGCCAAAGGAAATATACTCCGATAACAAAGAGAAAGAAGCTTTCTGAGAAACTTCTTTGTGTTCTGTGAAATCATCTCACAGAGTTACTGCTTTCCCCTCAAGAAACCTTTCGTTTCGGCAGTTCTTGTGGAATTGGAAAAGTGATATTTGGAAGCCCATAGAGAGCTATGGTGAAAAAGGAAATATCCTCAGATGAAATCTGGAAAAAGCTTTCTGAAAAACTGCTTAGTATTCTGTTAATTCATCTCACAGAGTTACATCTGTATTTCGTGGATCTCTTTGCCAGCCTTATTTCTGTGGAATCTGAGAACAGATATTTCGGATCCCTTTGAAGGCTATAGGGCCAAAGGAAATATCCTCCGATAACAAAGAGAAAGAAGCTTTCTGAGAAACTTCTTTGTGTTCTGTGAAATCATCTCACAGAGTTACAGCTTTCCTCTCAACAAGCCTTTCGCTAAGACAGTTCTTGTGGAATTAGCAAAGTGATATTTGGAAGCCCATAGAGGGCTACGGTGAAAAAGGAAATATGCTCAGATGAAATCTGGAAAGAAGCTTTCTGAGAAAATGCCTAGTGTTCTGTTAATTCATCTCACAGAGTTACATCTGTATTTCTTGGATCTCTTTCCTAGCCTTATTTCTGTGGAATCTTAGAAGAGATATTTCGGATACCTCTGAAGACTACAGGGCCAAAGGAAATATGCTCAGATAACAAAGAGAAAGAAGCTTTCTGAGAAACTTCTTTGTGTTCTGTGAAATCAACTCACAGAGTTACAGCTAACTCCTCAAGAAGCCTTTCGCTAAGACAGTTCTTGTGGAATTGGCCAAGTGATATTGGGAAGCCCATAGAGGGCTATGGTGAAAAAGGAAATATCCTCAGATGAAATCTGGAAAGAAGCTTTCTGAAAAACGGCTTAGTGTTCTGTTAATTCACCTCTCAGAGTTACATCTGTATTTCTTGGATCTCTTTGCTAGCCTTATTTCTGTGGAATCTGAGAACAGATATTTCGGATCCCTTTGAAGACTATAGGGCCAAAGGAAATATCCTCCGATAACAAAGAGAAAGAAGGTTTCTGAGAAACTTCCTTGTGTTCTGTGAAATCATCTCACAGAGTTACTGCTTTCCACTCAAGAAGCCTTTGACTAAGACAGTTCTTGTGGAATCGGCAAAATAATATGGGAAGCCCAAAGAGGGCTATGGTAAAAAAGGAAATATACTCAGATGAAATCTGGAAAGAAGCTTTCTGAGAAACTGCTTAGTGTTCTGTTAATTCATCTCACAGAGTTACATCTGTATATCGTGGATCTCTTTCCTAGCCTTATTTCTGTGGAATGTTAGAACAGATATTTCGGATCCCTCTGAAGACTATAGGGCCAAAGGAAATATCCTCAGATAACAAAGAGAAAGAAGCTTTCTGAGAAACTTCTTTGTGTTCTGTGAAATCAACTCACAGAGTTACAGCTTACTCCTCAAGAAGCCTTTCGCTAAGACAGTTCTTGTGGAATTGGCAGAATGATATTTGGAAGCCCCTAGAGGGCTATGGTGAAAAAGGAAATATCTTCAGATGAAATCTGGAAAAAAGCTTTCTGAAGAACTGCTTAGTGTTCTGTTAATTCATCTCACAGAGATACATGTGTATTTCGTGAATCTCTTCGCTAGCCTTATTTCTGTGGAATCTGAGAACAGATAATTCGGATCCCTTTGAAGACTATAGGGCCAAAGGAAATATCCTCAGATAACAAAGAGAAAGAAGCTTTCTGAGAAACTTCTTTGTGTTCTGTGAAAGCATCTCACAGAGTTACAGCTTTCCCCTCAAGAAGCCTTTCGCTAAGACAGTTCTTGTGGAATTGGCAAAGTGATATTTGGAAGCCCGTAGAGGGCTATGGTGAAAAAGGAAATATGCTCAGATGAAATCTGGAAAGAAGCTTTCTGAGAAAATGCCTAGTGTTCTGTCAATCCATCTCACAGAGTTACATCTGTATTTCGTGGATCTCTTTGCTAGCCTTATTTCTGTGGAATCTTAGAACAGATATTTCGGATCCCTTTGAAGACTATAGGGCCAAAGGAAATATCCTCAGATAACAAAGAGAAAGAAGCTTTCTGAGAAACTTCTTTGTGTTCTGGGAATTCATCTCACAGAGGTACAGCTTTCTCCTCAAGAAGCCTTTCGCTAAGACAGTTCTAGTGGAATTGGCAAAGTGATATTTGGAAGCCCATAGAGGGCTATGGTGAAAAAGGAAATATCCTCAGATGAAATCTGGAAAGAAGCTTTCTGAGAAACTGTTTAGTGTTCTGTTAATTCATCTCACAGAGTTACATCTGTATTTCGTGGATCTCTTTGCTAGCCTTATTTCTGTGGAATCTGAGAACAGATATTTCGGATCCCTTTGAAGACTATAGGGCCAAAGGAAATATCCTCCGATAACAAAGAGAAAGAAGCTTTCTGAGAAACTTCTTTGTGTTCTGTGAAATCATCTCACAGAGGTACAGCTTTCCCCTCAACAAGCCTTTCGCTAAGACAGTTCTTGTGGAATTGTAAAAGTGATATTGGGAAGCCCATAGAGGGTAATGTTTAAAAAGGAAATATCCTCAGATGAAATCTGGAAAGAAGCTTTCTGAGAAACTGCTTAGTGTTCTGTTAATTCATCTCACGGAGTTACATCTGTATTTCGTGGATCTCTTTGCTAGCCTTATTTCTGTGGAATCTGAGAACAGATATTTCGGATCCCTTTGAAGACTACAGGGCCAAAGGAAATATCCTCCGATAACAAAGAGAAAGAAGCTTTCTGAGAAAGTTCTTTGTGTTCTGTGAAATCATCTCACAGAGTTACAGCTTTCCCATCAAGAAGCCTTTCGCTAAGACAGTTCTTGAGGAATTGGCAAAGTGATATTTGGAAGCCCCTAGAGGGCTATGGTGAAAAAGGAAATATGCTCAGATGAAATCTGGAAAGAAGCTTTCTGAGAAAATGCCTAGTGTTCTGTTAATTCATCTCACAGAGTTACATCTGTATTTCGTGGATCTCTTTGCTAGCCTTATTTCTGTGGAATCTTAGAATAGATATTTCGGATCCCTTTGAAGACTATAGGGCCAAAGGATATATCCTCAGATAACAAAGAGAAAGAAGCTTTCTGAGAAACTTCTTTGTGTTCTGGGAAATCATCTCACAGAGGTACAGCTTTCTCCTCTGGAAGCCTTTCGCTAAGACAGTTCTAGTGGAATTGGCAAAGTGATATTTGGAAGCCCATAGAGGGCTATGGGGAAAAAAGAAATATCCTCAGATGAAATCTGGAAAGAAGCCTTCTGAGAAACTGCTTAGTTTTCTGTTAATTCATCTCACAGAGTTACATCTGTATTTCGTGGATCTCTTTGCTAGCCTTATTTCTCTGGAATCTGAGAACAGATATTTCGGATCCCTTTGAAGACTATATGGCCAAATGGAATATCCTCCGATAACAAAGAGAAAGAAGCTTTCTGAGAAACTTCTTTGTGTTCTGTGAAATCATCTCACAGAGTTACAGCTTTCCCCTCAAGAAGCCTTTTGCTAAGACAGTTCTTGTGGAATTGGCAGAGTGATATTTGGAAGCCCATAGAGGGCTATGGTGAAAAAGGAAATATCCTCAGATGAAATCTGGAAAGAAGCTTTCTGAGAAACTGCCTAGTGTTCTGTTAATTCATCTCCCAGAGTTATATCTGTATTTCGTGGATCTCTTTGCTAGCCTTATTTCTGTGGAATCTGAGAACAGATATTTCGGATCCCTTTGAAGACTATAGGGCCAAGGGAAATATCCTCCGATAACAAAGAGAAAGAAGCTTTCTGAGAAACTTCTTTGTGTTCTGTGAAATCATCTCACAGGGTTACAGCTTTCACCTCAAGAAGCCTTTCGCTAAGACAGTTCTTGTGGAATTGGCAGAACGATATTTGGAAGCCCATAGAGGGCTATGGTGAAAAAGGAAATATCCTCAGATGAAATCTGGAAAGAAGCTTTCTGAGAAACTGCCTAGTGTTCTTTTAATTCATCTCACAGAGTTACATCTGTATTTCGTGGATCTCTTTGCTAGGCTTATTTCTGTGGAATCTGAGAACAGATATTTCGGATCCCTTTGAAGACTATTGGGCCAAAGGAAATATCCTCAGATAACAAAGAGAAAGAAGTTTTCTGAGAAACTTCTTTGTGTTCTGTGAAATCATCTCACAGAGTTACAGCTTTCTCCTCAAGAAGCCTTTCGCTAAGACAGTTCTAGTGGAATTGGCAAAGTGATATTTGGAAGCCCCTAGAGGGCTATGGTGAAAAAGGAAATATCCTCAGATGACATTGGAAAGAAGGTTTCTGAGAAACTGTTTAGTGTTCTGTTAATTCATCTCACAGAGTTACATCTGTATTTCGTGGATCTCTTTGCTAGCCTTATTTCTGTGGAATCTGAGAACAGATATTTCGGATCCCTTTGAAGACTATAGGGCCAAAGGAAATATCCTCCGATAACAAATAGAAAGAAGCTTTCTGAGAAACTTCTTTGTGTTCTGTGAAATCATCTCACAGAGTTACAGCTTTCCCCTCAAGAAGCCTTTCGCTAAGACAGTTCTTGTGAAATTGGCAGAATGATATTTGGAAGCCCCTAGAGGGCTATGGTGAAAAAGGAAATATCTTCAGATGAAATCTGGAAAAAAGCTTTCTGAAGAACTGCTTAGTGTTCTGTTAATTCATCTCACAGAGATACATGTGTATTTCGTGAATCTCTTCGCTAGCCTT
Organism: Macaca mulatta; assembly: GCF_049350105.2. NCBI lineage: Eukaryota > Metazoa > Chordata > Mammalia > Primates > Cercopithecidae > Macaca > Macaca mulatta. Next base: position 26,698,964 of record NC_133420.1, read on the forward strand.
ATTTCTGTGGAATCTGAGAACAGATAATTCGGATCCCTTTGAAGACTATAGGGCCAAAGGAAATATCCTCAGATAACAAAGAGAAAGAAGCTTTCTGAGAAACTTCTTTGTGTTCTGTGAAAGCATCTCACAGAGTTACAGCTTTCCCCTCAAGAAGCCTTTCGCTAAGACAGTTCTTGTGGAATTGGCAAAGTGATATTTGGAAGCCCGTAGAGGGCTATGGTGAAAAAGGAAATATGCTCAGATGAAATCTGGAAAGAAGCTTTCTGAGAAAATGCCTAGTGTTCTGTCAATCCATCTCACAGAGTTACATCTGTATTTCGTGGATCTCTTTGCTAGCCTTATTTCTGTGGAATCTTAGAACAGATATTTCGGATCCCTTTGAAGACTATAGGGCCAAAGGAAATATCCTCAGATAACAAAGAGAAAGAAGCTTTCTGAGAAACTTCTTTGTGTTCTGGGAATTCATCTCACAGAGGTACAGCTTTCTCCTCAAGAAGCCTTTCGCTAAGACAGTTCTAGTGGAATTGGCAAAGTGATATTTGGAAGCCCATAGAGGGCTATGGTGAAAAAGGAAATATCCTCAGATGAAATCTGGAAAGAAGCTTTCTGAGAAACTGTTTAGTGTTCTGTTAATTCATCTCACAGAGTTACATCTGTATTTCGTGGATCTCTTTGCTAGCCTTATTTCTGTGGAATCTGAGAACAGATATTTCGGATCCCTTTGAAGACTATAGGGCCAAAGGAAATATCCTCCGATAACAAAGAGAAAGAAGCTTTCTGAGAAACTTCTTTGTGTTCTGTGAAATCATCTCACAGAGGTACAGCTTTCCCCTCAACAAGCCTTTCGCTAAGACAGTTCTTGTGGAATTGTAAAAGTGATATTGGGAAGCCCATAGAGGGTAATGTTTAAAAAGGAAATATCCTCAGATGAAATCTGGAAAGAAGCTTTCTGAGAAACTGCTTAGTGTTCTGTTAATTCATCTCACGGAGTTACATCTGTATTTCGTGGATCTCTTTGCTAGCCTTATTTCTGTGGAATCTGAGAACAGATATTTCGGATCCCTTTGAAGACTACAGGGCCAAAGGAAATATCCTCCGATAACAAAGAGAAAGAAGCTTTCTGAGAAAGTTCTTTGTGTTCTGTGAAATCATCTCACAGAGTTACAGCTTTCCCATCAAGAAGCCTTTCGCTAAGACAGTTCTTGTGGAATTGGCAAAGTGATATTTGGAAGCCCCTAGAGGGCTATGGTGAAAAAGGAAATATGCTCAGATGAAATCTGGAAAGAAGCTTTCTGAGAAAATGCCTAGTGTTCTGTTAATTCATCTCACAGAGTTACATCTGTATTTCGTGGATCTCTTTGCTAGCCTTATTTCTGTGGAATCTTAGAATAGATATTTCGGATCCCTTTGAAGACTATAGGGCCAAAGGATATATCCTCAGATAACAAAGAGAAAGAAGCTTTCTGAGAAACTTCTTTGTGTTCTGGGAAATCATCTCACAGAGGTACAGCTTTCTCCTCTGGAAGCCTTTCGCTAAGACAGTTCTAGTGGAATTGGCAAAGTGATATTTGGAAGCCCATAGAGGGCTATGGGGAAAAAAGAAATATCCTCAGATGAAATCTGGAAAGAAGCCTTCTGAGAAACTGCTTAGTTTTCTGTTAATTCATCTCACAGAGTTACATCTGTATTTCGTGGATCTCTTTGCTAGCCTTATTTCTCTGGAATCTGAGAACAGATATTTCGGATCCCTTTGAAGACTATATGGCCAAATGGAATATCCTCCGATAACAAAGAGAAAGAAGCTTTCTGAGAAACTTCTTTGTGTTCTGTGAAATCATCTCACAGAGTTACAGCTTTCCCCTCAAGAAGCCTTTTGCTAAGACAGTTCTTGTGGAATTGGCAGAGTGATATTTGGAAGCCCATAGAGGGCTATGGTGAAAAAGGAAATATCCTCAGATGAAATCTGGAAAGAAGCTTTCTGAGAAACTGCCTAGTGTTCTGTTAATTCATCTCCCAGAGTTATATCTGTATTTCGTGGATCTCTTTGCTAGCCTTATTTCTGTGGAATCTGAGAACAGATATTTCGGATCCCTTTGAAGACTATAGGGCCAAGGGAAATATCCTCCGATAACAAAGAGAAAGAAGCTTTCTGAGAAACTTCTTTGTGTTCTGTGAAATCATCTCACAGGGTTACAGCTTTCACCTCAAGAAGCCTTTCGCTAAGACAGTTCTTGTGGAATTGGCAGAACGATATTTGGAAGCCCATAGAGGGCTATGGTGAAAAAGGAAATATCCTCAGATGAAATCTGGAAAGAAGCTTTCTGAGAAACTGCCTAGTGTTCTGTTAATTCATCTCACAGAGTTACATCTGTATTTCGTGGATCTCTTTGCTAGGCTTATTTCTGTGGAATCTGAGAACAGATATTTCGGATCCCTTTGAAGACTATTGGGCCAAAGGAAATATCCTCAGATAACAAAGAGAAAGAAGTTTTCTGAGAAACTTCTTTGTGTTCTGTGAAATCATCTCACAGAGTTACAGCTTTCTCCTCAAGAAGCCTTTCGCTAAGACAGTTCTAGTGGAATTGGCAAAGTGATATTTGGAAGCCCATAGAGGGCTATGGGGAAAAAGGAAATATCCTCAGATGACATTGGAAAGAAGGTTTCTGAGAAACTGTTTAGTGTTCTGTTAATTCATCTCACAGAGTTACATCTGTATTTCGTGGATCTCTTTGCTAGCCTTATTTCTGTGGAATCTGAGAACAGATATTTCGGATCCCTTTGAAGACTATAGGGCCAAAGGAAATATCCTCCGATAACAAATAGAAAGAAGCTTTCTGAGAAACTTCTTTGTGTTCTGTGAAATCATCTCACAGAGTTACAGCTTTCCCCTCAAGAAGCCTTTCGCTAAGACAGTTCTTGTGGAATTGGCAGAATGATATTTGGAAGCCCCTAGAGGGCTATGGTGAAAAAGGAAAGATCTTCAGATGAAATCTGGAAAAAAGCATTCTGAAGAACTGCTTAGTGTTCTGTTAATTCATCTCACAGAGATACATGTGTATTTCGTGGATCTCTTTGCTAGCCTTATTTCTGTGGAATCTGAGCACAGATATTTCCGATCCCTTTTAAAACTATAGGGCCAAAGGAAATATCCTCTGATAACAAAGAGAAAGAAGCTTTCTGACAAACTTCTTTGTGTTCTGTGAAATCATCTCACAGACTTACAGCTTTCCCCTCAAGAAGCCTTTCGCTAGGACAGTTCTTGTGGAATTGGCAAAGTGATATATGGAACCCCATAGAGGGCTATGGTGAAAAAGGAAATATCCTCAGATGAAATCTGGAAAGAAGCTTTCTGAGAAACTGCTTAGTGTTCTGTTAATTCATCTCACAGAGTTACATCTGTATTATGTGGATCTCTTTGCTAGCCTTATTTCTGTGGAATCTGAGAACAGATATTTCGGATCAATTTGAAGACTATAGGACCAAAGGAAATATCCTCCGATAACAAAGAGAAAGAAGCTCTCTGAGAAACTTCTTTGTGTTCTGTGAAATCATCTCACAGAGGTATGGCTTTCTCCTCAAGAAGCCTTTCGCTAAGACAGTTCTAGTGGAATTGGCAAAGTGATATTTGGAAGCCCATAGAGGGCTAGGGTGAAAAAGGAAATATCCTCAGATGAAATCTGGAAAGAAGATTTCTGAGAAACTGTGTAGTGTTCTGTTAATTCATCTCACAGAGTTACGTCTGTATTTCGTGGATCTCTTTGCTAGCCTTATTTCTGTGGAATCTTAGAACAGATATTTCGGATCCCTTTGAAGACTATAGGGCCAAAGGAAATATCCTCAGATAACAAAGAGAAAGAAGCTTTCTGAGAAACTTCTTTGTGTTCTGGGAAATCATCTCACAGAGGTACAGCTTTCTCCTCAAGAAGCCTTTCGCTAAGACAGTTCTAGGGTAATTGGCAAAGTGATATTTGGAAGCCCATAGAGGGCTATGGTGAAAAAGGAAATATCCTCAGATGAAATCTGGAAAGAAGCTTTCTGAGAAACTGCTTAGTTTTCTGTTAATTCATCTCACAGAGTTACATCTGTATTTCGTGGATCTCTTTGCTAGCCTTATTTTTGTGGAATCTGAGAACAGATATTTCGGATCCCTTTGAAGACTATAGGGCCAAAGGAAATATCCTCCGATAACAAAGAGAAAGAAGCTTTCTGAGAAACTTCTTTGTGTTCTGTGAAATCATCTCACAGAGTTACAGCTTTCCCCTCAAGAAGCCTTTCGCTAAGACAGTTCTTGTGGAATTGGCAGAATGATATTTGGAAGCCCCTAGAGGGCTATGGTGAAAAAGGAAAGATCTTCAGATGAAATCTGGAAAAAAGCTTTCTGAAGAACTGCTTAGTGTTCTGTTAATTCATCTCACAGAGATACATGTGTATTTCGTGGATCTCTTTGCTAGCCTTATTTCTGTGGAATCTGAGCACAGATATTTCCGATCCCTTTTAAAACTATAGGGCCAAAGGAAATATCCTCTGATAACAAAGAGAAAGAAGCTTTCTGACAAACTTCTTTGTGTTCTGTGAAATCATCTCACAGACTTACAGCTTTCCCCTCAAGAAGCCTTTCGCTAGGACAGTTCTTGTGGAATTGGCAAAGTGATATATGGAACCCCATAGAGGGCTATGGTGAAAAAGGAAATATCCTCAGATGAAATCTGGAAAGAAGCTTTCTGAGAAACTGCTTAGTGTTCTGTTAATTCATCTCACAGAGTTACATCTGTATTATGTGGATCTCTTTGCTAGCCTTATTTCTGTGGAATCTGAGAACAGATATTTCGGATCAATTTGAAGACTATAGGACCAAAGGAAATATCCTCCGATAACAAAGAGAAAGAAGCTTTCTGAGAAACTTCTTTGTGTTCTGTGAAATCATCTCACAGAGGTATGGCTTTCTCCTCAAGAAGCCTTTCGCTAAGACAGTTCTAGTGGAATTGGCAAAGTGATATTTGGAAGCCCATAGAGGGCTAGGGTGAAAAAGGAAATATCCTCAGATGAAATCTGGAAAGAAGATTTCTGAGAAACTCTGTAGTGTTCTGTTAATTCATCTCACAGAGTTACGTCTGTATTTCGTGGATCTCTTTGCTAGCCTTATTTCTGTGGAATCTTAGAACAGATATTTCGGATCCCTTTGAAGACTATAGGGCCAAAGGAAATATCCTCAGATAACAAAGAGAAAGAAGCTTTCTGAGAAACTTCTTTGTGTTCTGGGAAATCATCTCACAGAGGTACAGCTTTCTCCTCAAGAAGCCTTTCGCTAAGACAGTTCTAGGGTAATTGGCAAAGTGATATTTGGAAGCCCATAGAGGGCTATGGTGAAAAAGGAAATATCCTCAGATGAAATCTGGAAAGAAGCTTTCTGAGAAACTGCTTAGTTTTCTGTTAATTCATCTCACAGAGTTACATCTGTATTTCCTGGATCTCTTTGCTAGCCTTATTTTTGTGGAATCTGAGAACAGATATTTCGGATCCCTTTGAAGACTATAGGGCCAAAGGAAATATCCTCCGATAACAAAGAGAAAGAAGCTTTCTGAGAAACTTCTTTGTGTTCTGTGAAATCATCTCACAGAGTTACAGCTTTCCCCTCAAGAAGCCTTTCGCTAAGACAGTTCTTGTGGAATTGGCAGAATGATATTTGGAAGCCCCTAGAGGGCTATGGTGAAAAAGGAAAGATCTTCAGATGAAATCTGGAAAAAAGCTTTCTGAAGAACTGCTTAGTGTTCTGTTAATTCATCTCACAGAGATACATGTGTATTTCGTGGATCTCTTTGCTAGCCTTATTTCTGTGGAATCTGAGCACAGATATTTCCGATCCCTTTTAAAACTATAGGGCCAAAGGAAATATCCTCTGATAACAAAGAGAAAGAAGCTTTCTGACAAACTTCTTTGTGTTCTGTGAAATCATCTCACAGACTTACAGCTTTCCCCTCAAGAAGCCTTTCGCTAGGACAGTTCTTGTGGAATTGGCAAAGTGATATATGGAACCCCATAGAGGGCTATGGTGAAAAAGGAAATATCCTCAGATGAAATCTGGAAAGAAGCTTTCTGAGAAACTGCTTAGTGTTCTGTTAATTCATCTCACAGAGTTACATCTGTATTATGTGGATCTCTTTGCTAGCCTTATTTCTGTGGAATCTGAGAACAGATATTTCGGATCAATTTGAAGACTATAGGACCAAAGGAAATATCCTCCGATAACAAAGAGAAAGAAGCTTTCTGAGAAACTTCTTTGTGTTCTGTGAAATCATCTCACAGAGGTATGGCTTTCTCCTCAAGAAGCCTTTCGCTAAGACAGTTCTAGTGGAATTGGCAAAGTGATATTTGGAAGCCCATAGAGGGCTAGGGTGAAAAAGGAAATATCCTCAGATGAAATCTGGAAAGAAGATTTCTGAGAAACTCTGTAGTGTTCTGTTAATTCATCTCACAGAGTTACGTCTGTATTTCGTGGATCTCTTTGCTAGCCTTATTTCTGTGGAATCTTAGAACAGATATTTCGGATCCCTTTGAAGACTATAGGGCCAAAGGAAATATCCTCAGATAACAAAGAGAAAGAAGCTTTCTGAGAAACTTCTTTGTGTTCTGGGAAATCATCTCACAGAGGTACAGCTTTCTCCTCAAGAAGCCTTTCGCTAAGACAGTTCTAGGGGAATTGGCAAAGTGATATTTGGAAGCCCATAGAGGGCTATGGTGAAAAAGGAAATATCCTCAGATGAAATCTGGAAAGAAGCTTTCTGAGAAACTGCTTAGTTTTCTGTTAATTCATCTCACAGAGTTACATCTGTATTTCGTGGATCTCTTTGCTAGCCTTATTTTTGTGGAATCTCAGAACAGATATTTCGGATCCCTTTGAAGACTATAGGGCCAAATGGAATATCCTCCGATAACAAAGAGAAAGAAGCTTTCTGAGAAACTTCTTTGTGTTCTGTGAAATCATCTCACAGAGTTACAGCTTTCCCCTCAAGAAGCCTTTTGCTAAGACAGTTCTTGTGGAATTGGCAGAGTGATATTTGGAAGCTCATTTAGGGCTATGGTGAAAAAGGAAATATCCTCAGATGAAATCTGGAAAGAAGCTTTCTGAGAAACTGCGTAGTGTTCTGTTAATTCATCTCACAGAGTTACATCTGTATTTCGTGGATCTCTTTGCTAGCCTTATTTCTGTGGAATCTGAGAACAGATATTTCGGATCCCTTCGAAGACTATAGGGCCAAAGGAAATATCCTCAGATAACAAAGAGAAAGAAGTTTTCTGAGAAACTTCTTTGTGTTCTGTGAAATCATCTCACACACTTACAGCTTTCCCCTCAAGAAGCCTTTCGCGAAGACAGTTCTTGTGTAATTGGCAGAGTGATATTTGTAAGCCCCTAGAGGGCTATGGTGAAAAAGGAAATATCCTGCGATGAAATCTGGAAAGAAGCTTTCTGAGAAAATGTTTAGTGTTTTGTTAATTAATCTCACAGAGGTACATCTGCATTTCGTGGATCTCTTTGCTAGCCTTATTTCTGTGGAATCTGAGAACAGATATTTCGGATCCCTTTGAAGACTATAGGGCTAAATGGAATATCCTCCGATAAGAAAGAGAAAGAAGCTTTCTGAGAAACTTCTTTGTGTTCTGTGAAATCATCTCACAGAGTTACAGCTTTCCACTCAAGAAGCCTCTCTCTAAGACAGTTCTTGTGGAATTGACAGAGAGATATTTGGAAGCCCATGGAGGGCTATGGTGAAAAAGGAAATATCCTCAGATGAAATCTGGAAAGAAGCTTTCTGAGAAAATGCCTAGTGTTCTGTTAATTCATCTCACAGAGTTACATCTGTATTTCGTGGATCTCTTTGCTAGCCTTATTTCTGTGGAATCTGAGAACAGATATTTCGCATCCCTTTGAAGACTATAGGGCCAAAGGAAATATTCTCAGATAACAAAGAGAAAGAAGCTTTCTGAGAAACTTCTTTGTGTTCTGTGAAATCATCTCACAGAGTTACAGCTTCCCCCTCAAAAGCCTATCGCTAAGACACTTCTTGTGGAATAGGCAAGGTGATATTTGGAAGCCCATAGAGGGCTATGGTGAAAAAGGAAATATCCTCAGATGATATCTGGAAAGAAGCTTTCTGAGACACTGCTTAGTGTTCTGTTAATTCATCTCACAGAGTTACATCTCTATTTCGTGGATCTCTTTGCTAGCCTTATTTCTGTGGAATCTGAGAAGTGATAATTCGGATCCCTTTGAAGACTATAGGGCCAAAGGAAATATCCTGCGATAACAAAGAGAAAGAAGCTTTCTGAGAAACTTCTTTGTGTTCTGTGAAATCATCTCACAGAGTTGCAGCTTTCCTCTCAAGAAGCCTTTCGCTAAGACAGTTCTTGTGGAATTGGCAAAGTGATATTTGGAAGCCCATAGAGGGCTATGGTGAAAAAGGAAATATGCTCAGATGAAATCTGGAAAGAAGCTTTCTGAGAAAATGCCTAGTGTTCTGTTAATCCATCTCATAGAGTTACATCTGTATTTCGTGGATCACTTTGCCAGCCTTATTTCTGTGGAATCTTAGAACAGATATTTCGGATCCCTTTGAAGACTATAGGGCCAAAGGAAATATCCTCAGATATCAAAGAGAAAGAAGCTTTCTGAGAAACTTCTTTGAGTTCTGTGAAATCATCTCACAGAGGTACAGCTTACTCCTCAAGAAGCCTTTCGCTCAGACAGTTCTAGTGGAATTGGCAAAGTGATATTTGGAAGCCCATAGAGGGCTATGGTGAAAAAGGAAATATCCTCAGATGAAATCTGGATAGAAGCTTTCTGGGAAAATGTTCAGTGTTCTGTTAATTCATCTCACAGAGTTACATCTGTATTTCGTGGATCTCTTTGCTAGCCTTATTTCTGTGGAATCTGAGAACAGATATTTCGGATCCCTTTGAAGACTATAGGGCCAAAGGAAATATCCTCAGATAACAAAGAGAAAGAAGCTTTCTGACAAACTTCTTTGTGTTCTGTGAAATCATCTCACACAGTTACAGCTTTCCCCTCAAGAAGCCTTTCGCTAAGACTGTTCTAGTGGAATTGGCAAAGTGATATTTGGAAGCCCGTAGAGGGCTATGGTGAAAAAGGAAATATGCTCAGATGAAATCTGGAAAGAAGCTTTCTGAGAATATGCCTAGTGTTCTGTTAATTCATCTCACAGAGTTACATCTGTATTTCGTGGATCTCTTTGCGAGCCTTATTTCTGTGGAATCTTAGAACAGATATTTCGGATCCCTTTGAAGACTATAGGGCCAAAGGAAATATCATCAGATAACAAAGAGAAAGAAGCTTTCTGAGAAACTTCTTTGTGTTCTGGGAAATCATCTCACAGAGGTACAGCTTTCTCCTCAAGAAGCCTTTCGCTAAGACAGTTCTTGTGGAATTGGCAAAGTGATATTTGGAAGCCCATAGAGGGCTATGGTGAAAAAGGAAATATCCTCAGATGAAATCTGGAAAGAAGCTTTCTGAGAAACTGTTTAGTGTTCTGTTAATTCATCTCACAGAGTTACATCTGTATTTCGTGGATCTCTTTGCTAGCCTTATTTCTGTGGAATCTGAGAACAGATATTTCGGATCCCTTTGAAGACTATAGGGCCAAAGGAAATATCCTCCGATAACAAAGAGAAAGAAGCTTTCTGAGAAACTTCTTTGTGTTCTGTGAAATCATCTCACAGAGTTACTGCTTTCCCCTCAAGAAACCTTTCGCTTCGGCAGTTCTTGTGGAATTGGAAAAGTGATATTTGGAAGCCCATAGAGAGCTATGGTGAAAAAGGAAATATCCTCAGATGAAATCTGGAAAAAGCTTTCTGAAAAACTGCTTAGTATTCTGTTAATTCATCTCACAGAGTTACATCTGTATTTCGTGGATCTCTTTGCCAGCCTTATTTCTGTGGAATCTGAGAACAGATATTTCGGATCCCTTTGAAGGCTATAGGGCCAAAGGAAATATCCTCCGATAACAAAGAGAAAGAAGCTTTCTGAGAAACTTCTTTGTGTTCTGTGAAATCATCTCACAGAGTTACAGCTTTCCCCTCAACAAGCCTTTCGCTAAGACAGTTCTTGTGGAATTAGCAAAGTGATATTTGGAAGCCCATAGAGGGCTACGGTGAAAAAGGAAATATGCTCAGATGAAATCTGGAAAGAAGCTTTCTGAGAAAATGCCTAGTGTTCTGTTAATTCATCTCACAGAGTTACATCTGTATTTCGTGGATCTCTTTCCTAGCCTTATTTCTGTGGAATCTTAGAACAGATATTTCGGATACCTCTGAAGACTACAGGGCCAAAGGAAATATGCTCAGATAACAAAGAGAAAGAAGCTTTCTGAGAAACTTCTTTGTGTTCTGTGAAATCAACTCACAGAGTTACAGCTTACTCCTCAAGAAGCCTTTCTCTAAGACAGTTCTTGTGGAATTGGCCAAGTGATATTGGGAAGCCCATAGAGGGCTATGGTGAAAAAAGAAATATCCTCAGATGAAATCTGGAAAGAAGCTTTCTGAAAAACGGCTTAGTGTTCTGTTAATTCACCTCTCAGAGTTACATCTGTATTTCTTGGATCTCTTTGCTAGCCTTATTTCTGTGGAATCTGAGAACAGATATTTCGGATCCCCTTGAAGACTATAGGGCCAAAGGAAATATCCTCCGATAACAAAGAGAAAGAAGCTTTCTGAGAAACTTCTTTGTGTTCTGTGAAATCATCTCACAGAGGTACAGCTTTCTCCTCAAGAAGCCTTTCGCTAAGACAGTTCTAGTGGAATTGGCAAAGTGATATTTGTAAGAACATAGAGGGCTATGGTGAAAAAGGAAATATCCTCAGATGAAATCTGGAAAGAAGCTTTCTGAGAAACTGTTTAGTGTTCTGTTAATTCATCTCACAGAGTTACATCTGTACTTCGTGGAACTCTTTGCTAGCCTTATTTCTGTGGAATCTGAGAACAGATAATTCGGATCCCTTTGAAGACTATAGGGCCAAAGGAAATATCCTCAGATAACAAAGAGAAAGAAGCTTTCTGAGAAACTTCTTTGTGTTCTGTGAAAGCATCTCTCAGAGTTACAGCTTTCCCCTCAAGAAGCCTTTCGCTAAGACAGTTCTAGTGGAATTGACAAAGTGATATTTGGAAGCCCATAGAGGGCTATTGGGAAAAAAGAAATATCTTCAGATGAAATCTGGAAAGAAGCGTTCTGATAAACTGCTTAGTTTTCTGTTAATTCATCTCACAGAGTTACATCTGTATTTCGTGGATCTCTTTGCTAGCCTTATTTCTCTGGAATCTGAGAACAGATATTTCGGATCCCTTTGAAGACTATAGGGCCAAATGGAATATCCTCCGATAACAAAGAGAAAGAAGCTTTCTGAGAAACTTCTTTGTGTTCTGTGAAATCATCTCACAGAGTTACAGCTTTCCCCTCAAGAAGCCTTTTGCTAAGACAGTTCTTGTGGAATTGGCAGAGTGATATTTGGAAGACCATAGAGGGCTATGGTGAAAAAGGAAATATCCTCAGATGAAATCTGGAAAGAAGCTTTCTGAGAAACTGTTTAGTGTTCTGTTAATTCACCTCCCGGAGTTACATCTGTATTTCGTGGATCTCTTTGCTAGCCTTATTTCTGTGGAATCTGAGAACAGATATTTCGGATCCCTTTGAAGACTATAGTGCCAAAGGAAATATCCTCAGATAACAAAGAGAAAGAAGCTTTCTGAGAAACTTCTTTGTGTTCTGTGAAATCAACTCACAGAGTTACAGCTTACTCCTCAAGAAGCCTTTCGCTAAGACAGTTCTTGTGGAATTGGCAAAGTGATATTTGGAAGCCCCTAGAGGGCTATGGTGAAAAAGGAAATATCCTCAGATGACATTGGAAAGAAGCTTTCGGAAAAACGGCTTAGTGTTCTGTTAATTCATCTCACACAGTTACATCTGTATTTCGTGGATCTCTTTGCTAGCCTTATTTCTGTGGAATCTGAGAAGAGATATTTCGGATCCCTTTGAAGACTATAGGGCCAAAGGAAATATCCTCCGATAACAAAGAGAAAGAAGCTTTCTGAGAAACTTCTTTGTGTTCTGTGAAATCATCTCACAGAGGTACAGCTTTCTCCTCAAGAAGCCTTTCGCTAAGACAGTTCTAGTGGAATTGGCAAAGTGATATTTGGAAGCCCCTAGAGGACTATGGTGAAAAAGGAAATATCTTCAGATGAAATCTGGAAAAAAGCTTTCTGAGAAACTGTTTAGTGTTCTGTTAATTCATCTCACAGAGATACATGTGTATTTCGTGGATCTCTTTGCTAGCCTTATTTCTGTGGAATCTGAGCACAGATATTTCCGATCCCTTTTAAAACTATAGGGCCAAAGGAAATATCCTCCGATAACAAAGAGAAAGAAGCTTTCTGAGAAATTTCTTCGTGTTCTGTGAAATCATCTCACAGACTTACAGCTTTCCCCTCAAGAAGCCTTTCGCTAAGACAGTTCTTGTGGAATTGGCAAAGTGATATTTGGAAGCCCATAGAGGGCTATGGTGAAAAAGGAAATATCCTCAGATGAAATCTGGAAAGAAGCTTTCTGAGAAACTGCTTAGTGTTCTGTTAATTCATCTCACAGAGTTACATGTGTATTTCGTGGATCTCTTTGCTAGCCTTATTTCTGTGGAATCTGAGAACAGATATTTCGGATCCCTTTGAAGACTATAGGGCCAAAGGAAATATCCTCCGATAACAAAGAGAAAGAAGCTTTCTGAGAAACTTCTTTGTGTTCTGTGAAATCATCTCACAGAGGTACAGCTTTCCCCTCCAGAAGCCTTTCGCTAAGACAGTTCTAGTGGAATTGGCAAAGTGATATTTGGAAGCCCATAGAGGGCTATGGTGAAAAAGGAAATATCCTCAGATGAAATCTGGAAAAAAGCTTTCTGAGAGACTGCTAGTGTTCTGTTAATTCATCTCACAGAGTTACATCTGTATTAGGTGGATCTCTTTGCTAGCCTTCTTTCTGTTGAATCTGAGAACAGATATTTCGGATCCCTTTGAAGACCATAGGACCAAAGGAAATATCTTCCGATAACAAAGAGAAAGAAGCTTTTTGAGAAACATCTTTGTGTACTGTGAAATCATCTCACAGAGTTACAGCTTTCCCCTCAAGAAGCCTTTCGCTTAGACAGTTCTTGTGGAATTGACAAAGTGATATTTGGAAGCCCCTAGAGGGCTATGGTGAAAAAGGAAATATCCTCAGATGAAATCTGGAAAGAAGCTTTCTGAAGAACTGCTTAGTGTTTTGTTAATTTATCTCACAGAGTTACATCTGTATTTCGTGGATCTCTTTGCTAGCCTTATTTCTGTGGAATCTGAGAACACATATTTCGGATCCCTTTGAAGACTATAGGGCTAAAGGATATATCCTCCGATAACAAAGAGAAAGAAGCTTTCTGAGAAACTTCTTTGTGTTCTGGGAAATCATCTCACAGAGTTACAGCTTTCCCTTCAAGAAGCCTTTCGCTAAGACAGTTCTTGTGGAATTGACAAAGTGATATTTGGAAGCCCATAGAGGGCTATGGTGAAAAAGGATATATCCACAGATGAAATCTGGAAACAAGCTTTCTGAGAAACTGCTTAGTGTTCTGTTAATTCATCTCTCAGAGTTACATCAGTATTTCGTGGATCTGTTTGCTAGCCTTATTTCTGTGGAATCTGCGAACAGATATTTCGGATCCCTTTGAAGACTATAGGGCCAAAGGAAATATCCTCCGATAACAGAGAGAAGGAAGCTTTCTGAGAAACTTCTCTGTGTTCTGTGAAATCATCTCACAGAGTTACAGCTTTTCCCTCAAGAAGCCTTTCGCTAAGACAGTTCTTGTGGAATTGGCAGAGTAATATTTGGAAGCCCATAGAAGGCTATGGTGAAAAAGGAAATATCCTCAGATGAAATCTGGAAAGAAGCTTTGTGAAGAACTGCTTCGTGTTCTGTTAATTCATCTCACAGAGGTACATCTGTATTTCGTGGATCTCTTTGCTAGCCTTATTTCTGTGGAATCTGAGAACAGATATTTCGGATCCCTTTGAAGACTATAGGGCCAAAGGAAATATCCTCCGATAACAAAGAGAAAGAAGCTTTCTGAGAAACTTCTTTGTGTTCTGTGAAATCATCTCACAGAGTTACAGCTTTCCCCTCAAGAAGCCTTTCGCTAAGACAGTTCTTGGGGAATTGGCAGAGTGATATTTGGAACCCCATAGAGGGCTATGGTGAAAAAGGAAATATCCTCAGATGAAATCTGGAAAGAAGCTTTCTGAGAAACTGCCTAGTGTTCTGTTAATTCAGCTCACAGAGTTTCATCTGTATTTCGTGGATCTCTTTGCTAGCCTTATTTCTGTGGAATCTGAGAACAGATATTTCGGATCCCTTTGAAGACTATAGGGCCAAAGGAAATATCCTCCGATAACAAAGAGAAAGAAGCTTTCTGAGAAACTTCTTTGTGTTCTGTGAAATCATCTCACAGAGTTACAGCTTTCTCCTCAAGAAACCTTTCGCTAAGACAGTTCTAGTGGAATTGGCAAAGTGATATTTGGAAGCCCCTAGAGGGCTGTGGTGAAAAAGGAAATATCCTCAGATGAAATCTGGAAAGAAACTTTCTGAGAAACTGTTTAGTGTTCTGTTAATTCATCTCACAGAGTTACAGCTGTATTTCATGGATCTCTTTGCTAGCCTTATTTCTGAGGAATCTGAGAACAGATATTTCGGATCCCTTGGAAGACTATAGGGCCAAAGGAAATATCCTCAGATAAAAAAGAGAAAGAAGCTTTCTGAGAAACTTCTTTGTGTTCTGTGAAATCATCTCACAGAGCTACAGCTTTCTCCTCAAGAAGCCTTTCGCTAAGACAGTTCTAGTGGAATTGGCAAAGTGATATTTGGAAGCCACTAGAGGGCTAGGGTGAAAAAGGAAATATCCTCAGATGAAATCTGGAAAGAAGCTTTCTGAGAAACTGTTTAGTGTTCTGTTAATTCATCTCACAGAATTACATCTGTATTTCGTGGATCTCTTTGCTAGTCTTATTTCTGTGGATTCTGAGAACAGATATTTCGGATCCCTTTCAAGACCATAGGGCCAAAGGAAATATCCTCCGATAACAAAGAGAAAGAAACTTACTGAGAAACTTCTTTGTGTTCTGTGAAATCATCTCACAGAGTTACAGCTTTCCCCTCAAGAAGCCTTTCGCTAAGACAGTTCTTGTGGAATAGGCAAAGTGATATTTGGAAGCCCATAGAGGGCTATGGTGAAAAAGGAAATATCCTCAGATGATATCTGGATAGAAGCTTTTTGAGAAACTGCTTAGTGTTCTGTTAATTCATCTCACAGAGTTACATCTGTATTTCGTGGATCTCTTTGCTAGCCTTATTTCTGTGGAATGTGAGAACAGATATTTCGGATCCCTTTGAAGACTATAGGGCCAAAGGAAATATCCTCCGATAACAAAGAGAAAGAAGCTTTCTGAGAAACTTCTTTGTGTTCTGTGAAATCATCTCACAGAGGTACAGCTTTCTCCTCAAGAAGCCTTTCGCTAAGACAGTTCTAGTGGAATTGGCAAAGTCATATTTGGAAGCCCATAGAGGGCTATGATGAAAAAGGAAATATCCTCAGATGAAATCTGGAAAGAAGCTTTCTGAGAAACTCTTTAGTGTTCTGTTAATTAATCTCACATAGTTACATCTGTATTTCGTGGATCTCTTCGCTAGCCTTATTTCTGTGGAATCTGAGAACAGATAATTCTGATCCCTTTGAAGACTATAGGGCCAAAGGAAATATCCTCAGATAACAAAGAGAAAGAAGCTTTCTGAGAAACTTCTTTGTGTTCTGGGAAATCATCTCACAGAGGTACAGCTTTCTCCTCAAGAAGCCTTTCGCTAAGACAGTTCTAGTGGAATTGGCAAAGTGATATTTGGAAGCCCATAGAGGGCTATGGTGAAAAAGGAAATATCCTCAGATGAAATCTGGAAAGAAGCTTTCTGAGAAACTGTTTAGTGTTCTGTTAATTGATCTCACAGAGTTACATCTGTATTTCGTGGATCTCTTTGCTAGCCTTATTTCTGTGGAATCTGAGAACAGATATTTCGGATCCCTTTGAAGACTATAGGGCCAAAGGAAATATCCTCCGATAACAAAGAGAAAGAAGCTTTCTGAGAAACTTCTTTGTGTTCTGTGAAATCATCTCACAGAGCTACAGCTTTCCCCTCAACAAGCCTTTCGCTAAGACAGTTCTTGTGGAATTGGAAAAGTGATATTGGGAAGCCCATAGAGGGTAATGTTTAAAAAGGAAATATCCTCAGATGAAATCTGGAAAGAAGCTTTCTGAGAAACTGCTTAGTGTTCTGTTAATTCATCTCACGGAGTTACATCTGTATTTCGTGGATCTCTTTGCTAGCCTTATTTCTGTGGAATCTGAGAACAGATATTTCGGATCCCTTTGAAGACTATAGGGCCAAAGGAAATATCCTCCGATAACAAAGAGAAAGAAGTTTCTGAGAAACTTCTTTGTGTTCTGGGAAATCATCTCACAGAGTTACAGCTTTCCCCTCAGGAAGCCTTTCGCTAAGACAGTTCTTGTGGAATTGGCAAAGTGATATTTGGAAGCCCATACAGGGCTATGGTGAAAAAGGAAATATCCTCAGATGAAATCTGGAAAGAAGTTTTCTGAGAAACTGTTTAGTTTTCTGTTAATTCATCTCACAGAGTTACATCTGCATTTCGTGGATCTCTTTGCTAGCCTTATTTCTGTGGAATCTGAGAACAGATATTTCGGATCCCTTTGAAGACTATAGGGCCAAAGGAAATATCCTCCGATAACAAAGAGAAAGAAGCTTTCTGAGAAACTTCTTTGTGTTCTGTGAAATCATCTCACAGAGTTACAGCTTTCCCCTCAAGAAGCCTTTCTCTAAGACAGTTCTTGTGGAATTGGCAGAGTGATATTTGGAAGCCCATAGAGGGCTATGGTGAAAAAGGAAATATTCTCAGATGAAATCTGGAAAGAAGCTTTCTGAGAAAATGCCTAGTGTTCTGTTAATTCATCTCACACAGTTACATCTGTATTTCGTGGATCTCTTTGCTAGCCTCATTTCTGTGGAATCTGAGAACAGATATTTCGGATCCCTTGGAAGACTATAGGGCCAAGGAAATATCCTCAGATAACAAAGAGAAAGAAGCTTTCTGAGAAACTTCTTTGTGTTCTGTGAAATCATCTCACAGAGTTACAGCTTTCTCCTCAAGAAGCCTTTCGCTAAGACAGTTCTAGTGGAATTGGCAAAGTGATATTTGGAAGCCTATAGAGGGCTATGGTGGAAAAGGAAATATCCTCAGATGAAATCTGGAAAGAAGCTTTCTGAGAAACTGTTTAGTGTTCTGTTAATTCATCTCACAGAGTTACATCTGTATTTCGTGGATCTCTTTGCTAGTCTTATTTCTGTGGATTCTGAGAACAGATATTTCGGATCCCTTTCAAGACCATAGGGCCAAAGGAAATATCCTCCGATAACAAAGAGAAAGAAGCTTTCTGAGAAACTTCTTTGTGTTCTGTGAAATCATCTCACAGAGGTACAGCTTTCTCCTCAAGAAGCCTTTCGCTAAGACAGTTCTAGTGGAATTGGCAAAGTGATATTTGGAAGCCCATAGAGGGCTATGGTGAAAAAGGAAATATCCTCAGATGAAATCTGGAAAGAAGCTTTCTGAGAAACTCTTTAGTGTTCTGTTAATTCATCTCACAGAGTTACATCTGTATTTCGTGGATCTCTTCGCTAGCCTTATTTCTGTGGAATCTGAGAACAGATAATTCGGATCCCTTTGAAGACTATAGGGCCAAAGGAAATATCCTCAGATAACAAAGAGAAAGAAGCTTTCTGAGAAACTTCTTTGTGTTCTGTGAAAGCATCTCACAGAGTTACAGCTTTCCCCTCAAGAAGCCTTTCGCTAAGACAGTTCTTGTGGAATTGGCAAAGTGATATTTGGAAGCCCGTAGAGGGCTATGGTGAAAAAGGAAATATGCTCAGATGAAATCTGGAAAGAAGCTTTCTGAGAAAATGCCTAGTGTTCTGTCAATTCATCTCACAGAGTTACATCTGTATTTCGTGGATCTCTTTGCTAGCCTTATTTCTGTGGAATCTTAGAACAGATATTTCGGATCCCTTTGAAGACTATAGGGCCAAAGGAAATATCCTCAGATAACAAAGAGAAAGAATCTTTCTGAGAAACTTCTTTGTGTTCTGGGAAATCATCTCACAGAGGTACAGCTTTCTCCTCAAGAAGCCTTTCGCTAAGACAGTTCTAGTGGAATTGGCAAAGTGATATTTGGAAGCCCATAGAGGGCTATGGTGAAAAAGGAAATATCCTCAGATGAAATCTGGAAAGAAGCTTTCTGAGAAACTGTTTAGTGTTCTGTTAATTCATCTCACAGAGTTACATCTGTATTTCGTGGATCTCTTTGCTAGCCTTATTTCTGTGGAATCTGAGAACAGATATTTCGGATCCCTTTGAAGACTATAGGGCCAAAGGAAATATCCTCCGATAACAAAGAGAAAGAAGATTTCTGAGAAACTTCTTTGTGTTCTGTGAAATCATCTCACAGAGCTACAGCTTTCCCCTCAAGAAGCCTTTCGCTAAGACAGTTCTTGTGGAATGGGAAAAGTGATATTGGGAAGCCCATAGAGGGTAATGTATAAAAAGGAAATATCCTCAGATGAAATCTGGAAAGAAGCTTTCTGAGAAACTGCTTAGTGTTCTGTTAATTCGTCTCACGGAGTTACATCTGTATTTCGTGGATCTCTTTGCTAGCATTATTTCTGTGGAATCTGAGAACAGATATTTCGGATCCCTTTGAAGACTATAGGGCCAAAGGAAATATCCTCCGATAACAAAGAGAAAGAAGTTTCTGAGAAACTTCTTTGTGTACTGGGAAATAATCTCACAGAGTTACAGCTTTCCCCTCAGGAAGCCTTTCGCTAAGACAGTTCTTGTGGAATTGGCAAAGTGATATTTGGAAGCCCATACAGGGCTATGGTGAAAAAGGAAATATCCTCAGATGAAATCTGGAAACAAGTTTTCTGAGAAACTGTTTAGTTTTCTGTTAATTCATCTCACAGAGTTACATCTGCATTTCGTGGATCTCTTTGCTAGCCTTATTTCTGTGGAATCTGAGAACAGATATTTCGGATCCCTTTGAAGACTATAGGGCCAAAGGAAATATCCTCCCATAACAAAGAGAAAGAAGCTTTCTGAGAAACTTCTTTGTGTTCTGTGAAATCATCTCACAGAGTTACAGCTTTCCCCTCAAGAAGCCTTTCTCTAAGACAGTTCTTGTGGAATTGGCAGAGTGATATTTGGAAACCCATAGAGGGCTATGGTGAAAAAGGAAATATCCTCAGGTGAAATCTGGAAAGAAGCTTTCTGAGAAAATGCCTAGTGTTCTGTTAATTCATCTCACACAGTTACATCTGTATTTCGTGGATCTCTTTGCTAGCCTCATTTCTGTGGAATCTGAGAACAGATATTTCGGATCCCTTGGAAGACTATAGGGCCAAGGAAATATCCTCAGATAACAAAGAGAAAGAAGCTTTCTGAGAAACTTCTTTGTGTTCTGTGAAATCATCTCACAGAGTTACAGCTTTCTCCTCAAGAAGCCTCTCGCTAAGAAAGTTCTACTGGAATTGGCAAAGTGATATTTGGAAGCCCATAGAGGGCTATGGTGAAAAAGGAAATATCCTCAGATGAAATCTGGAAAGAAGCTTTCTGAGAAACTGTTTAGTGTTCTGTTAATTCATCTCAAAGAGTTACATCTGTATTTCGTGGATCTCTTTGCTAGCCTTATTTCTGTGGAATCTGAGAACAGATATTTCGGATCCTTTTGAAGACTATAGGGCCAAAGGATATATCCTCCGATAACAAAGAGAAAGAAGCTTTCTGAGAAACTTCTTTGTGTTCTGGGAAATCATCTCACAGAGTTACAGCTTTCCCTTCAAGAAGCCTTTCGCTAAGACAGTTCTTGTGGAATTGACAAAGTGATATTTGGAAGCCCATATAGGGCTATGGTGAAAAAGGATATATCCACAGATGAAATCTGGAAACAAGCTTTCTGAGAAACTACTTAGTGTTCTGTTAATTCATCTCTCAGAGTTACATCAGTATTTCGTGGATCTGTTTGCTAGCCTTATTTCTGTGGAATCTGAGAACAGATATTTCGGATCCCTTTGAAGACTATAGGGCCAAAGGAAATATCCTCCGATAACAATGAGAAGGAAGCTTTCTGAGAAACTTCTCTGTGTTCTGTGAAATCATGTCACAGAGTTACAGCTTTTCCCTCAAGAAGCCTTTCGATAAGACAGTTCTTGTGGAATTGGCAGAGTAATATTTGGAAGCCCATAGAAGGCTATGGTGAAAAAGGAAATATCCTCAGATGAAATCTGGAAAGAAGCTTTGTGAAGAACTGCCTCGTGTTCTGTTAATTCATCTCACAGAGGTACATCTGTATTTCGTGGATCTCTTTGCTAGCCTTATTTCTGTGGAATCTGAGAACAGATATTTCGGATCCCTTTGAAGACTATAGGGCCAAAGGGAATATCCTCCGATAACAAAGAGAAAGAAGCTTTCTGAGAAACTTCTTTGTGTTCTGTGAAATCATCTCACAGAGTTACAGCTTCCCCCTCAAGAAGCCTTTCGCTAAGACAGTTCTTGTGGAATTGGCAGAGTGATATTTGGAAGCCCATAGAGGGCTATGGTGAAAAAGGAAATATCCTCAGATGAAATCTGGAAAGAAGCTTTCTGAGAAACTGCCTAGTGTTCTGTTAATTCAGCTCACAGAGTTACATCTGTATTTCGTGGATCTCTTTGCTAGCCTTATTTCTGTGGAATCTGATAACAGATATTTCGGATCCCTTTGAAGACTATAGGGCCAAAGGAAATATCCTCCGATAACAAAGAGAAAGAAGCTTTCTGAGAAACTTCTTTGTGTTCTGTCAAATCATCTCACAGAGTTACAGCTTTCTCCTCAAGAAACCTTTCGCTAAGACAGTTCTAGTGGAATTGGCAAAGTGATATTTGGAAGCCCCTAGAGGGCTGTGGTGAAAAAGGAAATAACCTCAGATGAAATCTGGAAAGAAACATTCTGAGAAACTGTTTAGTGTTCTCTTAATTCATCTCACAGAGTTAAAGCTGTATTTCGTGGATCTCTTTGCTAGACTTATTTCTGAGGAATCTGAGAACAGATATTTCGGATCCCTTGGAAGACTATAGGGCCAAAGGAAATATCCTCAGATAAAAAAGAGAAAGAAGCTTTCTGAGAAACTTCTTTGTGTTCTGTGAAATCATCTCACAGAGTTACAGCTTTCTCCTCAAGAAGCCTTTCGCTAAGACAGTTCTAGTGGAATTGGCAAAGTGATATTTGGAAGCCCCTAGAGGGCTATGGTGAAAAAGGAAATATCCTCAGATGAAATCTGGAAAGAAGCTTTCTGAGAAACTGTTTAGTGTTCTGTTAATTCATCTCACAGAGTTACATCTGTATTTCGTGGATCTCTTTGCTAGTCTTATTTCTGTGGATTCTGAGAACAGATATTTCGGATCCCTTTCAAGACCATAGGGCCAAAGGAAATATCCTCCGATAACAAAGAGAAAGAAGCTTACTGAGAAACTTCTTTGTGTTCTGTGAAATCATCTCACAGAGTTACAGCTTTCCCCTCAAGAAGCCTTTCGCTAAGACAGTTCTTGTGGAATAGGCAAAGTGATATTTGGAAGCCCATAGAGGGCTATGGTGAAAAAGGAAATATCCTCAGATGATATCTGGATAGAAGCTTTCTGAGAAACTGCTTAGTGTTCTGTTAATTCATCTCACAGAGTTACATCTGTATTTCGTGGATCTCTTTGCTAGCCTTATTTCTGTGGAATGTGAGAACAGATATTTCGGATCCCTTTGAAGACTATAGGGCCAAAGGAAATATCCTCCGATAACAAAGAGAAAGAAGCTTTCTGAGAAACTTCTTTGTGTTCTGTGAAATCATCTCACAGAGGTACAGCTTTCTCCTCAAGAAGCCTTTCGCTAAGACAGTTCTAGTGGAATTGGCAAAGTGATATTTGGAAGCCCATAGAGGGCTATGATGAAAAAGGAAATATCCTCAGATGAAATCTGGAAAGAAGCTTTCTGAGAAACTCTTTAGTGTTCTGTTAATTCATCTCACAGAGTTACATCTGTATTTCGTGGATCTCTTCGCTAGCCTTATTTCTGTGGAATCTGAGAACAGATAATTCTGATCCCTTTGAAGACTATAGGGCCAAAGGAAATATCCTCAGATAACAAAGAGAAAGAAGCTTTCTGAGAAACTTCTTTGTGTTCTGTGAAAGCATCTCACAGAGTTACAGCTTTCCCCTGAAGAAGCCTTTCGCTAAGACAGTTCTTGTGGAATTGGCAAAGTGATATTTGGAAGCCCGTAGAGGGCTATGGTGAAAAAGGAAATATGCTCAGATGAAATCTGGAAAGAAGCTTTCTGAGAAAATGCCTAGTGTTCTGTCAATTCATCTCACAGAGTTACATCTGTATTTCGTGGATCTCTTTGCTAGCCTTATTTCTGTGGAATCTTAGAACAGATATTTCGGATCCCTTTGAAGACTATAGGGCCAAAGGAAATATCCTCAGATAACAAAGAGAAAGAAGCTTTCTGAGAAACTTCTTTGTGTTCTGGGAAATCATCTCACAGAGGTACAGCTTTCTCCTCAAGAAGCCTTTCGCTAAGACAGTTCTAGTGGAATTGGCAAAGTGATATTTGGAAGCCCATAGAGGGCTATGGTGAAAAAGGAAATATCCTCAGATGAAATCTGGAAAGAAGCTTTCTGAGAAACTGTTTAGTGTTCTGTTAATTCATCTCACAGAGTTACATCTGTATTTCGTGGACCTCTTTGCTAGCCTTATTTCTGTGGAATCTGAGAACAGATATTTCGGATCCCTTTGAAGACTATAGGGCCAAAGGAAATATCCTCCGATAACAAAGAGAAAGAAGCTTTCTGAGAAACTTCTTTGTGTTCTGTGAAATCATCTCACAGAGTTACAGCTTTCCCCTCAAGAAGCCTTTCTCTAAGACAGTTCTTGTGGAATTGGCAGAGTGATATTTGGAAGCCCATAGAGGGCTATGGTGAAAAAGGAAATATCCTCAGATGAAATCTGGAAAGAAGCTTTCTGAGAAAATGCCTAGTGTTCTGTTAATTCATCTCACACAGTTACATCTGTATTTCGTGGATCTCTTTGCTAGCCTCATTTCTGTGGAATCTGAGAACAGATATTTCTGATCCCTTGGAAGACTATAGGGCCAAGGAAATATCCTCAGATAACAAAGAGAAAGAAGCTTTCTGAGAAACTTCTTTGTGTTCTGGGAAATCATCTCACAGAGGTACAGCTTCCTCCTCAAGAAGCCTTTCGCTAAGACAGTTCTAGTGGAATTGGCAAAGTGATATTTGGAAGCCCATAGAGGGCTATGGTGAAAAAGGAAATATCCTCAGAAGAAATCTGGAAAGAAGCTTTCTGAGAAACTCTTTAGTGTTCTGTTAATTCATCTCACAGAGTTACATCTGTATTTCGTGGATCTCTTTGCTAGCCTTATTTCTGTGGAATCTGAGAACAGATATTTCGGATCCCTTTGAAGACTATAGGGCCAAAGGAAATATCCTCCGATAACAAAGAGAAAGAAGCTTTCTGAGAAACTTCTTTGTGTTCTGTGAAATCATCTCACAGAGTTACAGCTTTCCCGTCAAGAAGCCTTTCGCTAAGACAGTTCTTCTGGAATTGGCAAAGTGATATTGGGAAGCCCATAGAGGGCTATGGTGAAAAAGGAAATATCCTCACATGAAATCTGGAAAGAAGCTTTCTGAGCAACTGCTTAGTGTCCTGTTAATTCATCTCACAGAGTTACATCTGTATTCCGTGTATCTCTTTGCTAGCCTTATTTCTGTGGAATCTGAGAGCAGATATTTCGGATCCCATTGAAGACTATAGGGCCAAAGGAAATATCCTCCGATAACAAAGAGAAAAAAGCTTTCTGAGAAACTTCTTTGTGTTCTGTGAAATCATCTCACAGAGTTACCACTTTCCCCTCAAGAAGCCTTTCGCTAAGACAGTTCTTGTGGAATTGGCAAAATAATATGGGAAGCCCATAGAGGGCTATGGTGAAAAAGGAAATATCCTCAGATGAAATCTGGAAAGAAGCTTTCTGAGAAACTGCCTAGTGTTCTGTTAATTCAGCTCACAGAGTTACATCTGTATTTCGTGGATCTCTTTCCTAGCCTTATTTCTGTGGAATCTGAGAACAGATATTTCGGATCCCTTTGAAGACTATAGGGCCAAAGGAAATATCCTCCGATAACAAAGAGAAAGAAGCTTTCTGAGAAACTTCTTTGTGTTCTGTGAAATCATCTCACAGAGTTACAGCTTTCTCCTCAAGAAATCTTTCGCTAAGACAGTTCTAGTGGAATTGGCAAAGTGATATTTGGAAGCCCCTAGAGGGCTGTGGTGAAAAAGGAAATATCCTCAGATGAAATCTGGAAAGAAGCTTTCTGAGAAACTGTTTAGTGTTCTGTTAATTCATCTCACAGAGTTACATCTGTATTTCGTGGATCTCTTTGCTAGCCTTATTTCTGAGGAATCTGAGAACAGATATTTCTGATCCCTTGGAAGACTATAGGGCCAAAGGAAATATCCTCAGATAACAAAGAGAAAGAAACTTTCTGAGAAACTTCTTTGTGTTCTGTGAAATCATCTCACAGAGTTACAGCTTTCTCCTCAAGAAGCCTTTCGCTAAGACAGTTCTAGTGGAATTGGCAAAGTGATATTTGGAAACCCATAGAGGGCTATTGTGAAAAAGGAAATATCCTCAGATGAAATCTGGAAAGAAGCTTTCTGAGAAACTGTTTAGTGTTCTGTTAATTCATCTCACAGAGTTACATCTGTATTTCGTGGATCTCTTTGCTAGTCTTATTTCTGTGGATTCTGAGAACAGATATTTCGGATCCCTTTCAAGACCATAGGGCCAAAGGAAATATCCTCCGATAACAAAGAGAAAGAAGCTTACTGAGAAACTTCTTTCTGTTCTGTGAAATCATCTCACAGTTACAGCTTTCCCCTCAAGAAGCCTTTCGCTAAGACAGTTCTTGTGGAATAGGCAAAGTGATATTTGGAAGCCCATAGAGGGCTATGGTGAAAAAGGAAATATCCTCAGATGATATCTGGATAGAAGCTTTCTGAGAAACTGCTTAGTGTTCTGTTAATTCATCTCACAGAGTTACATCTGTATTTCGTGGATCTCTTTGCTAGCCTTATTTCTGTGGAATGTGAGAATAGATATTTCGGATCCCTTTGAAGACTATAGGGCCAAAGGAAATATCCTCCGATAACAAAGAGAAAGAAGCTTTCTGAGAAACTTCTTTGTGTTCTGTGAAATCATCTCACAGAGGTACAGCTTTCTCCTCAAGAAGCCTTTCGCTAAGACAGTTCTAGTGGAATTGGCAAAGTGATATTTGGAAGCCCATAGAGGGCTATGGTGAAAAAGGAAATATCCTCAGATGAAATCTGGAAAGAAGCTTTCTGAGAAACTGTTTAGTGTTCTGTTAATTCATCTCACAGAGTTACATCTGTATTTCGTGGATCTCTTTGCTAGCCTTATTTCTGTGGAATCTGAGAACAGATATTTCGGATCCCTTTGAAGACTATAGGGCCAAAGGAAATATCCTCCGATAACAAAGAGAAAGAAGCTTTCTGAGAAACTTCTTTGTGTTCTGTGAAATCATCTCACAGAGCTACAGCTTTCCACTCAACAAGCCTTTCGCTAAGACAGTTCTTGTGGAATTGGGAAAGTGATATTGGGAAGCCCATAGAGGGTAATGTTTAAAAAGGAAATATCCTCAGATGAAATCTGGAAAGAAGCTTTCTGAGAAACTGCTTAGTGTTCTGTTAATTCATCTCACGGAGTTACATCTGTATTTCGTGGATCTCTTTGCTAGCCTTATTTCTGTGGAATCTGAGAACAGATATTTCGGATCCCTTTGAAGACTATAGGGCCAAAGGAAATATCCTCCGATAACAAAGAGAAAGAAGTTTCTGAGA
This sequence comes from Macaca mulatta, assembly GCF_049350105.2. NCBI lineage: Eukaryota > Metazoa > Chordata > Mammalia > Primates > Cercopithecidae > Macaca > Macaca mulatta. Next base: position 26,725,118 of record NC_133420.1, read on the forward strand.
AACTTCTTTGTGTTCTTTGAAATCATGTCACAGAGTTACAGCTTTCCCCTCAAGAAGCCTTTCTCTAAGACAGTTCTTGTGGAATTGACAGAGTGATATTTGGAAGCCCATAGAGGGCTATGGTGAAAAAGGAAATATCCTCAGATGAAATCTGGAAAGAAGCTTTCTGAGAAAATGCCTAGTGTTCTGTTAATTCATCTCACAGAGTTACATCTGTATTTCGTGGATCTCTTTGCTAGCCTCATTCGTGTGGAATCTGAGAACAGATATTTCGGATCCCTTGGAAGACTATAGGGCCAAGGAAATATCCTCAGATAACAAAGAGAAAGAAGCTTTCTGAGAAACTTCTTTGTGTAATGTGAAATCATCTCACAGAGTTACAGCTTACTCCTCAAGAAGCCTTTCGCTAAGACAGTTCTTGTGGAATTGGCAAAGTGATATTTGGAAGCCCATATAGGGCTATGTTGAAAAAGGAAATATCCGCAGATGAAATCTGGAAAGAAGCTTTGTGAAGAACTGCTTCGTGTTCTGTTAATTCATCTCACAGAGTTACATCTGTATTTCGTGGATCTCTTTCCTAGCCTTATTTCTGTGGAATCTGAGAACAGATATTTCGGATCCTTTTGAAGACTATAGGGCCAAAGGAAATATCTTCCGATAACAAAGAGAAAGAAGCTTTTTGAGAAACATCTTTGTGTACTGTGAAATCATTTCACAGAGTTACAGCTTTCCCCTCAAGAAGCCTTTCGCTTAGACAGTTCATGTGGAATTGACAAAGTGATATTTGGAAGCCCCTAGAGGGCTATGGTGAAAAAGGAAATATCCTAAGATGAAATCTGGAAAGAAGCTTTCTGAAGAACTGCTTAGTGTTCTGTTAATTCACTCACAGAGTTACATCTGTATTTCGTAGATCTCATTGCTAGCCTTATTTCTGTGGAATCTGAGAACACATATTTCGGATCCCTTTGAAGACTATAGGGCCAAAGGAAATATCCTCCGATAACAAAGAGAAAGAAGCTTTCTGAGAAACTTCTTTGTGTTCTGTGAAATCATCTCACAGAGTTACAGCTTTCCCCTCAAGAAGCCTTTCGCTAAGACAGTTCTTATGGAATTGACAAAGTGATATTTGGAAGCCCATAGAGGTCTATGGTGAAAAAGGAAATATCCACAGATGAAATCTGGAAAGAAGCTTTGTGAAGAACTGCTTCGTGTTCTGTTAATTCATCTCACAGTGGTACATCTGTATTTCGTGGATCTCTTTGCTAGCCTTATTTCTGTGGAATCTGAGAACAGATATTTCGGATCCCTTTGAAGACTATAGGGCCAAAGGAAATATCCTCCGATAACAAATAGAAAGAAGCTTTCTGAGAAACTTCTTTGTGTTCTGTGAAATCATCTCACAGAGTAACAGCTTTCCCCTCAAGAAGCCTTTCGCTAAGACAGTTCTTGTGGAATTGGCAAAGTGATAATGGGAAGCCCAAAGAGGGCTATGGTGAAAAAGGAAATATCCTCAGATGAAATCTGGAAAGAAGCTTTCTGAGAAACTGCTTAGTGTTCTGTTAATTCATCTCACAGAGTTACACCTTATTTCGTGGATCTCATGGCTAGCCTTATTTCTGTGGAATCTGAGAACAGATATTTCGGATCCCTTTGAAGACTATAGGGCCAAAGGAAATATCCTCCGATAACAAAGAGAAAGAAGCTTTCTGAGAAACTTCTTTGTATTCTGTGAAATCATCTCACAGAGTTACAGCTTTCCCCTCAAGAAGCTTTCGCTAAGACAGTTCTTGTGGAATTGGCAAAGTGATATTTGGAAGCCCATAGAGGGCTATGGTAAAAAATGAAATAGCCTCACATGAAATCTGGAAAGAAGCTTTCTGAGAAACTGCTTAGTGTTCTGTTAATTCATCTCACAGAGTTACATCTCTATTTCGTGGATCTCATTGCTAGCCTTATTTCTGTGGAATCTGAGAACAGATATTTCGGATCACCTTGAAGACTATAGGGCCAATGGAAATATCCTCCCATAACAAAGAGAAGGAAGCTTTCTGAGAAACTTCTTTGTGTTCTGTGAAATCATCTCACAGAGTTACAGCTTTCATGTCAAGAAGCCTTTCGCTAAGACAGTTCTTCTGGAATTGGCAAAGTGATATTGGGAAGCCCATAGAGGGCTATGGTGAAAAAGGAAACATCCTCAGATGAAATCTGGAAAGAAGCTTTCTGAGCAACTGCTTAGTGTCCTGTTAATTCATCTCACAGAGTTACATCTGTATTCCGTGGATCTCTTTGCTAGCCTTATTTCTGTGGAATCTGAGAGCAGATATTTCGGATCCCATTGAAGACTATAGGGCCAAAGGAAATATCCTCCGATAACAAAGAGAAAAAAGCTTTCTGAGAAACTTCTTTGTGTTCTGTGAAATCATCTCACAGTTACCTCTTTCCCCTCAAGAAGCCTTTCGCTAAGACAGTTCTTGTGGAATTGGCAAAATAATATGGGAAGCCCAAAGAGGGCTATGGTGAAAAAGGAAATATCCTCAGATGAAATCTGGAAAGAAGCTTTCTGAGAAACTGCTTAGTGTTCTGTTAATTCATCTCACAGAGTTTCATCTCTATTTCGTGGATCTCTTTGCTAGCCTTATTTCTGTGGAATCTGAGAACAAATATTTCGGATCCCTTTGAAGACTATAGGGCCAAAGGAAATATCCTCCGATAACAAAAACAAAGAAGCTTTCTGAGAAACTTCTTTGTGTTCTGTGAAATCATCTCACAGAGTTACAGCTTTCCCCTCAAGAAGTCTTTCGCTAAGACAGTTCTTGTGCAATTGGCAAAGGGATATTGGGAAGCCCATAGAGGTCTGTGGTGAAAAAGGAAATATCCTCAGATGAAATCTGGAAAGAAACTTTCTGAGAAACTGCTTAGTGTTCTGTTAATTCATCTCACAGAGTTACATCTGTATTTCGTGGATCTCTTTGCTAGCCTTATTTCTGTGGAATCTGAGAACATATATTTCGGTTCCCTTTGAAGACGATAGGGAAAAAGGAAATATCCTCCGATAACAAAGAGAAAGAAGCTTTCTGAGAAACTCCTCTGCGTTCTGTGAAATCATCTCACAGAGTTACAGCTTTCCCCACAAGAAGCCTTTCGCTAAGACAGTTCTTGTGGAATTGGCAGAGTGATATTTGGAAGCCCCTAGAGGGCTATGGTGAAAAAGGAAATATCCTCAGATGAAATCTGGAAAGAAGCTTTCTGAAGAACTGCTTAGTGTTCTGTTAATTCATCTCACAGATTTATATCTGTATTTCGTGGATCTCTTTGCTAGCCTTATTTCTGTGGAATCTGAGAACAGATATTTCGGATCCTTTTGAAGACTATAGGGCCAAAGGAAATATCCTCCGATAACAAAGAGAAAGAAGCTTTCTGAGAAACTTCTTTGTGTTCTGTGAAATCATCTCACAGAGTTACAGCTTTCCCCTCAAGAAGCCTTTCGCTAAGACAGTTCTTATGGAATTGACAAAGTGATATTTGGAAGCCCATAGAGGTCTATGGTGAAAAAGGAAATATCCACAGATGAAATCTGGAAAGAAGCTTTGTGAAGAACTGCTTCGTGTTCTGTTAATTCATCTCACAGTGGTACATCTGTATTTCGTGGATCTCTTTGCTAGCCTTATTTCTGTGGAATCTGAGAACAGATATTTCGGATCCCTTTGAAGACTATAGGGCCAAAGGAAATATCCTCCGATAACAAATAGAAAGAAGCTTTCTGAGAAACTTCTTTGTGTTCTGAGAAATCATCTCACAGAGTAACAGCTTTCCCCTCAAGAAGCCTTTCGCTAAGACAGTTCTTGTGGAATTGGCAAAGTGATAATGGGAAGCCCAAAGAGGGCTATGGTGAAAAAGGAAATATCCTCAGATGAAATCTGGAAAGAAGCTTTCTGAGAAACTGCTTAGTGTTCTGTTAATTCATCTCACAGAGTTACAGCTGTATTTCGTGGATCTCATGGCTAGCCTTATTTCTGTGGAATCTGAGAACAGATATTTCGGATCCCTTTGAAGACTATAGGGCCAAAGTAAATATCCTCCGATAACAAAGAGAAAGAAGCTTTCTGAGAAACTTCTTTGTATTCTGTGAAATCATCTCACAGAGTTACAGCTTTCCCCTCAAGAAGCTTTCGCTAAGACAGTTCTTGTGGAATTGGCAAAGTGATATTTGGAAGCCCATAGAGGGCTATGGTAAAAAATGAAATAGCCTCACATGAAATCTGGAAAGAAGCTTTCTGAGAAACTGCTTAGTGTTCTGTTAATTCATCTCACAGAGCTACATCTCTATTTCGTGGATCTCATTGCTAGCCTTATTTCTGTGGAATCTGAGAAGAGATATTTCGGATCACCTTGAAGACTATAGGGCCAATGGAAATATCCTCCCATAACAAAGAGAAGGAAGCTTTCTGAGAAACTTCTTTGTGTTCTGTGAAATCATCTCACAGAGTTACAGCTTTCATGTCAAGAAGCCTTTCGCTAAGACAGTTCTTCTGGAATTGGCAAAGTGATATTGGGAAGCCCATAGAGGGCTATGGTGAAAAAGGAAATATCCTCAGATGAAATCTGGAAAGAAGCTTTCTGAGCAACTGCTTAGTGTCCTGTTAATTCATCTCACAGAGTTACATCTGTATTCCGTGGATCTCTTTGCTAGCCTTATTTCTGTGGAATCTGAGAGCAGATATTTCGGATCCCATTGAAGACTATAGGGCCAAAGGAAATATCCTCCGATAACAAAGAGAAAAAAGCTTTCTGAGAAACTTCTTTGTGTTCTGTGAAATCATCTCACAGAGTTACCACTTTCCCCTCAAGAAGCCTTTCGCTAAGACAGTTCTTGTGGAATTGGCAAAATAATATGGGAAGCCCAAAGAGGGCTATGGTGAAAAAGGAAATATCCTCAGATGAAATCTGGAAAGAAGCTTTCTGAGAAACTGCTTAGTGTTCTGTTAATTCATCTCACAGAGTTACATCTCTATTTCGTGGATCTCTTTGCTAGCCTTATTTCTGTGGAATCTGAGAACAAATATTTCGGATCCCTTTGAAGACTATAGGGCCAAAGGAAATATCCTCCGATAACAAAAACAAAGAAGCTTTCTGAGAAACTTCTTTGTGTTCTGTGAAATCATCTCACAGAGTTACAGCTTTCCCCTCAAGAAGTCTTTCGCTAAGACAGTTCTTGTGCAATTGGCAAAGGGATATTGGGAAGCCCATAGAGGGCTGTGGTGAAAAAGGAAATATCCTCAGATGAAATCTGGAAAGAAACTTTCTGAGAAACTGCTTAGTGTTCTGTTAATTCATCTCACAGAGTTACATCTGTATTTCGTGGATCTCTTTGCTAGCCTTATTTCTGTGGAATCTGAGAACAGATATTTCGGTTCCCTTTGAAGACGATAGGGAAAAAGGAAATATCCTCCGATAACAAAGAGAAAGAAGCTTTCTGAGAAACTCCTCTGCGTTCTGTGAAATCATCTCACAGAGTTACAGCTTTCCCCACAAGAAGCCTTTCGCTAAGACAGTTCTTCTGGAATTGGCAGAGTGATATTTGGAAGCCCATAGAGGGCTATGGTGAAAAAGGAATTATCCTCAGATGAAATCTGGAAAGAAGCTTTCTGAAGAACTGCTTAGTGTTCTGTTAATTCATCTCACAGAGTTACATCTGTATTTCGTGGATCTCTTTGCTAGCCTTATTTCTGTGGAGTCTGAGAACAGATATTTCGGATCCCTTTGAAGACTATAGGGCCAAAGGAAATATCCTCCGATAACAAAGAGAATGAAGCTTTCTGAGAAACTTCTTTGTGTTCTGTGAAATCATCTCACAGAGTTACAGCTTTACCCTCAAGAAGCCTTTCGCTAAGATAGCTCTAGTGGAATTGGGAAAGTGATATTTGGAGGCCCATCGAGGGCTATGGTGAAAAAGGAAATATTCTCAGATGAAATCTGGAGAGAAGCTTTCTGAGAAACTGCTTAGTGTTCTGTTAATTCATCTCACAGAGTTACATCTGTATTTCGTGGATCTCTTTGCTTGCCTTATTTCTGTGGAATCTGAGAAAAGATATTTCGGATCCCTTTGAAGACTATAGGGCCAAAGGAAATATCCTCCGATAACAAAGAGAAAGAAGCTTTCTGAGAAACTTCTTTGTGTTCAGGGAAATCATCTCACAGAGTTACAGCTTTCCCCTCAAAAAGCCTTTCGCTAAGACAGTTCTTGTGGAATTTCAAAGTGATATATGGAAGCCCCTAGAGGGCTATGGTGAAAAAGGAAATATCCTCAGATGAAATCTGGAAAGAAGCTTTCTGAGAAACTGCTTAGTGTTCTGTTAATTCATCTCACAGAGTTACATCTGTACTTCGTGGATCTCTTTGCTAGCCTTATTTCTTTGGAATCTGAGAACAGATATTTCGGATCCCTTTGAAGACTATAGGGCCAAAGGAAATATCCTCCGATAACAAAGAGAAAGAAGCTTTCTGAGACACTTCTTTGTGTTCTGTGAAATCACATCACAGAGTTACAGCTTTCCGTAGAAGAAGCCTTTCCACAAGACAGTTCCACAAGACAGTTCTTGTGGAATTGGCAAAGTGATATTTGGAAGCCCATAGACGGCTATGATGAAAAAGGAAATATCCTCAGATGAAATCTGGAAAGAGTTTTCTGAGAAACTGCTTAGTGTTCTGTTAATTCATCTCACAGAGTTACATCTGTATTTCGTGGATCTCTTTGCTAGCCTTATTTCTGTATAATCTGAGAACAGATATTTCGGATTACTTTGAAGACTACAGGGACAAAGGAAATATCCTCCGATAACAAAGAGAAAGTAGCTTTTTGACAAACTTCTTTGTGTTTTGTGAAATCATCTCACAGAGTTACAGCTCTGCCCTCAAGAAGCCTTTTGCTAAGACAGTTCTTGTGGAATTGGTAGAGTGATATTTGGAAGCCCATAGAGGGCTATGGTGAATAAGGAAATATCCTCATATGAAATCTGGAAAGAAACTTTCTGAAAAACTGCTTAGTGTTCTGTTAATTCATCTCACAGAGTTACATCTGTATTTCGTGGCTCTCTTTGCTAGCCTTATTTCTTTGGAGTCTGAGAACAGATATGTCGGATCCCTTTGAAGATGATAGGGTCAAAGTAAATATCCTCCGATAACAAAGAGAAAGAAGCTTTCTGAGAAACTTCTTTGTGTTCTGTGAAATCATCTCACAGAGTTACAGCTTTCCCCTCTAGAAGCCTTTCGCTAAGACAGCTCTTGTGGAATTGGGAAAGTGATGTTTGGAGGCCCGTAGAGGGCTATGGTGAAAAAGGAAATATCCTCAGATGAAATCTGGAAAGAAGCTTTCTGAGAAACTGCTTAGTGTTCTGTTAATTCATCTCACAGAGTTACATCTGTATTTCGTGGATCTCTTTGCTAGCCTTATTTCTGTGGAATCTGAGAAAAGATATTTCGGATCCCTTTGAAGACTATAGGGCCAAAGGAAATATCCTCCGATAACAAAGAGAAAGAAGCCTTCTGAGAAACTTCTTTGTGTTCTGTGAAATCATCTCACAGAGTTACAGCTTTTCCTAGAAGAAGCCTTTCGCTAAGACAGTTCTTGTAGAATTGGCAAAGTGATATTTGGAAGCCCATAGAGGGCTATGGTGAAAAAGGAAATATCCTCAGATGAAATCTGGAAAAAGCTTTCTGAGAAACTGCTTAGTGTTCTGTTAATTCATCTCACAGAGTTATATCTGTATTTCGTGGATCTCTTTGCTAGCCTTATTTCTGTGGAATCTGAGAACAGATATTTCGGATCCCATTGAAGACTATAGGGCCAAAGGAAATATCCTCCGATAACAAAGAGATAGAAGCTTTCTGAGAAACTTCTTTGTGTTCTGTGAAATCATCTCACAGAGTTACAGCTTTCCCCTCAAGAAGCCTTTCGCTAAGACAGTTCTTGTAGAATTGGAAAAGTGATATTTGGAAGCCCATGAGGGCTATGGTGAAAAAGGAAATATCCTCCTATGAAATCTGGAAAGAAGCTTTCTGAGAAACTGCTTAGTGTTCTGTTAATTCATCTCACAGAGTTACATCTGTATTTCGTGGATCTCTTTGCTAGCCTTATTTCTGTGGAATCTGAGAACAGATATTTCGGATCTCTTTGAAGACTATAGGGCCAAAGGAAATATCCTCCGATAACAAAGAGAAAGAAGCTTTCTGAGAAACTTCTCTGTGTTCTTTGAAATCATCTCACAGAGTTACAGCTTTCCCCTGAAGAAGCCTTTCGCTAAGACAGTTCTTGTGGAATTGCTAAGTGATATATGGAAGCCCCTAGATGGCTATGGTGAAAAAGGAAATATCCTCAGATGAAATCTGGAAAGAAGCTTTCTGAGAAACTGCTTAGTGTTCTGTTAATTCATCTCACAGAGTTACATCTGTACTTCGTGGATCTCTTTGCTAGCCTTATTTCTGTGGAATCTGAGAACAGATATTTCGGATCCCTTTGAAGACTATAGGGCCAAAGGAAATATCCTCCGATAACAAAGAGAAAGAAGCTTTCTGAGACACTTCTTTGTGTTCTGTGAAATCATCTCACAGAGTTACAGCTTTCCCTAGAAGAAACCTTTCGCTAAGGCAGTTCTTGTGGAATTGGCAAAGTGATATTTGGAAGCCCATAGAGGGCTATGGTGAAAAAGGAAATATCCTCAGATGAAATCTGGAAAAAGCTTTCTGAGAAACTGCTTAGTGTTCTGTTAATTCATCTCACAGAGTTACATCTGTATTTCGTGGATCTCTTTGCTAGCGTTATTTCTGTATAATCTGAGAACAGATATTTCGGATCCTTTTGAAGACTACAGGGACAAAGGAAATATCCTCCGACAACAAAGAGAAAGAAGCTTTCTGAGAAACCTCTTTGTGTTCTGTGAAATCATCTCACAGAGTTACAGCTCTGCCCTCAAGAAGCCTTTTGCTAAGACAGTTCTTGTGGATTTGGCAGAGTGATATTTGGAAGCCCATAGAGGGCTATGGTGAAAAAGGAAATATCCTCAGATGAAATCTGGAAAGAAGATTTCTGAAGAACTGCTTAGTGTTCTGTTAATTCATCTCACAGAGTTACATCTGTATTTCGTGGATCTCTTTGCTAGCCTTATTTCTGTGGAGTCTGAGAACAGATATTTCGGATCCCTTTGAAGACTATAGGGCCAAAGGAAATATCCTCCGATAACAAAGAGAAAGATGCTTTCTGAGAAACTTCTTTGTGTTCTGTGAAATCATCTCACAGAGTTACAGCTTTCCCCTCAAGAAGCCTTTCGCTAAGACAGCTCTAGTGGAATTGGGAAAGTGATATTTGGAGGCCCATAGAGGGCTATGGTGAAAAAGGAAATATCCTCAGATGAAATCTGGAAAGAAGTTTTCTGAGAAACTGCTTAGTGTTCCCTTAATTCATCTCACAGAGTTACATCTGTATTTCGTGGATCTCTTTGCTAGCCTTATTTCTGTATAATCTGAAAACAGATATTTCGGATCCCTTTGAAGACTACAGGGACAAAGGAAATATCCTCCGATAACAAAGAGAAAGAAGCTTTCTGACAATCTGCTTTGTGTTCTGTGAAATCATCTCACAGAGTTACAGCTCTGCCCTCAAGAAGCCTTTTGCTAAGACAGTTCTTGTGGAATTGGCAGAGCGATATTTGGAAGCCCCTAGAGGGCTATGGTGAAAAAGGAAATATCCTCAGATGAAATCTGGAAAAGGGCTTTCTGAAGAACATCTTAGTGTTCTGTTAATTCATCTCACAGAGTTACATCTGTATTACGTGGATCTCTTTGGTAGCCATATTACTGTGGAGTCTGAGAACAGATATTTCGGATCCCTTTGAAGACTATAGGGCCAAAGGAAATATCCTCCGATAACAAAGAGAAAGAAGCTTTCTGAGAAACTTCTTTGTGTTCTGTGAAATCATCTCACAGAGTTACAGCTTTCGCCTCTAGAAGCCTTTCGCTAAGACAGCTCTTGTGGAATTGGGAAAGTGATATTTGGAGGCCCCTAGAGGGCTATGGTGAAAAAGGAAATATCCTCAGATGAAATCTGGAAAGAAGCTTTCTGAGAAAATGCTTAGTGTTCTGTTAATTCATCTCACAGAGTTACATCTGTATTTCGTGGATCTCTTTGCTAGCCTTATTTCTGTGGAATCTGAGAAACGATATTTCGGATCCCTTTCAAGACTATAGGGCCAAAGGAAATATCCTCCGATAACAAAGAGAAAGAAGCCTTCTGAGAAACTTCTTTGTGTTCTGTGAAATCATCTCACAGAGTTACAGCTTTTCCTAGAAGAAGCCTTTCGTTAAGACAGTTCTAGTAGAATTGGCAAAGTGATATTTGGAAGCCCATAGAGGGCTATGGTGAAAAAGGAAATAACCTCAGATGAAATCTGGAAAAAGCTTTCTGAGAAACTGCTTAGTGTTCTGTTAATTCATCTCACAGAGTTACATCTGTATTTCGTGGATCTCTTTGCTAACCTTATTTCTGTGGAATCTGAGAACAGATATTTCGGATCCCTTTGAAGACTACAGGGCCAAAGGAAATATCCTCCGATAACAAAGAGATAGAAGCTTTCTGAGAAACTTCTTTGTGTTCTGTGAAATCATCTCACAGAGTTACAGCTTTCCCCTCAAGAAGCCTTTCGCTAAGACACTTCTTGTGGAATTGGAAAAGTGATATTTGGAAGATCATAGAGGGCTATGGTGAAAAAGGAAATATCCTCCGATGAACTCTGGAAAGAAGCTTTCTGAGAAACAGCTTAGTGTTCTGTTAATTCATCTCACAGAGTTACATCTGTATTTCGTGGATCTCTTTGCTAGCCTTATATCTGTGGAATCTGAGAACAGATATATCGGATCCCTTTGAAGACTATAGGGCCAAAGGAAATATCCTCCGGTAACAAAGAGAAAGAAGCTTTCTGAGAAACTTCTTTGTGTTCTGTGAAATCATCTCACAGAGTTACATCTTTCCCTAGAAGAAGCCTTTCGCTAAGACAGTTCTTGTGGAATTGGCAGAGTGATATTTGGAAGCCCATAGAGGGCTATGGTGAAAAAGGAAATATCCTCAGATGAAATCTGGAAAGAAGCTTTCTGAAGAACTGCTTAGTGTTCTGTTAATTCATCTCACAGAGTTACATCTGTATTTCGTGGATCTCTTTGCTAGCCTTATTTCTGTGGAGTCTGAGAACAGATATTTCGGATCCCTTTGAAGACTATAGGGCCAAAGGAAATATCCTCCGATAACAAAGAGAAAGAAGCTTTCTGAGAATCTTCTTTGTGTTCTGTGAAATCATCTCACAGAGTTACAGCTTTCCCCTCAAGAAGCCTTTCGCTAAGACAGCTCGAGTGGAATTGGGAAAGTGATATTTGGAGGCCCATAGAGGGCTATGGTGAAAAAGGAAATATCCTCAGATGAAATCTGGAAAGAAGCTTTCTGAGAAACTGCTTAGTGTTCTGTTAATTCATCTCACAGAGTTACATCTGTATTTCGTGGATCTCTTTGCTTGCCTTATTTCTGTGGAATCTGAGAAAAGATGTTTCGGATCCCTTTGAAGACTATAGGGCCAAAGGAAATATCCTCCGATAACAAAGAGAAAGAAGCTTTCTGAGACACTTCTTTGTGTTCTGTGAAATCATCTCACAGAGTTACAGCTTTCCCTAGAAGAAGCCTTTCGCTAAGACAGTTCTTGTGGAATTGTCAAAGTGATATTTCGAAGCCCATAGAGGGCTATGGTGAAAAAGGAAATATCCTCCGATGAAATCTGGAAAGAAGCTTTCTGAGAAACTGCTTAGTGTTCTGTTAATTCATCTCACAGAGTTACATCTGTATTTCGAGGATCTCTTTGCTAGCCTTATTTCTGTGGAATCTGAGAACAGATATTTCGGATCCCTTTGAAAACTATGGGGCCAAAGGAAATATCCTCCGATAACAAAGAGAAAGAAGCTTCCTGAGAAACTTGTTTGTGTTCTGAGAAATCATCTCACAGAGTTACAGCTTTCCCCTCAAGAAGCCTTTCGCTAAGACAGTTGTTGTGGAATTGGGAAAGTGATATTTGGAGGCCCATAGAGGGCTATGGTGAAAAAGGAAATATCCTCAGATGAAATCTGGAAAGAAGGTTTCTGAAGAACTGCTTAGTGTTCTGTTAATTCATCTCACAGAGTAACATCTGTATTTCTTGGATCTCTATGCTAGCCTTATTTCTGTGGAGTCTGAGAACAGATATTTCGGATCCCTTTGAAGACTATAGGGCCAAAGGAAATATCCTCCGATAACAAAGAGAAAGAAGCTTTCTGAGAAACTTCTTTGTGTTCTGTGAAATCATCTCACAGAGTTACAGCTTTCCCTAGAAGAAGCCTTTCGCTAAGACAGTTCTTGTGGAATTGGAAAAGTGATATTTGGAAGCCCATAGAGGGCTATGGTGAAAAAGGAAATATCCTCCGATGAAATCTGGAAAGAAGCTTTCTGAGAAACTGCTTAGTGTTCTGTTAATTCATCTCACAGAGTTACATCTGTATTTCGTGGATCTCTTTGCTTGCCTTATTTCTATGGAATCTGAGAAAAGGTATTTCGGATCCCTTTGAAGATTACAGGGCCAAAGGAAATATCCTCCGATAACAAAGAGAAAGAAGCTTTCTGAGAAACTTCTTTGTGTTCTGTGAAATCATCTCACAGAGTTACAGCTTTCCTCTCAAGAAGCCTTTCGCTAAGACAGTTCTTGTGGAATTGCAAAGTGATATATGGAAGCCCCTAGAGGGCTATGGTGAAAAAGGAAATATCCTCAATGAAATCTGGAAAGAAGCTTTCTGAGAAACTGCTTAGTGTTCTGTTAATTCATCTCACAGAGTTACATCTGTACTTCGTGGATCTCTTTGCTAGCCTTATTTCTGTGGAATCTGAGAACAGATATTTCGGATCCCTTTGAAGACTATAGGGCCAAAGGAAATATCCTCCGATAACAAAGAGAAAGAAGCTTTCTGAGAAACTTCTTTGTGTTCTGTGAAATCATCTCACAGAGTTACAGCTTTCCCTAGAAGAAGCCTTTCGCTAAGACAGTTCTTGTGGAATTGGCAAAGTGATATTTGGAAGCCCATTGACGGCTATGGTGAAAAAGGAGATATCCTCAGATGAAATCTGGAAAGAAGTTTTCTGAGAAACTGCTTAGTGTTCCGTTAATTCATCTCACAGAGTTACATCTGTATTTCGTGGATCTCTTTGCTAGCCTTATTTCTGTATAATCTGAGAACAGATATTTCAGATCCCTTTGAAGACTACAGGGACAAAGGAAATATCCTCCGATAACAAAGAGAAAGAAGCTTTCTGACAATCTTCTTTGTGTTCTGTGAAATCATCTCACAGAGTTACAGCTCTGCCCTCAAGAAGCCTTTTGCTAAGACAGTTCTTGTGGAATTGGCAGAGCGATATTTGGAAGCCCCTAGAGGGCTATGGTGAAAAAGGAAATATCCTCAGATGAAATCTGGAAAGAAGCTTTCTGAAGAACTGCTTAGTGTTCTGTTAATTCATCTCACAGAGTTACATCTGTATTACGTGGATCTCTTTGCTAGCCATATTTCTGTGGAGTCTGAGAACAGATATTTCGGATCCCTTTGAAGACTATAGGGCCAAAGGAAATATCCTCCGATAACAAAGAGAAAGAAGCTTTCTGAGAAACTTCTTTGTGTTCTGTGAAATCATCTCAGAGAGTTACAGCTTTCGCCTCTAGAAGCCTTTCGCTAAGACAGCTCTTGTGGAATTGGGAAAGTGATATTTGGAGGCCCATAGAGGGCTATGGTGAAAAAGGAAATATCCTCAGATGAAATCTGGAAAGAAGTTTTCTGAGAAACTGCTTAGTGTTCTGTTAATTCATCTCACAGAGTTACATCTGTACTTCGTGGAACTCTTTGCTAGCCTTATTTCTGTGGAATCTGAGCACAGATATTTCGGATCCCTTTGAAGACTATAGGGCCAAAGGAAATATCCTCCGATAACAAAGAGAAAGAAGCTTTCTGAGACACTTCTTTGTGTTCTGTGAAATCATCTCACAGAGTTACAGCTCTGCCCTCAAGAAGCCTTTTGCTAAGACAGTTCTTGTGGAATTGGCAGAGCGATATTTGGAAGCCCCTAGAGGGCTATGGTGAAAAAGGAAATATCCTCAGATGAAATCTGGAAAGAAGCTTTCTGAAGAACTGCTTAGTGTTCTGTTAATTCATCTCACAGAGTTACATCTGTATTACGTGGATCTCTTTGCTAGCCATATTTCTGTGGAGTCTGAGAACAGATATTTCGGATCCCTTTGAAGACTATAGGGCCAAAGGAAATATCCTCCGATAACAAAGAGAAAGAAGCTTTCTGAGAAACTTCTTTGTGTTCTGTGAAATCATCTCAGAGAGTTACAGCTTTCGCCTCTAGAAGCCTTTCGCTAAGACAGCTCTTGTGGAATTGGGAAAGTGATATTTGGAGGCCCATAGAGGGCTATGGTGAAAAAGGAAATATCCTCAGATGAAATCTGGAAAGAAGTTTTCTGAGAAACTGCTTAGTGTTCTGTTAATTCATCTCACAGAGTTACATCTGTACTTCGTGGAACTCTTTGCTAGCCTTCTTTCTGTGGAATCTGAGCACAGATATTTCGGATCCCTTTGAAGACTATAGGGCCAAAGGAAATATCCTCCGATAACAAAGAGAAAGAAGCTTTCTGAGAAACTTCTTTGTGTTCTGTGAAATCATCTCACAGAGTTACAGCTTTCCCTAGAAGAAGCCTTTCGCTAAGACAGTTCTTGTGGAATTGGAAAAGTGATATTTGGAAGCCCATAGAGGGCTATGGTGAAAAAGGAAATATCCTCCGATGAAATCTGGAAAGAAGCTTTCTGAGAAACTGCTTAGTGTTCTGTTAATTCATCTCACAGAGTTACATCTGTATTTCGTGGATCTCTTTGCTTGCCTTATTTCTGTGGAATCTGAGAAAAGGTATTTCGGATCCCTTTGAAGATTACAGGGCCAAAGGAAATATCCTCCGATAACAAAGAGAAAGAAGCTTTCTGAGAAACTTCTTTGTGTTCTGTGAAATCATCTCACAGAGTTACAGCTTTCCTCTCAAGAAGCCTTTCGCTAAGACAGTTCTTGTGGAATTGCAAAGTGATATATGGAAGCCCCTAGAGGGCTATGGTGAAAAAGGAAATATCCTCAATGAAATCTGGAAAGAAGCTTTCTGAGAAACTGCTTAGTGTTCTGTTAATTCATCTCACAGAGTTACATCTGTACTTCGTGGATCTCTTTGCTAGCCTTATTTCTGTGGAATCTGAGAACAGATATTTCGGATCCCTTTGAAGACTATAGGGCCAAAGGAAATACCTTCCGATAACAAAGAGAAAGAAGCTTTCTGAGAAACTTCTTTGTGTTCTGTGAAATCATCTCACAGAGTTACAGCTTTCCCTAGAAGAAGCCTTTCGCTAAGACAGTTCTTGTGGAATTGGCAAAGTGATATTGGGAAGCCCATTGACGGCTATGGTGAAAAAGGAAATATCCTCAGATGAAATCTGGAAAGAAGTTTTCTGAGAAACTGCTTAGTGTTCTGTTAATTCATCTCACAGAGTTACATCTGTACTTCGTGGAACTCTTTGCTAGCCTTCTTTCTGTGGAATCTGAGCACAGATATTTCGGATCCCTTTGAAGACTATAGGGCCAAAGGAAATATCCTCCGATAACAAAGAGAAAGAAGCTTTCTGAGACACTTCTTTGTGTTCTGTGAAATCATCTCACAGAGTTACAGCTTTCCCTAGAAGAAGCCTTTCGCTAAGACAGTTCTTGTGGAATTGTCAAAGTGATATTTCGAAGCCCATAGAGGGCTATGGTGAAAAAGGAAATATCCTCCGATGAAATCTGGAAAGAAGCTTTCTGAGAAACTGCTTAGTGTTCTGTTAATTCATCTCAGAGAGTTACATCTGTACTTCGTGGATCTCTTTGCTAGCCTTATTTCTGTGGAATCTGAGAACAGATATTTCGGATCCCTTTGAAGACTATGGGGCCAAAGGAAATATCCTCCGATAACAAAGAGAAAGAAGCTTCCTGAGAAACTTGTTTGTGTTCTGAGAAATCATCTCACAGAGTTACAGCTTTCCCCTCAAGAAGCCTTTCGCTAAGACAGTTCTTGTGGAATTGCTAAGTGATATATGGAAGCCCCTAGAGGGCTATGGTGAAAAAGGAAATATCCTCAGATGAAATCTGGAAAGAAGCTTTCTGAGAAACTGCTTAGTGTTCTGTTAATTCATCTCACAGAGTTACATCTGTACTTCGAGGATCTCTTTGCTAGCCTTATTTCTGTAGAATCTGAGAACAGATATTTCGGATCCCTTTGAAGACTACAGGGCCAAAGCAAATATCCTCCGATAACAAAGAGAAAGAAGCTTTCTGAGACACTTCTTTGTGTTCTGTGAAATCATCTCACAGAGTTACAGCTTTCCCTAGAAGAAGCCTTTCTCTAAGACAGTTCTTGTGGAATTGGCAAAGTGATATTTGGAAGCACATAGACGGCTATGGTGAAAAAGGTAATATCCTCAGATGAATGCTGGAAAGAAGCTTTCTGAGAAACTGCTTAGTGTTCTGTTAATTCATCTCACAGAGTTACATCTGTATTTCGTGGATCTCTTTGCTAGCCTTATTTCTGTATAATCTGAGAACAGATATTTCGGATCCCTTTGAAGACTACAGGGACAAAGGAAATATCCTCCGATAACAAAGAGAAAGAAGCTTTCTGAGACACTTCTTTGTGTTCTGTGAAATCATCTCACAGAGTTACAGCTTTCCCTAGAAGAAGCCTTTCGCTAAGACAGTTCTTGTGGAATTGGCAAAGTGATATTTGGAAGCCCATAGAGGGCTATGGTGAAAAAGGAAATATCCTCAGATGAAATCTGGAAAGAAGCTTTCTGAGAAACTGCTTAGTGTTCCGTTAATTCATCTCACAGAGTTACATCTGTATTTCGTGGATCTCTTTGCTAGCCTTATTTCTGTATAATCTGAGAACAGATATTTCGGATCCCTTTGAAGACTACAGGGACAAAGGAAATATCCTCCGATAACAAAGAGAAAGAAGCTTTCTGACAATCTTCTTTGTGTTCTGTGAAATCATCTCACAGAGTTACAGCTCTGCCCTCAAGAAGCCTTTTGCTAAGACAGTTCTTGTGGAATTGGCAGAGCGATATTTGGAAGCCCCTAGAGGGCTATGGTGAAAAAGGAAATATCCTCAGATGAAATCTGGAAAGAAGCTTTCTGAAGAACTGCTTAGTGTTCTGTTAATTCATCTCACAGAGTTACATCTGTATTACGTGGATCTCTTTGCTAGCCATATTTCTGTGGAGTCTGAGAACAGATATTTCGGATCCCTTTGAAGACTATAGGGCCAAAGGAAATATCCTCCGATAACAAAGAGAAAGAAGCTTTCTGAGAAACTTCTTTGTGTTCTGTGAAATCATCTCACAGAGTTACAGCTTTCGCCTCTAGAAGCCTTTCGCTAAGACAGCTCTTGTGGAATTGGGAAAGTGATATTTGGAGGCCCATAGAGGGCTATGGTGAAAAAGGAAATATCCTCAGATGAAATCTGGAAAGAAGCTTTCTGAGAAACTGCTTAGTGTTCTGTTAATTCATCTCACAGAGTTACATCTGTATTTCGTGGATCTCTTTGCTTGCCTTATTTCTGTGGAATCTGAGAAAAGATGTTTTGGATCCCTTTGAAGATTATAGGGCCAAAGGAAATATCCTCCGATAACAAAGAGAAAGAAGGTTTCTGAGAAACTTCTTTGTGTTCTGTGAAATCATCTCACAGAATTACAGCTTTCCCCTCAAGAAGCCTTTCGCTAAGACTGTTCTTGTGGAATTGCAAAGTGATATATGGAAGCCCCTAGAGGGCTATGGTGAAAAAGGAAATATCCTCAGATGAAATCTGGAAAGAAGCTTTCTGAGAAACTGCTTAGTGTTCTGTTAATTCATCTCAGAGAGTTACATCTGTACTTCGTGGATCTCTTTGCTAGCCTTATTTCTGTGGAATCTGAGAACAGATATTTCGGATCCCTTTGAAGACTATAGGGCCAAAGGAAATATCCTCCGATAACAAAGAGAAAGAAGCTTTCTGAGACACTTCTTTGTTTTCTGTGAAATCATCTCACAGAGTTTCAGCTTTCCCTAGAAGAAGCCTTTCGCTAAGACAGTTCTTTTGGAATTGGCAAAGTGATAATTGGAAGCCCATAGACGGCTATGGTGAAAAAGGAAATATCCTCAGATGAAATCTGGAAAGAAGTTTTCTGAGAAACTGCTTAGTGTTCTGTTAATTCATCTCCCAGAGTTACATCTGTATTTCGTGGATCTCTTTGCTAGTCTTATTTCTGTATAATCTGAGAACAGATATTTCGGATCCCTTTGAAGACGACAGGGACAAAGGAAATATCCTCCGATAACAAAGAGAAAGAAGCTTTCTGACAAACTTCTTTGTGTTCTGTGAAATCATCTCACAGAGTTACAGCTCTGCCCTCAAGAAGCCTTTTGCTAAGACAGTTCCTGTGGAATTGGCAGAGTGATATTTGGAAGCCCCTAGAGGGCTATGGTGAAAAAGGAAATATCCTCAGATAAAATCTGCAAAAAGCTTTCTGAGAAACTGCTTAGCGTTCTGTTAATTCATCTCACAGAGTTACATCTGTATTTCGTGGATCTCTTTGCTAGCCTTATTCCTGTGGAATCTGAGAACAGATATTTCGATTCCCTTTGAAGACTATAGGGCCAAATTAAATATCCTCCGATAACAAAGAGAAAGAAGCTTTCTGAGAAACCTCATTGTGTTCTGTGAAATCATCTCACAGAGTTACAGCTTTCCCCTCAAGAAGCCTTTCGCTAAGACAGTTCTTGTGGAATTGGGAAAGTGATATTTGGAAGCCCATAGAGGGCTATGGTGAAAAAGGAAATATCCTCAGATGAAATCTGGAAAGAAGCTTTCTGAAGAACTGCTTAGTGTTCTGTTAATTCATCTCACAGACTTACATCTGTATTTCGTGGATCTCTATGCTAGCCTTATTTCTGTGGAATCTGAGAACAGATATTTCGGATCCCTTTGAAGACTATAGGGCCAAAGGAAATATCCTCCGATAACAAAGAGAAAGAAGCTTTCTGAGAAACTTCTTTGTGTTCTGTGAAATCATATCACAGAGTTACAGCTCTAACCTCTAGAAGCCTTTCACTAAGACAGCTCTTTTGGAATTGGGAAAGTGATATTTGGAGGCCCATTGAGGGCTATGGTGAAAAAGGAAATATCCTCAGATGAAATCTGGAAAGAAGCTTTCTGAGAAACTGCTTAGTGTTCTGTTAATTCTTCTGACAGAGTTACATCTGTATTTCGTGGATCTCTTGGCTAGCCTTATTTCTGTGGAATCTGAGAAAAGATATTTCGGATCCCTTTGAAGACAATAGGGCCAAAGGAAATATCCTCCGATAACAAAGAGAAAGAAGCCTTCTGAGAAACTTCTTTGTGTTCTGTGAAATCATCTCACAGAGTTACAGCTTTCCCTAGAAGAAGCCTTTCGCTAAGACAGTTCTTGTGGAATTGGCAAAGTGATATTTCGAAGCCCATAGACGGCTATGGTGAAAAAGGAAATATCCTCCGATGAAATCTGGAAAGAAGCTTTCTGAGAAACTGCTTAGTGTTCTGTTAATTCATCTCACAGTTTTACATCTGTATTTCGTGGATCTCTTTGCTAGCCTTATTTCTGTGGAATCTGAGAACAGATATTTCGGATCCCTTTGAAAACTATGGGGCCAAAGGAAATATCCTCCGATAACAAAGAGAAAGAAGCTTCCTGAGAAACTTCTTTGTGTTCTGAGAAATCATCTCACAGAGTTACAGCTTTCCCCTCAAGAAGCCTTTCGCTAAGACAGTTCTTGTGGTATTGCTAAGTGATATATGGAAGCCCCTAGAGGGCTATGGTGAAAAAGGAAATATCCTCAGATGAAATCTGGAAAGAAGCTTTCTGAGAAACTGCTTAGTGTTCTGTTAATTCATCTCACAGAGTTACATCTGTACTTCGTGGATCTCTTTGCTAGCCTTATTTCTGTGGAATCTGAGAACAGATATTTCGGATCCCTTTGAAGACTACAGGGCCAAAGCAAATATCCTCCGATAACAAAGAGAAAGAAGCTTTCTGACAAACTTCTTTGTGTTCTGTGAAATCATCTCACAGAGTTACAGCTCTGCCCTCAAGAAGCCTTTTCCTAAGACAGTTCTTGTGGAATTGGCAGAGTGATATTTGGAAGCCCATAGAGGGCTATGGTGAAAAAGGAAATATCCTCAGATGAAATCTGGAAAAAGCTTTCTGAGAAACTGCTTAGTGTTCTGTTAATTCATCTCACAGAGTTACATCTGTATTTCGTGGATCTCTTTGCTAGCCTTATTTCTGTGGAATCTGAGAACAGATATTTCGATTCCCTTTGAAGACTATAGGGCCAAATTAAATATCCTCCGATAACAAAGAGAAAGAAGCTTTCTGAGAAACCTCTTTGTGTTCTGTGAAATCATCTCACAGAGTTACAGCTTTCCCCTCAACAAGCCTTTCGCTAAGACAGTTCTTGTGGAATTGGCAAAGTGATATTTGGAGGCCCATAGAGGGCTATGGTGAAAAAGGAAATATCCTCAGATGAAATCTGGAAAGAAGCTTTCTGAAGAACTGCTTAGTGTTCTGTTAATTCATCTCACAGAGTTACATCTGTATTTCGTGGATCTCTATGCTAGCCTTATTTCTGTGGAGTCTGAGAACAGATATTTCGGATCCCTTTGAAGACTATAGGGCCAAAGGAAATATCCTCCGATAACAAAGATATAGAAGCTTTCTGAGAAACTTCTTTGTGTTCTGTGAAATCATCTCACAGAGTTACAGCTTTCCAATGAAGAAGCCTTTCGCTAAGACAGTTCTTGTGGAATTGGAAAAGTGATATTTGGAAGCCCATAGAGGGCTACGGTGAAAAAGGAAATATCCTCCGATCAAATCTGGAAAGAAGCTTTCTGAGAAACTGCTTAGTGTTCTGTTAATTCATCTCACAGAGTTACATCTCTATTTCGTGGATCTCTTTGCTTGCCTTATTTCTGTGGAATCTGAGAAAAGGTATTTCGGATCCCTTTGAAGATTATAGGGCCAAATGAAATATCCTCCGATAACAAAGAGAAAGAAGCCTTCTGAGAAACTTCTTTGTGTTCTGTGAAATCATCTCACAGAGTTACAGCTTTTCCTAGAAGAAGCCTTTCGTTAAGACAGTTTTTGTAGAATTGGCAAAGTGATATTTGGAAGCCCATAGAGGGCTATGGTGAAAAAGGAAATAACCTCAGATGAAATCTGGAAAAAGCTTTCTGAGAAACTGCTTAGTGTTCTGTTAATTCATCTCACAGAGTTACATCTGTATTTCGTAGATCTCTTTGCTAGCCTTATTTCTGTGGAATCTGAGAACAGATATTTCGGATCCCTTTGAAGACTATAGGGCCAAAGGAAATATCCTCCGATAACAAAGAGAAAGAAGCTTTCTGAGAAACTTCTTTGTGTTCTGTGAAATCATCTCACAGAGTTACAGCTTTCCCCTCAAGAAGCCTTTCGCTAAGACAGTTCTTGTGGAATTGGCAGAGTGATATTTGGAAGCCCATAGAGGGCTATGGTGAAAAAGGAAATATCCTCAGATAAAATCTGGAAAAAGCTTTCTGAGAAACTGCTTAGTGTTCTGTTAATTCATCTCACAGAGTTACATCTGTATTTCGTGGATCTCTTTGCTAGCCTTATTTCTGTGGAATCTGAGAACAGATATTTCGATTCCCTTTGAAGACTATAGGGCCAAATTAAATATCCTCCGATAACAAAGAGAAAGAAGCTTTCTGAGAAACCTCTTTGTGTTCTGTGAAATCATCTCACAGAGTTACAGCTCTCCCCTCTAGAAGCCTTTCATTAAGACAGCTCTTGTGGAATTGGGAAAGTGATATTTGGAGGCCCATTGAGGGCTATGGTGAAAAAGGAAATATCCTCAGATGAAATCTGGAAAGAAGCTTTCTGAAGAACTGCTTAGTGTTCCGTTAATTCATCTCACAGAGTTACATCTGTATTTCGTGGATCTCTTTGCTAGCCTTATTTCTGTGGAGTCTGAGAACAGATATTTCCGATCCCTTTGAAGACTATAGGGCCAAAGGAAATGTCCTCTGATAACAAAGAGAAAGATGCTTTCTGAGAAACTTCTTTGTGTTCTGTGAAATCATCTCACAGAGTTACAGCTTTCCCCTCAAGAAGCCTTTCGCTAAGACAGCTCTAGTGGAATTGGGAAAGTGATATTTGGAGGCCCATAGAGGGCTATGGTGAAAAAGGAAATTTCCTCAGATGAAATCTGGAAAGAAGCTTTCTGAGAAACTGCTTAGTGTTCTGTTAATTCATCTCACAGAGTTACATCTGTATTTCGTGGATCTCTTTGCTTGCCTTATTTCTGTGGAATCTGAGAAAAGGTATTTCGGATCCCTTTGAAGACTATAGGGCCAAAGGAAATATCCTCCGATAACAAAGAGAAAGAAGCTTTCTGAGAAAATTCTTTGTGTTCTGTGAAATCATCTCAGAGAGTTACAGCTTTCCCCTCAAGAAGCCTTTCGCGAAGACAGTTCTTGTGGAATTGCAAAGTGATATATGGAAGCCCCTAGAGGGCTATGGTGAAAAAGGAAATATCCTCAGATGAAATCTGGAAAGAAGCTTTCTGAGGAACTGCTTAGTGTTCTGTTAATTCATCTCACAGAGTTACATCTGTACTTCGTGGATCTCTTGGCTAGCCTCATTTCTGTGGAATCTGAGAAAAGATATTTCGGATCCCTTTGAAGACAATAGGGCCAAAGGAAATATCCTCTGATAACAAAGAGAAAGAAGCCTTCTGAGAAACTTCTTTGTGTTCTGTGAAATCATCTCACAGAGTTACAGCTTTTCCTAGAAGAAGCCTTTCGCTAAGACAGTTCTTGTAGAATTGGCAAAGTGATATTTGGAAGCCCGAAGAGGGCTATGGTGAAAAAGGAAATATCCTCAGTTGAAATCTGGAAAAAGCTTTCTGAGAAACTGCTTAGTGTTCTGTTAATTCATCTCACAGAGTTACATCTGTATTTCGTGGATCTCTTTGCTAGCCTTATTTCTGTGGAATCTGAGAACAGATATTTCGGATCTCTTTGAAGACTATAGGGCCAAAGGAAATATCTTCCGATAACAAAGAGAAAGAAGCTTTCGGAGAAACTTCTCTGTGTTCTGTGAAATCATCTCACAGAGTTACAGCTTTCCCTAGAAGAAGCCTTTCGCTAAGACAGTTCTTGTGGAATTGGCAAAGTGATATTTGGAAGCCCATAGACGGCTATGGTGAAAAAGGTAATATCGTCAGATGAAATCTGGAAAGAAGCTTTCTGAGAATCTGCTTACTGTTCTGTTAATTCATCTCACAGAGTTACATCTGTATTTCGTGGATCTCTTTGCTAGCCTTATTTCTTATAATCTGAGAACAGATATTTCGGATCCCTTTGAAGACTACAGGGACAAAGGAAATATCCTCCGATAACAAAGAGAAAGAAGCTTTCTGACAAACTTCTTTGTGTTCTGTGAAATCATCTCACAGAGTTACAGCTCTGCCCTCAAGAAGCCTTTTGCTAAGGCAGTTCTTGTGGATTTGGCAGAGTGATATTTGGAAGCCCATAGAGGGCTATGGTGAAAAAGGAAATATCCTCAGATGAAATCTGGAAAGAAGCTTTCTGAAGAACTGCTTAGTGTTCCATTAATTCATCTCACAGAGTTACATCTGTATTTCGTGGATCTCTTTGCTAGCCTTATTTCTGTGGAGTCTGAGAACAGATATTTCCGATCCCTTTGAAGACTATAGGGCCAAAGGAAATGTCCTCCGATAACAAAGAGAAAGATGCTTTCTGAGAAACTTCTTTGTGTTCTGTGAAATCATCTCACAGAGTTACAGCTTTCCCCTCAAGAAGCCTTTCGCGAAGACAGTTCTTGTGGAATTGCAAAGTGATATATGGAAGCCCCTAGAGGGCTATGGTGAAAAAGGAAATATCCTCCGATGAAATCTGGAAAGAAGCTTTCTGAGAAACTGCTTAGTGTTCTGTTAATTCATCTCACAGAGTTACATCTGTACTTCGTGGATCTCTTTGCTAGCCTTATTTCTGTGGAATCTGAGAACAAATATTTCGGATCCCTTTGAAGACTATAGGGCCAAAGGAAATATCCTCCGATAACAAAGAGAAAGAAGATTTCTGAGACACTTCTTTGTGTTCTGTGAAATCATCTCACAGAGTTACAGCTTTCCCTAGAAGAAGCCTTTCGCTAAGACAGTTCTTGTGGAATTGGCAAAGTGATATTTGGAAGCCCATAGAGGGCTATGGTGAAAAAGGAAATATCCTCAGATGAAATCTGGAAAGAAGTTTTCTGAGAAACTGCTTAGTGTTCTGTTAATTCATCTCACAGAGTTACATCTGTATTTCGTGGATCTCTTTGCTAGCCTTATTTCTGTATAATCTGAGAACAGATATTTCGGATCCCTTTGAAGACTACAGGGACAAAGGAAATATCCTCCGATAACAAAGAGAAAGAAGCTTTCTGAGAAACCTCTTTGTGTTCTGTGAAATCATCTCACAGAGTTACAGCTCTGCCCTCAAGAAGCCTTTTGCTAAGACAGTTCTTGTGGATTTGGCAGAGTGATATTTGGAAGCCCATAGAGGGCTATGGTGAAAAAGGAAATATCCTCAGATGAAATCTGGAAAGAAGCTTTCTGAAGAACTGCTTAGTGTACCGTTAATTCATCTCACAGAGTTACATCTGTATTTCGTGGATCTCTTTGCTAGCCTTATTTCTGTGGAGTCTGAGAACAGATATTTCGGATCCCTTTGAAGACTATAGGGCCAAAGGAAATATCCTCCGATAACAAAGAGAAAGATGCTTTTTGAGAAACTTCTTTGTGTTCTGTGAAATCATCTCACAGAGTTACAGCTTTCCCCTCAAGAAGCCTCCGCTAAGACAGCTCTAGTGGAATTGGGAAAGTGATATTTGGAGGCCCATAGAGGGCTATGGTGAAAAAGGAAATATCCTCAGATGAAATCTGGAAAGAAGCTTTCTGAGAAACTGCTTAGTGTTCTGTTAATTCATCTCACAGAGTTACATCTGTATTTCGTGGATCTCTTTGCTTGCCTTATTTCTGTGGAATCTGAGAAAAGGTATTTCGGATCCCTTTGAAGACTATAGGGCCAAAGGAAATATCCTCCGATAACAAAGAGAAAGAAGCTTTCTTAGAAACTTCTTTGTGTTCTGTGAAATCATCTCAGAGAGTTACAGCTTTCCCCTCAAGAAGCCTTTCGCTAAGACAGTTCTTGTGGAATTGCAAAGTGATATATGGAAGGCCCTAGAGGGCTATGGTGAAAAAGGAAATATCCTCAGATGAAATCTGGAAAGAAGCTTTCTGAGAAACTGCTTAGTGTTCTGTTAATTCATCTCACAGAGTTACATCTGTACTTCGTGGATCTCTTTGCTAGCCTTATTTCTGTGGAATCTGAGAACAAATATTTCGGATCCCTTTGAAGACTATAGGGCCAAAGGAAATATCCTCCGATAACAAAGAGAAAGAAGCTTTCTGAGACACTTCTTTGTGTTGTGTGAAATCATCTCACAGAGTTACAGCTTTCCCTAGAAGAAGCCTTTCGCTAAGACAGTTCTTGTGGAATTGGCAAAGTGATATTTGGAAGCCCATAGACGGCTATGGTGAAAAAGGAAATATCCTCAGATGAAATCTGGAAAGAAGTTTTCTGAGAAACTGCTTAGTGTTCTGTTAATTCATCTCAAAGAGTTACATCTGTATTTCGTGGATCTCTTTGCTAGCCTTATTTCTGTATAATCTGAGAACAGATATTTCGGATCCCTTTGAAGACTACAGGGACAAAGGAAATATCCTCCGATAACAAAGAGAAAGAAGCTTTCTGAGAAACCTCTTTGTGTTCTGTGAAATTATCTCACAGAGTTACAGCTCTGCCCTCAAGAAGCCTTTTGCTAAGACAGTTCTTTTGGAATTGGCCGAGTGATATTTGGAAGCCCATAGAGGGCTATGGTGAAAAAGGAAATATCCTCAGATGAAATCTGGAAAGAAGCTTTCTGAAGAACTGCTTAGTGTTCTGTTAATTCATCTCACAGAGTTACATCTGTATTTCGTGGATCTCTATGCTAGCCTTATTTCTGTGGAGTTTGAGAACAGATATTTCGGATCCCTTTGAAGACTATACGGCCAAAGGAAATATCCTCCGATAACAAAGATATAGAAGCTGTCTGAGAAACTTCTTTGTGTTCTGTGAAATCATCTCACAGAGTTACAGCTTTCCAATGAAGAAGCCTTTCGCTAAGACAGTTCTTATGGAATTGGAAAAGTGATATTTGGAAGCCCATAGAGGGATATGGTGAAAAAGGAAATATCCTCCGATGAAATCTGGAACGAAGCTTTCTGAGAAACTGCTTAGTGTTCTGTTAATTCATCTCACAGAGTTACATCTGTATTTCGTGGATCTCTTTGCTTGCCTTATTTCTGTGGAATCTGAGAAAAGGTATTTCGGATCCCTTTGAAGATTACAGGGCCAAAGGAAATATCCTCCGATAACAAAGAGAAAGAAGCTTTCTGAGAAACTTCTTTGTGTTCTGTGAAATCATCTCACAGAGTTACAGCTTTCCCCTCAAGAAGCCTTTCGCTAAGACAGTTCTTGTGGAATTGCAAAGTGATATATGGAAGCCCCTAGAGGGCTATGGTGAAAAAGGAATTATCCTCAGATGAAATCTGGAAAGAAGTTTTCTGAGAAACTGCTTAGTGTTCTGTTAATTCATCTCACAGAGTTACATCTGTACTTCGTGGATCTCTTTGCTAGCCTTATTTCTGTGTAATCTGAGAACAGATATTTCGGATCCCTTTGAAGACTATAGGGCCAAAGGAAATATCCTCCGATAACAAAGAGAAAGAAGCTTTCTGAGACACTTCTTTGTTTTCTGTGAAATCATCTCACAGAGTTTCAGCTTTCCCTAGAAGAAGCCTTTCGCTAAGACAGTTCTTGTGGAATTGGCAAAGTGATAATTGGAAGCCCATAGACGGCTATGGTGAAAAAGGAAATATCCTCAGATGAAATCTGGAAAGAAGTTTTCTGAGAAACTGCTTAGTGTTCTGTTAATTCATCTCACAGAGTTACATCTGTATTTCGTGGATCTCTTTGCTAGCCTTATTTCTGTATAATCTGAGAACAGATATTTCGGATCCCATTGAAGACGACAGGGACAAAGGAAATATCCTCCGATAACAAAGAGAAAGAAGCTTTCTGACAAACTTCTTTGTGTTCTGTGAAATCATCTCACAGAGTTACAGCTCTGCCCTCAAGAAGCCTTTTGCTAAGACAGTTCTTGTGGAATTGGCAGAGTGATATTTGGAAGCCCATAGAGGGCTATGGTGAAAAAGGAAATATCCTCAGATGAAATCTGGAAAAAGCTTTCTGAGAAACTGCTTAGTGTTCTGTTAATTCATCTCACAGAGTTACATCTGTATTTCGTGGATCTCTTTGCTAGCCTTATTTCTGTGGAATCTGAGACCAGATATTTCGATTCCCTTTGAAGACTATAGGGCCAAATTAAATATCCTCCGATAACAAAGAGAAAGAAGCTTTCTGAGAAACCTCTTTGTGTTCTGTGAAATCATCTCACAGAGTTACAGCTTTCCCCTCAAGAAGCCTTTCGCTAAGACAGTTCTTGTGGAATTGGGAAAGTGATATTTGGAGGCCCATAGAGGGCTATGGTGAAAAAGGAAATATCCTCAGATGAAATCTGGAAAGAAGCTTTCTGAAGAACTGCTTAGTGTTCTGTTAATTCATCTCACAGAGTTACATCTGTATTTCGTGGATCTCTATGCTAGCCTTATTTCTGTGGAGTCTGAGAACAGATATTTCGGATCCCTTTGAAGACTATAGGGCCAAAGGAAATAGCCTCCGATAACAAAGATATAGAAGCTTTCTGAGAAACTTCTTTGTGTTCTGTGAAATCATCTCACAGAGTTACAGCTTTCCAATGAAGAAGCCTTTCGCTAAGACAGTTCTTGTGGAATTGGAAAAGTGATATTTGGAAGCCCATAGAGGGCTATGGTGAAAAAGGAAATATCCTCCGATGAAATCTGGAAAGAAGCTTTCTGAGAAACTGCTTAGTGTTCTGTTAATTCATCTCACAGAGTTACATCTGTATTTCGTGGATCTCTTTGCTTGCCTTATTTCTGTGGAATCTGAGAAAAGGTATTTCGGATCCCTTTGAAGATTATAGGGCCAAAGGAAATATCCTCCGATAACAAAGAGAAAGAAGCTTTCTGAGAAACTTCTTTGTGTTCTGTGAAATCATCTCACAGAGTTACAGCTTTCCTCTCAAGAAGCCTTTCGCTAAGACAGTTCTTGTGGAATTGCAAAGTGATATATGGAAGACCCTAGAGGGCTATGGTGAAAAAGGAAATATCCTCAGATGAAATCTGGAAAGAAGCTTTCTGAGAAACTGGTTAGTGTTCTGTTAATTCATCTCACAGAGTTACATCTGTACTTCGTGGATCTCTTTGCTAGCCTTATTTCTGCGGAATCTGAGAACAGATATTTCGGATCCCTTTGAAGACTATAGGGCCAAAGGAAATATCCTCCGATAACAAAGAGAAAGAAGCTTTCTGAGACACTTCTTTGTGTTCTGTGAAATCATCTCACAGAGTTACAGCTCTGCCCTCAAGAAGCCTTTTGCTAAGACAGTTCTTGTGGAATTGGCAGAGCGATATTTGAAAGCCCCTAGAGGGCTACGTTGAAAAAGGAAATATCCTCAGATGAAATCTGGAAAGAAGCTGTCTGAAGAACTGCTTAGTGTTCTGTTAATTCATCTCACAGAGTTACATCTGTATTACGTGGATCTCTTTGCTAGCCTTATTTCTGTGGAGTCTGAGAACAGATATTTCGGATCCCTTTGAAGACTATAGGGCCAAAGGAAATATCCTCCGATAACAAAGAGAAAGAAGCTTTCTGAGAAACTTCTTTGTGTTCTGTGAAATCATCTCACAGAGTTACAGCTTTCGCCTCTAGAAGCCTTTCGCTAAGACAGCTCTTGTGGAATTGGGAAAGTGATATTTGGAAGCCCATAGAGGGCTATGGTGAAAAAGGAAATATCCTCCGATGAAATCTGGAAAGAAGCTTTCTGAGAAACTGCTTAGTGTTCTGTTAATTCATCTCACAGAGTTACATCTGTATTTCGTGGATCTCTTTGCTAGCCTTATTTCTGTGGAATCTGAGAAAAGATATTTCGGATCCCTTTGAAGACTATAGGGCCAAAGGAAATATCCTCCGATAACAAAGAGAAAGAAGCCTTCTGAGACACTTCTTTGTGTTCTGTGAAATCATCTCACAGAGTTACAGCTTTTCCTAGAAGAAGCCTTTCGTTAAGACAGTTCTTGTAGAATTGGCAAAGTGATATTTGGAAGCCCTTAGAGGGCTATGGTGAAAAAGGAAATAACCTCAGATGAAATCTGGAAAAAGCTTTCTGAGAAACTGCTTAGTGTTCTGTTAATTCATCTCACAGAGTTACATCTGTATTTCGTGGATCTCTTTGCTAGCCTTATTTCTGTGGAATCTGAGAACAGATATTTCGGATCCCTTTGAAGACTATAGGGTGAAAGGAAATATCCTCCGATAACAAACAGATAGAAGCTTTCTGAGAAACTTCTTTGTGTTCTGTGAAATCATCTCACAGAGTTACAGCTTTCCCCTCAAGAAGCCTTTCGCTAAGACAGTTCTTGTGGAATTGGAAAAGTGATATTTGGAAGATCGTAGAGGGCTATGGTGAAAAAGGAAATATCCTCCGATGAACTCTGGAAAGAAGCTTTCTGAGAAACTGCTTAGTGTTCTCTTAATTCATCTCACAGAGTTACATCTGTATTTCGTGGATCTCTTTGCTAGCCTTATTTCTGTGGAATCTGAGAACAGATATTTCGGATCCCTTTGAAGACAATAGGGCCAAAGGAAATATCCTCCGGTAACAAAGAGAAAGAAGCTTTCTGAGAAACTTCTTTGTGTTCTGTGAAAGCATCTCACAGAGTTTCAGCTTTCCCCTCAAGAAGCCTTTCCCTAAGAAACTTATTGTGGAATTGGCAAAGTGATATTAGGAAGCCCCTAGAGGGCTATGGTGAAAAAGGAAATATCCTCAGATGTAATCTGGAAAGAAACTTTCTGAGAAACTGCTTAGTGTTCTGTTAATTCATCCCATAGAGTTACATCTGTATTTCGTGGATCTCTTTGCTAGCCTTATTTCTGTGGAGTCTGAGAACAGATATTTCGGATCCCTTGAAGACTATAGGGCCAAAGGAAATATCTTCCGTTAACAAAGAGAAAGAAGCTTTCTGAGAAACTTCTTTGTGTTCTGTGAAATCATCTCACAGAGTTACAGCTTTCCCCTCAAGAAGCCTTTCGCTAGGACAGTTCTTGTAGAATTGGGAAAGTGATATTTGGAAGCCCATAGACGGCTATGGTGAAAAAGGAAATATCCTTAGATGAAATCTGGAAAAAGCTTTCTGAGAAACTGCTTAGTGTTCTGTTAATTCATCTCTCAGAGTTACATCTGTATTTCGTGGATCTCTTTGCTAGCCTTATTTCTGTGGAATCTGAGAACAGATATTTCGATTCCCTTTGAAGACTATAGGGCCAAATTAAATATCCTCCGATAACAAAGAGAAAGAAGCTTTCTGAGAAACCTCTTTGTGTTCTGTGAAATCATCTCACAGAGTTACAGCTTTCCCCTCAAGAAGCCTTTCGCTAAGACAGTTCTTGTGGAATAGGGAAAGTGATATTTGGAAGCCCATAGAGGGCTATGGTGAAAAAGGAAATATCCTCAGATGAAATCTGGAAAGAATCTTTCTGAGAAACTGCTTAGTGTTCTGTTAATTCATCTCACAGAGTTACATCTGTACTTCGTGGAATTCTTTGCTAGCCTTATTTCTGTGGAATTCAAGCACAGATATTTCGGATCCCTTTGAAGACTATAGGGCCAAAGGAAATATCCTCCGATAACAAAGAGAAAGAAGCTTTCTGAGACACTTCTTTGTGTTCTGTGAAATCATCTCACAGAGTTACAGCTTTCCCCTCAAGAAGCCTTTCGGTAAGACATTTCTTGTGGAATTGGCAAAGTGATATTTCGAAGCCCATAGACGGCTATGGTGAAAAAGGAAATATCCTCCGTTGAAATCTGGAAAGAAGCTTTCAGAGAAACTGCTTAGTGTTCTGTTAATTCATCTCACAGAGTTACATCTGTATTTCGAGGATCTCTTTGCTAGCCTTATTTCTGTGGAATCTGAGAACAGATATTTCGGATCCCTTTGAAAACTATCGGGCCAAAGGAAATATCCTCCGATAACAAAGAGAAAGAAGCTTCCTGAGAAACTTCTTTGCGTTTTGAGAAATCATCTCACAGAGTTACAGCTTTCCCCTCAAGAAGCCTTTCGCTAAGACAGTTCTTGTGGAATTGCAAAGTGATATATGGAAGCCCCTAGAGGGCTATGGTGAAAAAGGAAATATCCTCAGATGAAATCTGGAAAGAAGCTTTCTGAGAAACTGCTTAGTGTTCTGTTAATTCATCTCACAGAGTTACATCTGTATTTCGTGGATCTCTTTGCTTGCCTTATTTCTGTGGAATCTGACAAAAGATGTTTCGGATCCCTTTGAAGACTATAGGGCCAAAGGAAATATCCTCCGATAACAAAGAGAAAGAAGCTTTCTGAGAAACTTCTTTGTGTTCTGTGAAATCATCTCACAGAGTTACAGCTTTCCCCTCAAGAAGCCTTTCGCTAAGACTGTTCTTGTGGAATTGCAAAGTGATATATGGAAGCCCCTACAGGGCTATGGTGAAAAAGGAAATATCCTCAGATGAAATCTGGAAAGAAGCTTTCTGAGAAACTGCTTAGTGTTCTGTTAATTCATCTCACAGAGTTACATCTGTACTTCGTGGATCTCTTTGCTAGCCTTATTTCTGTGGAATCTGAGAACAGATATTTCGGATCCCTTTGAAGACTATAGGGCCAAAGGAAATATCCTCCGATAACAAAGAGAAAGAAGCTTTCTGAGACACTTCTTTGTTTTCTGTGAAATTATCTCACAGAGTTTCAGCTTTCCCTAGAAGAAGCCTTTCGCTAAGACAGTTCTTGTGGAATTGGCAAAGTGATAATTGGAAGCCCATAGACGGCTATGGTGAAAAAGGAAATATCCTCAGATGAAATCTGGAAAGAAGTTTTCTGAGAAACTGCTTAGTGTTCTGTTAATTCATCTCCCAGAGTTACATCTGTATTTCGTGGATCTCTTTGCTAGCCTTATTTCTGTATAATCTGAGAACAGATATTTCGGATCCCATTGAAGACGACAGGGACAAGGGAAATATCCTCCGATAACAAAGAGAAAGAAGCTTTCTGACAAACTTCTTTGTGTTCTGTGAAATCATCTCACAGAGTTACAGCTCTGCCCTCAAGAATCCTTTTGCTAAGACAGTTCTTGTGGAATTGGCAGAGTGATATTTGGAAGCCCATAGAGGGCTAGGGTGAAAAAGGAAATATCCTCAGATAAAATCTGGAAAAAGCTTTCTGAGCAACTGCTTAGTGTTCTGTTAATTCATCTCACAGAGTTACATCTGTATTGCGTGGATCTCTTTGCTAGCCTTATTTCTGTGGAATCTGAGAACAGATATTTCGGTTCCCTTTGAAGACTATAGGGCCAAATTAATATCCTCCGATAAGAAAGAGAAAGAAACTTTCTGAGAAACCTCTTTGTGTTCTGTGAAATCATCTCACAGAGTTACAGCTTTCCCCTCAAGAAGCCTTTCGCTAAGACAGTTCTTGTAGAATTGGGAAAGTGATATTTGGAAGCCCATAGACGGCTATGGTGAAAAAGGAAATATCCTCAGATGAAATCTGGAAAAAGCTTTATGAGAAACTGCTTAGTGTTCTGTTAATTCATCTCTCAGAGTTACATCTGTATTTCGTGGATCTCTTTGCTAGCCTTATTTCTGTGGAATCTGAGAACAGATATTTCGATTCCCTTTGAAGACTATAGGGCCAAATTAAATATCCTCCGATAACAAAGAGAAAGAAGCTTTCTGAGAAACCTCTTTGTGTTCTGTGAAATCATCTCACAGAGTTACAGCTTTCCCCTCAAGAAGCCTTTCGCTAAGACAGTTCTTGTGGAATTGGGAAAGTGATATTTGGAAGCCCATAGAGGGCTATGGTGAAAAAGGAAATATCCTCAGATGAAATCTGGAAAGAAGCTTTCTGAGAAACTGCTTACTGTTCTGTTAATTCATCTCACAGAGTTACATCTGTACTTCGTGGAACTCTTTGCTAGCCTTATTTCTGTGGAATTCAAGCACAGATATTTCGGATCCCTTTGAAGACTATAGGGCCAAAGGAAATATCCTCCGATAACAAAGAGAAAGAAGCTTTCTGAGACACTTCTTTGTGTTCTGTGAAATCATCTCACAGAGTTACAGCTTTCCCCTCAAGAAGCCTTTCGGTAAGACATTTCTTGTGGAATTGGCAAAGTGATATTTCGAAGCCCATAGACGGCTATGGTGAAAAAGGAAATATCCTCCGATGAAATCTGGAAAGAAGCTTTCTGAGAAACTGCTTAGTGTTCTGTTAATTCATCTCACAGAGTTACATCTGTATTTCGAGGATCTCTTTGCTAGCCTTATTTCTGTGGAATCTGAGAACAGATATTTCGGATCCCTTTGAAAACTATCGGGCCAAAGGAAATATCCTCCGATAACAAAGAGAAAGAAGCTTCCTGAGAAACTTCTTTGCGTTTTGAGAAATCATCTCACAGAGTTACAGCTTTCCCCTCAAGAAGCCTTTCGCTAAGACAGTTCTTGTGGAATTGCAAAGTGATATATGGAAGCCCCTAGAGGGCTATGGTGAAAAAGGAAATATCCTCAGATGAAATCTGGAAAGAAGCTTTCTGAGAAACTGCTTAGTGTTCTGTTAATTCATCTCACAGAGTTACATCTGTATTTCGTGGATCTCTTTGCTTGCCTTATTTCTGTGGAATCTGACAAAAGATGTTTCGGATCCCTTTGAAGACTATAGGGCCAAAGGAAATATCCTCCGATAACAAAGAGAAAGAAGCTTTCTGAGAAACTTCTTTGTGTTCTGTGAAATCATCTCACAGAGTTACAGCTTTCCCCTCAAGAAGCCTTTCGCTAAGACTGTTCTTGTGGAATTGCAAAGTGATATATGGAAGCCCCTACAGGGCTATGGTGAAAAAGGAAATATCCTCAGATGAAATCTGGAAAGAAGCTTTCTGAGAAACTGCTTAGTGTTCTGTTAATTCATCTCACAGAGTTACATCTGTACTTCGTGGATCTCTTTGCTAGCCTTATTTCTGTGGAATCTGAGAACAGATATTTCGGATCCCTTTGAAGACTATAGGGCCAAAGGAAATATCCTCCGATAACAAAGAGAAAGAAGCTTTCTGAGACACTTCTTTGTTTTCTGTGAAATTATCTCACAGAGTTTCAGCTTTCCCTAGAAGAAGCCTTTCGCTAAGACAGTTCTTGTGGAATTGGCAAAGTGATAATTGGAAGCCCATAGACGGCTATGGTGAAAAAGGAAATATCCTCAGATGAAATCTGGAAAGAAGTTTTCTGAGAAACTGCTTAGTGTTCTGTTAATTCATCTCCCAGAGTTACATCTGTATTTCGTGGATCTCTTTGCTAGCCTTATTTCTGTATAATCCTAGAACAGATATTTCGGATCCCATTGAAGACGACAGGGACAAGGGAAATATCCTCCGATAACAAAGAGAAAGAAGCTTTCTGACAAACTTCTTTGTGTTCTGTGAAATCATCTCACAGAGTTACAGCTCTGCCCTCAAGAAGCCTTTTGCTAAGACAGTTCTTGTGGAATTGGCAGAGTGATATTTGGAAGCCCATAGAGGGCTAGGGTGAAAAAGGAAATATCTTCAGATAAAATCTGGAAAAAGCTTTCTGAGCAACTGCTTAGTGTTCTGTTAATTCATCTCACAGAGTTACATCTGTATTGCGTGGATCTCTTTGCTAGCCTTATTTCTGTGGAATCTGAGAACAGATATTTCGGTTCCCTTTGAAGACTATAGGGCCAAATTAATATCCTCCGATAAGAAAGAGAAAGAAACTTTCTGAGAAACCTCTTTGTGTTCTGTGAAATCATCTCACAGAGTTACAGCTTTCCCCTCAAGAAGCCTTTCGCTAAGACAGTTCTTGTAGAATTGGGAAAGTGATATTTGGAAGCCCATAGACGGCTATGGTGAAAAAGGAAATATCCTCAGATGAAATCTGGAAAAAGCTTTATGAGAAACTGCTTAGTGTTCTGTTAATTCATCTCTCAGAGTTACATCTGTATTTCGTGGATCTCTTTGCTAGCCTTATTTCTGTGGAATCTGAGAACAGATATTTCGATTCCCTTTGAAGACTATAGGGCCAAATTAAATATCCTCCGATAACAAAGAGAAAGAAGCTTTCTGAGAAACCTCTTTGTGTTCTGTGAAATCATCTCACAGAGTTACAGTTTTCCCCTCAAGAAGCCTTTCGCTAAGACAGTTCTTGTGGAATTGGGAAAGTGATATTTGGAAGCCCATAGAGGGCTATGGTGAAAAAGGAAATATCCTCAGATGAAATCTGGAAAGAAGCTTTCTGAGAAACTGCTTAGTGTTCTGTTAATTCATCTCACAGAGTTACATCTGTACTTCGTGGAACTCTTTGCTAGCCTTATTTCTGTGGAATTCAAGCACAGATATTTCGGATCCCTTTGAAGACTATAGGGCCAAAGGAAATATCCTCCGATAACAAAGAGAAAGAAGCTTTCTGAGACACTTCTTTGTGTTCTGTGAAATCATCTCACAGAGTTACAGCTTTCCCCTCAAGAAGCCTTTCGCTAAGACTGTTCTTGTGGAATTGCAAAGTGATATATGGAAGCCCCTAGAGGGCTATGGTGAAAAAGGAAATATCCTCAGATGAAATCTGGAAAGAAGTTTTCTGAGAAACTGCTTAGTGTTCTGTTAATTCATCTCACAGAGTTACATCTGTACTTCGTGGATCTCTTTGCTAGTCTTATTTCTGTGGAATCTGAGAACAGATATTTCGGATCCCTTTGGAGACTATAGGGCCAAAGGAAATATCCTCCGATAACAAAGAGAAAGAAGCTTTCTGAGACACTTCTTTGTTTTCTGTGAAATCATCTCACAGAGTTTCAGCTTTCCCTAGAAGAAGCCTTTCGCTAAGACAGTTCTTGTGGAATTGGCAAAGTGATAATTGGAAGCCCATAGACGGCTATGGTGAAAAAGGAAATATCCTCAGATGAAATCTGGAAAGTAGTTTTCTGAGAAACTGCTTAGTGTTCTGTTAATTAATCTCCCAGAGTTACATCTGTATTTCGTGGATCTCTTTGCTAGCCTTTTTTCTGTATAATCTGAGAACAGATATTTCGGATTCCATTGAAGACGACAGGGACAAAGGAAATATCCTCCCATAACAAAGAGAAAGAAGCTTTCTGACAAACTTCTTTGTGTTCTGTGAAATCATCTCACAGAGTTACAGCTCTGCCCTCAAGAAGCCTTTTGCTAAGACAGTTCTTGTGGAATTGGCAGAGTGATATTTGGAAGCCCATAGAGGGCTAGGGTGAAAAAGGAAATATCCTCAGATAAAATCTGGAAAAAGCTTTCTGAGAAACTGCTTAGTGTTCTGTTAATTCATCTCACAGAGTTACATCTGTATTTCGTGGATCTCTTTGCTAGCCTTATTTCTGTGGAATCTGAGAACAGATATTTCGATTCCCTTTGAAGATTACAGGGCCAAATTAAATATCCTCCGATAACAAAGAGAAAGAAGCTTTCTGAGAAACCTCTTTGTGTTCTGTGAAATCATCTCACAGAGTTACAGCTTTCCCCTCAAGAAGCCTTTCGCTAAGACAGTTCTTGTGGAATTGGGAAAGTGATATTTGGAAGCCCATAGAGGGCTATGGTGAAAAAGGAAATATCCTCAGATGAAATCTGGAAAGAAGCTTTCTGAAGAACTGCTTAGTGTTCTGTTAATTCATCTCACAGAGTTACATCTGTATTTCGTGGATCTCTATGCTAGCCTTATTTCTGTGGAGTCTGAGAACAGATATTTCGGATCCCTTTGGAGACTATAGGGCCAAAGGAAATATCCTCCGATAACAAAGAGAAAGAAGCTTTCTGACAAACTTCTTTGTGTTCTGTGAAATCATCTCACAGAGTTGCAGCTCTGCCCTCAATAAGCCTTTTGCTAAGACAGTTCTTGTGGAATTGGCAGAGTGATATTTGGAAGCCCATAGAGGGCTATGGTGAAAAAGGAAATATCCTCAGATGAAATCTGGAAAAAGCTTTCTGAGAAACTGCTTAGTGTTCTGTTAATTCATCTCACAGAGTTACATCTGTATTTCGTGGATCTCTTTGCTAGCCTTATTTCTGTGGAATCTGAGAACAGATATTTCGATTCCCTTTGAAGACTATAGGGCCAAATTAAATATCCTCCGATAACAAAGAGAAAGAAGCTTTCTGAGAAACCTCTTTGTGTTCTGTGAAATCATCTCACAGAGTTACAGCTTTCCCCTCAAGAAGCCTTTCGCTAAGACAGTTCTTGTGGAATTGGGAAAGTGATATTTGGAGGCCCATAGAGGGCTATGGTGAAAAAGGAAATATCCTCAGATGAAATCTGGAAAGAAGCTTTCTGAAGAACTGCTTAGTGTTCTGTTAATTCATCTCACAGAGTTACATCTGTATTTCGTGGATCTCTATGCTATCCTTATTTCTGTGGAGTCTGAGAACAGATATTTCGGATCCCTTTGAAGACTATAGGGCCAAAGGAAATATCCTCCGATAACAAAGAGAAAGAAGCTTTCTGAGAAACTTCTTTGTGTTCTGTGAAATCATCTCACAGAGTTACAGCTTTCCAATGAAGAAGCCTTTCGCTAAGACAGTTCTTGTGGAATTGGGAAAGTGATATTTGGAAGCCCATAGAGGGCTATGGTGTAAAAGGAAATATCCTCAGATGAAATCTGGAAAGAAGCTTTCTGAGAAACTGCTTAGTGTTCTGTTAATTCATCTCACAGAGTTACATCTGTACTTCGTGGAACTCTTTGCTAGCCTTATTTCTGTGGAATTCAAGCACAGATATTTCGGATCCCTTTGAAGACTATAGGGCCAAAGGAAATATCCTCCGATAACAAAGAGAAAGAAGCTTTCTGAGACACTTCTTTGTGTTCTGTGAAATCATCTCACAGAGTTACAGCTTTCCCTATAAGAAGCCTTTCGGTAAGACAGTTCTTGTGGAATTGGCAAAGTGATATTTCGAAGCCCTTAGACGGCTATGGTGAAAAAGGAAATATCCTCCGATGAAATCTGGAAAGAAGCTTTCTGAGAAACTGCTTAGTGTTCTGTTAATTCATCTCACAGAGTTACATCTGTATTTCGAGGATCTCTTTGCTAGCCTTATTTCTGTGGAATCTGAGAACAGATATTTCGGATCCCTTTGAAAACTATGGGGCCAAAGGAAATATCCTCCGATAACAAAGAGAAAGAAGCTTCCTGAGAAACTTCTTTGTGTTCTGAGAAATCATCTCACAGAGTTACAGCTTTCCGCTCAAGAAGCCTTTCGCTAAGACAGTTCTTGTGGAATTGCTAAGTGATATATGGAAGCCCCTAGAGGGCTACGGTGAAAAAGGAAATATCCTCAGATGAAATCTGGAAAGAAGCTTTCTGAGAAACTGCTTAGTGTTCTGTTAATTCATCTCACAGAGTTACATCTGTATTTCGTGGATCTCTTTGCTTGCCTTATTTCTGTGGAATCTGAGAAAAGATGTTTCGGATCCCTTTGAAGACTACAGGGCCAAAGGAAATATCCTCCGATAACAAAGAGAAAGAAGCTTTCTGAGACACTTCTTTGTGTTCTGTGAAATCATCTCACACAGTTACAGCTTTCCCCTCAAGAAGCCTTTCGCTAAGACTGTTCTTGTGTAATTGCAAAGTGATATTTGGAAGCCCATAGACGGCTATGGTGAAAAAGGTAATATCCTCAGATGAAATCTGGAAAGGAGCTTTCTGAGAATCTGCTTACTGTTCTGTTAATTCATCTCACAGAGTTACATCTGTATTTCGTGGATCTCTTTGCTAGCCTTATTTCTTATAATCTGAGAACAGATATTTCGGATCCCTTTGAAGACTACAGGGACAAAGGAAATATCCTCCGATAACAAAGAGAAAGAAGCTTTCTGAGACACTTCTTTGTGTTCTGTGAAATCATCTCACAGAGTTACAGCTCTGCCCTCAAGAAGCCTTTTGCTAAGGCAGTTCTTGTGGATTTGGCAGAGTGATATTTGGAAGCCCCTAGAGGGCTATGGTGAAAAAGGAAATATCCTCAGATGAAATCTGGAAAGAAGCTTTCTGAAGAACTGCTTAGTGTTCTGTTAATTCATCTCACAGAGTTACATCTGTATTTCGTGGATCTCTTTGCTAGCCTTATTTCTGTGGAGTCTCAAAACAGATATTTCGGATCCCTTTGAAGACTATAGGGCCAAAGGAAATATCCTCCGATAACAAAGAGAATGAAGCTTTCTGAGAAACTTCTTTGTGTTCTGTGAAATCATCTCACAGAGTTACAGCTTTACCCTCAAGAAGCCTTTCGCTAAGACAGCTCTAGTGGAATTGGGAAAGTGATATTTGGAGGCCCATAGAGGGCTATGGTGAAAAAGGAAATATCCTCAGATGAAATCTGGAAAGAAGCTTTCTGAGAAACTGCTTAGTGTTCTGTTAATTCATCTCACAGAGTTACGTCTGTATTTCTTGGATCTCTTTGCTTGCCTTATTTCTGTGGAATCTGAGAAAAGATATTTCGGATCCCTTTGAAGACTATAGGGCGAAAGGAAATATCCTCCGATAACAAAGAGAAAGAAGCTTTCTGAGAAACTTCTTTGTGTTCTGTGAAATCATCTCACAGAGTTACAGCTTTCCCCTCAAGAAGCCTTTCGCTAAGACAGTTCTTTTGTAATTTCAAAGTGATATATGGAAGCCCCTAGAGGGCAATGGTGAAGAAGGAAATATCCTCAGATGAAATCTGGAAAGAAGCTTTCTGAGAAACTGCTTAGTGTTCTGTTAATTCATCTCACAGAGTTACATCTGTACTTCGTGGATCTCTTTGCTAGCCTTATTTCTTTGGAATCTGAGAACAGATAATTCGGATCCCTTTGAAGACTATAGGGCCAAAGGAAATATCCTCCGATAACAAAGAGAAAGAAGCTTTCTGTGACACTTCTTTGTGTTCTGTGAAATCACATCACAGAGTTACAGCTTTCCCTAGAAGAAGCCTTTCGCTAAGACAGTTCTTGTGGAATTGGCAAAGTGATATTTGGAAGCCCATAGACGGCTATGATGAAAAAGGAAATGTCCTCAGATGAAATCTGGAAAGAAGTTTTCTGAGAAACTGCTTAGTGTTCTGTTAATTCATCTCACAGAGTTACATCTGTATTTCGTGGATCTCTTTGCTAGCCTTATTTCTGTATAATCTGAGAACAGATATTTCGGATCCCTTTGAAGACTACAGGGCCAAAGGAAATATCCTCCGATAACAAAGAGAAAGAAGCTTTCTGACAAACTTCTTTGTGTTCTGTGAAATCATCTCACAGAGTTACAGCTCTGCCCTCAAGAAGCCTTTTGCTAAGACAGTTCTTGTGGAATTGGTAGAGTGATATTTGGAAGCCCATAGAGGGCTATGGTGAAAAAGGAAATATCCTCAGATGAAATCTGGAAAGAAGCTTCCTGAGGAACTGCTTAGTGTTCTGTTAATTCATCTCACAGAGTTACATCTGTATTTCGTGGATCTCTTTGCTAGCCTTATTTCTGTGGAGTCTGAGAACAGATATTTCGG
Organism: Macaca mulatta; assembly: GCF_049350105.2. NCBI lineage: Eukaryota > Metazoa > Chordata > Mammalia > Primates > Cercopithecidae > Macaca > Macaca mulatta. Next base: position 26,766,167 of record NC_133420.1, read on the forward strand.
ATCCCTTTGAAGACTATAGGGCCATAGGAAATATCCTCAGATAACAAAGAGAAAGAAGCTTTCTGAGAAACTTCTTTGTGTTCTGTGAAATCATCTCACAGAGTTACAGCTTTCCCCTCTAGAAACTTTTCGCTAAGACAGCTCTTGTGGAATTGGGAAAGTGATGTTTGGAGGCCCATAGAGGGCTATGGTGAAAAAGGAAATATCCTCAGATGAAATCTGGAAAGAAGCTTTCTGAGAAACTGCTTAGTGTTCTGTTAATTCATCTCACAGAGTTACATCTGTATTTCGTGGATCTCTTTGCTAGCCTTATTTCTGTGGAATCTGAGAAAAGATATTTCGGATCCCTTTGAAGACTAAAGGGCCAAAGGAAATATCCTCCGATAACAAAGAGAAAGAAGCCTTCTGAGAAACTTCTTTGTGTTCTGTGAAATCATCTCACAGAGTTACAGCTTTTCCTAGAAGAACCTTTCGCTAAGACAGTTCTTGTAGAATTTGCAAAGTGATATTTGGAAACCCATAGAGGGCTATGGTGAAAAAGGAAATATCCTCAGATGAAATCTGGAAAAAGCTTTCTGAGAAACTGCTTAGTGTTCTGTTAATTCATCTCACAGAGTTACATCTGTATTTCGTGGATCTCTTTGCTAGCCTTATTTCTGTGGAATCTCAGAACAGATATTTCGATTCCCTTTGAAGACTATAGGGCCAAATTAAATATCCTCCGATAACAAAGAGAAAGAAGCTTTCTGAGAAACCTCTTTGTGTTCTGTGAAATCATCTCACAGAGTTACAGCTTTCCCCTCAAGAAGTCTTTCGCTAAGACAGTTCTTGTGGAATTGGGAAAGTGATATTTGGAAGCCCATAGAGGGCTATGGTGAAAAAGGAAATATCCTCAGATGAAATCTGGAAAGAAGCTTTCTCAAAAACTGCTTAGTGTTCTGTTAATTCATCTCCCAGAGTTACATCTGTATTCCGTGGATCTCTTTGCTAGCCTTATTTCTGTGGAATCTGAGAACACATATTTCGGATCCCTTTGAAGACTATAGGGCCAAAGGAAATATCCTCCGATAACAAAGAGAAAGAAGCTTTCTGAGACACTTCTTTGTGTTCTGTGAAATCATCTCACAGAGTTACAGCTTTCCCTAGAAGAAGCCTTTCGCTAAGACAGTTCTTGTGGAATTGGCAAAGTGATATTTGGAAGCCCATAGACGGCTATGGTGAAAAAGGAAATATCCTCAGATGAAATCTGGAAAGAAGTTTTCTGAGAAACTGCTTAGTGTTCCGTTAATTCATCTCACAGAGTTACATCTGTATTTCGTGGATCTCTTTGCTAGCCTTATTTCTGTATAATCTGAGAACAGATATTTCGGATCCCTTTGAAGACTACAGGGACAAAGGAAATATCCTCCGATAACAAAGAGAAAGAAGCTTTCTGACAATCTTCTTTGTGTTCTGTGAAATCATCTCACAGAGTTACAGCTCTGCCCTCAAGAAGCCTTTTGCTAAGACAGTTCTTGTGGAATTGGCAGACCGATATTTGGAAGCCCCTAGAGGGCTATGGTGAAAAAGGAAATATCCTCAGATGAAATCTGGAAAGAAGCTTTCTGAAGAACTGCTTAGTGTTCTGTTAATTCACCTCACAGAGTTACATCTGTATTACGTGGATCTCTTTGCTAGCCATATTTCTGTGGAGTCTGAGAACAGAAATTTCGGATCCCTTTGAAGACTATAGGGCCAAAGGAAATATCCTCCGATAACAAAGAGAAAGAAGCTTTCTGAGAAACTTCTTTGTGTTCTGTGAAATCATCTCACAGAGTTACAGCTTTCGCCTCTAGAAGCCTTTCGCTAAGACAGCTCTTGTGGAATTGGGAAAGTGATATTTGGAGGCCCATAGAGGGCTATGGTGAAAAAGGAAATATCCTCAGATGAAATCTGGAAAGAAGCTTTCTGAGAAACTGCTTAGTGTTCTGTTAATTCATCTCACAGAGTTACATCTGTATTTCGTGGATCTCTTTGCTAGCCTTATTTCTCTGGAATCTGAGAAAAGATATTTCGGTTCCCTTTGAAGACTATAGGGCCAAAGGAAATATCCTCCGATAACAAAGAGATAGAAGCTTTCTGAGAAACTTCTTTGTGTTCTGTGAAATCATCTCACAGAGTTACAGCTTTCCCCTCAAGAAGCCTTTCGCTTAGACAGTTCTTGTGGAATTGGAAAAGTGATATTTGGAAGATCTTAGAGGGCTATGGTGAAAAAGGAAATATCCTCCGATGAACTCTGGAAAGAAGCTTTCTGAGAAACTGCTTAGTGTTCTGTTAATTCATCTCACAGAGTTACATCTGTATTTCGTGGATCTCTTTGCTAGCCTTATATCTGTGGAATCTGAGAACAGATATTTCGGATCCCTTTGAAGACAATAGGGCCAAAGGAAATATCCTCCGGTAACAAAGAGAAAGAAGCTTTCTGAGAAACTTCTTTGTGTTCTGTGAAATCATCTCACAGAGTTACAGCTTTCCCTAGAAGAATCCTTTCACTAAGACAGTTCTTGTGGAATTGAAAATGTTATATTTGGTAGCCCATAGAGGGCTATGGTGAAAAAGGAAATATCCTCAGATGAAATCTGGAAAGAAGCTTTCTGAGAAACTGCTTAGTGTTCTGGTAATTCATCTCACAGAGTTACATCTGTATTTCGTGGATCTCTTTGCTAGCCTTATTTCTGTGGAATCTGAGAACGGATATTTCGGATCCCTTTGAAGACTACAGGGCCAAAGGAAATATCCTCCGATAACAAAGAGAAAGAAGCTTTTTGAGAAACTTCTTTGTGTTCTGTGAAATCATCTCACAGAGTTACAGATTTCCCCTCAAGAAGCCTTACGCTAAGACAGTTCTTGTGGAATTGGCAAAGTGATATTTGGAAGCCCATAGAGGGCTATGGTGAAAAAGGAAATATCCTCCGATGAAATCTGGAAAGAAGCTTTCTGAGAAACTGCTTAGTGTTCTCTCACTTCATTTCACAGAGTTCCATCTGTATTTCGTGGATGTCTTTGCTAGCCTTATTTCTGTGGAATCTGAGAACAGATATTTCGGATCCCTTTGAAGACTATAGGGCCAAAGGAAATATCCTCCGATAACAAAGAGAAAGAAGCTTTCTGAGAAACTTCTTTGTGTTCTGTGAAATCATCTCACAGACTTACAGCTTTTCCTAGAAGAAGCCTTTCGCTAAGACAGTTCTTGTAGAATTGGCAAAGTGATATTTGGAAGCCCATAGAGGGCTACGGTGAAAAAGGAAATATCCTCAGATGAAATCTGGAAAAAGCTTTCTGAGAAACTGCTTAGTGTTCTGTTAATTCATGTCACAGAGTTACATCTGTATTTCGTGGATCTCTTTGCTAGCCTTATTTCTGTGGAATCTGAGAACAGATATTTCGGATCCCTTTGAAGACTATCGGGCCAAAGGAAATATCCTCCGATAACAAAGAGAAAGAAGCTTTCTTAGAAACTTCTTTGTGTTCTGTGAAATTATCTCACAGAGTTACAGCTTTCCCCTTAAGAAGCCTTTCGATAAGGCAGTTCTTGTGGAATTGACAAAGTGATATTGGAAGCCCATAGAGGGCTATGGTGAAAAAGGAAATATCCTCAGATGAAATCTGGAAAGAAGCTTCCTGAGAAACTGCTTAGTGTTCTTTAATTCATCTCACAGAGTTACATCTGTATTTCGTGGATCTCTTTGCTAGCCTTATTTCTGTGGAATCTGAGAACAGATATTTCGGATGCCTTTGAAGACTATAGGGCCAAAGGAAATATCCTCCGATAACAAAGAGAAAGAAGCTTTCTGAGAAACTTCTTTGTGTTCTGTGAAATCATCTCACAGTGTTACAGCTTTCCCCTCAAGAAGCCTTTCGCTAAGACAGTTCTTGTGGAATTGCTAAGTGATATATGGAAACCCCTAGAGGGCTATGGTGAAAAAGGTAATATCCTCAGATGAAATCTGGAAAGAAGCTTTCTGAGAAACTGCTTAGTGTTCTGTTAATTCATCTCACAGAGTTACATCTGTGTTTCGTGGATCTCTTTGCTAGACTTATTTCTGTATAATCTGAGAACAGATATTTCGGATCCCTTTGAAGACTACAGGGGCAAAGGAAATATCCTCCGATAACAAAGAGAAAGAAGCTTTCTGAGAAACTTCTATGCGTTCTGTGAAATCATCTCACAGAGTTGCAGCTTCCCCTCAACAAGCCTTTCGCTAAGACAGTTCTTGTGGAATTGGCAAAGTGATATTTGGAAGCCCTTAGAGGGCTACGGTGAAAAAGGAAATATCCTCAGATGAAATCTCGAGAGAAGCTTTCTGAGAAACTGCTTAGGGTTGTGTTAATTCATCTCACAGAGTTACATCTGTATTTCGTGGATCTCTTTGCTAACCTTATTTCTGTGGAATCTGAGAACGGATTTCGGATCCCTTTGAAGACTATAGGGCCAAAGGAAATATCCTCCGATAACAAAGAGAAAGAAGCTTTCTGAGAAACTTCTTTGTGTTCTGTGAAATCTTCTCACAGAGTTAAAGCTTTCCCGTCAAGAAGAATCTCGCTAAGACAATTCTTGTGGAATTGGCAAAGTGATATTTGGAAGCCCATAGAGGGCTATGGTGAAAAAGGAAATATCCTCAGATGAAATCTGGAAAGAAGCTTTCTGAGAAACTGCTTAGTGTTCTGTTAATTCATCTCACAGAGTTACATCGGTATTTCGTGGATCTCTTTGCTAGCCTTATTTCAGTGGAATCTGAGAACAGATATTTCGAATCCCTTTGAAGACTGTAGGTCCAAAGGAAATATCCTCCGATAACAAAGAGAAAGAAGCTTTCTGAGAAACTTCTTTGTGTTCTGTGAAATCATCTCACAGAGTTACAGCTTTCCCGTCAAGAAGACTTTCGCTAAGACAGTTCTTGTGGAATTGGCAAAGTGATATGTGGAAGCCCCTTGAGGGCTATGGTGAAAAAGGAAATATCCTCAGATGAAATCTGGAAAGAAGCTTTCTGAGAAACTGCTTAGTGTTCTGTTAATTCATCTCAGAGTTACATCTGTATTTCGTGGATCTCTTTGCTAGCCATATTTCTGTGGAATCTGAGAACAGATATTTCGGATCCCTTTGAACACTACAGGGCCAAAGGAAATATCCTCCGATAAAAAGAGAAAGAAGCTTTCTGAGAAACTTCTTTGTATTGTGTGAAATCATCTCACAGAGTTACAGCTTTCCCTAGAAGAAGCCTTTCACTAAGATAGTTCTTGTGGAATTGAAAAGTGATATTTTGTAGCCCATAGAGGGCTATGGTGAAAAAGGAATTATCCTACGATGAAATCTGGAAAAAGCTTTCTGAGAAACTGCTTAGTGTTCTGTTAATTCATCTCACAGAGTTACATCTGTATTTCGTGGATCTCTTTGCTAGCCTTATTTCTGTTGAAAATGAGAACAGATATTTCGGATCCCTTTGAAGACTATAGGTCCAAAGGAAATATCCTCTGATAACAAAGAGAAAGAAGCTTTCTGAGAAACTTCTTTGTGTTCTGTGAAATTATCTCACAGAGTTACAGCTTTCCCCTCAAGAAGCCTTTCGATAAGGCATTTCTTGTGGAATTGGCAAAGTGATATTGGAAGCCCATAGAGGGCTATGGTGAAAAAGGAAATATCCTCAGATGAAATCTGGAAAGAAGCTTTCTGAGAAACTGCTTAGTGTTCTGTTAATTCATCTCACAGAGTTACATCTGTATTTCGTGGATCTCTTTGCTAGCCTTATTTCTGTGGAATCTGAGAACAGATATTTCGGATCCCTTTGAAGACTATAGGGCCAAAGGAAATATCCTCCGATAACAAAGAGAAAGAAGCTTTCTGAGAAACTTCTTTGTGTTCTGTGAAATCATCTCACAGAGTTACAGCTTTCCCCTCAACAAGCTTTTCGCTAAGACAGTTCTTGTGGAATTGGCAAAGTGATATTTGGAAGCCCCTAGAGGGCTATTGTGAAAAAGGAAATATCCTCAGATAAACCTGGAAAGAAGGTTTCTGAGAAACTGCTTAGTTTTCTGTTAATTCATCTCACAGAGTTACATCTCTATTTCGTGGATCTCTTTGCTAGCCTTATTTCTGTGGAATCTGAGAACAGATATTTCGGATCCCTTTGAAGACTATAGGGCCAAAGGAAATATCCTCCGATAACAAAGAGAAAGAAGCTTTCTGAGAAACTTCTTTGTGTTCTGTGAAATCATCTCACAGAGTTACCACTTTCCCCTCAAGAAGCCTTTCGCTAAGACAGTTCTTGTGGAATTGGCAAAATAATATGGGAAGCCCAAAGAGGGCTATGGTGAAAAAGGAAATATCCTCAGATGAAATCTGGAAAGAAGCTTTCTGAGAAACTGCTTAGTGTTCTGTTAATTCATCTCACAGAGTTACATCTCTATTTCGTGGATCTCTTTGCTAGCCTTATTTCTGTGGAATCTGAGAACAAATATTTCGGATCCCTTTGAAGACTATAGGGCCAAAGGAAATATCCTCCGATAACAAAAACAAAGAAGCTTTCTGAGAAACTTCTTTGTGTTCTGTGAAATCATCTCACAGAGTTACAGCTTTCCCCTCAAGAAGTCTTTCGCTAAGACAGTTCTTGTGCAATTGGCAAAGGGATATTGGGAAGCCCATAGAGGGCTGTGGTGAAAAAGGAAATATCCTCAGATGAAATCTGGAAAGAAACTTTCTGAGAAACTGCTTAGTGTTCTGTTAATTCATCTCACAGAGTTACATCTGTATTTCGTGGATCTCTTTGCTAGCCTTATTTCTGTGGAATCTGAGAACAGATATTTCGGTTCCCTTTGAAGACGATAGGGAAAAAGGAAATATCCTCCGATAACAAAGAGAAAGAAGCTTTCTGAGAAACTCCTCTGCGTTCTGTGAAATCATCTCTCAGAGTTACAGCTTTCCCCACAAGAAGCCTTTCGCTAAGACAGTTCTTGTGGAATTGGCAGAGTGATATTTGGAAGCCCCTAGAGGGCTATGGTGAAAAAGGAAATATCCTCAGATGAAATCTGGAAAGAAGCTTTCTGAAGAACTGCTTAGTGTTCTGTTAATTCATCTCACAGATTTATATCTGTATTTCGTGGATCTCTTTGCTAGCCTTATTTCTGTGGAATCTGATAACAGATATTTCGGATCCTTTTGAAGACTATAGGGCCAAAGGAAATATCCTCCGATAACAAAGAGAAAGAAGCTTTCTGAGAAACTTCTTTGTGTTCTGTGAAATCATCTCACAGAGTTACAGCTTTCCCCTCAAGAAGCCTTTCGCTAAGACAGTTCTTATGGAATTGACAAAGTGATATTTGGAAGCCCATAGAGGTCTATGGTGAAAAAGGAAATATCCACAGATGAAATCTGGAAAGAAGCTTTGTGAAGAACTGCTTCGTGTTCTGTTAATTCATCTCACAGTGGTACATCTGTATTTCGTGGATCTCTTTGCTAGCCTTATTTCTGTGGAATCTGAGAACAGATATTTCGGATCCCTTTGAAGACTATAGGGCCAAAGGAAATATCCTCCGATAACAAATAGAAAGAAGCTTTCTGAGAAACTTCTTTGTGTTCTGAGAAATCATCTCACAGAGTAACAGCTTTCCCCTCAAGAAGCCTTTCGCTAAGACAGTTCTTGTGGAATTGGCAAAGTGATAATGGGAAGCCCAAAGAGGGCTATGGTGAAAAAGGAAATATCCTCAGATGAAATCTGGAAGGAAGCTTTCTGAGAAACTGCTTAGTGTTCTGTTAATTCATCTCACAGAGTTACAGCTGTATTTCGTGGATCTCATGGCTAGCCTTATTTCTGTGGAATCTGAGAACAGATATTTCGGATCCCTTTGAAGACTATAGGGCCAAAGGAAATATCCTCCGATAACAAAGAGAAAGAAGCTTTCTGAGAAACTTCTTTGTATTCTGTGAAATCATCTCACAGAGTTACAGCTTTCCCCTCAAGAAGCTTTCGCTAAGACAGTTCTTGTGGTATTGGCAAAGTGATATTTGGAAGCCCATAGAGGGCTATGGTAAAAAATGAAATAGCCTCAAATGAAATCTGGAAAGAAGCTTTCTGAGAAACTGCTTAGTGTTCTTTTAATTCATCTCACAGAGTTACATCTCTATTTCGTGGATCTCATTGCTAGCCTTATTTCTGTGGAATCTGAGAAGAGATATTTCGGATCACCTTGAAGACTATAGGGCCAATGGAAATATCCTCCCATAACCAAGAGAAGGAAGCTTTCTGAGAAACTTCTTTGTGTTCTGTGAAATCATCTCTCAGAGTTACAGCTTTCCCGTCAAGAAGCCTTTCGCTAAGACAGTTCTTCTGGAATTGGCAAAGTGATACTGGGAAGCCCATAGAGGGCTATGGTGAAAAAGGAAATATCCTCAGATGAAATCTGGAAAGAAGCTTTCTGAGCAACTGCTTCGTGTCCTGTTAATTCATCTCACAGAGTTACATCTGTATTCCGTGGATCTCTTTGCTAGCCTTATTTCTGTGGAATCTGAGAGCAGATATTTCGGATCCCATTGAAGAGTATAGGGCCAAAGGAAATATCCTCCGATAACAAAGAGAAAAAAGCTTTCTGAGAAACTTCTTTGTGTTCTGTGAAATCATCTCACAGATTTACCACTTTCCCCTCAAGAAGCCTTTCGCTAAGACAGTTCTTGTGGAATTGGCAAAATAATATGGGAAGCCCAAAGAGGGCTATGGTGAAAAAGGAAATATCCTCAGATGAAATCTGGAAAGAAGCTTTCTGAGAAACTGCTTAGTGTTCTGTTAATTCATCTCACCGAGTTACATCTGTATTTCGTGGATCTCTTTGCTAGCCTTATTTCTGTATAATCTGAGAACAGATATTTCTGATCCCTTTGAAGACTACAGGGACAAAGGAAATATCCTCCGATAACAAAGAGAAAGAAGCTTTCTGAGAAACCTCTTTGTGTTCTGTGAAATCATCTCACAGAGTTACAGCTCTGCCCTCAAAAAGCCTTTTGCTAAGACAGTTCTTCTGGAATTGGCAGAGTGATATTTGGAAGCCCATAGAGGGCTATGGTGAAAAAGGAATTATCCTCAGATGAAATCTGGAAAGAAGCTTTCTGAAGAACTGCTTAGTGTTCTGTTAATTCATCTCACAGAGTTACATCTGTATTTCGTGGATCTCTTTGCTAGCCTTATTTCTGTGGAGTCTGAGAACAGATATTTCGGATCCCTTTGAAGACTATAGGGCCAAAGGAAATATCCTCCGATAACAAAGAGAATGAAGCTTTCTGAGAAACTTCTTTGTGTTCTGTGAAATCATCTCACAGAGTTACAGCTTTACCCTCAAGAAGCCTTTCGCTAAGATAGCTCTAGTGGAATTGGGAAAGTGATATTTGGAGGCCCATCGAGGGCTATGGTGAAAAAGGAAATATTCTCAGATGAAATCTGGAGAGAAGCTTTCTGAGAAACTGCTTAGTGTTCTGTTAATTCATCTCACAGAGTTACATCTGTATTTCGTGGATCTCTTTGCTTGCCTTATTTCTGTGGAATCTGAGAAAAGATATTTCGGATCCCTTTGAAGACTATAGGGCCAAAGGAAATATCCTCCGATAACAAAGAGAAAGAAGCTTTCTGAGAAACTTCTTTGTGTTCAGGGAAATCATCTCACAGAGTTACAGCTTTCCCCTCAAAAAGCCTTTCGCTAAGACAGTTCTTGTGGAATTTCAAAGTGATATATGGAAGCCCCTAGAGGGCTATGGTGAAAAAGGAAATATCCTCAGATGAAATCTGGAAAGAAGCTTTCTGAGAAACTGCTTAGTGTTCTGTTAATTCATCTCACAGAGTTACATCTGTACTTCGTGGATCTCTTTGCTAGCCTTATTTCTTTGGAATCTGAGAACAGATATTTCGGATCCCTTTGAAGACTATAGGGCCAAAGGAAATATCCTCCGATAACAAAGAGAAAGAAGCTTTCTGAGACACTTCTTTGTGTTCTGTGAAATCACATCACAGAGTTACAGCTTTCCGTAGAAGAAGCCTTTCCACAAGACAGTTCCACAAGACAGTTCTTGTGGAATTGGCAAAGTGATATTTGGAAGCCCATAGACGGCTATGATGAAAAAGGAAATATCCTCAGATGAAATCTGGAAAGAGTTTTCTGAGAAACTGCTTAGTGTTCTGTTAATTCATCTCACAGAGTTACATCTGTATTTCGTGGATCTCTTTGCTAGCCTTATTTCTGTATAATCTGAGAACAGATATTTCGGATTACTTTGAAGACTACAGGGACAAAGGAAATATCCTCCGATAACAAAGAGAAAGTAGCTTTTTGACAAACTTCTTTGTGTTTTGTGAAATCATCTCACAGAGTTACAGCTCTGCCCTCAAGAAGCCTTTTGCTAAGACAGTTCTTGTGGAATTGGTAGAGTGATATTTGGAAGCCCATAGAGGGCTATGGTGAATAAGGAAATATCCTCATATGAAATCTGGAAAGAAACTTTCTGAAAAACTGCTTAGTGTTCTGTTAATTCATCTCACAGAGTTACATCTGTATTTCGTGGCTCTCTTTGCTAGCCTTATTTCTTTGGAGTCTGAGAACAGATATGTCGGATCCCTTTGAAGATGATAGGGTCAAAGTAAATATCCTCCGATAACAAAGAGAAAGAAGCTTTCTGAGAAACTTCTTTGTGTTCTGTGAAATCATCTCACAGAGTTACAGCTTTCCCCTCTAGAAGCCTTTCGCTAAGACAGCTCTTGTGGAATTGGGAAAGTGATGTTTGGAGGCCCATAGAGGGCTATGGTGAAAAAGTAAATATCCTCAGATTAAACCTGGAAAGAAGCTTTCTGAGAAACTGCTTAGTGTTCTGTTAATTCATCTCACAGAGTTACATCTGTACTTCGTGGATCTCTTTGCTAGCCTTATTTCTGTGGAATCTGAGAACAGATATTTCGGATCCCTTTGAAGACTATAGGGCCAAAGGAAATATCCTCCGATAACAAAGAGAAAGAAGCTTTCTGAGACACTTCTTTGTGTTCTGTGAAATCATCTCACAGAGTTACAGCTTTCCCTAGAAGAAACCTTTCGCTAAGGCAGTTCTTGTGGAATTGGCAAAGTGATATTTGGAAGCCCATAGAGGGCTATGGTGAAAAAGGAAATATCCTCAGATGAAATCTGGAAAAAGCTTTCTGAGAAACTGCTTAGTGTTCTGTTAATTCATCTCACAGAGTTACATCTGTATTTCGTGGATCTCTTTGCTAGCGTTATTTCTGTATAATCTGAGAACAGATATTTCGGATCCTTTTGAAGACTACAAGGACAAAGGAAATATCCTCCGACAACAAAGAGAAAGAAGCTTTCTGAGAAACCTCTTTGTGTTCTGTGAAATCATCTCACAGAGTTACAGCTCTGCCCTCAAGAAGCCTTTTGCTAAGACAGTTCTTGTGGATTTGGCAGAGTGATATTTGGAAGCCCATAGAGGGCTATGGTGAAAAAGGAAATATCCTCAGATGAAATCTGGAAAGAAGATTTCTGAAGAACTGCTTAGTGTTCTGTTAATTCATCTCACAGAGTTACATCTGTATTTCGTGGATCTCTTTGCTAGCCTTATTTCTGTGGAGTCTGAGAACAGATATTTCGGATCCCTTTGAAGACTATAGGGCCAAAGGAAATATCCTCCGATAACAAAGAGAAAGATGCTTTCTGATAAACTTCTTTGTGTTCTGTGAAATCATCTCACAGAGTTACAGCTTTCCCCTCAAGAAGCCTTTCGCTAAGACAGCTCTAGTGGAATTGGGAAAGTGATATTTGGAGGCCCATAGAGGGCTATGGTGAAAAAGGAAATATCCTCAGACGAAATCTGGAAAGAAGCTTTCTGAGAAACTGCTTAGTGTTCTGTTAATTCATCTCACAGAGTTACATCTGTATTTCGTGAATCTCTTTGCTTGCCTTATTTCTGTGGAATCTGAGAAAAGGTATTTCGGATACCTTTGAAGACTATAGGGCCAAAGGAAATATCCTCCGATAACAAAGAGAAAGAAGCTTTCTGAGAAACTACTTTGTGTTCTGTGAAATCATCTCAGAGAGTTACAGGTTTCCCCTGAAGAAGCCTTTCGCTAAGACAGTTCTTGTGGAATTGCAAAGTGATATATGGAAGCCCCTAGAGGGCTATGGTAAAAAAGGAAATATCCTCAGATGAAATCTTGAAAGAAGCTTTCTGAGAAACTCTTTAGTGTTCTGTTAATTCATCTCACAGAGTTACATCTGTATTTCGTGGATCTCTTTGCTTGCCTTATTTCTGTGGAATCTGAGAAAAGGTATTTCGGATCCCTTTGAAGATTATAGGGCCAAAGGAAATATCCTCCGATAACAAAGAGAAAGAAGCTTTTTGAGAAACTTCTTTGTGTTCTGTGAAATCATCTCACAGAGTTACAGCTTTCCCCTCAAGAAGCCTTTCGATAAGACAGTACTTGTGGAATTGCAAAGTGATATATGGAAGCCCCTAGAGGGCTATGGTGAAAAAGGAAATATCCTCAGATGAAATCTGGAAAGAAGCTTTCTGAGAAACTGCTTAGTGTTCTGTTAATTCATCTCACAGAGTTACATCTGTACTTCGTGGATCTCTTTGCTAGCCTTATTTCTGTGGAATCTGAGAACAGATATTTCGGATCCCTTTGAAGACTATAGGGCCAAAGGAAATATCCTCCGATAACAAAGAGAAAGAAGCTTTCTGAGACACTTCTTTGTGTTCTGTGAAATCATCTCACAGAGTTACAGCTTTCCCTAGAAGAAGCCTTTCGCTAAGACAGTTCTTGTGGAATTGGCAAAGTGATATTTCGAAGCCCATAGAGGGCTATGGTGAAAAAGGAAATATCCTCAGATGAAATCTGGAAAGAAGTTTTCTGAGAAACTGCTTAGTGTTCCCTTAATTCATCTCACAGAGTTACATCTGTATTTCGTGGATCTCTTTGCTAGCCTTATTTCTGTATAATCTGAAAACAGATATTTCGGATCCCTTTGAAGACTACAGGGACAAAGGAAATATCCTCCGATAACAAAGAGAAAGAAGCTTTCTGACAATCTGCTTTGTGTTCTGTGAAATCATCTCACAGAGTTACAGCTCTGCCCTCAAGAAGCCTTTTGCTAAGACAGTTCTTGTGGAATTGGCAGAGCGATATTTGGAAGCCCCTAGAGGGCTATGGTGAAAAAGGAAATATCCTCAGATGAAATCTGGAAAAGGGCTTTCTGAAGAACATCTTAGTGTTCTGTTAATTCATCTCACAGAGTTACATCTGTATTACGTGGATCTCTTTGGTAGCCATATTTCTGTGGAGTCTGAGAACAGATATTTCGGATCCCTTTGAAGACTATAGGGCCAAAGGAAATATCCTCCGATAACAAAGAGAAAGAAGCTTTCTGAGAAACTTCTTTGTGTTCTGTGAAATCATCTCACAGAGTTACAGCTTTCGCCTCTAGAAGCCTTTCGCTAAGACAGCTCTTGTGGAATTGGGAAAGTGATATTTGGAGGCCCCTAGAGGGCTATGGTGAAAAAGGAAATATCCTCAGATGAAATCTGGAAAGAAGCTTTCTGAGAAAATGCTTAGTGTTCTGTTAATTCATCTCACAGAGTTACATCTGTATTTCGTGGATCTCTTTGCTAGCCTTATTTCTGTGGAATCTGAGAAACGATATTTCGGATCCCTTTGAAGACTATAGGGCCAAAGGAAATATCCTCCGATAACAAAGAGAAAGAAGCCTTCTGAGAAACTTCTTTGTGTTCTGTGAAATCATCTCACAGAGTTACAGCTTTTCCTAGAAGAAGCCTTTCGTTAAGACAGTTCTAGTAGAATTGGCAAAGTGATATTTGGAAGCCCATAGAGGGCTATGGTGAAAAAGGAAATAACCTCAGATGAAATCTGGAAAAAGCTTTCTGAGAAACTGCTTAGTGTTCTGTTAATTCATCTCACAGAGTTACATCTGTATTTCGTGGATCTCTTTGCTAACCTTATTTCTGTGGAATCTGAGAACAGATATTTCGGATCCCTTTGAAGACTACAGGGCCAAAGGAAATATCCTCCGATAACAAAGAGATAGAAGCTTTCTGAGAAACTTCTTTGTGTTCTGTGAAATCATCTCACAGAGTTACAGCTTTCCCCTCAAGAAGCCTTTCGCTAAGACACTTCTTGTGGAATTGGAAAAGTGATATTTGGAAGATCATAGAGGGCTATGGTGAAAAAGGAAATATCCTCCGATGAACTCTGGAAAGAAGCTTTCTGAGAAACAGCTTAGTGTTCTGTTAATTCATCTCACAGAGTTACATCTGTATTTCGTGGATCTCTTTGCTAGCCTTATATCTGTGGAATCTGAGAACAGATATATCGGATCCCTTTGAAGACTATAGGGCCAAAGGAAATATCCTCCGGTAACAAAGAGAAAGAAGCTTTCTGAGAAACTTCTTTGTGTTCTGTGAAATCATCTCACAGAGTTACATCTTTCCCTAGAAGAAGCCTTTCGCTAAGACAGTTCTTGTGGAATTGGCAGAGTGATATTTGGAAGCCCATAGAGGGCTATGGTGAAAAAGGAAATATCCTCAGATGAAATCTGGAAAGAAGCTTTCTGAAGAACTGCTTAGTGTTCTGTTAATTCATCTCACAGAGTTACATCTGTATTTCGTGGATCTCTTTGCTAGCCTTATTTCTGTGGAGTCTGAGAACAGATATTTCGGATCCCTTTGAAGACTATAGGGCCAAAGGAAATATCCTCCGATAACAAAGAGAAAGAAGCTTTCTGAGAATCTTCTTTGTGTTCTGTGAAATCATCTCACAGAGTTACAGCTTTCCCCTCAAGAAGCCTTTCGCTAAGACAGCTCGAGTGGAATTGGGAAAGTGATATTTGGAGGCCCATAGAGGGCTATGGTGAAAAAGGAAATATCCTCAGATGAAATCTGGAAAGAAGCTTTCTGAGAAACTGCTTAGTGTTCTGTTAATTCATCTCACAGAGTTACATCTGTATTTCGTGGATCTCTTTGCTTGCCTTATTTCTGTGGAATCTGAGAAAAGATGTTTCGGATCCCTTTGAAGACTATAGGGCCAAAGGAAATATCCTCCGATAACAAAGAGAAAGAAGCTTTCTGAGACACTTCTTTGTGTTCTGTGAAATCATCTCACAGAGTTACAGCTTTCCCTAGAAGAAGCCTTTCGCTAAGACAGTTCTTGTGGAATTGTCAAAGTGATATTTCGAAGCCCATAGAGGGCTATGGTGAAAAAGGAAATATCCTCCGATGAAATCTGGAAAGAAGCTTTCTGAGAAACTGCTTAGTGTTCTGTTAATTCATCTCACAGAGTTACATCTGTATTTCGAGGATCTCTTTGCTAGCCTTATTTCTGTGGAATCTGAGAACAGATATTTCGGATCCCTTTGAAAACTATGGGGCCAAAGGAAATATCCTCCGATAACAAAGAGAAAGAAGCTTCCTGAGAAACTTGTTTGTGTTCTGAGAAATCATCTCACAGAGTTACAGCTTTCCCCTCAAGAAGCCTTTCGCTAAGACAGTTGTTGTGGAATTGGGAAAGTGATATTTGGAGGCCCATAGAGGGCTATGGTGAAAAAGGAAATATCCTCAGATGAAATCTGGAAAGAAGGTTTCTGAAGAACTGCTTAGTGTTCTGTTAATTCATCTCACAGAGTAACATCTGTATTTCTTGGATCTCTATGCTAGCCTTATTTCTGTGGAGTCTGAGAACAGATATTTCGGATCCCTTTGAAGACTATAGGGCCAAAGGAAATATCCTCCGATAACAAAGAGAAAGAAGCTTTCTGAGAAACTTCTTTGTGTTCTGTGAAATCATCTCACAGAGTTACAGCTTTCCCTAGAAGAAGCCTTTCGCTAAGACAGTTCTTGTGGAATTGGAAAAGTGATATTTGGAAGCCCATAGAGGGCTATGGTGAAAAAGGAAATATCCTCCGATGAAATCTGGAAAGAAGCTTTCTGAGAAACTGCTTAGTGTTCTGTTAATTCATCTCACAGAGTTACATCTGTATTTCGTGGATCTCTTTGCTTGCCTTATTTCTGTGGAATCTGAGAAAAGGTATTTCGGATCCCTTTGAAGATTACAGGGCCAAAGGAAATATCCTCCGATAACAAAGAGAAAGAAGCTTTCTGAGAAACTTCTTTGTGTTCTGTGAAATCATCTCACAGAGTTACAGCTTTCCTCTCAAGAAGCCTTTCGCTAAGACAGTTCTTGTGGAATTGCAAAGTGATATATGGAAGCCCCTAGAGGGCTATGGTGAAAAAGGAAATATCCTCAATGAAATCTGGAAAGAAGCTTTCTGAGAAACTGCTTAGTGTTCTGTTAATTCATCTCACAGAGTTACATCTGTACTTCGTGGATCTCTTTGCTAGCCTTATTTCTGTGGAATCTGAGAACAGATATTTCGGATCCCTTTGAAGACTATAGGGCCAAAGGAAATATCCTCCGATAACAAAGAGAAAGAAGCTTTCTGAGAAACTTCTTTGTGTTCTGTGAAATCATCTCACAGAGTTACAGCTTTCCCTAGAAGAAGCCTTTCGCTAAGACAGTTCTTGTGGAATTGGCAAAGTGATATTTGGAAGCCCATTGACGGCTATGGTGAAAAAGGAGATATCCTCAGATGAAATCTGGAAAGAAGTTTTCTGAGAAACTGCTTAGTGTTCCGTTAATTCATCTCACAGAGTTACATCTGTATTTCGTGGATCTCTTTGCTAGCCTTATTTCTGTATAATCTGAGAACAGATATTTCGGATCCCTTTGAAGACTACAGGGACAAAGGAAATATCCTCCGATAACAAAGAGAAAGAAGCTTTCTGACAATCTTCTTTGTGTTCTGTGAAATCATCTCACAGAGTTACAGCTCTGCCCTCAAGAAGCCTTTTGCTAAGACAGTTCTTGTGGAATTGGCAGAGCGATATTTGGAAGCCCCTAGAGGGCTATGGTGAAAAAGGAAATATCCTCAGATGAAATCTGGAAAGAAGCTTTCTGAAGAACTGCTTAGTGTTCTGTTAATTCATCTCACAGAGTTACATCTGTATTACGTGGATCTCTTTGCTAGCCATATTTCTGTGGAGTCTGAGAACAGATATTTCGGATCCCTTTGAAGTCTATAGGGCCAAAGGAAATATCCTCCGATAACAAAGAGAAAGAAGCTTTCTGAGAAACTTCTTTGTGTTCTGTGAAATCATCTCAGAGAGTTACAGCTTTCGCCTCTAGAAGCCTTTCGCTAAGACAGCTCTTGTGGAATTGGGAAAGTGATATTTGGAGGCCCATAGAGGGCTATGGTGAAAAAGGAAATATCCTCAGATGAAATCTGGAAAGAAGTTTTCTGAGAAACTGCTTAGTGTTCTGTTAATTCATCTCACAGAGTTACATCTGTACTTCGTGGAACTCTTTGCTAGCCTTATTTCTGTGGAATCTGAGCACAGATATTTCGGATCCCTTTGAAGACTATAGGGCCAAAGGAAATATCCTCCGATAACAAAGAGAAAGAAGCTTTCTGAGACACTTCTTTGTGTTCTGTGAAATCATCTCACAGAGTTACAGCTTTCCCTAGAAGAAGCCTTTCGCTAAGACAGTTCTTGTGGAATTGTCAAAGTGATATTTCGAAGCCCATAGAGGGTTATGGTGAAAAAGGAAATATCCTCCGATGAAATCTTGAAAGAAGCTTTCTGAGAAACTGCTTAGTGTTCTGTTAATTCATCTCACAGAGTTACATCTGTATTTCGAGGATCTCTTTGCTAGCCTTATTTCTGTGGAATCTGAGAACAGATATTTCGGATCCCTTTGAAAACTATGGGACCAAAGGAAATATCCTCCGATAACAAAGAGAAAGAAGCTTCCTGAGAAACTTGTTTGTGTTCTGAGAAATCATCTCACAGAGTTACAGCTTTCCCCTCAAGAAGCCTTTCGCTAAGACAGTTGTTGTGGAATTGGGAAAGTGATATTTGGAGGCCCATAGAGGGCTATGGTGAAAAAGGAAATATCCTCAGATGAAATCTGGAAAGAAGGTTTCTGAAGAACTGCTTAGTGTTCTGTTAATTCATCTCACAGAGTAACATCTGTATTTCGTGGATCTCTATGCTAGCCTTATTTCTGTGGAGTCTGAGAACAGATATTTCGGATCCCTTTGAAGACTATAGGGCCAAAGGAAATATCCTCCGATAACAAAGAGAAAGAAGCTTTCTGAGAAACTTCTTTGTGTTCTGTGAAATCATCTCACAGAGTTACAGCTTTCCCTAGAAGAAGCCTTTCGCTAAGACAGTTCTTGTGGAATTGGAAAAGTGATATTTGGAAGCCCATAGAGGGCTATGGTGAAAAAGGAAATATCCTCCGATGAAATCTGGAAAGAAGCTTTCTGAGAAACTGCTTAGTGTTCTGTTAATTCATCTCACAGAGTTACATCTGTATTTCGTGGATCTCTTTGCTTGCCTTATTTCTGTGGAATCTGAGAAAAGGTATTTCGGATCCCTTTGAAGATTACAGGGCCAAAGGAAATATCCTCCGATAACAAAGAGAAAGAAGCTTTCTGAGAAACTTCTTTGTGTTCTGTGAAATCATCTCACAGAGTTACAGCTTTCCTCTCAAGAAGCCTTTCGCTAAGACAGTTCTTGTGGAATTGCAAAGTGATATATGGAAGCCCCTAGAGGGCTATGGTGAAAAAGGAAATATCCTCAATGAAATCTGGAAAGAAGCTTTCTGAGAAACTGCTTAGTGTTCTGTTAATTCATCTCACAGAGTTACATCTGTACTTCGTGGATCTCTTTGCTAGCCTTATTTCTGTGGAATCTGAGAACAGATATTTCGGATCCCTTTGAAGACTATAGGGCCAAAGGAAATATCCTCCGATAACAAAGAGAAAGAAGCTTTCTGAGAAACTTCTTTGTGTTCTGTGAAATCATCTCACAGAGTTACAGCTTTCCCTAGAAGAAGCCTTTCGCTAAGACAGTTCTTGTGGAATTGGCAAAGTGATATTTGGAAGCCCATTGACGGCTATGGTGAAAAAGGAGATATCCTCAGATGAAATCTGGAAAGAAGTTTTCTGAGAAACTGCTTAGTGTTCCGTTAATTCATCTCACAGAGTTACATCTGTATTTCGTGGATCTCTTTGCTAGCCTTATTTCTGTATAATCTGAGAACAGATATTTCGGATCCCTTTGAAGACTACAGGGACAAAGGAAATATCCTCCGATAACAAAGAGAAAGAAGCTTTCTGACAATCTTCTTTGTGTTCTGTGAAATCATCTCACAGAGTTACAGCTCTGCCCTCAAGAAGCCTTTTGCTAAGACAGTTCTTGTGGAATTGGCAGAGCGATATTTGGAAGCCCCTAGAGGGCTATGGTGAAAAAGGAAATATCCTCAGATGAAATCTGGAAAGAAGCTTTCTGAAGAACTGCTTAGTGTTCTGTTAATTCATCTCACAGAGTTACATCTGTATTACGTGGATCTCTTTGCTAGCCATATTTCTGTGGAGTCTGAGAACAGATATTTCGGATCCCTTTGAAGACTATAGGGCCAAAGGAAATATCCTCCGATAACAAAGAGAAAGAAGCTTTCTGAGAAACTTCTTTGTGTTCTGTGAAATCATCTCAGAGAGTTACAGCTTTCGCCTCTAGAAGCCTTTCGCTAAGACAGCTCTTGTGGAATTGGGAAAGTGATATTTGGAGGCCCATAGAGGGCTATGGTGAAAAAGGAAATATCCTCAGATGAAATCTGGAAAGAAGTTTTCTGAGAAACTGCTTAGTGTTCTGTTAATTCATCTCACAGAGTTACATCTGTACTTCGTGGAACTCTTTGCTAGCCTTATTTCTGTGGAATCTGAGCACAGATATTTCGGATCCCTTTGAAGACTATAGGGCCAACGGAAATATCCTCCGATAACAAAGAGAAAGAAGCTTTCTGAGACACTTCTTTGTGTTCTGTGAAATCATCTCACAGAGTTACAGCTTTCCCTAGAAGAAGCCTTTCGCTAAGACAGTTCTTGTGGAATTGTCAAAGTGATATTTCGAAGCCCATAGAGGGCTATGGTGAAAAAGGAAATATCCTCCGATGAAATCTGGAAAGAAGCTTTCTGAGAAACTGCTTAGTGTTCTGTTAATTCATCTCAGAGAGTTACATCTGTACTTCGTGGATCTCTTTGCTAGCCTTATTTCTGTGGAATCTGAGAACAGATATTTCGGATCCCTTTGAAGACTATGGGGCCAAAGGAAATATCCTCCGATAACAAAGAGAAAGAAGCTTCCTGAGAAACTTGTTTGTGTTCTGAGAAATCATCTCACAGAGTTACAGCTTTCCCCTCAAGAAGCCTTTCGCTAAGACAGTTCTTGTGGAATTGCTAAGTGATATATGGAAGCCCCTAGAGGGCTATGGTGAAAAAGGAAATATCCTCAGATGAAATCTGGAAAGAAGCTTTCTGAGAAACTGCTTAGTGTTCTGTTAATTCATCTCACAGAGTTACATCTGTACTTCGAGGATCTCTTTGCTAGCCTTATTTCTGTGGAATCTGAGAACAGATATTTCGGATCCCTTTGAAGACTACAGGGCCAAAGCAAATATCCTCCGATAACAAAGAGAAAGAAGCTTTCTGAGACACTTCTTTGTGTTCTGTGAAATCATCTCACAGAGTTACAGCTTTCCCTAGAAGAAGCCTTTCTCTAAGACAGTTCTTGTGGAATTGGCAAAGTGATATTTGGAAGCACATAGACGGCTATGGTGAAAAAGGTAATATCCTCAGATGAATGCTGGAAAGAAGCTTTCTGAGAAACTGCTTAGTGTTCTGTTAATTCATCTCACAGAGTTACATCTGTATTTCGTGGATCTCTTTGCTAGCCTTATTTCTGTATAATCTGAGAACAGATATTTCGGATCCCTTTGAAGACTACAGGGACAAAGGAAATATCCTCCGATAACAAAGAGAAAGAAGCTTTCTGAGACACTTCTTTGTGTTCTGTGAAATCATCTCACAGAGTTACAGCTTTCCCTAGAAGAAGCCTTTCGCTAAGACAGTTCTTGTGGAATTGGCAAAGTGATATTTGGAAGCCCATAGAGGGCTATGGTGAAAAAGGAAATATCCTCAGATGAAATCTGGAAAGAAGCTTTCTGAGAAACTGCTTAGTGTTCCGTTAATTCATCTCACAGAGTTACATCTGTATTTCGTGGATCTCTTTGCTAGCCTTATTTCTGTATAATCTGAGAACAGATATTTCGGATCCCTTTGAAGACTACAGGGACAAAGGAAATATCCTCCGATAACAAAGAGAAAGAAGCTTTCTGACAATCTTCTTTGTGTTCTGTGAAATCATCTCACAGAGTTACAGCTCTGCCCTCAAGAAGCCTTTTGCTAAGACAGTTCTTGTGGAATTGGCAGAGCGATATTTGGAAGCCCCTAGAGGGCTATGGTGAAAAAGGAAATATCCTCAGATGAAATCTGGAAAGAAGCTTTCTGAAGAACTGCTTAGTGTTCTGTTAATTCATCTCACAGAGTTACATCTGTATTACGTGGATCTCTTTGCTAGCCATATTTCTGTGGAGTCTGAGAACAGATATTTCGGATCCCTTTGAAGACTATAGGGCCAAAGGAAATATCCTCCGATAACAAAGAGAAAGAAGCTTTCTGAGAAACTTCTTTGTGTTCTGTGAAATCATCTCACAGAGTTACAGCTTTCGCCTCTAGAAGCCTTTCGCTAAGACAGCTCTTGTGGAATTGGGAAAGTGATATTTGGAGGCCCATAGAGGGCTATGGTGAAAAAGGAAATATCCTCAGATGAAATCTGGAAAGAAGCTTTCTGAGAAACTGCTTAGTGTTATGTTAATTCATCTCACAGAGTTACATCTGTATTTCGTGGATCTCTTTGCTTGCCTTATTTCTGTGGAATCTGAGAAAAGATGTTTTGGATCCCTTTGAAGATTATAGGGCCAAAGGAAATATCCTCCGATAACAAAGAGAAAGAAGGTTTCTGAGAAACTTCTTTGTGTTCTGTGAAATCATCTCACAGAATTACAGCTTTCCCCTCAAGAAGCCTTTCGCTAAGACTGTTCTTGTGGAATTGCAAAGTGATATATGGAAGCCCCTAGAGGGCTATGGTGAAAAAGGAAATATCCTCAGATGAAATCTGGAAAGAAGCTTTCTGAGAAACTGCTTAGTGTTCTGTTAATTCATCTCAGAGAGTTACATCTGTACTTCGTGGATCTCTTTGCTAGCCTTATTTCTGTGGAATCTGAGAACAGATATTTCGGATCCCTTTGAAGACTATAGGGCCAAAGGAAATATCCTCCGATAACAAAGAGAAAGAAGCTTTCTGAGACACTTCTTTGTTTTCTGTGAAATCATCTCACAGAGTTTCAGCTTTCCCTAGAAGAAGCCTTTCGCTAAGACAGTTCTTTTGGAATTGGCAAAGTGATAATTGGAAGCCCATAGACGGCTATGGTGAAAAAGGAAATATCCTCAGATGAAATCTGGAAAGAAGTTTTCTGAGAAACTGCTTAGTGTTCTGTTAATTCATCTCCCAGAGTTACATCTGTATTTCGTGGATCTCTTTGCTAGTCTTATTTCTGTATAATCTGAGAACAGATATTTCGGATCCCTTTGAAGACGACAGGGACAAAGGAAATATCCTCCGATAACAAAGAGAAAGAAGCTTTCTGACAAACTTCTTTGTGTTCTGTGAAATCATCTCACAGAGTTACAGCTCTGCCCTCAAGAAGCCTTTTGCTAAGACAGTTCCTGTGGAATTGGCAGAGTGATATTTGGAAGCCCCTAGAGGGCTATGGTGAAAAAGGAAATATCCTCAGATAAAATCTGCAAAAAGCTTTCTGAGAAACTGCTTAGCGTTCTGTTAATTCATCTCACAGAGTTACATCTGTATTTCGTGGATCTCTTTGCTAGCCTTATTTCTGTGGAATCTGAGAACAGATATTTCGATTCCCTTTGAAGACTATAGGGCCAAATTAAATATCCTCCGATAACAAAGAGAAAGAAGCTTTCTGAGAAACCTCATTGTGTTCTGTGAAATCATCTCACAGAGTTACAGCTTTCCCCTCAAGAAGCCTTTCGCTAAGACAGTTCTTGTGGAATTGGGAAAGTGATATTTGGAAGCCCATAGAGGGCTATGGTGAAAAAGGAAATATCCTCAGATGAAATCTGGAAAGAAGCTTTCTGAAGAACTGCTTAGTGTTCTGTTAATTCATCTCACAGACTTACATCTGTATTTCGTGGATCTCTATGCTAGCCTTATTTCTGTGGAATCTGAGAACAGATATTTCGGATCCCTTTGAAGACTATAGGGCCAAAGGAAATATCCTCCGATAACAAAGAGAAAGAAGCTTTCTGAGAAACTTCTTTGTGTTCTGTGAAATCATATCACAGAGTTACAGCTCTCCCCTCTAGAAGCCTTTCACTAAGACAGCTCTTTTGGAATTGGGAAAGTGATATTTGGAGGCCCATTGAGGGCTATGGTGAAAAAGGAAATATCCTCAGATGAAATCTGGAAAGAAGCTTTCTGAGAAACTGCTTAGTGTTCTGTTAATTCTTCTGACAGAGTTACATCTGTATTTCGTGGATCTCTTGGCTAGCCTTATTTCTGTGGAATCTGAGAAAAGATATTTCGGATCCCTTTGAAGACAATAGGGCCAAAGGAAATATCCTCCGATAACAAAGAGAAAGAAGCCTTCTGAGAAACTTCTTTGTGTTCTGTGAAATCATCTCACAGAGTTACAGCTTTCCCTAGAAGAAGCCTTTCGCTAAGACAGTTCTTGTGGAATTGGCAAAGTGATATTTCGAAGCCCATAGACGGCTATGGTGAAAAAGGAAATATCCTCCGATGAAATCTGGAAAGAAGCTTTCTGAGAAACTGCTTAGTGTTCTGTTAATTCATCTCACAGTTTTACATCTGTATTTCGTGGATCTCTTTGCTAGCCTTATTTCTGTGGAATCTGAGAACAGATATTTCGGATCCCTTTGAAAACTATGGGGGCCAAAGGAAATATCCTCCGATAACAAAGAGAAAGAAGCTTCCTGAGAAACTTCTTTGTGTTCTGAGAAATCATCTCACAGAGTTACAGCTTTCCCCTCAAGAAGCCTTTCGCTAAGACAGTTCTTGTGGTATTGCTAAGTGATATATGGAAGCCCCTAGAGGGCTATGGTGAAAAAGGAAATATCCTCAGATGAAATCTGGAAAGAAGCTTTCTGAGAAACTGCTTAGTGTTCTGTTAATTCATCTCACAGAGTTACATCTGTACTTCGTGGATCTCTTTGCTAGCCTTATTTCTGTGGAATCTGAGAACAGATATTTCGGATCCCTTTGAAGACTACAGGGCCAAAGCAAATATCCTCCGATAACAAAGAGAAAGAAGCTTTCTGACAAACTTCTTTGTGTTCTGTGAAATCATCTCACAGAGTTACAGCTCTGCCCTCAAGAAGCCTTTTCCTAAGACAGTTCTTGTGGAATTGGCAGAGTGATATTTGGAAGCCCATAGAGGGCTATGGTGAAAAAGGAAATATCCTCAGATGAAATCTGGAAAAAGCTTTCTGAGAATCTGCTTAGTGTTCTGTTAATTCATCTCACAGAGTTACATCTGTATTTCGTGGATCTCTTTGCTAGCCTTATTTCTGTGGAATCTGAGAACAGATATTTCGATTCCCTTTGAAGACTATAGGGCCAAATTAAATATCCTCCGATAACAAAGAGAAAGAAGCTTTCTGAGAAACCTCTTTGTGTTCTGTGAAATCATCTCACAGAGTTACAGCTTTCCCCTCAACAAGCCTTTCGCTAAGACAGTTCTTGTGGAATTGGCAAAGTGATATTTGGAGGCCCATAGAGGGCTATGGTGAAAAAGGAAATATCCTCAGATGAAATCTGGAAAGAAGCTTTCTGAAGAACTGCTTAGTGTTCTGTTAATTCATCTCACAGAGTTACATCTGTATTTCGTGGATCTCTATGCTAGCCTTATTTCTGTGGAGTCTGAGAACAGATATTTCGGATCCCTTTGAAGACTATAGGGCCAAAGGAAATATCCTCCGATAACAAAGATATAGAAGCTTTCTGAGAAACTTCTTTGTGTTCTGTGAAATCATCTCACAGAGTTACAGCTTTCCAATGAAGAAGCCTTTCGCTAAGACAGTTCTTGTGGAATTGGAAAAGTGATATTTGGAAGCCCATAGAGGGCTACGGTGAAAAAGGAAATATCCTCCGATCAAATCTGGAAAGAAGCTTTCTGAGAAACTGCTTAGTGTTCTGTTAATTCATCTCACAGAGTTACATCTCTATTTCGTGGATCTCTTTGCTTGCCTTATTTCTGTGGAATCTGAGAAAAGGTATTTCGGATCCCTTTGAAGATTATAGGGCCAAAGGAAATATCCTCCGATAACAAAGAGAAGGAAGCTTTCTGAGAAACTTCTTTGTGTTCTGTGAAATCATCTCATAGAGTTACAGCTTTCCCCTCAAGAAGCCTTTCGCTAAGACAGTTCTTGTGGAAATGCAAAGTGATATATGGAAGCCCCTAGAGGGCTATGGTGAAAAAGGAAATATCCTCAGATGAAATCTGGAAAGAAGCTTTCTGAGAAACTGCTTAGTGTTCTGTTAATTCATCTCGCAGAGTTACATCTGTACTTCGTGGATCTCTTTGCTAGCCTTATTTCTGTGGAATCTGAGAACAGATATTTCGGATCCCTTTGAAGACTATAGGGCCAAAGGAAATATCCTCCGATAACAAAGAGAAAGAAGCTTTCTGAAACACTTCTTTGTGTTCTGTGAAATCATCTCACAGAGTTACAGCTCTGCCCTCAAGAAGCCTTTCGCTAAGACAGTTCTTGTGGAATTGGCAGAGCGATATTTGGAAGCCCATAGAGGGCTATGGTGAAAAAGGAAATATCCTCAGATGAAATCTGGAAAGAAGCTTTCTGAAGAACTGCTTAGTGTTCTGTTAATTCATCTCACAGAGTTACATCTGTATTACGTGGATCTCTTTGCTAGCCATATTTCTGTGGAGTCTGAGAACAGATATTTCGGATCCCTTTGAAGACTATAGGGCCAAAGGAAATATCCTCCGATATCAAAGAGAAAGAAGCTTTCTGAGAAACTTCTTTGTGTTCTGTGAAATCATCTCACAGAGTTACAGCTTTCGCCTCTAGAAGCCTTTCGCTAAGACAGCTCTTGTGGAATTGGGAAAGTGATATTTGGAGGCCCATAGAGGGCTATGGTGAAAAAGGAAATATCCTCAGATGAAATCTGGAAAAAGCTTTCTGAGAAACTGCTTAGTGTTCTGTTAATTCATCTCACAGAGTTACATCTGTATTTCGTGGATCTCTTTCCTAGCCTTATTTCTGTGGAATATGAGAAAAGATATTTCGGATCCCTTTGAAGACTATAGGGCCAAATGAAATATCCTCCGATAACAAAGAGAAAGAAGCCTTCTGAGAAACTTCTTTGTGTTCTGTGAAATCATCTCACAGAGTTACAGCTTTTCCTAGAAGAAGCCTTTCGTTAAGACAGTTTTTGTAGAATTGGCAAAGTGATATTTGGAAGCCCATAGAGGGCTATGGTGAAAAAGGAAATAACCTCAGATGAAATCTGGAAAAAGCTTTCTGAGAAACTGCTTAGTGTTCTGTTAATTCATCTCACAGAGTTACATCTGTATTTCGTAGATCTCTTTGCTAGCCTTATTTCTGTGGAATCTGAGAACAGATATTTCGGATCCCTTTGAAGACTATAGGGCCAAAGGAAATATCCTCCGATAACAAAGAGAAAGAAGCTTTCTGAGAAACTTCTTTGTGTTCTGTGAAATCATCTCACAGAGTTACAGCTTTCCCCTCAAGAAGCCTTTCGCTAAGACAGTTCTTGTGGAATTGGCAGAGTGATATTTGGAAGCCCATAGAGGGCTATGGTGAAAAAGGAAATATCCTCAGATAAAATCTGGAAAAAGCTTTCTGAGAAACTGCTTAGTGTTCTGTTAATTCATCTCACAGAGTTACATCTGTATTTCGTGGATCTCTTTGCTAGCCTTATTTCTGTGGAATCTGAGAACAGATATTTCGATTCCCTTTGAAGACTATAGGGCCAAATTAAATATCCTCCGATAACAAAGAGAAAGAAGCTTTCTGAGAAACCTCTTTGTGTTCTGTGAAATCATCTCACAGAGTTACAGCTCTCCCCTCTAGAAGCCTTTCATTAAGACAGCTCTTGTGGAATTGGGAAAGTGATATTTGGAGGCCCATTGAGGGCTATGGTGAAAAAGGAAATATCCTCAGATGAAATCTGGAAAGAAGCTTTCTGAAGAACTGCTTAGTGTTCCGTTAATTCATCTCACAGAGTTACATCTGTATTTCGTGGATCTCTTTGCTAGCCTTATTTCTGTGGAGTCTGAGAACAGATATTTCCGATCCCTTTGAAGACTATAGGGCCAAAGGAAATGTCCTCTGATAACAAAGAGAAAGATGCTTTCTGAGAAACTTCTTTGTGTTCTGTGAAATCATCTCACAGAGTTACAGCTTTCCCCTCAAGAAGCCTTTCGCTAAGACAGCTCTAGTGGAATTGGGAAAGTGATATTTGGAGGCCCATAGAGGGCTATGGTGAAAAAGGAAATTTCCTCAGATGAAATCTGGAAAGAAGCTTTCTGAGAAACTGCTTAGTGTTCTGTTAATTCATCTCACAGAGTTACATCTGTATTTCGTGGATCTCTTTGCTTGCCTTATTTCTGTGGAATCTGAGAAAAGGTATTTCGGATCCCTTTGAAGACTATAGGGCCAAAGGAAATATCCTCCGATAACAAAGAGAAAGAAGCTTTCTGAGAAAATTCTTTGTGTTCTGTGAAATCATCTCAGAGAGTTACAGCTTTCCCCTCAAGAAGCCTTTCGCGAAGACAGTTCTTGTGGAATTGCAAAGTGATATATGGAAGCCCCTAGAGGGCTATGGTAAAAAAGGAAATATCCTCAGATGAAATCTGGAAAGAAGCTTTCTGAGGAACTGCTTAGTGTTCTGTTAATTCATCTCACAGAGTTACATCTGTACTTCGTGGATCTCTTGGCTAGCCTCATTTCTGTGGAATCTGAGAAAAGATATTTCGGATCCCTTTGAAGACAATAGGGCCAAAGGAAATATCCTCCGATAACAAAGAGAAAGAAGCCTTCTGAGAAACTTCTTTGTGTTCTGTGAAATCATCTCACAGAGTTACAGCTTTTCCTAGAAGAAGCCTTTCGCTAAGACAGTTCTTGTAGAATTGGCAAAGTGATATTTGGAAGCCCGAAGAGGGCTATGGTGAAAAAGGAAATATCCTCAGTTGAAATCTGGAAAAAGCTTTCTGAGAAACTGCTTAGTGTTCTGTTAATTCATCTCACAGAGTTACATCTGTATTTCGTGGATCTCTTTGCTAGCCTTATTTCTGTGGAATCTGAGAACAGATATTTCGGATCTCTTTGAAGACTATAGGGCCAAAGGAAATATCTTCCGATAACAAAGAGAAAGAAGCTTTCGGAGAAACTTCTCTGTGTTCTGTGAAATCATCTCACAGAGTTACAGCTTTCCCTAGAAGAAGCCTTTCGCTAAGACAGTTCTTGTGGAATTGGCAAAGTGATATTTGGAAGCCCATAGACGGCTATGGTGAAAAAGGTAATATCGTCAGATGAAATCTGGAAAGAAGCTTTCTGAGAATCTGCTTACTGTTCTGTTAATTCATCTCACAGAGTTACATCTGTATTTCGTGGATCTCTTTGCTAGCCTTATTTCTTATAATCTGAGAACAGATATTTCGGATCCCTTTGAAGACTACAGGGACAAAGGAAATATCCTCCGATAACAAAGAGAAAGAAGCTTTCTGACAAACTTCTTTGTGTTCTGTGAAATCATCTCACAGAGTTACAGCTCTGCCCTCAAGAAGCCTTTTGCTAAGGCAGTTCTTGTGGATTTGGCAGAGTGATATTTGGAAGCCCATAGAGGGCTATGGTGAAAAAGGAAATATCCTCAGATGAAATCTGGAAAGAAGCTTTCTGAAGAACTGCTTAGTGTTCCGTTAATTCATCTCACAGAGTTACATCTGTATTTCGTGGATCTCTTTGCTAGCCTTATTTCTGTGGAGTCTGAGAACAGATATTTCCGATCCCTTTGAAGACTATAGGGCCAAAGGAAATGTCCTCCGATAACAAAGAGAAAGATGCTTTCTGAGAAACTTCTTTGTGTTCTGTGAAATCATCTCACAGAGTTACAGCTTTCCCCTCAAGAAGCCTTTCGCGAAGACAGTTCTTGTGGAATTGCAAAGTGATATATGGAAGCCCCTAGAGGGCTATGGTGAAAAAGGAAATATCCTCCGATGAAATCTGGAAAGAAGCTTTCTGAGAAACTGCTTAGTGTTCTGTTAATTCATCTCACAGAGTTACATCTGTACTTCGTGGATCTCTTTGCTAGCCTTATTTCTGTGGAATCTGAGAACAAATATTTCGGATCCCTTTGAAGACTATAGGGCCAAAGGAAATATCCTCCGATAACAAAGAGAAAGAAGATTTCTGAGACACTTCTTTGTGTTCTGTGAAATCATCTCACAGAGTTACAGCTTTCCCTAGAAGAAGCCTTTCGCTAAGACAGTTCTTGTGGAATTGGCAAAGTGATATTTGGAAGCCCATAGAGGGCTATGGTGAAAAAGGAAATATCCTCAGATGAAATCTGGAAAGAAGTTTTCTGAGAAACTGCTTAGTGTTCTGTTAATTCATCTCACAGAGTTACATCTGTATTTCGTGGATCTCTTTGCTAGCCTTATTTCTGTATAATCTGAGAACAGATATTTCGGATCCCTTTGAAGACTACAGGGACAAAGGAAATATCCTCCGATAACAAAGAGAAAGAAGCTTTCTGAGAAACCTCTTTGTGTTCTGTGAAATCATCTCACAGAGTTACAGCTCTGCCCTCAAGAAGCCTTTTGCTAAGACAGTTCTTGTGGATTTGGCAGAGTGATATTTGGAAGCCCATAGAGGGCTATGGTGAAAAAGGAAATATCCTCAGATGAAATCTGGAAAGAAGCTTTCTGAAGAACTGCTTAGTGTACCGTTAATTCATCTCACAGAGTTACATCTGTATTTCGTGGATCTCTTTGCTAGCCTTATTTCTGTGGAGTCTGAGAACAGATATTTCGGATCCCTTTGAAGACTATAGGGCCAAAGGAAATATCCTCCGATAACAAAGAGAAAGATGCTTTTTGAGAAACTTCTTTGTGTTCTGTGAAATCATCTCACAGAGTTACAGCTTTCCCCTCAAGAAGCCTCCGCTAAGACAGCTCTAGTGGAATTGGGAAAGTGATATTTGGAGGCCCATAGAGGGCTATGGTGAAAAAGGAAATATCCTCAGATGAAATCTGGAAAGAAGCTTTCTGAGAAACTGCTTAGTGTTCTGTTAATTCATCTCACAGAGTTACATCTGTATTTCGTGGATCTCTTTGCTTGCCTTATTTCTGTGGAATCTGAGAAAAGGTATTTCGGATCCCTTTGAAGACTATAGGGCCAAAGGAAATATCCTCCGATAACAAAGAGAAAGAAGCTTTCTTAGAAACTTCTTTGTGTTCTGTGAAATCATCTCAGAGAGTTACAGCTTTCCCCTCAAGAAGCCTTTCGCTAAGACAGTTCTTGTGGAATTGCAAAGTGATATATGGAAGGCCCTAGAGGGCTATGGTGAAAAAGGAAATATCCTCAGATGAAATCTGGAAAGAAGCTTTCTGAGAAACTGCTTAGTGTTCTGTTAATTCATCTCACAGAGTTACATCTGTACTTCGTGGATCTCTTTGCTAGCCTTATTTCTGTGGAATCTGAGAACAAATATTTCGGATCCCTTTGAAGACTATAGGGCCAAAGGAAATATCCTCCGATAACAAAGAGAAAGAAGCTTTCTGAGACACTTCTTTGTGTTGTGTGAAATCATCTCACAGAGTTACAGCTTTCCCTAGAAGAAGCCTTTCGCTAAGACAGTTCTTGTGGAATTGGCAAAGTGATATTTGGAAGCCCATAGACGGCTATGGTGAAAAAGGAAATATCCTCAGATGAAATCTGGAAAGAAGTTTTCTGAGAAACTGCTTAGTGTTCTGTTAATTCATCTCAAAGAGTTACATCTGTATTTCGTGGATCTCTTTGCTAGCCTTATTTCTGTATAATCTGAGAACAGATATTTCGGATCCCTTTGAAGACTACAGGGACAAAGGAAATATCCTCCGATAACAAAGAGAAAGAAGCTTTCTGAGAAACCTCTTTGTGTTCTGTGAAATTATCTCACAGAGTTACAGCTCTGCCCTCAAGAAGCCTTTTGCTAAGACAGTTCTTTTGGAATTGGCCGAGTGATATTTGGAAGCCCATAGAGGGCTATGGTGAAAAAGGAAATATCCTCAGATGAAATCTGGAAAGAAGCTTTCTGAAGAACTGCTTAGTGTTCTGTTAATTCATCTCACAGAGTTACATCTGTATTTCGTGGATCTCTATGCTAGCCTTATTTCTGTGGAGTTTGAGAACAGATATTTCGGATCCCTTTGAAGACTATACGGCCAAAGGAAATATCCTCCGATAACAAAGATATAGAAGCTGTCTGAGAAACTTCTTTGTGTTCTGTGAAATCATCTCACAGAGTTACAGCTTTCCAATGAAGAAGCCTTTCGCTAAGACAGTTCTTATGGAATTGGAAAAGTGATATTTGGAAGCCCATAGAGGGATATGGTGAAAAAGGAAATATCCTCCGATGAAATCTGGAACGAAGCTTTCTGAGAAACTGCTTAGTGTTCTGTTAATTCATCTCACAGAGTTACATCTGTATTTCGTGGATCTCTTTGCTTGCCTTATTTCTGTGGAATCTGAGAAAAGGTATTTCGGATCCCTTTGAAGATTACAGGGCCAAAGGAAATATCCTCCGATAACAAAGAGAAAGAAGCTTTCTGAGAAACTTCTTTGTGTTCTGTGAAATCATCTCACAGAGTTACAGCTTTCCCCTCAAGAAGCCTTTCGCTAAGACAGTTCTTGTGGAATTGCAAAGTGATATATGGAAGCCCCTAGAGGGCTATGGTGAAAAAGGAATTATCCTCAGATGAAATCTGGAAAGAAGTTTTCTGAGAAACTGCTTAGTGTTCTGTTAATTCATCTCACAGAGTTACATCTGTACTTCGTGGATCTCTTTGCTAGCCTTATTTCTGTGTAATCTGAGAACAGATATTTCGGATCCCTTTGAAGACTATAGGGCCAAAGGAAATATCCTCCGATAACAAAGAGAAAGAAGCTTTCTGAGACACTTCTTTGTTTTCTGTGAAATCATCTCACAGAGTTTCAGCTTTCCCTAGAAGAAGCCTTTCGCTAAGACAGTTCTTGTGGAATTGGCAAAGTGATAATTGGAAGCCCATAGACGGCTATGGTGAAAAAGGAAATATCCTCAGATGAAATCTGGAAAGAAGTTTTCTGAGAAACTGCTTAGTGTTCTGTTAATTCATCTCACAGAGTTACATCTGTATTTCGTGGATCTCTTTGCTAGCCTTATTTCTGTATAATCTGAGAACAGATATTTCGGATCCCATTGAAGACGACAGGGACAAAGGAAATATCCTCCGATAACAAAGAGAAAGAAGCTTTCTGACAAACTTCTTTGTGTTCTGTGAAATCATCTCACAGAGTTACAGCTCTGCCCTCAAGAAGCCTTTTGCTAAGACAGTTCTTGTGGAATTGGCAGAGTGATATTTGGAAGCCCATAGAGGGCTATGGTGAAAAAGGAAATATCCTCAGATGAAATCTGGAAAAAGCTTTCTGAGAAACTGCTTAGTGTTCTGTTAATTCATCTCACAGAGTTACATCTGTATTTCGTGGATCTCTTTGCTAGCCTTATTTCTGTGGAATCTGAGACCAGATATTTCGATTCCCTTTGAAGACTATAGGGCCAAATTAAATATCCTCCGATAACAAAGAGAAAGAAGCTTTCTGAGAAACCTCTTTGTGTTCTGTGAAATCATCTCACAGAGTTACAGCTTTCCCCTCAAGAAGCCTTTCGCTAAGACAGTTCTTGTGGAATTGGGAAAGTGATATTTGGAGGCCCATAGAGGGCTATGGTGAAAAAGGAAATATCCTCAGATGAAATCTGGAAAGAAGCTTTCTGAAGAACTGCTTAGTGTTCTGTTAATTCATCTCACAGAGTTACATCTGTATTTCGTGGATCTCTATGCTAGCCTTATTTCTGTGGAGTCTGAGAACAGATATTTCGGATCCCTTTGAAGACTATAGGGCCAAAGGAAATAGCCTCCGATAACAAAGATATAGAAGCTTTCTGAGAAACTTCTTTGTGTTCTGTGAAATCATCTCACAGAGTTACAGCTTTCCAATGAAGAAGCCTTTCGCTAAGACAGTTCTTGTGGAATTGGAAAAGTGATATTTGGAAGCCCATAGAGGGCTATGGTGAAAAAGGAAATATCCTCCGATGAAATCTGGAAAGAAGCTTTCTGAGAAACTGCTTAGTGTTCTGTTAATTCATCTCACAGAGTTACATCTGTATTTCGTGGATCTCTTTGCTTGCCTTATTTCTGTGGAATCTGAGAAAAGGTATTTCGGATCCCTTTGAAGATTATAGGGCCAAAGGAAATATCCTCCGATAACAAAGAGAAAGAAGCTTTCTGAGAAACTTCTTTGTGTTCTGTGAAATCATCTCACAGAGTTACAGCTTTCCTCTCAAGAAGCCTTTCGCTAAGACAGTTCTTGTGGAATTGCAAAGTGATATATGGAAGACCCTAGAGGGCTATGGTGAAAAAGGAAATATCCTCAGATGAAATCTGGAAAGAAGCTTTCTGAGAAACTGGTTAGTGTTCTGTTAATTCATCTCACAGAGTTACATCTGTACTTCGTGGATCTCTTTGCTAGCCTTATTTCTGCGGAATCTGAGAACAGATATTTCGGATCCCTTTGAAGACTATAGGGCCAAAGGAAATATCCTCCGATAACAAAGAGAAAGAAGCTTTCTGAGACACTTCTTTGTGTTCTGTGAAATCATCTCACAGAGTTACAGCTCTGCCCTCAAGAAGCCTTTTGCTAAGACAGTTCTTGTGGAATTGGCAGAGCGATATTTGAAAGCCCCTAGAGGGCTACGTTGAAAAAGGAAATATCCTCAGATGAAATCTGGAAAGAAGCTGTCTGAAGAACTGCTTAGTGTTCTGTTAATTCATCTCACAGAGTTACATCTGTATTACGTGGATCTCTTTGCTAGCCTTATTTCTGTGGAGTCTGAGAACAGATATTTCGGATCCCTTTGAAGACTATAGGGCCAAAGGAAATATCCTCCGATAACAAAGAGAAAGAAGCTTTCTGAGAAACTTCTTTGTGTTCTGTGAAATCATCTCACAGAGTTACAGCTTTCGCCTCTAGAAGCCTTTCGCTAAGACAGCTCTTGTGGAATTGGGAAAGTGATATTTGGAAGCCCATAGAGGGCTATGGTGAAAAAGGAAATATCCTCCGATGAAATCTGGAAAGAAGCTTTCTGAGAAACTGCTTAGTGTTCTGTTAATTCATCTCACAGAGTTACATCTGTATTTCGTGGATCTCTTTGCTAGCCTTATTTCTGTGGAATCTGAGAAAAGATATTTCGGATCCCTTTGAAGACTATAGGGCCAAAGGAAATATCCTCCGATAACAAAGAGAAAGAAGCCTTCTGAGACACTTCTTTGTGTTCTGTGAAATCATCTCACAGAGTTACAGCTTTTCCTAGAAGAAGCCTTTCGTTAAGACAGTTCTTGTAGAATTGGCAAAGTGATATTTGGAAGCCCTTAGAGGGCTATGGTGAAAAAGGAAATAACCTCAGATGAAATCTGGAAAAAGCTTTCTGAGAAACTGCTTAGTGTTCTGTTAATTCATCTCACAGAGTTACATCTGTATTTCGTGGATCTCTTTGCTAGCCTTATTTCTGTGGAATCTGAGAACAGATATTTCGGATCCCTTTGAAGACTATAGGGTGAAAGGAAATATCCTCCGATAACAAACAGATAGAAGCTTTCTGAGAAACTTCTTTGTGTTCTGTGAAATCATCTCAAAGAGTTACAGCTTTCCCCTCAAGAAGCCTTTCGCTAAGACAGTTCTTGTGGAATTGGAAAAGTGATATTTGGAAGATCGTAGAGGGCTATGGTGAAAAAGGAAATATCCTCCGATGAACTCTGGAAAGAAGCTTTCTGAGAAACTGCTTAGTGTTCTCTTAATTCATCTCACAGAGTTACATCTGTATTTCGTGGATCTCTTTGCTAGCCTTATTTCTGTGGAATCTGAGAACAGATATTTCGGATCCCTTTGAAGACAATAGGGCCAAAGGAAATATCCTCCGGTAACAAAGAGAAAGAAGCTTTCTGAGAAACTTCTTTGTGTTCTGTGAAAGCATCTCACAGAGTTTCAGCTTTCCCCTCAAGAAGCCTTTCCCTAAGAAACTTATTGTGGAATTGGCAAAGTGATATTAGGAAGCCCCTAGAGGGCTATGGTGAAAAAGGAAATATCCTCAGATGTAATCTGGAAAGAAACTTTCTGAGAAACTGCTTAGTGTTCTGTTAATTCATCCCATAGAGTTACATCTGTATTTCGTGGATCTCTTTGCTAGCCTTATTTCTGTGGAGTCTGAGAACAGATATTTCGGATCCCTTGAAGACTATAGGGCCAAAGGAAATATCTTCCGTTAACAAAGAGAAAGAAGCTTTCTGAGAAACTTCTTTGTGTTCTGTGAAATCATCTCACAGAGTTACAGCTTTCCCCTCAAGAAGCCTTTCGCTAGGACAGTTCTTGTAGAATTGGGAAAGTGATATTTGGAAGCCCATAGACGGCTATGGTGAAAAAGGAAATATCCTTAGATGAAATCTGGAAAAAGCTTTCTGAGAAACTGCTTAGTGTTCTGTTAATTCATCTCTCAGAGTTACATCTGTATTTCGTGGATCTCTTTGCTAGCCTTATTTCTGTGGAATCTGAGAACAGATATTTCGATTCCCTTTGAAGACTATAGGGCCAAATTAAATATCCTCCGATAACAAAGAGAAAGAAGCTTTCTGAGAAACCTCTTTGTGTTCTGTGAAATCATCTCACAGAGTTACAGCTTTCCCCTCAAGAAGCCTTTCGCTAAGACAGTTCTTGTGGAATAGGGAAAGTGATATTTGGAAGCCCATAGAGGGCTATGGTGAAAAAGGAAATATCCTCAGATGAAATCTGGAAAGAATCTTTCTGAGAAACTGCTTAGTGTTCTGTTAATTCATCTCACAGAGTTACATCTGTACTTCGTGGAATTCTTTGCTAGCCTTATTTCTGTGGAATTCAAGCACAGATATTTCGGATCCCTTTGAAGACTATAGGGCCAAAGGAAATATCCTCCGATAACAAAGAGAAAGAAGCTTTCTGAGACACTTCTTTGTGTTCTGTGAAATCATCTCACAGAGTTACAGCTTTCCCCTCAAGAAGCCTTTCGGTAAGACATTTCTTGTGGAATTGGCAAAGTGATATTTCGAAGCCCATAGACGGCTATGGTGAAAAAGGAAATATCCTCCGATGAAATCTGGAAAGAAGCTTTCTGAGAAACTGCTTAGTGTTCTGTTAATTCATCTCACAGAGTTACATCTGTATTTCGAGGATCTCTTTGCTAGCCTTATTTCTGTGGAATCTGAGAACAGATATTTCGGATCCCTTTGAAAACTATCGGGCCAAAGGAAATATCCTCCGATAACAAAGAGAAAGAAGCTTCCTGAGAAACTTCTTTGCGTTTTGAGAAATCATCTCACAGAGTTACAGCTTTCCCCTCAAGAAGCCTTTCGCTAAGACAGTTCTTGTGGAATTGCAAAGTGATATATGGAAGCCCCTAGAGGGCTATGGTGAAAAAGGAAATATCCTCAGATGAAATCTGGAAAGAAGCTTTCTGAGAAACTGCTTAGTGTTCTGTTAATTCATCTCACAGAGTTACATCTGTATTTCGTGGATCTCTTTGCTTGCCTTATTTCTGTGGAATCTGACAAAAGATGTTTCGGATCCCTTTGAAGACTATAGGGCCAAAGGAAATATCCTCCGATAACAAAGAGAAAGAAGCTTTCTGAGAAACTTCTTTGTGTTCTGTGAAATCATCTCACAGAGTTACAGCTTTCCCCTCAAGAAGCCTTTCGCTAAGACTGTTCTTGTGGAATTGCAAAGTGATATATGGAAGCCCCTACAGGGCTATGGTGAAAAAGGAAATATCCTCAGATGAAATCTGGAAAGAAGCTTTCTGAGAAACTGCTTAGTGTTCTGTTAATTCATCTCACAGAGTTACATCTGTACTTCGTGGATCTCTTTGCTAGCCTTATTTCTGTGGAATCTGAGAACAGATATTTCGGATCCCTTTGAAGACTATAGGGCCAAAGGAAATATCCTCCGATAACAAAGAGAAAGAAGCTTTCTGAGACACTTCTTTGTTTTCTGTGAAATTATCTCACAGAGTTTCAGCTTTCCCTAGAAGAAGCCTTTCGCTAAGACAGTTCTTGTGGAATTGGCAAAGTGATAATTGGAAGCCCATAGACGGCTATGGTGAAAAAGGAAATATCCTCAGATGAAATCTGGAAAGAAGTTTTCTGAGAAACTGCTTAGTGTTCTGTTAATTCATCTCCCAGAGTTACATCTGTATTTCGTGGATCTCTTTGCTAGCCTTATTTCTGTATAATCTGAGAACAGATATTTCGGATCCCATTGAAGACGACAGGGACAAGGGAAATATCCTCCGATAACAAAGAGAAAGAAGCTTTCTGACAAACTTCTTTGTGTTCTGTGAAATCATCTCACAGAGTTACAGCTCTGCCCTCAAGAAGCCTTTTGCTAAGACAGTTCTTGTGGAATTGGCAGAGTGATATTTGGAAGCCCATAGAGGGCTAGGGTGAAAAAGGAAATATCCTCAGATAAAATCTGGAAAAAGCTTTCTGAGCAACTGCTTAGTGTTCTGTTAATTCATCTCACAGAGTTACATCTGTATTGCGTGGATCTCTTTGCTAGCCTTATTTCTGTGGAATCTGAGAACAGATATTTCGGTTCCCTTTGAAGACTATAGGGCCAAATTAATATCCTCCGATAAGAAAGAGAAAGAAACTTTCTGAGAAACCTCTTTGTGTTCTGTGAAATCATCTCACAGAGTTACAGCTTTCCCCTCAAGAAGCCTTTCGCTAAGACAGTTCTTGTAGAATTGGGAAAGTGATATTTGGAAGCCCATAGACGGCTATGGTGAAAAAGGAAATATCCTCAGATGAAATCTGGAAAAAGCTTTATGAGAAACTGCTTAGTGTTCTGTTAATTCATCTCTCAGAGTTACATCTGTATTTCGTGGATCTCTTTGCTAGCCTTATTTCTGTGGAATCTGAGAACAGATATTTCGATTCCCTTTGAAGACTATAGGGCCAAATTAAATATCCTCCGATAACAAAGAGAAAGAAGCTTTCTGAGAAACCTCTTTGTGTTCTGTGAAATCATCTCACAGAGTTACAGCTTTCCCCTCAAGAAGCCTTTCGCTAAGACAGTTCTTGTGGAATTGGGAAAGTGATATTTGGAAGCCCATAGAGGGCTATGGTGAAAAAGGAAATATCCTCAGATGAAATCTGGAAAGAAGCTTTCTGAGAAACTGCTTACTGTTCTGTTAATTCATCTCACAGAGTTACATCTGTACTTCGTGGAACTCTTTGCTAGCCTTATTTCTGTGGAATTCAAGCACAGATATTTCGGATCCCTTTGAAGACTATAGGGCCAAAGGAAATATCCTCCGATAACAAAGAGAAAGAAGCTTTCTGAGACACTTCTTTGTGTTTTGTGAAATCATCTCACAGAGTTACAGCTTTCCCCTCAAGAAGCCTTTCGGTAAGACATTTCTTGTGGAATTGGCAAAGTGATATTTCGAAGCCCATAGACGGCTATGGTGAAAAAGGAAATATCCTCCGATGAAATCTGGAAAGAAGCTTTCTGAGAAACTGCTTAGTGTTCTGTTAATTCATCTCACAGAGTTACATCTGTATTTCGAGGATCTCTTTGCTAGCCTTATTTCTGTGGAATCTGAGAACAGATATTTCGGATCCCTTTGAAAACTATCGGGCCAAAGGAAATATCCTCCGATAACAAAGAGAAAGAAGCTTCCTGAGAAACTTCTCTGCGTTTTGAGAAATCATCTCACAGAGTTACAGCTTTCCCCTCAAGAAGCCTTTCGCTAAGACAGTTCTTGTGGAATTGCAAAGTGATATATGGAAGCCCCTAGAGGGCTATGGTGAAAAAGGAAATATCCTCAGATGAAATCTGGAAAGAAGCTTTCTGAGAAACTGCTTAGTGTTCTGTTAATTCATCTCACAGAGTTACATCTGTATTTCGTGGATCTCTTTGCTTGCCTTATTTCTGTGGAATCTGACAAAAGATGTTTCGGATCCCTTTGAAGACTATAGGGCCAAAGGAAATATCCTCCGATAACAAAGAGAAAGAAGCTTTCTGAGAAACTTCTTTGTGTTCTGTGAAATCATCTCACAGAGTTACAGCTTTCCCCTCAAGAAGCCTTTCGCTAAGACTGTTCTTGTGGAATTGCAAAGTGATATATGGAAGCCCCTACAGGGCTATGGTGAAAAAGGAAATATCCTCAGATGAAATCTGGAAAGAAGCTTTCTGAGAAACTGCTTAGTGTTCTGTTAATTCATCTCACAGAGTTACATCTGTACTTCGTGGATCGCTTTGCTAGCCTTATTTCTGTGGAATCTGAGAACAGATATTTCGGATCCCTTTGAAGACTATAGGGCCAAAGGAAATATCCTCCGATAACAAAGAGAAAGAAGCTTTCTGAGACACTTCTTTGTTTTCTGTGAAATTATCTCACAGAGTTTCAGCTTTCCCTAGAAGAAGCCTTTCGCTAAGACAGTTCTTGTGGAATTGGCAAAGTGATAATTGGAAGCCCATAGACGGCTATGGTGAAAAAGGAAATATCCTCAGATGAAATCTGGAAAGAAGTTTTCTGAGAAACTGCTTAGTGTTCTGTTAATTCATCTCCCAGAGTTACATCTGTATTTCGTGGATCTCTTTGCTAGCCTTATTTCTGTATAATCTGAGAACAGATATTTCGGATCCCATTGAAGACGACAGGGACAAGGGAAATATCCTCCGATAACAAAGAGAAAGAAGCTTTCTGACAAACTTCTTTGTGTTCTGTGAAATCATCTCACAGAGTTACAGCTCTGCCCTCAAGAAGCCTTTTGCTAAGACAGTTCTTGTGGAATTGGCAGAGTGATATTTGGAAGCCCATAGAGGGCTAGGGTGAAAAAGGAAATATCCTCAGATAAAATCTGGAAAAAGCTTTCTGAGCAACTGCTTAGTGTTCTGTTAATTCATCTCACAGAGTTACATCTGTATTGCGTGGATCTCTTTGCTAGCCTTATTTCTGTGGAATCTGAGAACAGATATTTCGGTTCCCTTTGAAGACTATAGGGCCAAATTAATATCCTCCGATAAGAAAGAGAAAGAAACTTTCTGAGAAACCTCTTTGTGTTCTGTGAAATCATCTCACAGAGTTACAGCTTTCCCCTCAAGAAGCCTTTCGCTAAGACAGTTCTTGTAGAATTGGGAAAGTGATATTTGGAAGCCCATAGACGGCTATGGTGAAAAAGGAAATATCCTCAGATGAAATCTGGAAAAAGCTTTATGAGAAACTGCTTAGTGTTCTGTTAATTCATCTCTCAGAGTTACATCTGTATTTCGTGGATCTCTTTGCTAGCCTTATTTCTGTGGAATCTGAGAACAGATATTTCGATTCCCTTTGAAGACTATAGGGCCAAATTAAATATCCTCCGATAACAAAGAGAAAGAAGCTTTCTGAGAAACCTCTTTGTGTTCTGTGAAATCATCTCACAGAGTTACAGCTTTCCCCTCAAGAAGCCTTTCGCTAAGACAGTTCTTGTGGAATTGGGAAAGTGATATTTGGAAGCCCATAGAGGGCTATGGTGAAAAAGGAAATATCCTCAGATGAAATCTGGAAAGAAGCTTTCTGAGAAACTGCTTAGTGTTCTGTTAATTCATCTCACAGAGTTACATCTGTACTTCGTGGAACTCTTTGCTAGCCTTATTTCTTTGGAATTCAAGCACAGATATTTCGGATCCCTTTGAAGACTATAGGGCCAAAGGAAATATCCTCCGATAACAAAGAGAAAGAAGCTTTCTGAGACACTTCTTTGTGTTCTGTGAAATCATCTCACAGAGTTACAGCTTTCCCCTCAAGAAGCCTTTCGCTAAGACTGTTCTTGTGGAATTGCAAAGTGATATATGGAAGCCCCTAGAGGGCTATGGTGAAAAAGGAAATATCCTCAGATGAAATCTGGAAAGAAGTTTTCTGAGAAACTGCTTAGTGTTCTGTTAATTCATCTCACAGAGTTACATCTGTACTTCGTGGATCTCTTTGCTAGTCTTATTTCTGTGGAATCTGAGAACAGATATTTCGGATCCCTTTGGAGACTATAGGGCCAAAGGAAATATCCTCCGATAACAAAGAGAAAGAAGCTTTCTGAGACACTTCTTTGTTTTCTGTGAAATCATCTCACAGAGTTTCAGCTTTCCCTAGAAGAAGCCTTTCGCTAAGACAGTTCTTGTGGAATTGGCAAAGTGATAATTGGAAGCCCATAGACGGCTATGGTGAAAAAGGAAATATCCTCAGATGAAATCTGGAAAGTCGTTTTCTGAGAAACTGCTTAGTGTTCTGTTAATTAATCTCCCAGAGTTACATCTGTATTTCGTGGATCTCTTTGCTAGCCTTTTTTCTGTATAATCTGAGAACAGATATTTCGGATTCCATTGAAGACGACAGGGACAAAGGAAATATCCTCCCATAACAAAGAGAAAGAAGCTTTCTGACAAACTTCTTTGTGTTCTGTGAAATCATCTCACAGAGTTACAGCTCTGCCCTCAAGAAGCCTTTTGCTAAGACAGTTCTTGTGGAATTGGCAGAGTGATATTTGGAAGCCCATAGAGGGCTAGGGTGAAAAAGGAAATATCCTCAGATAAAATCTGGAAAAAGCTTTCTGAGAAACTGCTTAGTGTTCTGTTAATTCATCTCACAGAGTTACATCTGTATTTCGTGGATCTCTTTGCTAGCCTTATTTCTGTGGAATCTGAGAACAGATATTTCGATTCCCTTTGAAGATTACAGGGCCAAATTAAATATCCTCCGATAACAAAGAGAAAGAAGCTTTCTGAGAAACCTCTTTGTGTTCTGTGAAATCATCTCACAGAGTTACAGCTTTCCCCTCAAGAAGCCTTTCGCTAAGACAGTTCTTGTGGAATTGGGAAAGTGATATTTGGAAGCCCATAGAGGGCTATGGTGAAAAAGGAAATATCCTCAGATGAAATCTGGAAAGAAGCTTTCTGAAGAACTGCTTAGTGTTCTGTTAATTCATCTCACAGAGTTACATCTGTATTTCGTGGATCTCTATGCTAGCCTTATTTCTGTGGAGTCTGAGAACAGATATTTCGGATCCCTTTGGAGACTATAGGGCCAAAGGAAATATCCTCCGATAACAAAGAGAAAGAAGCTTTCTGACAAACTTCTTTGTGTTCTGTGAAATCATCTCACAGAGTTGCAGCTCTGCCCTCAAGAAGCCTTTTGCTAAG
Source organism: Macaca mulatta (assembly GCF_049350105.2). Lineage (NCBI taxonomy): Eukaryota > Metazoa > Chordata > Mammalia > Primates > Cercopithecidae > Macaca > Macaca mulatta. The sequence goes on from NC_133420.1 coordinate 26,808,788, forward strand.
ACAGTTCTTGTGGAATTGGCAGAGTGATATTTGGAAGCCCATAGAGGGCTATGGTGAAAAAGGAAATATCCTCAGATGAAATCTGGAAAAAGCTTTCTGAGAAACTGCTTAGTGTTCTGTTAATTCATCTCACAGAGTTACATCTGTATTTCGTGGATCTCTTTGCTAGCCTTATTTCTGTGGAATCTGAGAACAGATATTTCGATTCCCTTTGAAGACTATAGGGCCAAATTAAATATCCTCCGATAACAAAGAGAAAGAAGCTTTCTGAGAAACCTCTTTGTGTTCTGTGAAATCATCTCACAGAGTTACAGCTTTCCCCTCAAGAAGCCTTTCGCTAAGACAGTTCTTGTGGAATTGGGAAAGTGATATTTGGAGGCCCATAGAGGGCTATGGTGAAAAAGGAAATATCCTCAGATGAAATCTGGAAAGAAGCTTTCTGAAGAACTGCTTAGTGTTCTGTTAATTCATCTCACAGAGTTACATCTGTATTTCGTGGATCTCTATGCTTTCCTTATTTCTGTGGAGTCTGAGAACAGATATTTCGGATCCCTTTGAAGACTATAGGGCCAAAGGAAATATCCTCCGATAACAAAGAGAAAGAAGCTTTCTGAGAAACTTCTTTGTGTTCTGTGAAATCATCTCACAGAGTTACAGCTTTCCAATGAAGAAGCCTTTCGCTAAGACAGTTCTTGTGGAATTGGGAAAGTGATATTTGGAAGCCCATAGAGGGCTATGGTGTAAAAGGAAATATCCTCAGATGAAATCTGGAAAGAAGCTTTCTGAGAAACTGCTTAGTGTTCTGTTAATTCATCTCACAGAGTTACATCTGTACTTCGTGGAACTCTTTGCTAGCCTTATTTCTGTGGAATTCAAGCACAGATATTTCGGATCCCTTTGAAGACTATAGGGCCAAAGGAAATATCCTCCGATAACAAAGAGAAAGAAGCTTTCTGAGACACTTCTTTGTGTTCTGTGAAATCATCTCACAGAGTTACAGCTTTCCCTATAAGAAGCCTTTCGGTAAGACAGTTCTTGTGGAATTGGCAAAGTGATATTTCGAAGCCCTTAGACGGCTATGGTGAAAAAGGAAATATCCTCCGATGAAATCTGGAAAGAAGCTTTCTGAGAAACTGCTTAGTGTTCTGTTAATTCATCTCACAGAGTTACATCTGTATTTCGAGGATCTCTTTGCTAGCCTTATTTCTGTGGAATCTGAGAACAGATATTTCGGATCCCTTTGAAAACTATGGGGCCAAAGGAAATATCCTCCGATAACAAAGAGAAAGAAGCTTCCTGAGAAACTTCTTTGTGTTCTGAGAAATCATCTCACAGAGTTACAGCTTTCCGCTCAAGAAGCCTTTCGCTAAGACAGTTCTTGTGGAATTGCTAAGTGATATATGGAAGCCCCTAGAGGGCTACGGTGAAAAAGGAAATATCCTCAGATGAAATCTGGAAAGAAGCTTTCTGAGAAACTGCTTAGTGTTCTGTTAATTCATCTCACAGAGTTACATCTGTATTTCGTGGATCTCTTTGCTTGCCTTATTTCTGTGGAATCTGAGAAAAGATGTTTCGGATCCCTTTGAAGACTACAGGGCCAAAGGAAATATCCTCCGATAACAAAGAGAAAGAAGCTTTCTGAGACACTTCTTTGTGTTCTGTGAAATCATCTCACACAGTTACAGCTTTCCCCTCAAGAAGCCTTTCGCTAAGACTGTTCTTGTGTAATTGCAAAGTGATATTTGGAAGCCCATAGACGGCTATGGTGAAAAAGGTAATATCCTCAGATGAAATCTGGAAAGGAGCTTTCTGAGAATCTGCTTACTGTTCTGTTAATTCATCTCACAGAGTTACATCTGTATTTCGTGGATCTCTTTGCTAGCCTTATTTCTTATAATCTGAGAACAGATATTTCGGATCCCTTTGAAGACTACAGGGACAAAGGAAATATCCTCCGATAACAAAGAGAAAGAAGCTTTCTGAGACACTTCTTTGTGTTCTGTGAAATCATCTCACAGAGTTACAGCTCTGCCCTCAAGAAGCCTTTTGCTAAGGCAGTTCTTGTGGATTTGGCAGAGTGATATTTGGAAGCCCCTAGAGGGCTATGGTGAAAAAGGAAATATCCTCAGATGAAATCTGGAAAGAAGCTTTCTGAAGAACTGCTTAGTGTTCTGTTAATTCATCTCACAGAGTTACATCTGTATTTCGTGGATCTCTTTGCTAGCCTTATTTCTGTGGAGTCTCAAAACAGATATTTCGGATCCCTTTGAAGACTATAGGGCCAAAGGAAATATCCTCCGATAACAAAGAGAATGAAGCTTTCTGAGAAACTTCTTTGTGTTCTGTGAAATCATCTCACAGAGTTACAGCTTTACCCTCAAGAAGCCTTTCGCTAAGACAGCTCTAGTGGAATTGGGAAAGTGATATTTGGAGGCCCATAGAGGGCTATGGTGAAAAAGGAAATATCCTCAGATGAAATCTGGAAAGAAGCTTTCTGAGAAACTGCTTAGTGTTCTGTTAATTCATCTCACAGAGTTACATCTGTATTTCTTGGATCTCTTTGCTTGCCTTATTTCTGTGGAATCTGAGAAAAGATATTTCGGATCCCTTTGAAGACTATAGGGCGAAAGGAAATATCCTCCGATAACAAAGAGAAAGAAGCTTTCTGAGAAACTTCTTTGTGTTCTGTGAAATCATCTCACAGAGTTACAGCTTTCCCCTCAAGAAGCCTTTCGCTAAGACAGTTCTTTTGTAATTTCAAAGTGATATATGGAAGCCCCTAGAGGGCAATGGTGAAGAAGGAAATATCCTCAGATGAAATCTGGAAAGAAGCTTTCTGAGAAACTGCTTAGTGTTCTGTTAATTCATCTCACAGAGTTACATCTGTACTTCGTGGATCTCTTTGCTAGTCTTATTTCTGTGGAATCTGAGAACAGATATTTCGGATCCCTTTGGAGACTATAGGGCCAAAGGAAATATCCTCCGATAACAAAGAGAAAGAAGCTTTCTGAGACACTTCTTTGTTTTCTGTGAAATCATCTCACAGAGTTTCAGCTTTCCCTAGAAGAAGCCTTTCGCTAAGACAGTTCTTGTGGAATTGGCAAAGTGATAATTGGAAGCCCATAGACGGCTATGGTGAAAAAGGAAATATCCTCAGATGAAATCTGGAAAGTCGTTTTCTGAGAAACTGCTTAGTGTTCTGTTAATTAATCTCCCAGAGTTACATCTGTATTTCGTGGATCTCTTTGCTAGCCTTTTTTCTGTATAATCTGAGAACAGATATTTCGGATTCCATTGAAGACGACAGGGACAAAGGAAATATCCTCCCATAACAAAGAGAAAGAAGCTTTCTGACAAACTTCTTTGTGTTCTGTGAAATCATCTCACAGAGTTACAGCTCTGCCCTCAAGAAGCCTTTTGCTAAGACAGTTCTTGTGGAATTGGCAGAGTGATATTTGGAAGCCCATAGAGGGCTAGGGTGAAAAAGGAAATATCCTCAGATAAAATCTGGAAAAAGCTTTCTGAGAAACTGCTTAGTGTTCTGTTAATTCATCTCACAGAGTTACATCTGTATTTCGTGGATCTCTTTGCTAGCCTTATTTCTGTGGAATCTGAGAACAGATATTTCGATTCCCTTTGAAGATTACAGGGCCAAATTAAATATCCTCCGATAACAAAGAGAAAGAAGCTTTCTGAGAAACCTCTTTGTGTTCTGTGAAATCATCTCACAGAGTTACAGCTTTCCCCTCAAGAAGCCTTTCGCTAAGACAGTTCTTGTGGAATTGGGAAAGTGATATTTGGAAGCCCATAGAGGGCTATGGTGAAAAAGGAAATATCCTCAGATGAAATCTGGAAAGAAGCTTTCTGAAGAACTGCTTAGTGTTCTGTTAATTCATCTCACAGAGTTACATCTGTATTTCGTGGATCTCTATGCTAGCCTTATTTCTGTGGAGTCTGAGAACAGATATTTCGGATCCCTTTGGAGACTATAGGGCCAAAGGAAATATCCTCCGATAACAAAGAGAAAGAAGCTTTCTGACAAACTTCTTTGTGTTCTGTGAAATCATCTCACAGAGTTGCAGCTCTGCCCTCAAGAAGCCTTTTGCTAAGACAGTTCTTGTGGAATTGGCAGAGTGATATTTGGAAGCCCATAGAGGGCTATGGTGAAAAAGGAAATATCCTCAGATGAAATCTGGAAAAAGCTTTCTGAGAAACTGCTTAGTGTTCTGTTAATTCATCTCACAGAGTTACATCTGTATTTCGTGGATCTCTTTGCTAGCCTTATTTCTGTGGAATCTGAGAACAGATATTTCGATTCCCTTTGAAGACTATAGGGCCAAATTAAATATCCTCCGATAACAAAGAGAAAGAAGCTTTCTGAGAAACCTCTTTGTGTTCTGTGAAATCATCTCACAGAGTTACAGCTTTCCCCTCAAGAAGCCTTTCGCTAAGACAGTTCTTGTGGAATTGGGAAAGTGATATTTGGAGGCCCATAGAGGGCTATGGTGAAAAAGGAAATATCCTCAGATGAAATCTGGAAAGAAGCTTTCTGAAGAACTGCTTAGTGTTCTGTTAATTCATCTCACAGAGTTACATCTGTATTTCGTGGATCTCTATGCTTTCCTTATTTCTGTGGAGTCTGAGAACAGATATTTCGGATCCCTTTGAAGACTATAGGGCCAAAGGAAATATCCTCCGATAACAAAGAGAAAGAAGCTTTCTGAGAAACTTCTTTGTGTTCTGTGAAATCATCTCACAGAGTTACAGCTTTCCAATGAAGAAGCCTTTCGCTAAGACAGTTCTTGTGGAATTGGGAAAGTGATATTTGGAAGCCCATAGAGGGCTATGGTGTAAAAGGAAATATCCTCAGATGAAATCTGGAAAGAAGCTTTCTGAGAAACTGCTTAGTGTTCTGTTAATTCATCTCACAGAGTTACATCTGTACTTCGTGGAACTCTTTGCTAGCCTTATTTCTGTGGAATTCAAGCACAGATATTTCGGATCCCTTTGAAGACTATAGGGCCAAAGGAAATATCCTCCGATAACAAAGAGAAAGAAGCTTTCTGAGACACTTCTTTGTGTTCTGTGAAATCATCTCACAGAGTTACAGCTTTCCCTATAAGAAGCCTTTCGGTAAGACAGTTCTTGTGGAATTGGCAAAGTGATATTTCGAAGCCCTTAGACGGCTATGGTGAAAAAGGAAATATCCTCCGATGAAATCTGGAAAGAAGCTTTCTGAGAAACTGCTTAGTGTTCTGTTAATTCATCTCACAGAGTTACATCTGTATTTCGAGGATCTCTTTGCTAGCCTTATTTCTGTGGAATCTGAGAACAGATATTTCGGATCCCTTTGAAAACTATGGGGCCAAAGGAAATATCCTCCGATAACAAAGAGAAAGAAGCTTCCTGAGAAACTTCTTTGTGTTCTGAGAAATCATCTCACAGAGTTACAGCTTTCCGCTCAAGAAGCCTTTCGCTAAGACAGTTCTTGTGGAATTGCTAAGTGATATATGGAAGCCCCTAGAGGGCTACGGTGAAAAAGGAAATATCCTCAGATGAAATCTGGAAAGAAGCTTTCTGAGAAACTGCTTAGTGTTCTGTTAATTCATCTCACAGAGTTACATCTGTATTTCGTGGATCTCTTTGCTTGCCTTATTTCTGTGGAATCTGAGAAAAGATGTTTCGGATCCCTTTGAAGACTACAGGGCCAAAGGAAATATCCTCCGATAACAAAGAGAAAGAAGCTTTCTGAGACACTTCTTTGTGTTCTGTGAAATCATCTCACACAGTTACAGCTTTCCCCTCAAGAAGCCTTTCGCTAAGACTGTTCTTGTGTAATTGCAAAGTGATATTTGGAAGCCCATAGACGGCTATGGTGAAAAAGGTAATATCCTCAGATGAAATCTGGAAAGGAGCTTTCTGAGAATCTGCTTACTGTTCTGTTAATTCATCTCACAGAGTTACATCTGTATTTCGTGGATCTCTTTGCTAGCCTTATTTCTTATAATCTGAGAACAGATATTTCGGATCCCTTTGAAGACTACAGGGACAAAGGAAATATCCTCCGATAACAAAGAGAAAGAAGCTTTCTGAGACACTTCTTTGTGTTCTGTGAAATCATCTCACAGAGTTACAGCTCTGCCCTCAAGAAGCCTTTTGCTAAGGCAGTTCTTGTGGATTTGGCAGAGTGATATTTGGAAGCCCCTAGAGGGCTATGGTGAAAAAGGAAATATCCTCAGATGAAATCTGGAAAGAAGCTTTCTGAAGAACTGCTTAGTGTTCTGTTAATTCATCTCACAGAGTTACATCTGTATTTCGTGGATCTCTTTGCTAGCCTTATTTCTGTGGAGTCTCAAAACAGATATTTCGGATCCCTTTGAAGACTATAGGGCCAAAGGAAATATCCTCCGATAACAAAGAGAATGAAGCTTTCTGAGAAACTTCTTTGTGTTCTGTGAAATCATCTCACAGAGTTACAGCTTTACCCTCAAGAAGCCTTTCGCTAAGACAGCTCTAGTGGAATTGGGAAAGTGATATTTGGAGGCCCATAGAGGGCTATGGTGAAAAAGGAAATATCCTCAGATGAAATCTGGAAAGAAGCTTTCTGAGAAACTGCTTAGTGTTCTGTTAATTCATCTCACAGAGTTACATCTGTATTTCTTGGATCTCTTTGCTTGCCTTATTTCTGTGGAATCTGAGAAAAGATATTTCGGATCCCTTTGAAGACTATAGGGCGAAAGGAAATATCCTCCGATAACAAAGAGAAAGAAGCTTTCTGAGAAACTTCTTTGTGTTCTGTGAAATCATCTCACAGAGTTACAGCTTTCCCCTCAAGAAGCCTTTCGCTAAGACAGTTCTTTTGTAATTTCAAAGTGATATATGGAAGCCCCTAGAGGGCAATGGTGAAGAAGGAAATATCCTCAGATGAAATCTGGAAAGAAGCTTTCTGAGAAACTGCTTAGTGTTCTGTTAATTCATCTCACAGAGTTACATCTGTACTTCGTGGATCTCTTTGCTAGCCTTATTTCTTTGGAATCTGAGAACAGATAATTCGGATCCCTTTGAAGACTATAGGGCCAAAGGAAATATCCTCCGATAACAAAGAGAAAGAAGCTTTCTGTGACACTTCTTTGTGTTCTGTGAAATCACATCACAGAGTTACAGCTTTCCCTAGAAGAAGCCTTTCGCTAAGACAGTTCTTGTGGAATTGGCAAAGTGATATTTGGAAGCCCATAGACGGCTATGATGAAAAAGGAAATGTCCTCAGATGAAATCTGGAAAGAAGTTTTCTGAGAAACTGCTTAGTGTTCTGTTAATTCATCTCACAGAGTTACATCTGTATTTCGTGGATCTCTTTGCTAGCCTTATTTCTGTGGAGTCTGAGAACAGATATTTCGGATCCCTTTGAAGACTACAGGGCCAAAGGAAATATCCTCCGATAACAAAGAGAAAGAAGCTTTCTGACAAACTTCTTTGTGTTCTGTGAAATCATCTCACAGAGTTACAGCTCTGCCCTCAAGAAGCCTTTTGCTAAGACAGTTCTTGTGGAATTGGTAGAGTGATATTTGGAAGCCCATAGAGGGCTATGGTGAAAAAGGAAATATCCTCAGATGAAATCTGGAAAGAAGCTTCCTGAGGAACTGCTTAGTGTTCTGTTAATTCATCTCACAGAGTTACATCTGTATTTCGTGGATCTCTTTGCTAGCCTTATTTCTGTGGAGTCTGAGAACAGATATTTCGGATCCCTTTGAAGACTATAGGGCCATAGGAAATATCCTCAGATAACAAAGAGAAAGAAGCTTTCTGAGAAACTTCTTTGTGTTCTGTGAAATCATCTCACAGAGTTACAGCTTTCCCCTCTAGAAGCTTTTCGCTAAGACAGCTCTTGTGGAATTGGGAAAGTGATGTTTGGAGGCCCATAGAGGGCTATGGTGAAAAAGGAAATATCCTCAGATGAAATCTGGAAAGAAGCTTTCTGAGAAACTGCTTAGTGTTCTGTTAATTCATCTCACAGAGTTACATCTGTATTTCGTGGATCTCTTTGCTAGCCTTATTTCTGTGGAATCTGAGAAAAGATATTTCGGATCCCTTTGAAGACTAAAGGGCCAAAGGAAATATCCTCCGATAACAAAGAGAAAGAAGCCTTCTGAGAAACTTCTTTGTGTTCTGTGAAATCATCTCACAGAGTTACAGCTTTTCCTAGAAGAACCTTTCGCTAAGACAGTTCTTGTAGAATTTGCAAAGTGATATTTGGAAACCCATAGAGGGCTATGGTGAAAAAGGAAATATCCTCAGATGAAATCTGGAAAAAGCTTTCTGAGAAACTGCTTAGTGTTCTGTTAATTCATCTCACAGAGTTACATCTGTATTTCGTGGATCTCTTTGCTAGCCTTATTTCTGTGGAATCTCAGAACAGATATTTCGATTCCCTTTGAAGACTATAGGGCCAAATTAAATATCCTCCGATAACAAAGAGAAAGAAGCTTTCTGAGAAACCTCTTTGTGTTCTGTGAAATCATCTCACAGAGTTACAGCTTTCCCCTCAAGAAGTCTTTCGCTAAGACAGTTCTTGTGGAATTGGGAAAGTGATATTTGGAAGCCCATAGAGGGCTATGGTGAAAAAGGAAATATCCTCAGATGAAATCTGGAAAGAAGCTTTCTCAAAAACTGCTTAGTGTTCTGTTAATTCATCTCCCAGAGTTACATCTGTATTCCGTGGATCTCTTTGCTAGCCTTATTTCTGTGGAATCTGAGAACACATATTTCGGATCCCTTTGAAGACTATAGGGCCAAAGGAAATATCCTCCGATAACAAAGAGAAAGAAGCTTTCTGAGACACTTCTTTGTGTTCTGTGAAATCATCTCACAGAGTTACAGCTTTCCCTAGAAGAAGCCTTTCGCTAAGACAGTTCTTGTGGAATTGGCAAAGTGATATTTGGAAGCCCATAGACGGCTATGGTGAAAAAGGAAATATCCTCAGATGAAATCTGGAAAGAAGTTTTCTGAGAAACTGCTTAGTGTTCCGTTAATTCATCTCACAGAGTTACATCTGTATTTCGTGGATCTCTTTGCTAGCCTTATTTCTGTATAATCTGAGAACAGATATTTCGGATCCCTTTGAAGACTACAGGGACAAAGGAAATATCCTCCGATAACAAAGAGAAAGAAGCTTTCTGACAATCTTCTTTGTGTTCTGTGAAATCATCTCACAGAGTTACAGCTCTGCCCTCAAGAAGCCTTTTGCTAAGACAGTTCTTGTGGAATTGGCAGACCGATATTTGGAAGCCCCTAGAGGGCTATGGTGAAAAAGGAAATATCCTCAGATGAAATCTGGAAAGAAGCTTTCTGAAGAACTGCTTAGTGTTCTGTTAATTCACCTCACAGAGTTACATCTGTATTACGTGGATCTCTTTGCTAGCCATATTTCTGTGGAGTCTGAGAACAGAAATTTCGGATCCCTTTGAAGACTATAGGGCCAAAGGAAATATCCTCCGATAACAAAGAGAAAGAAGCTTTCTGAGAAACTTCTTTGTGTTCTGTGAAATCATCTCACAGAGTTACAGCTTTCGCCTCTAGAAGCCTTTCGCTAAGACAGCTCTTGTGGAATTGGGAAAGTGATATTTGGAGGCCCATAGAGGGCTATGGTGAAAAAGGAAATATCCTCAGATGAAATCTGGAAAGAAGCTTTCTGAGAAACTGCTTAGTGTTCTGTTAATTCATCTCACAGAGTTACATCTGTATTTCGTGGATCTCTTTGCTAGCCTTATTTCTCTGGAATCTGAGAAAAGATATTTCGGTTCCCTTTGAAGACTATAGGGCCAAAGGAAATATCCTCCGATAACAAAGAGATAGAAGCTTTCTGAGAAACTTCTTTGTGTTCTGTGAAATCATCTCACAGAGTTACAGCTTTCCCCTCAAGAAGCCTTTCGCTTAGACAGTTCTTGTGGAATTGGAAAAGTGATATTTGGAAGATCTTAGAGGGCTATGGTGAAAAAGGAAATATCCTCCGATGAACTCTGGAAAGAAGCTTTCTGAGAAACTGCTTAGTGTTCTGTTAATTCATCTCACAGAGTTACATCTGTATTTCGTGGATCTCTTTGCTAGCCTTATATCTGTGGAATCTGAGAACAGATATTTCGGATCCCTTTGAAGACAATAGGGCCAAAGGAAATATCCTCCGGTAACAAAGAGAAAGAAGCTTTCTGAGAAACTTCTTTGTGTTCTGTGAAATCATCTCACAGAGTTACAGCTTTCCCTAGAAGAATCCTTTCACTAAGACAGTTCTTGTGGAATTGAAAATGTTATATTTGGTAGCCCATAGAGGGCTATGGTGAAAAAGGAAATATCCTCAGATGAAATCTGGAAAGAAGCTTTCTGAGAAACTGCTTAGTGTTCTGGTAATTCATCTCACAGAGTTACATCTGTATTTCGTGGATCTCTTTGCTAGCCTTATTTCTGTGGAATCTGAGAACGGATATTTCGGATCCCTTTGAAGACTACAGGGCCAAAGGAAATATCCTCCGATAACAAAGAGAAAGAAGCTTTTTGAGAAACTTCTTTGTGTTCTGTGAAATCATCTCACAGAGTTACAGATTTCCCCTCAAGAAGCCTTACGCTAAGACAGTTCTTGTGGAATTGGCAAAGTGATATTTGGAAGCCCATAGAGGGCTATGGTGAAAAAGGAAATATCCTCCGATGAAATCTGGAAAGAAGCTTTCTGAGAAACTGCTTAGTGTTCTCTCACTTCATTTCACAGAGTTCCATCTGTATTTCGTGGATGTCTTTGCTAGCCTTATTTCTGTGGAATCTGAGAACAGATATTTCGGATCCCTTTGAAGACTATAGGGCCAAAGGAAATATCCTCCGATAACAAAGAGAAAGAAGCTTTCTGAGAAACTTCTTTGTGTTCTGTGAAATCATCTCACAGACTTACAGCTTTTCCTAGAAGAAGCCTTTCGCTAAGACAGTTCTTGTAGAATTGGCAAAGTGATATTTGGAAGCCCATAGAGGGCTACGGTGAAAAAGGAAATATCCTCAGATGAAATCTGGAAAAAGCTTTCTGAGAAACTGCTTAGTGTTCTGTTAATTCATGTCACAGAGTTACATCTGTATTTCGTGGATCTCTTTGCTAGCCTTATTTCTGTGGAATCTGAGAACAGATATTTCGGATCCCTTTGAAGACTATCGGGCCAAAGGAAATATCCTCCGATAACAAAGAGAAAGAAGCTTTCTTAGAAACTTCTTTGTGTTCTGTGAAATTATCTCACAGAGTTACAGCTTTCCCCTTAAGAAGCCTTTCGATAAGGCAGTTCTTGTGGAATTGACAAAGTGATATTGGAAGCCCATAGAGGGCTATGGTGAAAAAGGAAATATCCTCAGATGAAATCTGGAAAGAAGCTTCCTGAGAAACTGCTTAGTGTTCTTTAATTCATCTCACAGAGTTACATCTGTATTTCGTGGATCTCTTTGCTAGCCTTATTTCTGTGGAATCTGAGAACAGATATTTCGGATGCCTTTGAAGACTATAGGGCCAAAGGAAATATCCTCCGATAACAAAGAGAAAGAAGCTTTCTGAGAAACTTCTTTGTGTTCTGTGAAATCATCTCACAGTGTTACAGCTTTCCCCTCAAGAAGCCTTTCGCTAAGACAGTTCTTGTGGAATTGCTAAGTGATATATGGAAACCCCTAGAGGGCTATGGTGAAAAAGGTAATATCCTCAGATGAAATCTGGAAAGAAGCTTTCTGAGAAACTGCTTAGTGTTCTGTTAATTCATCTCACAGAGTTACATCTGTGTTTCGTGGATCTCTTTGCTAGACTTATTTCTGTATAATCTGAGAACAGATATTTCGGATCCCTTTGAAGACTACAGGGGCAAAGGAAATATCCTCCGATAACAAAGAGAAAGAAGCTTTCTGAGAAACTTCTATGCGTTCTGTGAAATCATCTCACAGAGTTGCAGCTTCCCCTCAACAAGCCTTTCGCTAAGACAGTTCTTGTGGAATTGGCAAAGTGATATTTGGAAGCCCTTAGAGGGCTACGGTGAAAAAGGAAATATCCTCAGATGAAATCTCGAGAGAAGCTTTCTGAGAAACTGCTTAGGGTTGTGTTAATTCATCTCACAGAGTTACATCTGTATTTCGTGGATCTCTTTGCTAACCTTATTTCTGTGGAATCTGAGAACGGATTTCGGATCCCTTTGAAGACTATAGGGCCAAAGGAAATATCCTCCGATAACAAAGAGAAAGAAGCTTTCTGAGAAACTTCTTTGTGTTCTGTGAAATCTTCTCACAGAGTTAAAGCTTTCCCGTCAAGAAGAATCTCGCTAAGACAATTCTTGTGGAATTGGCAAAGTGATATTTGGAAGCCCATAGAGGGCTATGGTGAAAAAGGAAATATCCTCAGATGAAATCTGGAAAGAAGCTTTCTGAGAAACTGCTTAGTGTTCTGTTAATTCATCTCACAGAGTTACATCGGTATTTCGTGGATCTCTTTGCTAGCCTTATTTCAGTGGAATCTGAGAACAGATATTTCGAATCCCTTTGAAGACTGTAGGTCCAAAGGAAATATCCTCCGATAACAAAGAGAAAGAAGCTTTCTGAGAAACTTCTTTGTGTTCTGTGAAATCATCTCACAGAGTTACAGCTTTCCCGTCAAGAAGACTTTCGCTAAGACAGTTCTTGTGGAATTGGCAAAGTGATATGTGGAAGCCCCTTGAGGGCTATGGTGAAAAAGGAAATATCCTCAGATGAAATCTGGAAAGAAGCTTTCTGAGAAACTGCTTAGTGTTCTGTTAATTCATCTCAGAGTTACATCTGTATTTCGTGGATCTCTTTGCTAGCCATATTTCTGTGGAATCTGAGAACAGATATTTCGGATCCCTTTGAACACTACAGGGCCAAAGGAAATATCCTCCGATAAAAAGAGAAAGAAGCTTTCTGAGAAACTTCTTTGTATTGTGTGAAATCATCTCACAGAGTTACAGCTTTCCCTAGAAGAAGCCTTTCACTAAGATAGTTCTTGTGGAATTGAAAAGTGATATTTTGTAGCCCATAGAGGGCTATGGTGAAAAAGGAATTATCCTACGATGAAATCTGGAAAAAGCTTTCTGAGAAACTGCTTAGTGTTCTGTTAATTCATCTCACAGAGTTACATCTGTATTTCGTGGATCTCTTTGCTAGCCTTATTTCTGTGGAAAATGAGAACAGATATTTCGGATCCCTTTGAAGACTATAGGTCCAAAGGAAATATCCTCTGATAACAAAGAGAAAGAAGCTTTCTGAGAAACTTCTTTGTGTTCTGTGAAATTATCTCACAGAGTTACAGCTTTCCCCTCAAGAAGCCTTTCGATAAGGCATTTCTTGTGGAATTGGCAAAGTGATATTGGAAGCCCATAGAGGGCTATGGTGAAAAAGGAAATATCCTCCGATGAAATCTGGAAAGAAGCTTTCTGAGAAACTGCTTAGTGTTCTGTTAATTCATCTCACAGAGTTACATCTGTATTTCGTGGATCTCTTTGCTAGCCTTATTTCTGTGGAATCTGAGAACAGATATTTCGGATCCCTTTGAAGACTATAGGGCCAAAGGAAATATCCTCCGATAACAAAGAGAAAGAAGCTTTCTGAGAAACTTCTTTGTGTTCTGTGAAATCATCTCACAGAGTTACAGCTTTCCCCTCAACAAGCTTTTCGCTAAGACAGTTCTTGTGGAATTGGCAAAGTGATATTTGGAAGCCCCTAGAGGGCTATTGTGAAAAAGGAAATATCCTCAGATAAAACCTGGAAAGAAGGTTTCTGAGAAACTGCTTAGTGTTCTGTTAATTCATCTCACAGAGTTACATCTCTATTTCGTGGATCTCTTTGCTAGCCTTATTTCTGTGGAATCTGAGAACAGATATTTCGGATCCCTTTGAAGAATATAGGGCCAAAGGAAATATCCTCCGATAACAAAGAGAAAGAAGCTTTCTGAGAAACATCTTTGTGTTCTGTGAAATCATCTCACAGAGTTACAGCTTCCTCCTCAACAAGCCTTTCGCTAAGACAGTTCTTGTGGAATTGGCAAAGTGATATTTGGAAGCCCATAGAGGGCTATGGTGAAAAAGGAAATATCCTCAGATGAAATCTGGAAAGAAGCTTTCTGAGAAACTGCTTAGTGTTCTGTTAATTCATCTCACAGATTTACATCTGTATTTCGTGGATCTCTTTGCTAGCCTTATTTCTGTGGAATCTGAGAACAGATATTTCGGATCCCTTTGAAGACTATAGGGCCAAAGGAAATATCTTCCGATAACAAAGGGAAAGAAGCTTTCTGAGAAACTTCTTTGTGTTCTGTGAAATCATCTCAAAGAGTTACAGCTTTTCCTAGAAGAAGCCTTTCGCTAATGCAGTTCTTGTAGAATTGGCAAAGTGATATTTGGAAGCCCATAGAGGGCTATGGTGAAAAAGGAAATATCCTCAGATGAAATCTGGAAAAAGCTTTCAGAGAAACTGCTTTGTGTTCTGTTAATTCATCTCACAGAGTTACATCTGTATTTCGAGGATCTCTTTGCTAGCCTTATTTCTGTGGAGTCTGAGAACAGATATTTCGGATCCCTTTGAAGACTATAGTGCCAAAGGAAATATCCTCCGATAACAAAGAGAAAGAAGCTTTCTGTGAAACTTCTTTGTGTTCTGTGAAATCATCTCACAGAGTTACAGCTTTCACCTCAAGAAGACTTTCGCTAAGACAGTTCTTGTGGAATTGGCAAAGTGATATTTCGAAGCCCATAGACGGCTATGGTGAAAAAGGAAATATCCTCCGATGAAATCTGGAAAGAAACTTTCTGAGAAACTGCTTAGTGTTCTGTTAATTCATCTCACAGAGTTACATCTGTATTTCGTGGATCTCTTTGCTAGCCTTATTTCTGTGGAATCTGAGAACAGATATTTCGGATCCCTTTGAAGACAATAGGGCCAAAGGAAATATCCTCCTATAACAAAGAGAAAGAAGCTTTCTGAGAAACTTTTTTGTGTTCTGTGAAATCATCTCAGAGAGTTACAGCTTTCCCTAGAAGAATCGTTTCACTAAGACAGTTCTTGTGGAATTGGAAATGTTATATTTGGTAGCCCTTAGAGGGGTATGGTGAAAAAGGAAATATCCTCAGATGATATCTTGAAAGAAGCTTTCTGAGAAACTGCCTAGTGTTCTGGTAATTCATCTCACGGAGTTACATCTGTATTTCGTGGATCTCTTTGCTAGCCTTATTTCTGTGGAATCTGAGAACAGATATTTCGGATCCCTTTGAAAACTACAGGGCCAAAGGAAATATCCTCCGAAAACAAAGAGAAAGGAGCTTTCTGAGAAACTTCTTTGTGTTCTGTGAAATCATCTCACAGAGTTACAGCTTTCCCCTCAAGAAGACTTTCGCTAAGACAGTTCTTGTGGAATTGGCAAAGTGATATTGGGAAGCCCATAGAGGGCTATGGTGAAAAAGGAAATATCCTCAGATGAATTCTGGAAAGAAGCTTTCTGAGAAACTGCTTAGTGTTCTGTTAATTCATCTCACAGAGTTCCATCTGTATTTCGTGGATTTCTTTGCTAGCCTTATTTCTGTGGAATCTGAGAACAGATATTTCGGATCCCTTTGAAGACTATAGGGCCAATGGAAATATCCTCCGATAACAAAGAGAAAGAAGCTTTCTGAGAAACTTCTTTGTGTTCTGTGAAATCATCTCACAGAGTTACAGCTTTCCCCTCAAGAAGCCTTTCGCTAAGACAGTTATTGTGGAATTGGCAAAGTGATATTGGGAAGCCCCTTGAGGGCTATGGTGAAAAAGGAAATATCCTCAGATGAAATCTGGAAAGAAGCTTTCTGAGAAACTGCTTAGTGTTCTGTTAATTCATCCCATAGAGTTACATCTGTATTTCGTGGATCTCTTTGCTAGCCTTATTTCTGTGGAATCTGAGAACAGATATTTCGCATCCCTTTGAAGACGATAGTTCCAAAGGAAATATCCTCCGATAAAAAAGAGAAAGAAGCTTTCTGAGAAACTTTTTTTTGTTCTGTGAAATCATCTCACAGAGTTGCAGCTTTCCCCTCAAGAAGCCTTTCGCTAAGATAGTTCTTGTGGAATTGGCAAAATGACATATGGAAGCCCCTTGAGGGCTATGGTGAAAAAGGAAATATCCTCAGATGAAATCTGGAAAGAAGCTTTCTGAGAAACTGCTTAGTGTTCTGTTAATTCATCTCACAGAGTTCCATCTGTATTTCGTGGATCTCTTTGCTAGCCTTATTTCTGTGGAATCTGAGAACAGGTATTTCGGACCCCTTTGAAGACTGTAGGACCAAAGGAAATATTGTCCGATAACAAAGAGAAAGAAGCGTTCTGAGAAACTTCTTTGTGTTCTGTGAAATCTTCTCACAGAGTTACAGCTTTCACGTCAAGAAGAATTTCGCTAAGACAATTCTTGTGGAATAGGCAAAGTGATATTTGGAAGCCCATAGAGGGCTATGGTGAAAAAGGAAATATCCTCAGATGAAATCTGGAAAGAAGCTTTCTGAGAAACTGCTTAGTGTTCTGTTAATTCATCTCTCAGAGTTACATCTGTATTTCGTGGATCTCTTTGCTAGCCTTATTTCTGTGGAATCTGAGAACAGATATTTCGGATCCCTTTGAAGACTGTAGGTCCAAAGGAAATATCCTCCGATAACAAAGAGAAAGAAGCTTTCTGAGAAACTTCTTTGTGTTCTGTGAAATTATCTCACAGAGTTACAGCTTTCCCCTCAAGAAGCCTTTCGCTAAGACAGTTCTTGTGGAATTGCTAAGTGATATATAGAAGCCTCTAGAGGGCTATGGTGAAAAAGGTAATATCCTCAGATGAACTCTGGAAAGAAGCTTTCTGAAGATCTGCTTCGTGTTCTGTTACTTCATCTCACAGAGTTACATCTGTATTTCGTGGATCTCTTTGCTAACCTTATTTCTGTGGAATCTGAGAACAGATTTCGGATCCCTTTGAAGACTACAGGGCCAAAGGAAATATCCTCCGATAACAAAGAGAAAGAATCTTTCTGAGAAACTTCTTTGTGTTCTGTGAAATCTTCTCACAGAGTTAAAGCTTTCCTGTCAAGAAGAATTTCGCTAAGACAATTCTTGTGGAATTGGCAAAGTGATATTTGGAAGCCCATAGAGGGCTATGGTGAAAAAGGAAATATCCTCAGATGAAATCTGGAAAGAAGCTTTCTGAGAAACTGCTTAGTGTTCTGTTAATTCATGTCACAGAGTTACATCTGTATTTCGTGGATCTCTTTGCTAGCCTTATTTCTGTGGAATCTGAGAACAGATATTTCGGATCCCTTTGAAGACTATCGGGCCAAAGGAAATATCCTCCGATAACAAAGAGAAAGAAGCTTTCTGAGAAACTTCTTTGTGTTCTGTGAAATCATCTCAAAGAGTTACAGCTTTCACCTCAAGAAGCCTTTCGCTAGGACAGTTCTTGTGGAATTGGCAGAGTGATATTTGGAAGCCCATAGAGGGCTACGGTGAAAAAGGAAATATCCTCAGATGAAATCTGGAAAGAAGCTTTCTGAGAAACTGCTTAGTGTTCTGTTAATTCATCTCACAGAGTTACATCTGTATTTCGTAGATCTCTTTGCTAGCCTTATTTCTGTGGAATCTGAGAACAGCTATTTCGGATCCCTTTGAAGACTATAGTGCCAAAGGAAATATCCTCTGATAACAAAGAGAAAGAAGCTTTCTGAGAAACTTCTTTGTGTTCTGTGAAATCATCTCACAGAGTTACAGCTTACCCTTCCAGAAGCCTTTCGCTAAGACAGTTCTTGTGGAATTGGAAAAGTGATATGTGGAAGCCCCTTGAGGGCTATGGTGAAAGAGGAAATATCCTCCGATGAAATCTGGAAAGAAACTTTCTGAGAAACTGCTTAGTGTTATGTTAATTCATCTCAGAGTTACATCTGTATTTCGTGGATCTCTTTGCTAGCCATATTTCTGTGGAATCTGAGAACAGATATTTCGGATCCCTTTGAACACTACAGGGCCAAAGGAAATATCCTCCGATAAAAAGAGAAAGAAGCTTTCTTAGAAACTACTTTGTATTGTGTGAAATCATCTCACAGAGTTACAGCTTTCCCTAGAAGAAGCCTTTCACTAAGATAGTTCTTGTGGAATTGAAAAGTGATATTTTGTAGCCCATAGAGGGCTAAGGTGAAAAAGGAATTATCCTACGATGAAATCTGGAAAAAGCTTTCTGAGAAACTGCTAAGTGTTCTGTTAATTCATCTCACAGAGTTACATCTGTATTTCGTGGATCTCTTTGCTAGCCTTATTTCTGTGGAATCTGAGAACAGATATTTCGGATCCCTTTGAAGACTATAGGTCCAAAGGAAATATCCTCTGATAACAAAGAGAAAGAAGCTTTCTGAGAAACTTATTTGTGTTCTGTGAAATTATCTCACAGAGTTACAGCTTTCCCCTCAAGAAGTTTCGATAAGGCAGTTCTTGTGGAATAGGCAAAGTGATATTGGAAGCCCATAGAGGGCTATGGTGAAAAAGGAAATATCCTCAGAAGAAATCTGGAAAGAAGCTTTCTGAGAAACTGCTTAGTGTTCTGTTAATTCATCTCACAGAGTTACATCTGTATTTCGTGGATCTCTTTGCTAGCCTTATTTCTGTGGAATCTGAGAACAGATATTTCGGATCCCTTTGAAGACTATAGGGCCAAAGGAAATATTCTCCGATAAGAAAGAGAAAGAAGCTTTTTGAGAAACTTCTTTGTGTTCTGTGAAATCATCTCACAGAGTTACAGCTTTCCCCTCAACAAGCCTTTCGCTAAGACAGTTCTTGTGGAATTGGCAAAGTGATATTTGGAAGCCCCTAGAGGGCTATGGTGCAAAAGGAAATATCCTCAGATAAAATCTGGAAAGAAGGTTTCTGAGAAACTGCTGAGTGTTCTGTTAATTCATCTCACAGAGTTACATCTCTATTTCGTGGATCTCTTTGCTAGCCTTATTTCTGTGGAATCTGAGAACAGATATTTCGGATCCCTTTGAAGAATATAGGGCCAAAGGAAATATCCTCCGATAACAAAGAGAAAGAAGCTTTCTGAGAAACTTCTTTGTGTTCTGTGAAATCATCTCACAGAGTTACAGCTTCCCCCTCAACAAGCCTTTCGCTAAGACAGTTCTTGTGGAATTGGCAAAGTGATATTTGGAAGCCCATAGAGGGCTACGGTGAAAAAGGAAATATCCTCAGATGAAATCTGGAAAGAAACTTTCTGAGAAACTGCTTAGTGTTCTGTTAATTCATCTCACAGAGTTACATCTGTATTTCGTGGATCTCTTTGCTAGCCTTATTTCAGTGGAATCTGAGAACAGATATTTCGGATCCCTTTGAAGACTGTAGGTCCAAAGGAAATATCCTCCGATAACAAAGAGAAAGAAGCTTTCTGGGAAACTTCTTTGTGTTCTGTGAAATTATCTCACAGAGTTACAGCTTTCCCCTCAAGAAGCCTTTCGATAAGGCAGTTCTTGTGGAATTGACAAAGTGATATTGGAAGCCCATAGAGGGCTATGGTGAAAAAGGAAATATCCGCAGATGAAATCTCGAAAGAAGCTTTCTGAGAAACTGCTTAGTGTTCTGTTAATTATCTCACAGAGTTACATCTGTATTTCGTGGATCTCTTTGCTAGCCTTATTTCTGTGGAATCTGAGAAGAGATATTTCGGATCCTTTTGAAGACTATAGGGCCAAAGGAAATATCCTCCGATAACAAAGAGAAAGAAGCTTTCTGAGAAACTTCTTTGTGTTCTGTGAAATCATCTCAAAGAGTTACAGCTTTCACCTCAAGAAGCCTTTCGCTAGGACAGTTCTTGTGGAATTGGCAGAGTGATATTTGGAAGCCCATAGAGGGCTACGGTGAAAAAGGAAATATCCTCAGATGAAATCTGGAAAGAAGCTTTCTGAGAAACTGCTTAGTGTTCTGTTAATTCATCTCACAGAGTTACATCTGTATTTCGTAGATCTCTTTGCTAGCCTTATTTCTGTGGAATCTGAGAACAGATATTTCGGATCCCTTTGAAGACTACAGGGCCAAAGGAAATATCCTCCGATAACAAAGAGAAAGAAGCTTTCTGAGAAACTTCTTTGTGTTCTGTGAAATCATCTCACAGAGTTACAGCTTTCCCGTTAAGAAGCCTTTCGCTAAGACAGTTCTTGTGGAATTGGCAAAGTGATATGTGGAAGCCCCTTGAGGGCTATGGTGAAAAAGGAAATATCCTCAGATGAAATCTGGAAAGAAGCTTTCTGAGAAACTGCTTAGTGTTCTCTTAATTCATCTCAGAGTTACATCTGTATTTCGTGGATCTCTTTGCTAGCCATATTTCTGTGGAATCTGAGAACAGATATTTCGGATCCCTTTGAACACTACAGGGCCAAAGGAAATATCCTCCGATAAAAAGAGAAAGAAGCTTTCTGAGAAACTTCTTTGTGTTCTGTGAAATCATCTCACAGAGTTACAGCTTTCCCTAGAAGAAGCCTTTCCCTAAGATAGTTCTTGTGGAATTGAAAAGTGATATTTTGTAGCCCATAGAGGGCTATGGTGAAAAAGGAATTATCCTACGATGAAATCTGGAAAAAGCTTTCTGAGAAACTGCTTAGTGTTCTGTTAATTCATCTCACAGAGTTACATCTGTATTTCTTGGATCTCTTTGCTAGCCTTATTTCTGTGGAATCTGAGAACAGATATTTCGGATCCCTTTGAAGACTATAAGTCCAAAGGAAATATCCTCTGATAACAAAGAGAAAGAAGCTTTCTGAGAAACTTCTTTGTGTTCTGTGAAATTATCTCACAGAGTTACAGCTTTCCCCTCAAGAAGCCTTTCGATAAGGCAGTTCTTGTGGAATTGGCAAAGTGATATTGGAAGCCCATAGAGGGCTATGGTGAAAAAGGAAATATCCTCAGATGAAATCTGGAAAGAAGCTTTCTGAGAAACTGCTTAGTGTTCTGTTAATTCATCTCACAGAGTTACATCTGTATTTCGTGGATCTCTTTGCTAGCCTTATTTCTGTGGAATCTGAGAACAGATATTTCGGATCCCTTTGAAGACTATAGGGCCAAAGGAAATATCCTCCGATAACAAAGAGAAAGAAGGTTTCTGAGAAACTTCTTTGTGTTCTGTGAAATCATCTCACAGAGTTACAGCTTTCCCCTCAACAAGCCTTTCGCTAAGACAGTTCTTGTGGAATTGGCAAAGTGATATTTGGAAGCCCATAGAGGGCTATGGTGAAAAAGGAAATATCCTCAGATAAAATCTGGAAAGAAGCTTTCTGAGAAACTGCTTAGTGTTCTGTTAATTCATCTCACAGAGTTACATCTCTATTTCGTGGATCTCTTTGCTAGCCTTATTTCTGTGGAATCTGAGAACAGATATTTCGGATCCCTTTGAAGAATATAGGGCCAAAGGAAATATCCTCCGATAACAAAGAGAAAGAAGCTTTCTGAGAAACTTCTTTGTGTTCTGTGAAATCATCTCACAGAGTTACAGCTTCCTCCTCAACAAGCCTTTCGCTAAGACAGTTCTTGTGGAATTGGCAAAGTGATATTTGGAAGCCCATAGAGGGCTATGGTGAAAAAGGAAATATCCTCAGATGAAATCTGGAAAGAAGCTTTCTGAGAAACTGCTTAGTGTTCTGTTAATTCATCTCACAGAGTTACATCTGTATTTCTTGGATCTCTTTGCTAGCCTTATTTCTGTGGAATCTGAGAACAGATATTTCGGATCCCTTTGAAGACTAAAGGGCAAGGGAAATATCTTCCGATAACAAAGAGAAAGAAGCTTTCTGAGAAACTTCTTTGTGTTCTGTGAAATCATCTCACAGAGTTACAGCTTTTCCTAGAAGAAGCCTTTCGCTAAGACAGTTCTTGTAGAATTGGCAAAGTGATATTTGGAAGCCCATAGAGGACTATGGTGAAAAAGGAAATATCCTCAGATGAAATCTGGAAAAAGCTTTCTGAGAAACTGCTTAGTGTTCTGTTAATTCATCTCACAGAGTTACATCTGTATTTCGAGGATCTCTTTGCTAGCCTTATTTCTGTGGAGTCTGAGAACAGATATTTCGGATCCCTTTGAAGACTATAGGGCCAAAGGAAATATCCTCCGATAACAAAGAGAAAGAAGCTTTCTGAGAAACTTCTTTGTGTTCTGTGAAATAATCTCACAGAGTTACAGCTTTCCCTAGAAGAAGCCTTTAACTAAGACAGTTCTTGTGGAATTGGCAAAGTGATATTTGGTAGCCCATAGTGGGCTATGATCAAAAAGGAAATATCCTCAGATGAAATCTGGGAAGAAGCTTTCTGAGAAACTGCTTGGTGTTCTGTTAATTCATCTCACAGAGTTACATCTGTATTTCGTGGATCTCTTTGCTAACCTTATTTCTGTGGAATCTGAGAACAGATTTCGGATCCCTTTGAAGACTATAGGGCCAAAGGATATATCCTCCGATAACAAAGAGAAAGAAGCTTTCTTAGAAACTTCTTTGTGTTCTGTGAAATCATCTCACAGAGTTACAGCTTTTCCGAGAAGAAGCCTTTCGCTAAGACAGTTCTTGAAGAATTGGCAAAGTGGTATTTGGAAGCCCATAGAGGGCTATGGTGAAAAAGGAAATATCCTCAGATGAAATCTGGAAAAAGCTTTCTGAGAAACTGCTTAGTGTTCTGTTAATTCATGTCACAGAGTTACATCTGTATTTCGTTGATCTCTTTGCTAGCCTTATTTCTGTGGAATCTGAGAACAGATATTTCGGATCCCTTTGAAGACTATCGGGCCAAAGGATATATCCTCCGATAACAAAGAGAAAGAAGCTTTCTTAGAAACTTCTATGGGTTCTGTGAAATCATCTCACAGAGTTGCAGCTTTCCCCTCAACAAGCCTTTCGCTAAGACAGTTCTTGTGGAATTGTCAAAGTGATATTTGGAAGCCCTTAGAGGGCTATGGTGAAAAAGGAAATATCCTCAGATGAAATCTCGAAAGAAGCTTTCTGAGAAACTGCTTAGGGTTTTATTAATTCATCTCACAGAGTTACATCTGTATTTCGTGGATTTCTTTGCTAACCTTATTTCTGTGGAATCTGAGAACAGATTTCAGATCCCTTTGAAGACTATAGGGCCAAAGGAAATATCCTCCGATAACAAAGAGAAAGAAGCTTTCTGAGAAACTTCTTTGTGTTCTGTGAAATCTTCTCACAGAGTTAAAGCTTTCCCGTCAAGAAGAATTTCGCTAAGACAATTCTTGTGGAATTGGCAAAGTGATATTTGGAATCCCATAGAGGGCTATGGTGAAAAAGGAAATATCCTCAGATGAAATCTCGAAAGAAGCTTTCTGAGAAACTGCTTAGTGTTCTGTTAATTCATCTCACAGAGTTACATCGGTATTTCGTGGATCTCTTTGCTAGCCTTATTTCAGTGGAATCTGAGAACAGATATTTCGGATCCCTTTGAAGACTGTAGGTCCAAAGGAAATATACTCCGATAACAAAGAGAAAGAAGCTTTCTGGGAAACTTCTTTGTGTTCTGTGAAATTTTCTCACAGAGTTACAGCTTTCCCCTCAAGAAGCCTTTCGATAAGGCAGTTCTTGTGGAATTGACAAAGTGATATTGGAAGCCCATAGAGGTCTATGGTGAAAAAGGAAATATCCTCAGATGAAATCTCGAAAGAAGCTTTCTGAGAAACTGCTTAGTGTTCTGTTAATTATCTCACAGAGTTACATCTGTATTTCGTGGATCTCTTTGCTAGCCTTATTTCTGTGGAATCTGAGAACAGATATTTCGGATCCCTTTGAAGACTATAGGGCCAAAGGAAATATCCTCCGATAACAAAGAGAAAGAAGCTTTCTGAGAAACTTCTTTGTGTTCTGTGAAATCATCTCAAAGAGTTACAGCTTTCACCTCAAGAAGCCTTTCGCTAGGACAGTTCTTGTGGAATTGGCAGAGTGATATTTGGAAGCCCATAGAGGGCTACGGTGAAAAAGGAAATATCCTCAGATGAAATCTGGAAAGAAGCTTTCTGAGAAACTGCTTAGTGTTCTGTTAATTCATCTCACAGAGTTACATCTGTATTTCGTAGATCTCTTTGCTAGCCTTATTTCTGTGGAATCTGAGAACAGATATTTCGGATCCCTTTGAAGACTATAGGGCCAAAGTAAATATCCTCCGATAACAAAGAGAAAGAAGCTTTCTGAGAAACTTCTTTGTGTTCTGTGAAATCATCTCACAGAGTTACAGCTTTCCCGTCAAGAAGCCTTTCGCTAAGACAGTTGTTGTGGAATTGGCAAAGTGATATGTGGAAGCCCCTTGAGGGCTATGGTGAAAAAGGAAATATCCTCAGATGAAATCTGGAAAGAAGCTTTCTGAGAAACTCCTTAGTGTTCTGTTAATTCATCTCACAGAGTTACATCTGTATTTCGTGGATCTCTTTGCTAGCCTTATTTCCGTGGAATCTGAGAACAGATATTTCGGATCCCTTTGAAGACTATAGGGCCAAAGGAAATATCCTCCGATAACAAAGAGAAAGAAGCTTTCTGAGAAACTTCTTTGTGTTCTGTGAAATCATCTCACAGAGTTACAGCTTTCCCCTCAAGACGCCTTTCGCTAAGACAGTTCTTGTGGAATTGGCAAAGTGATATTTGGAAGCCCCTAGAGGGCTATGGTGAAAAAGGAAATATCCTCAGATAAAATCTGGAAAGAAGGTTTCTGAGAAACTGCTTAGTGTTCTGTTAGTTCATCTCACAGAGTTACATCTCTATTTCGTGGATCTCTTTGCTAGCCTTATTTCTGTGGAATCTGAGAACAGATATTTCGGATCCCTTTGAAGAATATAGGGCCAAAGGAAATATCCTCCGATAACAAAGAGAAAGAAGCTTTCTGAGAAACTTCTTTGTGTTCTGTGAAATCATCTCACAGAGTTACAGCTTCCTCCTCAACAAGCCTTTCGCTAAGACAGTTCTTCTGGAATTGGCAAAGTGATATTTGGAAGCCCATAGAGCGCTATGGTGAAAAAGGAAATATCCTCAGATGAAATCTGGAAAGAAGCTTTCTGAGAAACTGCTTAGTGTTCTGTTAATTCATCTCACAGAGTTACATCTGTATTTCTTGGATGTCTTTGCTAGCCTTATTTCTGTGGAATCTGAGAACAGATATTTCGGATCCCTTTGAAGACTATAGGACCAAAGGAAATATCTTCCGATAACAAAGAGAAAGAAGCTTTCTGAGAAACTTCTTTGTGTTCTGTGAAATCATCTCACAGAGTTACAGCTTTTCCTAGAAGAAGCCTTTCGCTAAGACAGTTCTTGTAGAATTGGCAAAGTGATATTTGGAAACCCAATAAGGGCTATGGTGAAAAAGGAAATATCCTCAGATGAAATCTGGAAAAAGCTTTCTGAGAAACTGCTTAGTGTTCTGTTAATTCATCTCACAGAGTTACATCTCTATTTCGAGGATCTCTTTGCTAGCCTTATTTCTGTGGAGTCTGAGAACAGATATTTCGGATCCCTTTGAAGACTATAGGGCCAAAGGAAATATCCTCCGATAACAAAGAGAAAGAAGCTTTCTGAGAAAATTCTTTGTGTTCTGTGAAATAATCTCACAGAGTTACAGCTTTCCCTAGAAGAAGACTTTCACTAAGACAGTTCTTGTGGAATTGGCAAAGTGATATTTGGTAGCCCATAGTGGGCTATGGTGAAAAAGGAAATATCCTCAGATGAAATCTGGGAAGAAGCTTTCTGAGAAACTGCTTAGTGTTCTTTAATTCATCTCACAGAGTTACATCTGTATTTCGTGGATCTCTTTGCTAACCTTATTTCTGTGGAATCTGAGAACAGATTTCAGATCCCTTTGAAGACTATAGGGCCAAAGGAAATATCCTCCGATAACAAAGAGAAAGAAGCTTTCTGAGAAACTTCTTTGTGTTCTGTGAAATCTTCTCATAGAGTTAAAGCTTTCCCGTCAAGAAGAATTTCGCTAAGACAATTCTTGTGGAATTGGCAAAGTGATATTTGGAATCCCATAGAGGGCTATGGTGAAAAAGGAAATATCCTCAGATGAAATCTCGAAAGAAGCTTTCTGAGAAACTGCTTAGTGTTCTGTTAATTCATCTCACAGAGTTACATCGGTATTTCGTGGATCTCTTTGCTAGCCTTATTTCAGTGGAATCTGAGAACAGATATTTCGGATCCCTTTGAAGACTGTAGGTCCAAAGGAAATATACTCCGATAACAAAGAGAAAGAAGCATTCTGAGAAACTTCTTTGTGTTCTGTGAAATTTTCTCACACAGTTACAGCTTTCCCCTCAAGAAGCCTTTCGATAAGGCAGTTCTTGTGGAATTGACAAAGTGATATTGGAAGCCCATAGAGGGCTATGGTGAAAAGGGAAATATCCTCAGATGAAATCTCGAAAGAAGCTTTCTGAGAAACTGCTTAGTGTTCTGTCAATTATCTCACAGAGTTACATCTGTATTACGTGGATCTCTTTGCTAGCCTTATTTCTGTGGAATCTGAGAACAGATATTTCGGATCCCTTTGAAGACTATAGGGCCAAAGGAAATATCCTCCGATAACAAAGAGAAAGAAGCTTTCTGAGAAACTTCTTTGTGTTCTGTGAAATCATCTCAAAGAGTTACAGCTTTCACCTCAAGAAGCCTTTCGCTAGGACAGTTCTTGTGGAATTGGCAGAGTGATATTTGGAAGCCCATAGAGGGCTACGGTGAAAAAGGAAATGTCCTCAGATGAAATCTGGAAAGAAGCTTTCTGAGAAACTGCTTAGTGTTCTGTTAATTCATCTCACAGAGTTACATCTGTATTACGTGGATCTCTTTGCTAGCCTTATTTCTGTGGAATCTGAGAACAGATATTTCGGATCCCTTTGAAGACTATAGGGCCAAAGGAAATATCCTCCGATTAAAAGAGAAAGAAGCGCTCTGAGAAACTTCTTTGTATTGTGTGAAATCATCTCACAGAGTTACAGCTTTCCCTAGAAGAAGCCTTTCCCTAAGATAGTTCTTGTGGAATTGAAAAGTGATATTTTGTAGCCCATAGAGGGCTATGGTGAAAAAGGAATTATCCTACGATGAAATCTGGAAAAAGCTTTCTGAGAAACCGCTTAGTGTTCTGTTAATTCATCTCACAGAGTTACATCTGTATTTCGTGGATCTCTTTGCTAGCCTTATTTCTGTGGAATCTGAGAACAGATATTTCGGATCCCTTTGAAGACTATAGGTCCAAAGGAAATATCCTCTGATAACAAAGAGAAAGAAGCTTTCTGAGAAACTTCTTTGTGTTCTGTGAAATTATCTCACAGAGTTACAGCTTTCCCCTCAAGAAGCCTTTCGATAGGGCAGTTCTTGTGGAATTGGCAAAGTGATATTGGAAGCCCATAGAGGGCTATGGTGAAAAAGGAAATATCCTCAGATGAAATCTGGAAAGAAGCTTTCTGAGAAACTGCTTAGTGTTCTGTTAATTCATCTCACAGAGTTACATCTGTATTTCGTGGATGTCTTTCCTAACCTTATTTCTGTGGAATCTGAGAACAGATTTCGGATCCCTTTGAAGACTATAGGGCCAAAGGAAATATCCTCCGATAACAAAGAGAAAGAAGCTTTCTGAGAAACTTCTATGTGTTCTGTGAAATCATCTCACAGAGTTGCAACTTTCCCCTCAACACGCTTTTCGCTAAGACAGTTCTTGTGGAATTGGCAAAGTGATATTTGGAAGCCCTTAGAGTGCTATGGTGAAAAAGGAAATATCCTCAGATGAAATCTGGAAAGAAGCTTTCTGAGAAACTGCTTTGGGTTTTGTTAATTCATCTCACAGAGTTACATCTGTATTTCGTGGATCTCTTTGCTAACCTTATTTCTGTGGAATCTGAGAACAGATTTCGTATCCCTTTGAAGACTATAGGGCCAAAGGAAATATCCTCCGATAAGAAAGAGAAAGAAGCTTTTTGAGAAACTTCTTTGTGTTCTGTGAAATCATCTCACAGAGTTACAGCTTTCCCCTCAACAAGCCTTTCGCTAAGACAGTTCTTGTGGAATTGGCAAAGTGATATTTGGAAGCCCCTTGAGGGCTATGGTGCAAAAGGAAATATCCTCAGATAAAATCTGGAAAGAAGGTTTCTGAGAAACTGCTTAGTGTTCTGTTAATTCATCTCACAGAGTTATATCTCTATTTCGTGGATCTCTTTGCTAGCCTTATTTCTGTGGAATCTGAGAACAGATATTTCGGATCCCTTTGAAGAATATAGGGCCAAAGGAAATATCCTCCGATAACAAAGAGAAAGAAGCTTTCTGAGAAACTTCTTTGTGTTCTGTGAAATCATCTCACAGAGTTACAGCTTCCCCCTCAACAAGCCTTTCGCTAAGACAGTTCTTGTGGAATTGGCAAAGTGATATTTGGAAGCCCATGGAGGGCTATGGTGAAAAAGGAAATATCCTCAGATGAAATCTGGAAAGAAACTTTCTGAGAAACTGCTTAGTGTTCTGTTAATTCATCTAACAGAGTTACATCTGTATTTCTTGTATGTCTTTGCTAGCCTTATTTCTGTGGAATCTGAGAACAGATATTTCGGATCCCTTTGAAGACTATAGGGCCAAAGGAAATATCCTCCGATAACAAAGAGAAAGAAGCTTTCTGAGAAACTTCTTTGTGTTCTGTGAAATCATCTCACAGAGTTACAGCTTTTCCTAGAAGAAGCCTTTCGCTAAGACAGTTCTTGTAGAAGTGGCAAAGTGATATTTGGAAGCCCATAGAGGGCTATGGTGAAAAAGGAAATATCCTCAGATGAAATCTGGAAAAAGCTTTCTGAGAAACTGCTTAGTGTTCTGTTAATTCATGTCACAGAGTTACATCTGTATTTCGTGGATCTCTTTGCTAGCCTTATTTCTGTGGAATCTGAGAACAGATATTTCGGATCCCTTTGAAGACTATCGGGCCAAAGGAAATATCCTCCGATAACAAAGAGAAAGAAGCTTTCTTAGAAACTTCTTTGTGTTCTGTGAAATTATCTCACAGAGTTACAGCTTTCCCCTCCAGAAGCCTTTCGATAAGGCAGTTCTTGTGGAATTGACAAAGTGATATTGGAAGCCCATAGAGGGCTATGGTGAAAAAGGAAATATCCTCAGATGAAATCTGGAAAGAAGCCTTCTGAGTAACTGCTTAGTGTTCTGTTAATTCATCTCACAGAGTTACATCTGTATTTCGAGGATCTCTTTGCTAGCCTTATTTCTGTGGAGTCTGAGAACAGATATTTCGGATCCCTTTGAAGACTATAGGGCCAAAGGAAATATCCTCCGATAACAAAGAGAAAGAAGCTTTCTGAGAAACTTCTTTGTGTTCTGTGAAATCATCTCACAGAGTTACAGCTTTCCCCTCAACACGCCTTTCGCTAAGACAGTTCTTGTGGAATTGGCAAAGTGATATTTGGAAGCCCTTAGAGGGCTATGGTGAAAAAGGAAATATCCTCAGAGGAAATCTGGAAAGAAGCTTTCTGAGAAACTGCTTAGGGTTTTGTTAATTCATCTCACAGAGTTACATCTGTATTTCATGGATCTCTTTGCTAGCCTTATTTCTGTGGAATCTGAGAACAGATATTTCGGATCCCTTTGAAGACTATAGGGCCAAAGGAAATATCCTCCAATAACAAAGAGAAAGACGCTTTCTGAGAAAATTCTTTGTGTTCTGTGAAATCATCTCACAGAGTTACAGCTTTCCCCTCAAGAAGCCTTTCGATAAGGCAGTTACTGTGGAATTGGCAAAGTGATATTTTGAAGCCCGTAGAGAGCTATGGTGAAAAAGGAAATATCCTCAGATAAAATCTGAAAAGAAGCTTTCTGAGTAACTGTTTAGGTTTCCGTTAATTCATCTCACAGAGTTACATCTGTATTTCGTGGATCTCATTGCTAGCCTTATTTCTGTGGAATCTGAGAACAGATATTTCGGATCCCTTTGACGACTATAGGGCCAAAGGAAATATCCTCCGATAACAAAGAGAAAGAAGCTTTCTGAGAAACTTCTTTGTGTTCTGTGAAATCATCTCACAGAGTTACAGCTTTCCCCTCAAGAAGCCTTTCGCTAAGACAGTTCTTGTGTTATTGGAAAAGTGATATTTGGAAGCCCATAGAGGGCTATGGTGAAAAAGGAAATATCCTCCGATGAAATCTGGAAAGAAGCTTTCTGAGAAACTGCTTAGTGTTCTGTTAATTCATCTCACAGAATTACATCTGTATTTCGTGGATCTCTTTGCTAGCCTTATTTCTGTGGAATCTGAGAACAGATATTTCGGATCCCTTTGAAGACAATAGGGCCAAAGGAAATATCCTCCGATAACAAAGAGAAAGAAGCTTTCTGAGAAACTTCTTTGTGTTCTGTGAAATCATCTCACAGAGATACAGCTTTCCCTAGAAGAATCCTTTCACTAAGACAGTTCTTGTGGAATTGGAAAAGTGATATTTGGTAGCCCATAGAGGGCTATGGTGAAAAAGGAAATATCCTCAGATGAAATCTGGAAAGAAGCTCTCTGAGAAACTGCTTAGTGTTCTGTTAATTCATCTCACAGAGTTACATCTGTATTTCGTGGATTTCTTTGCTAGCCTTATTTCTGTCGAAACTGAGAACTGATATTTCGGATCCCTTTGAAGGCTATAGGACCAAATTAAATATCCTACGATAACAAAGAGAAAGAAGCTTTCTGAGAAAACTCTTTGTGTTCTGTGAAATCATCTCACAGAGTTAAAGCTTTCACCTCAAGAAGCCTTTCGCTAACACAGTTCTTGTGCAATTGGCAAAGTGATTTTTGGTAGCCCATAGAAGCTATGGTGAAAAAGGAAATATCCTCAGATGAAATCTGAAAAGAAGCTTTCTGAGAAACTGCTTAGTGTTCTGTTAATTCATCTCACAGAGTTACATCTGTCTTTCGTGGATCTCTTTGCTAGCCTTATTTCTGCGGAATCTGAGAACAGATATTTCGGATCCCTTTGAAGAGTATACGGCCAAAGGAAATATCTTCCGATAACAAAGAGAAAGAAGCTTTCTGAGAAACTTCTTTGTGTTCTCTGCAATCATCTCACAGAGTTACAGCTTTCCCCTCAAGAAGCCTTTCGCTAAGACAGTTCTTGTGGAATTGGCAAAGTGATATTTGGAAGCCCATAGAGGGCTATGGTGAAAAAGGAAATATCCTCAGATGAAATCTGGAAAGAAGCTTTCTGAGAAACTGCTTAGTGTTCTGTTTATTCATCTCACAGAATTACATCTGTATTTCGAGGATCTCTTTGCTAGCCTTATTTCTTTGGAGTCTGAGAACAGATATTTCGGATCCCTTTGAAGACTATAGGGCCAAAGGAAATATCCTCTGATAACAAAGAGAAAGAAGCTTTCTGAGAAACTTCTTTGTGTTCTGTGAAATAATCTCAAAGAGTTACAGCTTACCCTAGAAGAAGCCTTTCACTAAGACAGTTCTTGTGGAATTGGCAAAGTGATATTTGGTAGCCCATAGTGGGCTATGATGAAAAAGGAAATATTCTCAGATGAAATCTGGAAAGAAGCTTTCTGAGAAACTGCTTAGTGTTCTCTTAATTCATCTCACAGAGTTACATCTGTATTTCGTGGATCTCTTTGCTAACCTTATTTCTGTGGAATCTGAGAAAAGATTTCGGATCCCTTTGAAGACTATAGGGCCAAAGGAAATATCGTCCGATAACAAAGAGAAAGAAGCTTTCTGAGAAACTTCTATGTGTTCTGTGAAATCATCTCACAGAGCTGCAGCTTTCGCCTCAACACGCCTTCGCTAGGACAGTTCTTGTGGAATTGGCAAAGTGATATTTGGAAGCCCTTAGAGGGCTATGGTGAAAAAGGAAATATCCTCAGATGAAATCTGGAAAGAAGCTTTCTGAGAAACTGCTTTGGGTTTTGTTAATTCATCTCACAGAGTTACATCTGTATTTCGTGGATCTCGTTGCTAGCCTTATTTCTGTGGAATCTGAGAACAGATATTTCGGATCCCTTTGAAGACTATAGGGCCAAAGTAAATATCCTCTGAGAACAAAGAGAAAGAAGCTTTCTGAGAAACTTCTTTGTGTTCTGTGAAATCATCTCACAGAGTTACAGCTTTCCCCTCAAGAAGCCTTTCGCTAAGACAGTTCTTGCTGGTTTGGAAAAGTGATATTTGGTAGCCCATAGAGGGCTATGGTGAAAAAGGAAATATCCTCCGATGAAATCTGGAAAGAAGCTTTCTGAGACAATGCTTAGTGTTCTGTTAATTCATCTCACAGAATTACATCTGTATTTCGTGGATCTCTTTGCTAGCCTTATTTCTGTGGAATCTGAGAACAGATATTTCGGATCTCTTTGAAGACAATAGGGCCAAAGGCATTATCCTCCGATAACAAAGAGAAAGAAGCTTTCTGAGAAACTTCTTTGTGTTCTGTGAAATCATCTCACAGAGTTACAGCTTTCCCTAGAAGAATCCTTTCACTAAGACTGTTCTTGTGGAATTGGAAAAGTGATATTTGGTAGCCAATAGAGGGCTATGGTGAAAAAGTAAATATCCTCAGATGAAATCTGGAAAGAAGCTTTCTGAGAAACTGCTTAGTGTTCTGTTAATTCATCTCACAGAGTTACATCTGTATTTCGTGGATCTCTTTGCTAGCCTTATTTCTGTGGAATCTGAGAACAGATATTTCGGATCCCTTTGAAGACTATAGGGCCAAAGGAAATATTCTCCGATAACAAAGAGAAAGAAGCTTTCTGAGAAACTTCTTTGTGTTCTGTGAAATCTTCTCACAGAGTTACTGCTTTCCCGTCAAGAAGAGTTTAGCTAAGACAATTCTTGTGGAATTGGCAAAGTGATATTTGGAAGCCCACAGAGGGCTATGGTGAAAAAGGAAATATCCTCAGATGAAATCTGGAAAGAAGCTTTCTGAGAAACTGCTTAGTGTTCTGTTAATTCATCTCACAGAGTTACATCTGTATTTCGTGGATCTCTTTGCTAGCCTTATTTCTGGGGAATCTGAGAACAGATATTTCGGATCCCTTTGAAGACTATAGGGCCAAATTAAATATCCTCCGATAACAAAGAGAAAGAAGCTTTCTGAGAAACCTCTTTGTGTTCTGTGAAATCATCTCACAGAGTTACAGCTTTCCCCTCAAGAAGCCTTTCGCTAACACAGTTCTTGTGCAATTGGCAAAGTGATATTTGGAAGCCCATAGAGGGCTATGGTGAAAAAGGAAATATCCTCAGATGAAATCTGGTAAGAAACTTTCTGAGAAACTGCTTAGTGTTCTGTTAATTCACCTCACAGAGGTACATCTGTATTTCGTGGATTTCTTTGCTAGCCTTATTTCTGTGGAATCTGAGAACAGATATTTCGGATCCTTTTTAAGACTATAGGGCCAAAGGAAATATCTTCCGATAACAAAGAGAAAGAAGCTTTCTGAGAAACTTCTTTGTGTTCTGTGAAATCATCTCACAGAGTTACAGCTTTCCCCTCAAGAAGCCTTTCGCTAAGACAGTTCTTGTGGAATTGGCACAGTGATATTTGGAAGCCCATAGAGGGCTGTGGTGAAAAAGGAAATATCCTCAGATGAAATCTGGAAAGAAGCTTTCTGAGAAACTGCTTAGTGTTCTGTTAATTCATCTCACAGAGTTACATCTGTATTTCGAGGATCTCTTTGCTAGCCTTATTTCTGTGGAATCTGAGAAAAGATATTTCGGATCCATTTGAAGACTATAGGGCCAAAGGAAATATCCTCCGATAACAAAGAGAAAGAAGCTTTCTCAGAAACTTCTTTGTGTTCTGTGAAATCACCTCACAGAGTTACAGCTCTCCCCTCAAGAAGCCTTTTGCTAAGACAGTTCTTGTGGAATTGGCAGAGTGATATTTGGAAGCCCATAGAGGGCTATGTTGAAAAAGGAAATATCCTCAGATGAAATCTGGAAAGAAGCTTTCTGAAGAACTGCTTAGTGTTCTATTAATTCATCTCACAGAGTTACATCTGTATTTCGTGGATCTCTTTGCTAGCCTTATTTCTGTGGAGTCTGAGAACAGATATTTCAGATCCCTTTGAAGACTATAGGGCCAAAGGAAATATCCTCCGATAACAAAGAGAAAGAAGCTTTCTGAGAAACTTCTTTTTGTTCTGTGAAATCATGTCACAGAGTTACAGCTTTCCCCTCAAGAAGCCTTTCGCTAAGACAGTTCTTGTGGAATTGGCAAAGTGATATATGGAAGCCCCTAGAGGGCTACGGTGAAAAAGGAAATATCCTCAGATGAAATCTGTAAAAAGGTTTCTGAGAAACTGCTTAGTGTTCTGTTAATTCATCTCACAGAGTTACATCTGTATTTCGAGGATCTGTTTGCTAGCCTTATTTCTGTGGAGTCTGAAAACAGATATTTCGGATCCCTTTGAAGACTATAGGGCCAAAGGAAATATCCTCCGATAACAAAGAGAAAGAAGCTTTCTGAGAAACTTCTTTGTGTTCTGTGAAATAATCTCACAGAGTTACAGCTTTCCCTAGAAGAAGCCTTTCACTAAGACAGTTCTTGTGGAATTGGCAAAGTGATATTTGGTAGCCCATAGTGGGCTATGATGAAAAAGGAAATATCCTCAGATGAAATCTGGGAAGAAGCTTTCTGAGAAACTGCTTAGTGTTCTGTTAATTCATCTCACAGAGTTACATCTGTATTTCGTGGATCTCTTTGCTAACCTTATTTCTGTGGAATCTGAGAACAGATTTCGGATCACTTTGAAGACTATAGGGCCAAAGGAAATATCCTCCGATAACAAAGAGAAAGAAGCTTTCTGAGAAACTTCTATGTGTTCTGTGAAATCATCTCACAGAGTTGCAGCTTTCCCCTCAACACGCCTTTCGCTAAGACAGTTCTTGTGGAATTGGCAAAGTGATATTTGGAAGCCCTTAGAGGGCTATGGTAAAAAAGGAAATATCCTCAGATGAAATCTGGAAAGAAGCTTTCTGAGAAACTGCTTTGGGTTTTGTTAATTCATCTCACAGAGTTACATCTGTATTTCGTGGATCTCTTTGCTAACCTTATTTCTGTGGAATCTGAGAACAGATTTCGTATCCCTTTGAAGACTATAGGGCCAAAGGAAATATCCTCCGATAACAAAGAGAAAGAAGCTTTCTGACAACCTTCTATGTGTTCTGTGAAATCATCTCACAGAGTTACAGCTTTCCCCTCAACAAGCCTTTCGCTAAGACAGTTCTTGTGGAATTGGCAAAGTGATATTTGGAAGCCCTTAGAGGGCTATGGTGAAAAAGGAAATATCCTCAGATGAAATCTGGAAAGAAGCTTTCTGAGAAACTGCTTAGGGTTTTGTTAATTCATCTCACAGAGTTACATCTGTATTTCATGGATCTCTTTGCTAGCCTTATTTCTGTGGAATCTGAGAACAGATATTTCGGATCCCTTTGAAGACTATAGGGCCAAAGGAAATATCCTCCGATAACAAAGAGAAAGACGCTTTCTGAGAAACTTCTTTGTGTTCTGTGAAATCATCTCACAGAGTTACAGCTTTCCCCTCAAAAAGCCTTTCGATAAGGCAGTTCCTGTGGAATTGGCAAAGTGATATTTTGAAGCCCGTAGAGAGCTATGGTGAAAAAGGAAATATGCTCAGATAAAATCTGGAAAGAAGCTTTCTGAGTAACTGTTTAGGTTTCCGTTAATTCATCTCACAGAGTTACATCTGTATTTCGTGGATCTCTTTGCTAGCCTTATTTCTGTGGAATCTGAGAACAGATATTTCGGATCTCTTTGAAGACAATAGGGCCAAAGGCATTATCCTCCGATAACAAAGAGAAAGAAGCTTTCTGAGAAACTTCTTTGTGTTCTGTGAAATCATCTCACAGAGTTACAGCTTTCCCTAGAAGAATCCTTTCACTAAGACTGTTCTTGTGGAATAGGAAAAGTGATATTTGGTAGCCAATAGAGGGCTATGGTGAAAAAGGAAATATCCTCAGATGAAATCTGGAAAGAAGCTTTCTGAGAAACTGCTTAGTGTTCTGTTAATTCATCTCACAGAGTTACATCTGTATTTCGTGGATCTCTTTGCTAGCCTTATTTCTGTGGAATCTGAGAACAGATATTTCGGATCCCTTTGAAGACTATAGGGCCAAAGGAAATATTCTCCGATAACAAAGAGAAAGAAGCTTTCTGAGAAACTTCTTTGTGTTCTGTGAAATCTTCTCACAGAGTTACAGCTTTCCCGTCAAGAAGAGTTTAGCTAAGACAATTCTTGTGGAATTGGCAAAGTGATATTTGGAAGCCCACAGAGGGCTATGGTGAAAAAGGAAATATCCTCAGATGAAATCTGGAAAGAAGCTTTCTGAGAAACTGCTTAGTGTTCTCTTAATTCATCTCACAGAGTTACATCTGTATTTCGTGGATCTCTTTGCTAGCCTTATTTCTGGGGAATCTGAGAACAGATATTTCGGATCCCTTTGAAGACTATAGGGCCAAATTAAATATCCTCCGATAACAAAGAGAAAGAAGCTTTCTGAGAAACCTCTTTGTGTTCTGTGAAATCATCTCACAGAGTTACAGCTTTCCCCTCAAGAAGCCTTTCGCTAACACAGTTCTTGTGCAATTGGC
Source organism: Macaca mulatta (assembly GCF_049350105.2). Taxonomy (NCBI): domain Eukaryota; kingdom Metazoa; phylum Chordata; class Mammalia; order Primates; family Cercopithecidae; genus Macaca; species Macaca mulatta. Next base: position 26,845,429 of record NC_133420.1, read on the forward strand.
AAAGTGATATTTGGAAGCCCATAGAGGGCTATGGTGAAAAAGGAAATATCCTCAGATGAAATCTGGAAAGAAGCTTTCTGAGAAACTGCTTAGTGTTCTGTTAATTCACCTCACAGAGGTACATCTGTATTTCGTGGATTTCTTTGCTAGCCTTATTTCTGTGGAATCTGAGAACAGATATTTCGGATCCTTTTTAAGACTATAGGGCCAAAGGAAATATCTTCCGATAACAAAGAGAAAGAAGCTTTCTGAGAAACTTCTTTGTGTTCTGTGAAATCATCTCACAGAGTTACAGCTTTCCCCTCAAGAAGCCTTTCGCTAAGACAGTTCTTGTGGAATTGGCACAGTGATATTTGGAAGCCCATAGAGGGCTGTGGTGAAAAAGGAAATATCCTCAGATGAAATCTGGAAAGAAGCTTTCTGAGAAACTGCTTAGTGTTCTGTTAATTCATCTCACAGAGTTACATCTGTATTTCGAGGATCTCTTTGCTAGCCTTATTTCTGTGGAATCTGAGAAAAGATATTTCGGATCCATTTGAAGACTATAGGGCCAAAGGAAATATCCTCCGATAACAAAGAGAAAGAAGCTTTCTCAGAAACTTCTTTGTGTTCTGTGAAATCACCTCACAGAGTTACAGCTCTCCCCTCAAGAAGCCTTTTGCTAAGATAGTTCTTGTGGAATTGGCAGAGTGATATTTGGAAGCCCATAGAGGGCTATGGTGAAAAAGGAAATATCCTCAGATGAAATCTGGAAAGAAGCTTTCTGAAGAACTGCTTAGTGTTCTATTAATTCATCTCACAGAGTTACATCTGTATTTCGTGGATCTCTTTGCTAGCCTTATTTCTGTGGAGTCTGAGAACAGATATTTCAGATCCCTTTGAAGACTATAGGGCCAAAGGAAATATCCTCCGATAACAAAGAGAAAGAAGCTTTCTGAGAAACTTCTTTTTGTTCTGTGAAATCATGTCACAGAGTTACAGCTTTCCCCTCAAGAAGCCTTTCGCTAAGACAGTTCTTGTGGAATTGGCAAAGTGATATATGGAAGCCCCTAGAGGGCTACGGTGAAAAAGGAAATATCCTCAGATGAAATCTGTAAAAAGGTTTCTGAGAAACTGCTTAGTGTTCTGTTAATTCATCTCACAGAGTTACATCTGTATTTCGAGGATCTGTTTGCTAGCCTTATTTCTGTGGAGTCTGAAAACAGATATTTCGGATCCCTTTGAAGACTATAGGGCCAAAGGAAATATCCTCCGATAACAAAGAGAAAGAAGCTTTCTGAGAAACTTCTTTGTGTTCTGTGAAATAATCTCACAGAGTTACAGCTTTCCCTAGAAGAAGCCTTTCACTAAGACAGTTCTTGTGGAATTGGCAAAGTGATATTTGGTAGCCCATAGTGGGCTATGATGAAAAAGGAAATATCCTCAGATGAAATCTGGGAAGAAGCTTTCTGAGAAACTGCTTAGTGTTCTGTTAATTCATCTCACAGAGTTACATCTGTATTTCGTGGATCTCTTTGCTAACCTTATTTCTGTGGAATCTGAGAACAGATTTCGGATCCCTTTGAAGACTATAGGGCCAAAGGAAATATCCTCCGATAACAAAGAGAAAGAAGCTTTCTGAGAAACTTCTATGTGTTCTGTGAAATCATCTCACAGAGTTGCAGCTTTCCCCTCAACACGCCTTTCGCTAAGACAGTTCTTGTGGAATTGGCAAAGTGATATTTGGAAGCCCTTAGAGGGCTATGGTAAAAAAGGAAATATCCTCAGATGAAATCTGGAAAGAAGCTTTCTGAGAAACTGCTTTGGGTTTTGTTAATTCATCTCACAGAGTTACATCTGTATTTCGTGGATATCTTTGCTAACCTTATTTCTGTGGAATCTGAGAACAGATTTCGTATCCCTTTGAAGACTATAGGGCCAAAGGAAATATCCTCCGATAACAAAGAGAAAGAAGCTTTCTGACAACCTTCTATGTGTTCTGTGAAATCATCTCACAGAGTTACAGCTTTCCCCTCAACAAGCCTTTCGCTAAGACAGTTCTTGTGGAATTGGCAAAGTGATATTTGGAAGCCCTTAGAGGGCTATGGTGAAAAAGGAAATATCCTCAGATGAAATCTGGAAAGAAGCTTTCTGAGAAACTGATTAGGGTTTTGTTAATTCATCTCACAGAGTTACATCTGTATTTCATGGATCTCTTTGCTAGCCTTATTTCTGTGGAATCTGAGAACAGATATTTCGGATCCCTTTGAAGACTATAGGGCCAAAGGAAATATCCTCCGATAACAAAGAGAAAGACGCTTTCTGAGAAACTTCTTTGTGTTCTGTGAAATCATCTCACAGAGTTACAGCTTTCCCCTCAAAAAGCCTTTCGATAAGGCAGTTCCTGTGGAATTGGCAAAGTGATATTTTGAAGCCCGTAGAGAGCTATGGTGAAAAAGGAAATATGCTCAGATAAAATCTGGAAAGAAGCTTTCTGAGTAACTGTTTAGGTTTCCGTTAATTCATCTCACAGAGTTACATCTGTATTTCGTGGATCTCGTTGCTAGCCTTATTTCTGTGGAATCTGAGAACAGATATTTCGGATCCCTTTGACAACTATAGGGCCAAAGGAAATATCCTCCGATAACAAAGAGAAAGAAGCTTTCTGAGAAACTACTTTGTGTTCTGTGAAATCATCTCACAGGGTTACAGCTTTTCCTAGAAAAAGCCTTTCACTAAGACAGTTCTTGTAGAATTGGCAAAGTGATATTTGGAAGCCCATAGAGGGCTATGGTGAAAAAGGAAATATCCTCAGATGAAATCTGGAAAAAGCTTTCTGAGAAACTGCTTAGTGTTCTGTTAATTCATCTCACAGAGTTACATCTGTATTTCGTGGATCTCTTTGCTAGCCTTATTTCTGGGGAATCTGATAACAGATATTTCGGATCCCTTTGAAGACTGTAGGGCCAAATTAAATATCCTCCGATAACAAAGAGAAAGAAGCTTTCTGAGAAACCTCTTTGGGTTCTGTGAAATCATCTCACAGAGTTACAGCTTTCCCCACAAGAAGCCTTTCGCTAACACAGTTCTTGTGCAATTGGCAAAGTGATATTTGGAAGCCCATAGAGGGCTATGGTGAAAAAGGAAATATCCTCAGATGAAATCTGGAAAGAAAATTTCTGAGAAACTGCTTAGTGTTCTGTTAATTCACCTCACAGAGGTACATCTGTATTTCCTGGATCTCTTTGCTAGCCTTATTTCTGTGGAATCTGAGAACAGATATTTCGGATCCCTTTGAAGACTATAGGGCCAAAGGAAATATCTTCCGATAACAAACAGAAAGAAGCTTTCTGAGAAACTTCTTTGTGTTCTGTGAAATCATCTCACAGAGTTACAGCTTCCCCCTCTAGAAGCCTTTCGCTAAGACAGTTCTTGTGGAATTGGCACAGTGATATTTGGAAGCCCATAGAGGGCTATGGTGAAAAAGGAAATATCCTCAGATGAAATCTGGAAAGAAGCTTTCTGAGAAACTGCTTAGTGTTCTGTTAATTCATCTCACAGAGTTACATCTGTATTTCGAGGATCTCTTTGCTAGCCTATTTCTTGGAATCTGAGAAAAGATATTTCGGATCCCTTTGAAGACTATAGGGCCAAAGGAAATATCCTCCGATAACAAAGAGAAAGAAGCTTTCTCAGAAACTTCTTTGTGTTCTGTGAAATCACCTCCCAGAGTTACAGCTCTCCCCTCAAGAAGCCTTTTGCTAAGACAGTTCTTGTGGAATTGGCAGAGTGATATTTGGAAGCCCATAGAGGGCTATGGTGAAAAAGGAAATATGCTCAGATGAAATCTGGAAAGAAGCTTTCTGAAGAACTGCTTAGTGTTTTATTACTTCATCTCACAGAGTTACATCTGTATTTCGTGGATCTCTTTGCTAGCCTTATTTCTGTGGAGTCTGAGAACAGATATTTCGGATCCCTTTGAAGACTATAGGGCCAAAGGAAATATCCTCCGATAACAAAGAGAAAGAAGCTTTCTGAGAAACTTCTTTGTGTTCTGTGAAATCATCTCACAGAGTTACAGCTTTCCCCTCAAGAAGCCTTTCGCTAAGACAGTTCTTGTGGAATTGGCAAAGTGATATATGGAAGCCCCTAGAGGGCTACGGTGAAAAAGGAAATATCCTCAGATGAAATCTGGAAAAAGCCCTCTTAAAAACTGCTTAGTGTTCTGTTAATTCATCTCACAGAGTTACATCTGTATTTCGTGGGTCTCTTTGCTAGCCTTATTTCTGTGGAGTCTGAGAACAGATATTTCGGATCCCTTTGAAGACTATAGGGCCAAAGGAAATATCCTCCGATAACAAAGAGAAAGAAGCTTTCTGAGAAACTTCTTTGTGTTCTGTGAAATAATCTCAAAGAGTTACAGCTTTCCCTAGAAGAAGCCTTTCACTAAGACAATTCTTGTGGAATTGGCAAAGTGATATTTGGTAGCCCATAGTGGGCTATGATGAAAAAGGAAATATCCTCAGATGAAATCTGGGAAGAAGCTTTCTGAGAAACTGCTTAGTGTTCTGTTAATTCATCTCACAGAGTTACATCTGTATTTCGTGGATCTCTTTGCTAACCTTATTTCTGTGGAATCTGAGAACAGATTTCGGATCCCTTTGAAGACTTAGGGCCAACGGAAATATCCTCCGATAACAAAGAGAAAGAAGCTTTCTGAGAAACTTCTTTGTGATCTGTGAAATCATCTCACAGAGTTACAGCTTTCCCCTCAAGAAGCCTTTCGCTAAGACAGTTCTTGTGGAATTGGCAAAGTGATATTGGGAAGCCCATAGAGGGCTATGGTGAAAAAGGAAATATCCTCCGATGAAATCTGGAAAGAAGCTTTCTGAGAAACTGCTTAGGGTTTGTTAAATCATCTCACAGAGTTACATCTGTATTTCGTGGATCTCTTTGCTAGCCTTATTTCTGTGGAATCTGAGAACAGATATTTCGGATCCCTTTGAAGACTATAGGGCCAAAGGAAATATCCTCCGATAACAAAGAGAAAGACGCTTTCTGAGAAACTTCTTTGTGTTCTGTGAAATCACCTCACAGAGTTACAGCTCTCCCCTCAAGAAGCCTTTTGCTAAGACAGCTTGTGGAATTGGCAGAGTGATATTTGGTAGCCCATAGAGGGCTATGGTGAAAAAGGAAATATCCTCAGATGAAATCTGGAAAGAAGCTTTCTGGGAAAATGTTCAGTGTTCTGTTAATTCATCTCACAGAGTTACATCTGTATTTCGTGGATCTCTTTGCTAGCCTTATTTCTGTGGAGTCTGAGAACAGATATTTCGGATCCCTTTGAAGACTATAGGGCCAAAGGAAATATCCTCCGATAAAAAAGAGAAAGAAGCTTTCTGAGAAACTTCTTTGTGTTCTGTGAAATCATCTCACAGAGTTACAGCTTTCCCCTCAAGAAGCCTTTCGCTAAGACAGTTCTTGTGGAATTGGCAATGTGTTATATGGAAGCCCCTCGAGGGCTATGGTGAAAAAGGAAATATCCTCAGATGAAATCTGGAAAGAAGTTTTCTGAGAAACTGCTTAGTGTTCTGTTAATTCATCTCACAGAGTTACATCTGTACTTCGTGGATCTCTTTGCTAGCCTTATTTCTGTGGAATCTGAGAACAGATATTTCGGATCCCTTTGTAGACTATAGGGCCAAAGGAAATATCCTCCGATAACAAAGAGAAAGAAGCTTTCTGAGAAACTTCTTTGTGTTCTGTGAAATCATCTCACAGAGTTACAGCTTTCCCCACAAGAAGCCTTTCGCTAACACAGTTCTTGTGCAATTGGCAAAGTGATATTTGGAAGCCCATAGAGGGCTATGGTGAAAAAGGAAATATCCTCAGATGAAATCTGGAAAGAAGCTTTCTGAGAAACTGCTTAGTGTTCTGTTAATTCACCTCACAGAGGTACATCTGTATTTCCTGGATCTCTTTGCTAGCCTTATTTCTGTGGAATCTGAGAACAGATATTTCGGATCCCTTTGAAGACTATAGGGCCAAACGAAATATCCTCCGATAACAAAGAGAAAGAAGCTTTCTGAGAAACTTCTTTGTGTTCTGTGAAATCATCTCACAGAGTTACAGCTTCCCCCTCAACAAGCCTTTCGCTAAGACAGTTCTTGTGGAATTGGAAAAGTGATATTTGGAAGCCCCTAGAGCGCTATGGTGAAAAAGGAAATATCCTCAGATGAAATCTGGAAAGAAGCTTTCTGAGAAACTGCTTAGTGTTCTGTGAATTCATCTCACAGAGTTACATCTGTATTTCGTGGATCTCTTTGCTAGCCTTATTTCTGTGGAATCTGAGAACAGATAATTCGGATCCCTTTGAAGACTACAGGGCCAAAGGAAATATCCTCCGATAACAAAGAGAAAGAAGCTTTCTGAGAAACTTCTTTGTGATCTGTGAAATCATCTCACAGAGTTACAGCTTTCCCCTCAAGAAGCCTTTCGCTAAGACAGTTCTTGTGGAATTGGCAAAGTGATATTGGGAAGCCCATAGAGGGCTATGGTGAAAAAGGAAATATCCTCCGATGAAATCTGGAAAGAAGCTTTCTGAGAAACTGCTTAGGGTTTTGTTAAATCATCTCACAGAGTTACATCTGTATTTCGTGGATCTCTTTGCTAGCCTTATTTCTGTGGAATCTGAGAACAGATATTTCGGATCCCTTTGAAGACTATAGGGCCAAAGGAAATATCCTCCGATAACAAAGAGAAAGACGCTTTCTGAGAAACTTCTTTGTGTTCTGTGAAATCACCTCACAGAGTTACAGCTCTCCCCTCAAGAAGCCTTTTGCTAAGACAGCTTGTGGAATTGGCAGAGTGATATTTGGAAGCCCATAGAGGGCTATGGTGAAAAAGGAAACATCCTCAGATGAAATCTGGAAAGAAGCTTTCTGAAGAACTGCTTCGTGTTCTATTAATTCATCTCACAGAGTTACATCTGTATTTCGTGGATCTCTTTGGTAGCCTTATTTCTGTGGAGTCTGAGAACAGATATTTCGGATCCCTTTGAAGACTATAGGGCCAAAGGAAATATCCTCCGATAAAAAAGAGAAAGAAGCTTTCTGAGAAACTTCTTTGTGTTCTGTGAAATCATCTCACAGAGTTACAGCTTTCCCCTCAAGAAGCCTTTCGCTAAGACAGTTCTTGTGGAATTGGCAATGTGTTATATGGAAGCCCCTAGAGGGCTATGGTGAAAAAGGAAATATCCTCAGATGAAATCTGGAAAGAAGTTTTCTGAGAAACTGCTTAGTGTTCTGTTAATTCATCTCACAGAGTTACATCTGTACTTCGTGGATCTCTTTGCTAGCCTTATTTCTGTGGAATCTGAGAACAGATATTTCGGATCCCATTGTAGACTATAGGGCCAAAGGAAATATCCTCCGATAACAAAGAGAAAGAAGCTTTCTGAGAAACTTCTTTGTGTTCTGTGAAATCATCTCACAGAGTTACAGCTTTCCCCACAAGAAGCCTTTCGCTAACACAGTTCTTGTGCAATTGGCAAAGTGATATTTGGAAGCCCATAGAGGGCTATGGTGAAAAAGGAAATATCCTCAGATGAAATCTGGAAAGAAGCTTTCTGAGAAACTGCTTAGTGTTCTGTTAATTCACTTCACAGAGGTACATCTGTATTTCCTGGATCTCTTTGCTAGCCTTATTTCTGTGGAATCTGAGAACAGATATTTCGGATCCCTTTGAAGACTATAGGGCCAAAGGAAATATCTTCCGATAACAAAGAGAAAGAAGCTTTCTGAGAAACTTCTTTGTGTTCTGTGAAATCATCTCACAGAGTTACAGCTTTCCCCTCAAGAAGCCTTTCGCTAAGACAGTTCTTGTGCAATTGGCACAGTGATATTTGGAAGCCCATAGAGGGCTATGGTGAAAAAGGAAATATCCTCAGATGAAATCTGGAAAGAAGCTTTCTGAGAAACTGCTTAGTGTTCTGTTAATTCATCTCACAGAGTTACATCTGTATTTCGAGGATCTCTTTGCTAGCCTTATTTCTGTGGAATCTGAGAAAAGATATTTCGGATCCCTTTGAAGACTATAGGGCCAAAGGAAATATCCTCCGATAACAAAGAGAAAGAAGCTTTCTCAGAAACTTCTTTGTGTTCTGTGAAATCACCTCCCAGAGTTACAGCTCTCCACTCAAGAAGCCTTTTGCTAAGACAGTTCTTGTGGAATTGGCAGAGTGATATTTGGAAGCCCATAGAGGGCTATGGTGAAAAAGGAAATATGCTCAGATGAAATCTGGAAAGAAGCTTTCTGAAGAACTGCTTAGTGTTCTATTAATTCATCTCACAGAGTTACATCTGTATTTCGTGGATCTCTTTGCTAGCCTTATTGCTGTGGAGTCTGAGAACAGATATTTCGGATCCCTTTGAAGACTATAGGGCCAAAGGAAATATCCTCCGATAACAAAGAGAAAGAAGCTTTCTGAGAAACTTCTTTGTGTTCTGTGAAATCATCTCACAGAGTTACAGCTTTCCCCTCAAGAAGCCTTTCGCTAAGACAGTTCTTGTGGAATTGGCAAAGTGATATATGGAAGCCCCTAGAGGGCTACGGTGAAAAAGGAAATATCCTCAGATGAAATCTGGAAAAAGCTTTCTGAGAAACTGCTTAGTGTTCTGTTAATTCATCTCACAGAGTTACATCTGTATTTCGAGGATCTCTTTGCTAGCCTTATTTCTGTGGAGTCTGAGAACAGATATTTCGGATCCCTTTGAAGACTATAGGGCCAAAGGAAATATCCTCCGATAACAAAGAGAAAGAAGCTTTCTGAGAAACTTCTTTGTGTTCTGTGAAATAATCTCACAGAGTTACAGCTTTCCCTAGAAGAAGCCTTTCACTAAGACAGTTCTTGTGGAATTGGCAAAGTGATATTTGGTAGCCCATAGTGGGCTATGATGAAAAAGGAAATATCCTCAGATGAAATCTGGGAAGAAGCTTTCTGAGAAACTGCTTAGTGTTCTGTTAATTCATCTCACAGAGTTACATCTGTATTTCGTGGATCTCTTTGCTAACCTTATTTCTGTGGAATCTGAGAACAGATTTCGGATCCCTTTGAAGACTTAGGGCCAACGGAAATATCCTCCGATAACAAAGAGAAAGAAGCTTTCTGAGAAACTTCTTTGTGATCTGTGAAATCATCTCACAGAGTTACAGCTTTCCCCTCAAGAAGCCTTTCGCTAAGACAGTTCTTGTGGAATTGGCAAAGTGATATTGGGAAGCCCATAGAGGGCTATGGTGAAAAAGGAAATATCCTCCGATGAAATCTGGAAAGAAGCTTTCTGAGAAACTGCTTAGGGTTTGTTAAATCATCTCACAGAGTTACATCTGTATTTCGTGGATCTCTTTGCTAGCCTTATTTCTGTGGAATCTGAGAACAGATATTTCGGATCCCTTTGAAGACTATAGGGCCAAAGGAAATATCCTCCGATAACAAAGAGAAAGACGCTTTCTGAGAAACTTCTTTGTGTTCTGTGAAATCACCTCACAGAGTTACAGCTCTCCCCTCAAGAAGCCTTTTGCTAAGACAGCTTGTGGAATTGGCAGAGTGATATTTGGTAGCCCATAGAGGGCTATGGTGAAAAAGGAAATATCCTCAGATGAAATCTGGAAAGAAGCTTTCTGGGAAAATGTTCAGTGTTCTGTTAATTCATCTCACAGAGTTACATCTGTATTTCGTGGATCTCTTTGCTAGCCTTATTTCTGTGGAGTCTGAGAACAGATATTTCGGATCCCTTTGAAGACTATAGGGCCAAAGGAAATATCCTCCGATAAAAAAGAGAAAGAAGCTTTCTGAGAAACTTCTTTGTGTTCTGTGAAATCATCTCACAGAGTTACAGCTTTCCCCTCAAGAAGCCTTTCGCTAAGACAGTTCTTGTGGAATTGGCAATGTGTTATATGGAAGCCCCTCGAGGGCTATGGTGAAAAAGGAAATATCCTCAGATGAAATCTGGAAAGAAGTTTTCTGAGAAACTGCTTAGTGTTCTGTTAATTCATCTCACAGAGTTACATCTGTACTTCGTGGATCTCTTTGCTAGCCTTATTTCTGTGGAATCTGAGAACAGATATTTCGGATCCCTTTGTAGACTATAGGGCCAAAGGAAATATCCTCCGATAACAAAGAGAAAGAAGCTTTCTGAGAAACTTCTTTGTGTTCTGTGAAATCATCTCACAGAGTTACAGCTTTCCCCACAAGAAGCCTTTCGCTAACACAGTTCTTGTGCAATTGGCAAAGTGATATTTGGAAGCCCATAGAGGGCTATGGTGAAAAAGGAAATATCCTCAGATGAAATCTGGAAAGAAGCTTTCTGAGAAACTGCTTAGTGTTCTGTTAATTCACCTCACAGAGGTACATCTGTATTTCCTGGATCTCTTTGCTAGCCTTATTTCTGTGGAATCTGAGAACAGATATTTCGGATCCCTTTGAAGACTATAGGGCCAAACGAAATATCCTCCGATAACAAAGAGAAAGAAGCTTTCTGAGAAACTTCTTTGTGTTCTGTGAAATCATCTCACAGAGTTACAGCTTCCCCCTCAACAAGCCTTTCGCTAAGACAGTTCTTGTGGAATTGGAAAAGTGATATTTGGAAGCCCCTAGAGCGCTATGGTGAAAAAGGAAATATCCTCAGATGAAATCTGGAAAGAAGCTTTCTGAGAAACTGCTTAGTGTTCTGTGAATTCATCTCACAGAGTTACATCTGTATTTCGTGGATCTCTTTGCTAGCCTTATTTCTGTGGAATCTGAGAACAGATAATTCGGATCCCTTTGAAGACTACAGGGCCAAAGGAAATATCCTCCGATAACAAAGAGAAAGAAGCTTTCTGAGAAACTTCTTTGTGATCTGTGAAATCATCTCACAGAGTTACAGCTTTCCCCTCAAGAAGCCTTTCGCTAAGACAGTTCTTGTGGAATTGGCAAAGTGATATTGGGAAGCCCATAGAGGGCTATGGTGAAAAAGGAAATATCCTCCGATGAAATCTGGAAAGAAGCTTTCTGAGAAACTGCTTAGGGTTTTGTTAAATCATCTCACAGAGTTACATCTGTATTTCGTGGATCTCTTTGCTAGCCTTATTTCTGTGGAATCTGAGAACAGATATTTCGGATCCCTTTGAAGACTATAGGGCCAAAGGAAATATCCTCCGATAACAAAGAGAAAGACGCTTTCTGAGAAACTTCTTTGTGTTCTGTGAAATCACCTCACAGAGTTACAGCTCTCCCCTCAAGAAGCCTTTTGCTAAGACAGCTTGTGGAATTGGCAGAGTGATATTTGGAAGCCCATAGAGGGCTATGGTGAAAAAGGAAACATCCTCAGATGAAATCTGGAAAGAAGCTTTCTGAAGAACTGCTTCGTGTTCTATTAATTCATCTCACAGAGTTACATCTGTATTTCGTGGATCTCTTTGGTAGCCTTATTTCTGTGGAGTCTGAGAACAGATATTTCGGATCCCTTTGAAGACTATAGGGCCAAAGGAAATATCCTCCGATAAAAAAGAGAAAGAAGCTTTCTGAGAAACTTCTTTGTGTTCTGTGAAATCATCTCACAGAGTTACAGCTTTCCCCTCAAGAAGCCTTTCGCTAAGACAGTTCTTGTGGAATTGGCAATGTGTTATATGGAAGCCCCTAGAGGGCTATGGTGAAAAAGGAAATATCCTCAGATGAAATCTGGAAAGAAGTTTTCTGAGAAACTGCTTAGTGTTCTGTTAATTCATCTCACAGAGTTACATCTGTACTTCGTGGATCTCTTTGCTAGCCTTATTTCTGTGGAATCTGAGAACAGATATTTCGGATCCCATTGTAGACTATAGGGCCAAAGGAAATATCCTCCGATAACAAAGAGAAAGAAGCTTTCTGAGAAACTTCTTTGTGTTCTGTGAAATCATCTCACAGAGTTACAGCTTTCCCCACAAGAAGCCTTTCGCTAACACAGTTCTTGTGCAATTGGCAAAGTGATATTTGGAAGCCCATAGAGGGCTATGGTGAAAAAGGAAATATCCTCAGATGAAATCTGGAAAGAAGCTTTCTGAGAAACTGCTTAGTGTTCTGTTAATTCACTTCACAGAGGTACATCTGTATTTCCTGGATCTCTTTGCTAGCCTTATTTCTGTGGAATCTGAGAACAGATATTTCGGATCCCTTTGAAGACTATAGGGCCAAAGGAAATATCTTCCGATAACAAAGAGAAAGAAGCTTTCTGAGAAACTTCTTTGTGTTCTGTGAAATCATCTCACAGAGTTACAGCTTTCCCCTCAAGAAGCCTTTCGCTAAGACAGTTCTTGTGCAATTGGCACAGTGATATTTGGAAGCCCATAGAGGGCTATGGTGAAAAAGGAAATATCCTCAGATGAAATCTGGAAAGAAGCTTTCTGAGAAACTGCTTAGTGTTCTGTTAATTCATCTCACAGAGTTACATCTGTATTTCGAGGATCTCTTTGCTAGCCTTATTTCTGTGGAATCTGAGAAAAGATATTTCGGATCCCTTTGAAGACTATAGGGCCAAAGGAAATATCCTCCGATAACAAAGAGAAAGAAGCTTTCTCAGAAACTTCTTTGTGTTCTGTGAAATCACCTCCCAGAGTTACAGCTCTCCACTCAAGAAGCCTTTTGCTAAGACAGTTCTTGTGGAATTGGCAGAGTGATATTTGGAAGCCCATAGAGGGCTATGGTGAAAAAGGAAATATGCTCAGATGAAATCTGGAAAGAAGCTTTCTGAAGAACTGCTTAGTGTTCTATTAATTCATCTCACAGAGTTACATCTGTATTTCGTGGATCTCTTTGCTAGCCTTATTGCTGTGGAGTCTGAGAACAGATATTTCGGATCCCTTTGAAGACTATAGGGCCAAAGGAAATATCCTCCGATAACAAAGAGAAAGAAGCTTTCTGAGAAACTTCTTTGTGTTCTGTGAAATCATCTCACAGAGTTACAGCTTTCCCCTCAAGAAGCCTTTCGCTAAGACAGTTCTTGTGGAATTGGCAAAGTGATATATGGAAGCCCCTAGAGGGCTACGGTGAAAAAGGAAATATCCTCAGATGAAATCTGGAAAAAGCTTTCTGAGAAACTGCTTAGTGTTCTGTTAATTCATCTCACAGAGTTACATCTGTATTTCGAGGATCTCTTTGCTAGCCTTATTTCTGTGGAGTCTGAGAACAGATATTTCGGATCCCTTTGAAGACTATAGGGCCAAAGGAAATATCCTCCGATAACAAAGAGAAAGAAGCTTTCTGAGAAACTTCTTTGTGTTCTGTGAAATAATCTCACAGAGTTACAGCTTTCCCTAGAAGAAGCCTTTCACTAAGACAGTTCTTGTGGAATTGGCAAAGTGATATTTGGTAGCCCATAGTGGGCTATGATGAAAAAGGAAATATCCTCAGATGAAATCTGGGAAGAAGCTTTCTGAGAAACTGCCTAGTGTTCTGTTAATTCATCTCACAGAGTTACATCTGTATTTCGTGGATCTCTTTGCTAACCTTATTTCTGTGGAATCTGAGAACAGATTTCGGATCCCTTTGAAGACTATAGGGCCAAAGGAAATATCCTCCGATAACAAAGAGAAAGAAGCTTTCTGAGAAACTTCTTTGTGTTCTGTGAAATCATCTCACAGAGATAAAGCTTTCCCTAGAATAATCCTTTAACTAAGACAGTTCTTGTGGAATTGGCAAAGTGATATTTGGAAGCCCATAGAGGGCTATGGTGAAAAAGGAAATATCCTCAGATGAAATCTGGAAAGAAGCTTTCTGAGAAACTGCTTAGTGTTCTGTTAATTCATCTCACAGAGTTACATCTGTATTTCGTGGATTTCTTTGCTAGCCTTATTTCTGTGGAATCTGAGAACAGATATTTCGGATCCCTTTGAAGACTATAGGGCCAACGGAAATATTCTCCGATATCAAAGAGAAAGAAGCTTTCTGAGAAACTTCTTTGTGTTCTGTGAAATCTTCTCACAGAGATACAGCTTTCCCGTCAAGAAGAATTTCGCTAAGACAATTCTTGTGGAATTGGCAATGTGATATTTGGAAGCCCATAGAGGGCTATGGTGAAAAAGGAAATATCCTCAAATGAAATCTGGAAAGAAGCTTTCTGAGAAACTGCTTAGTGTTCTGTTAATTCATCTCACAGAGTTACATCTGTATTTCGTGGATCTCTTTGCTAGTCTTATTTCTGTGGAATCTGAGAACAGATATTTCGGATCCCTTTGAAGATTATAGGTCCAAAGGAAATATCCTCCGATAACAAAGAGAAAGAAGCTTTCTGAGAAACTTCTTTGTGTTCTGTGAAATCATCTCACAGAGTTACAGCTTCCCCCTCAACAAGCCTTTCGCTAAGACAGTTCTTGTGGAATTGGCAAAGTGATATTTGGAAGCCCATAGAGGGCTATGGTGAAAAAGGAAATATCCTCAGATGAAATCTGGAAAGAAGCTTTCTGAGAAACTGCTTAGTGTTCTGTTAATTCATCTCACAGAGTTACATCTGTATTCCGTGGATCTCTTTGCTAGCCTTATTTCTGTGGAATCTGAGAACAGATATTTCGGATCCCTTTGAAGACTATAGGGCCAAAGGAAATATCCTCCGATAACAAAGAGAAAGAAGCTTTCTGAGAAACTTCTTTGTGTTCTGTGAAATCATCTCACAGAGTTACAGCTTTTCCTAGAAGAAGCCTTTCGCTAAGACAGTTCTTGTAGAATTGACAAAGTGATATTTGGAAGCCCCTAGAGGGCTATGGTGAAAAAGGAAATATCCTCAGATGAAATCTTGAAAAAGCTTTCTGAAAAACTGCTTAGTGTTCTGTTAATTCATCTCACAGAGTTACATCTGTATTTCGTGGATCACTTTGCTTGCCTTATTTCTGTCGAAACTGAGAACTGATATTTCGGATCCCTTTGAAGACTATAGGGCCAACTTAAATATCCTCCGATAACAAAGAGAAAGAAGCTTTCTGAGAAACCTCTTTGTGTTCTGTGAAATCATCTCACAGAGTTACAGCTTTCCCCTCAAGAAGCCTTTCGCTAACACAGTTCTTGTGCAATTGGCAAAGTGATTATTGGTAGCCCATAGAAGCTATGGAGATAAAGGAAATATCCTCAGATGAAATCTGGAAAGAAGCTTTCTGAGAAACTGCTTAGTGTTCTGTTAATTCATCTCACAGAGTTACATCTGTATTTCGTGGATCTCTTTGCTAGCCTTATTTCTGTGGAATCTGAGAACAGATATTTCGGATCCCTTTGAAGTCTATAGGTCCAAAGAAAATATCCTCCGATAACAAAGAGAAAGAAGCTTTCTGAGAAACTTCTTTGTGTTCTGTGAAATTATCTCACAGAGTTACAGCTTTCCCCTCAAGAAGCCTTTCGATAAGGCAGTTCTTGTGGAATTGGCGAAGTGATATTGGAAGCCCATAGAGGGCTATGGTGAAAAAGGAAATATCCTCCGATGAAATCTGGAAAGAAGCTTTCTGAGAAACTGCTTAGTGATCTCTTAATTCATCTCACAGAGCTCCATCTCTATTTCGTGGATCTCTTTGCTAGCCTTATTTCTGTGAAATCTGAGAACAGATATTTAAGATCCCTTTGAAGACGATAGGGCCAAAGGAAATATCCTCCGATAACAAAGAGAAAGAAGCTTTCTGAGAAATTTCTTTGTGTTCTGTGAAATCATCTCAAAGAGTTACAACTTTCACCTCAAGAAGCCTTTCGCTAGGTCAATTCTTGTGGAATTGTAAAAGTGATATTTGGAAACCCATAGAGGGCTATGGTGAAAAAGGAAATACCCTCACATGAAATCTGGAAAGAAGCTTTCTGAGAAACTGCTTAGTGTTCTGTTAATTCATCTCACAGAGTTACATCTGTATTTCGTGGATCTCTTTCCTAGCCTTATTTCTGTGGAATCTGAGAACAGATATTTCAGATCCCTTTGAAGACTATGGGGCCAAGGAAATATCCTGCGATAACAAAGAGAAAGAAGCTCTCTGGGAAACTTCTTTGTGTTCTGTGAAATCATCTCACAGAGTTACAGTATTCCCCTCAACAAGCCTTTCGCCAGGACAGTTCTTGTGGAATTGGAAAAGTGATATTGGGAAGCCCCTAGAGGGCTATGGTGCAAAAGGAAATATCCTCAGATGAAAACTGGAAAGAAGCTTTTTGAGAAACTGCTTAGTGTTCTGTTAATTCATCTCACAGAGTTACATCTGTATTTCTTGGATCTCTTTGTTAGCCTTATTTCTGTGGAATCTGAGAACAGATATTTCGGATCCCTTTGAAGACTATAGGGCCAAACGAAATATCCTCCGATAACAAAGAGAAAGAAGCTTTCTGAGAAACTTCTTTGTGTTCTGTGAAATCATCTCACAGAGTTACAGCTTCCCCCTCAACAAGCCTTTCGCTAAGACAGTTCTTGTGGAATTGGCAAAGTGATATTTGGAAGCCCCTAGAGCGCTATGGTGAAAAAGCAAATATCCTCAGATGAAATCTGGAAAGAAGCTTTCTGAGAAACTGCTTAGTGTTCTGTGAATTCATCTCACAGAGTTACATCTGTATTTCGTGGATCTCTTTGCTAGCCTTATTTCTGTGGAATCTGAGAACAGATATTTCGGATCCCTTTGAAGACTACAGGGCCAAAGGAAATATCCTCCGATAACAAAGAGAAAGAAGCTTTCTGAGAAACTTCTTTTTGATCTGTGAAATCATCTCACAGAGTTACAGCTTTCCCCTCAAGAAGCCTTTCGCTAAGACAGTTCTTGTGGAATTGGCAAAGTGATATTGGGAAGCCCATAGAGGGCTATGGTGAAAAAGGAAATATCCTCAGATGAAATCTGGAAAGAAGCTTTCTGAGAAACTGCTTAGGGTTTTGTTAAATCATCTCACAGAGTTACATCTGTATTTCGTGGATCTCTTTGCTAGCCTTATTTCTGTGGAATCTGAGAACAGATATTTCGGATCCCTTTGAAGACTATAGGGCCAAAGGAAATATCCTCCGATAACAAAGAGAAAGACGCTTTCTGAGAAACTTCTTTGTGTTCTGTGAAATCACCTCACAGAGTTACAGCTCTCCCCTCAAGAAGCCTTTTGCTAAGACAGCTTGTGGAATTGGCAGAGTGATATTTGGAAGCCCATAGAGGGCTATGGTGAAAAAGGAAATATCCTCAGATGAAATCTGGAAAGAAGTTTTCTGAGAAACTGCTTAGTGTTCTGTTAATTCATCTCACAGAGTTACATCTGTACTTCGTGGATCTCTTTGCTAGCCTTATTTCTGTGGAATCTGAGAACAGATATTTCGGATCCCTTTGTAGACTATAGGGCCAAAGGAAATATCCTCCGATAACAAAGAGAAAGAAGCTTTCTGAGAAACTTCTTTGTGTTCTGTGAAATCATCTCACAGAGTTACAGCTTTCCCCTCTAGAAGCCTTTCGCTAAGACAGTTCTTGTGGAATTGGCAAAGTGATATTTGGTAGCCCATACTGGGCTATGATGAAAAAGGAAATATCCTCAGATGAAATCTGGAAAGAAGCTTTCTGAGAAACTGCTTAGTGTTCTCTTAATTCATCTCACAGAGTTACATCTGTATTTCGTGGATCTCTTTGCTAGCCTTATTTCTGTGGAATCTGAGAACAGATATTTCGGATCCCTTTGAAGACTACAGGGCCAAAGGAAATATCCTCCGATAACAAAGAGAAAGAAGCTTTCTGAGAAACTTCTTTGTGTTCTGTGAAATCATCTCACAGAGTTACAGCTTTCCCCTCAAGAAGCCTTTCGCTAAGACAGTTCTTGTGGAATTGGCAAAGTGATATTGGGAAGCCCATAGAGGGCTACGGTGAAAAAGGAAATGTCCTCCGATGAAATCTGGAAAGAAGCTTTCTGAGAAACTGCTTAGTGATCTCTTAATTCATCTCACAGAGTTCCATCTCTATTTCGTGGATCTCGTTGCTAGCCTTATTTCTGTGGAATCTGAGAACAGATATTTCGCATCCCTTTGAAGAGTATAGGGCCAAAGGAAATATCCTCCGATAACAAAGAGAAAGAAGCTTTCTGAGAAAACTCTTTGTGTTCTGTGAAATCATCTCAAAGAGTTACAGCTTTCACCTCAAGAAGGCTTTCGCTAGGTCAGTTCTTGTGGATTTGGCAGAGTGATATTTGGAAGCCCATAGAGGGCTATGGTGAAAAAGGAAATACCCTCAGATGAAATCTGGAAAGAAGCTTTCTGAGAAACTGCTTAGTGTTCTGTTAATTCATCTCACAGAGTTACATCTGTCTTTCGTGGATCTCTTTGCTAGCCTTATTTCTGTGGAATCTGAGAACAGATATTTCACATCCCTTTGAAGACTATAGGGCCAAGGAAATATCCTCCGATAACAAAGAGAAAGAAGCTTTCTGAGAAACTTCTTTGAGTTCTGTGAAATCATCTCACAGAGTTACAGCATTCCCCTCAACAAGCCTTTCGCTAAGACAGTTCTTGTGGAATTGGAAAAGTGATATTGGGAAGCCCCTAGAGGGCTACGGTGCAAAAGGAAATATCCTCAGATGTAAACTGGAAAGAAGCTTTCTGAGAAACTGCTTAGTGTTCTGTTAATTCATCTCACAGAGTTACATCTGTATTTCGTGGATCTCTTTGCTAGCCTTATTTCTGTGGAATCTGAGAACAGATATTTCGGATCCCTTTGAAGTCTATAGGGCCAAAGGAAATAACCTCCGATAACAAAGAGAAAGAAGCTTTCTGAGATACTTCTTTGTGTTCTGTGAAATCATCTCACAGAGTTACAGCTTTCCCCTCAAGAATCCTTTCGCTAAGACAGTTCTTGTGGATTTGGCAAAGTGATATATGGAAGCCCCTAGAGGGCTACGGTGAAAAAGGAAATATCCTCAGATGAAATCTGAAAAGAAGTTGTCTGAGAAACTGCTAAGTGTTCTGTTAATTCATCTCACAGAGTTACATCTGTACATCGTGGATCTCTTTGCTAGCCTTATTTCTGTGGAATCTGAGATCAGATATTTCGGATCCCTTTGAAGACTACAGGGCCAAAGGAAATATCCTCCGATAACAAAGAGAAAGAAGCTTTCTGAGAAACTTCTTTGTGTTCTGTGAAATCATCTCACAGAGTTACAGCTTTCCCCTCAAGAAGCCGTTCGCTAAGGCAGTTCTTGTGTAATTGGCAAAGTGATATTGGGAAGCCCACAGAGGGCTATGGTGAAAAAGGAAATATCTTCAGATGAAATCTGGAAAGAATCTTTCTGAGAAACTGCTTAGTGTTCTGGTAATTCATCTCACAGAGTTACATCTGTACTTCGTGTGTCTCTTTGCTAGCCTTATTTCTGTGGAATCTGAGAACAGATATTTCGAATCCCTTTGAAGACTATAGGGACGAAGGAAATATCCTCCGATAACAAAGAGAAAGAAGCTTTCTGACAATCTTCTTTGTGTTCTGTGAAATCATCTCACAGAGTTGCAGATTTACCAGAAGAAGCCTTTCGCTAAGACAGTTCTTGTGGAATTGGCAAAGTGATATTTGGTAGCCCATAGAGGGCTATGGTGAAAAAGGAAATATCCTCAGATGAAATCTGGAAAGCAGCTTTCTGAGAAACTGCTTCGTGTTCTGTTAATTCATCTCACAGAGTTACACCTGTATTTCGTGGATCTCTTTGTTAGCCTTATTTCTCTGGAATCTGAGAACAGATATTTCGGATCCCTTTGAAGAGTATAGAGCCAAGGGAAATATCTTCCGATAACAAAGAGGAAGAAGCTTTCTGAGAAACTTCTTAGTGTTCTGTGAAATCATCTCACAGAGTTACAGCTTTCCCCTCAAGAAGCCTTTCGTTAAGACAGTTCTTGTGGAATTGGCAAAGTGATATTTGGAAGCCCATAGAGGGGTATGGTGAAAATGGAAATATCTGCGATGAAATCTGGAAAGAAGCTTTCTGAGAAACTGCTTAGTGTTCTGTTAATTCATCTCACAGAGTTACATCTGTATTTCGTGGATCTCTTTGCTAGCCTTATTTCTGTGGAATCTGAGAACAGATATTTTGGATCCCTTTGAAGACTATAGGGCCAAAGGAAATCTCCTGCGATAACAAAGAGAAAGAAGCTTTCTGAGAAATTTCTTTGTGTTCTGTGAAATCATCTCACAGAGTTACAGCTTTCCCCTCAAGAAGCCTTTCGCTAAGACAGTTCTTGTGGAATTGGCAGAGTGATATTTGGAAGCCCATAGAGGGCTATGGTGAAAATGGAAATATCCTCAGATGAAATCTGGAAAGAAGCTCTCTGAGAAACTGCTTAGTGTTCTGTGAAATCCTCTCAAAGAGTTACAGCTTTCCCCTCAAGAAGCCTTTCGCTAGGACAGTTCTGGTGGAATTGGCAGAGTGATATTTGGAAGCCCATAGAGGGCTATGGTGAAAATGGAAATATCCTCAGATGAAATCTGGAAAGAAGCTTTCTGAGAAACTGCTTAGTGTTCTGTTAATTCATCTCACCGAGTTACATCTGTATTTCTTGGATCTCTTTGCTAGCCTTATTTCTGTGGAATCTGAGAACAGATATTTCGGATCCCTTTGAAGACTAAAGGCCAAAGGAAATATTCTCCGATAACAAAGAGAAAGAAGCTTTCTGAGAAACTTCTTTGTGTTCTGTGAAATCATCTCACAGAGTTACAGCTTTCCCGTCAAGAAGAATTTCGCTAAGACAGTTCTTGTGGAATTGGCAAAGTGATATTGGGAAGCCCATAGAGGGCTAAGGTGAAAAGGAAATATCCTCAGATGAAATCTGGAAAGCAGCTTTCTGAGAAACTGCTTCGTGTTCTGTTAATTCATCTCACAGAGTTACATCTGTATTTCGTGGATCTCTTTGCTATCCTTATTTCTGTGGAATCTGAGAACAGATATTTCAGATCCCTTTGAAGATTATGGGGCCAAGGAAATATCCTCCGATAACAAAGAGAAAGAAGCTTTCTGAGAAACTTCTTTGTGTTCTGTGAAATCATCTCACAGAGTTACAGCTTTCCCCTCAAGAAGCCTTTCGCTAAGACAGTTCTTGTGGAATTGGCACAGTGATATTTGGAAGCCCATAGAGGGCTATGGTGAAAAAGGAAATATGCTCAGATGAAATCTGGAAAGAAGCTTTCTGAGAAACTGCTTAGGTTTCCGTTAATTCATCTCACAGAGTTACATCTGTATTTCGTGGATCTCGTTGCTAGCCTTATTTCTGTGGAATCTGAGAACAGATATTTCGGATCCCTTTGACGACTATAGGGCCAAAGGAAATATCCTCCGATAACAAAGTGAAAGAAGCTTTCTGAGAAACTTCTTTGTGTTCTGTGAAATCATCTCACAGAGTTACAGCTTTCCCCTCAAGAAGCCTTTCGCTAAGACAGTTGTTGTGGAATTGGAAAAGTGATATTTGGAAGCCCATAGAGGGCTATGGTGAAAAAGGAAATATCCTCCGATGAAATCTGGAAAGAAGCTTTCTGAGAAACTGCTTAGTGTTCTGTTAATTCATCTCACGGAGTTACATCTCTATTTCGTGGATCTCTTTGCTAGCCTTATTTCTGTGGAATCTGAGAACAGATATTTCGGATCCCTTTAAAGACTATAGGGCCAAAGGAAATATCCTCCGATAACAAAGAGAAAGAAGCTTTCTGAGAAACTTCTTTGTGTTCTGTGAAATCATCTCACAGAGTTACAGCTTTCCCCTCAAGAAGCCTTTCGCTAAGACAGTTCTTGTGGAATTGGCAAAGTGATATTGGGAAGCCCATAGAGGGCTATGGTGAAAAAGGAAATATCCTCAGATGAAATCTGGAAAGAAGCTCTCTGAGAAACTGCTTAGTGTTCTGTGAAATCATCTCAAAGAGTTACAGCTTTCCCCTCAAGAAGCCTTTCGCTAGGACAGTTCTGGTGGAATTGGCAGAGTGATATTTGGAAGCCCATAGAGGGCTATTGTGAAAATGGAAATATCCTCAGATGAAATCTGGAAAGCAGCTTTCTGAGAAACTGCTTCGTGTTCTGTTAATTCATCTCACAGAGTTACATCTGTATTTCGTGGATCTCTTTGCTATCCTTATTTCTGTGGAATCTGAGAACAGATATTTCAGATCCCTTTGAAGATTATGGGGCCAAGGAAATATCCTCCGATAACAAAGAGAAAGAAGCTTTCTGAGAAACTTCTTTGTGTTCTGTGAAATCATCTCACAGAGTTACAGCTTTCCCCTCAAGAAGCCTTTCGCTAAGACAGTTCTTGTGGAATTGGCACAGTGATATTTGGAAGCCCATAGAGGGCTATGGTGAAAAAGGAAATATGCTCAGATGAAATCTGGAAAGAAGCTTTCTGAGAAACTGCTTAGGTTTCCGTTAATTCATCTCACAGAGTTACATCTGTATTTCGTGGATCTCGTTGCTAGCCTTATTTCTGTGGAATCTGAGAACAGATATTTCGGATCCCTTTGACGACTATAGGGCCAAAGGAAATATCCTCCGATAACAAAGTGAAAGAAGCTTTCTGAGAAACTTCTTTGTGTTCTGTGAAATCATCTCACAGAGTTACAGCTTTCCCCTCAAGAAGCCTTTCGCTAAGACAGTTGTTGTGGAATTGGAAAAGTGATATTTGGAAGCCCATAGAGGGCTATGGTGAAAAAGGAAATATCCTCCGATGAAATCTGGAAAGAAGCTTTCTGAGAAACTGCTTAGTGTTCTGTTAATTCATCTCACGGAGTTACATCTCTATTTCGTGGATCTCTTTGCTAGCCTTATTTCTGTGGAATCTGAGAACAGATATTTCGGATCCCTTTAAAGACTATAGGGCCAAAGGAAATATCCTCCGATAACAAAGAGAAAGAAGCTTTCTGAGAAACTTCTTTGTGTTCTGTGAAATCATCTCACAGAGTTACAGCTTTCCCCTCAAGAAGCCTTTCGCTAAGACAGTTCTTGTGGAATTGGCAAAGTGATATTGGGAAGCCCATAGAGGGCTATGGTGAAAAAGGAAATATCCTCAGATGAAATCTGGAAAGAAGCTCTCTGAGAAACTGCTTAGTGTTCTGTGAAATCATCTCAAAGAGTTACAGCTTTCCCCTCAAGAAGCCTTTCGCTAGGACAGTTCTGGTGGAATTGGCAGAGTGATATTTGGAAGCCCATAGAGGGCTATGGTGAAAATGGAAATATCCTCAGATGAAATCTGGAAAGAAGCTTTCTGAGAAACTGCTTAGTGTTCTGTTAATTCATCTCACCGAGTTACATCTGTATTTCTTGGATCTCTTTGCTAGCCTTATTTCTGTGGAATCTGAGAACAGATATTTCGGATCCCTTTGAAGACTATAGGGCCAAAGGAAATATTCTCCGATAACAAAGAGAAAGAAGCTTTCTGAGAAACTTCTTTGTGTTCTGTGAAATCATCTCACAGAGTTACAGCTTTCCCGTCAAGAAGAATTTCGCTAAGACAGTTCTTGTGGAATTGGCAAAGTGATATTGGGAAGCCCATAGAGGGCTAAGGTGAAAAGGAAATATCCTTAGATGAAATCTGGAAAGCAGCTTTCTGAGAAACTGCTTCGTGTTCTGTTAATTCATCTCACAGAGTTACATCTGTATTTCGTGGATCTCTTTGCTATCCTTATTTCTGTGGAATCTGAGAACAGATATTTCAGATCCCTTTGAAGATTATGGGGCCAAGGAAATATCCTCCGATAACAAAGAGAAAGAAGCTTTCTGAGAAACTTCTTTGTGTTCTGTGAAATCATCTCACAGAGTTACAGCTTTCCCCTCAAGAAGCCTTTCGCTAAGACAGTTCTTGTGGAATTGGCAAAGTGATATTTGGAAGCCCATAGAGGGCTATGGTGAAAAAGGAAATATGCTCAGATGAAATCTGGAAAGAAGCTTTCTGAGAAACTGCTTAGGTTTCCGTTAATTCATCTCACAGAGTTACATCTGTATTTCGTGGATCTCGTTGTTAGCCTTATTTCTGTGGAATCTGAGAACAGATATTTCGGATCCCTTTGACGACTATAGGGCCAAAGGAAATATCCTCCGATAACAAAGTGAAAGAAGCTTTCTGAGAAACTTCTTTGTGTTCTGTGAAATCATCTCACAGAGTTACAGCTTTCCCCTCAAGAAGCCTTTCGCTAAGACAGTTGTTGTGGAATTGGAAAAGTGATATTTGGAAGCCCATAGAGGGCTATGGTGAAAAAGGAAATATCCTCCGATGAAATCTGGAAAGAAGCTTTCTGAGAAACTGCTTAGTGTTCTGTTAATTCATCTCACGGAGTTACATCTCTATTTCGTGGATCTCTTTGCTAGCCTTATTTCTGTGGAATCTGAGAACAGATATTTCGGATACCTTTGAAGACAATAGGGCCAAAGGAAATATCCTCCGATAACAAAGAGAAAGAAGCTTTCTGAGAAACTTCTTTGTGTTCTGTGAAATCATCTCACAGAGTTACAGCTTTCCCTAAAAGAATCCTTTCACTAAGAGAGTTCTTGTGGAATTGGAATAGTGATATTTGGTAGACCATAGAGGGCTATGGTGAAAAAGGAAATATCCTCAGATGAAATCTGGAAAGAAGCTTTCTGAGAAACTGCTTCGTGTTCTGTTAATTCATCTCACAGAGTTACCTCTGTATTTCGTGGATCTCTTTGCTAGCCTTATTTCTGTGGAATCTGAGAACAGATATTTCAGATCCCTTTGAAGATTATAGGGCCAAGGAAATATCCTCCGATAACAAAGAGAAAGAAGCTTTCTGAGAAACTTCTTTGTGTTCTGTGAAATCATCTCACAGAGTTACAGCTTTCCCCTCAACAAGCCTTTCGCTAAGACAGTTCTTGTGGAATTGGCAAAGTGTATTTGGAAGCCCATAGAGGGCTATGGTGAAAAAGGAAATATGCTCAGATGAAATCTGGGAAGAAGCTTTCTGAGAAACTGCTTAGGTTTCCGTTAATTCATCTCACAGATTTACATCTGTATTTCGTGGATTTCGTTGCTAGCCTTATTTCTGTGGAATCTGAGAACAGATATTTCCGATCCCTTTGACGACTATAGGGCCAAAGGAAATATCCTCCGATAACAAAGAGAAAGAAGCTTTCTGAGAAACTTCTTTGTGTTCTGTGAAATCATCTCACAGAGTTACAGCTTTCCCCTCAACAAGCCTTTCGCTAAGACAGTTCTTGTGGAATTGGCAAAGAGATATTTGGAAGCCCGCAGAGGGCTATGGTGAAAAAGGAAATATCCTCCGATGAAATCTGGAAAGAAGCTTTCTGAGAAACTGCTTAGTGTTCTGTTAATTTATCTCACAGAGTTACATCTGTATTTCGTGGATCTCTTTGCTAGCCTTATTTCTGTGGAATCTGAGAACAGATATTTCGGATCCCTTTGAAGACAATAGGGCCAAAGGAATTATCCACCAATAACAAAGAGAAAGAAGCTTTCTGAGAAACTTCTTTGTGTTCTGTGAAATCATCTCACAGAGTTACAGCTTTCCCTAGAAGGAGCCTTTCGCTAAGATAGTTCTTGTGGAATTGGCAAAGTGATATTTGGAAGCCCTTAGAAGGCTATGGTGAAAAAGGAAATATCCTCAGATAAAATCTGGAAAGAAGATTTCTGAGAAACTGTTTAGGTTTCCGTTAATTCATCTCAAAGAGTTACATCTGTATGTCGTTGATCTCGTTGCTAGCCTTATTTCTGTGGAATCTGAGAACAGATATTTCGGATCCCTTTGAAGACTACAGGGCCAAAGGAAATATCCTCCGATAAGAAAGAGAGAGAAGCTTTTTGAGAAACTTCTTTCTGTTCTGTGAAATCATCTCACAGAGTTACAGCTTTCCCCTCAAGAAGCCTTTCGCTAAGACAGTTCTTGTGGAATTGGCAAAGTGATATTTGGAAGCCCATAGAGGGCTATGGTGAAAAAGGAAATATCCTCCGATGAAATCTGGAAAGAAGCTGTCTGAGAAACTGCTTAGTGTCCTCTTAATTCATCTCACAGAGTTCCATCTGTATTTCGTGGATCTCTTTGCTAGCCTTATTTCTGTGGAATCTGAGAAAAGATATTTCGGATCCCTTTGAAGACTATAGGGCCAAAGGAAATATCCTCCGATAATAAAGAGAAAGAAGCTTTCTGAGAAACTTCTTTGTGTTCTGTGAAATCATCTCACAGAGTTACAGCTTTCCCTAGAAGAAGCCTTTCGCTAAGACAGCTCTTGTGGAATTGGCAACGTGATATTTGGAAGCCCATATGGGCTATGGTGAAAAAGGAAATATCCTCAGATGAAATCTGGAAAGAAGCTTCCAGAGAAACTGCTTAGTGTTCTGTTAATTCATCTCACAGAGTTACATCTGTATTTCGTGGATCTCTTTGCTAGCCTTATTTCTGTGGAATCTGAGAACAGATATTTCAGATCCCTTTGAAGACTCTAGGGCCAAGGAAATATCCTCCGATATCAAAGAGAAATAAACTTTCTGAGAAACTTCTTTGTGTTCTGTGAAATCATCTCACAGAGTTACAGCTTTCCCCTCAAGAAGCCTTTCGCTAAGACACCTCTTGTGGAATTGGAAAAGTGATATTTGGAATCCCTTAGAGGGCTATGGTGAAAAAGGAAATATCCTCCGATGAAATCTGGAAAGAAGCTTTCTGAGAAACTGCTTAGTGTTCTGTTATTTCATCTCGCAGAGTTACATCTGTATTTCGTGAATCTCTTTGCTAGCCTTATTTCTGTGGAATGTGAGAACAGATAATTCGGATCCCTTTGAAGACTACAGGGCCAAAGGAAATATCCTCCGATAACAAAGAGAAAGAAGCTTTCTGAGAAACTTCTTTGTGTTCTGTGAAATCATCTCACGGAGTTACAGCTTTCCCCTCAACAAGCCTTTCGCTAAGACAGTTCTTGTGGAAATGGCAAAGTGATATTTGGTAGCCCATAGAGGGCTATGGTGAAAAGGAAATATCCTCAGATGAAATCTGGAAAGCAGCTTTCTGAGAAACTGCTTCGTGTTCTGTTAATTCATCTCACAGAGTTACATCTGTATTTCGTGTATCTCTTTGCTAGCCTTATTTCTGTGGAATCTGAGAACAGATATTTCGGATCTCTTTGAAGACTATAGGGACAAAGGAAATATCTTCCGATAACAAAGAGAAAGAAGCTTTCTGAGAAACTTCTTTGTGTTCTGTGAAATCATCTCACAGAGTTACAGCTTTTCCCTCAACAAGCCTTTCGCAAAGACAGTTCTTGTGGAATTGGCAAAGTGATATTTGGAAGCCCATAGAGGGCTATGGTGAAAAAGGAAATATCCTCCGATGAAATCTGGAAAGAATCTTTCTGAGAAACTGCTTAGTGTTCTGTTAATTCATCTCACAGCGTTCCATCTGTATTTCGTGGATCTCTTTGCTAGCCTTATTTCTGTGGAATCTGAGAACAGATATTTCGGATCCCTTTGAAGACTATAGGGCCGAAGGAAATATCCTCTGAGAACAAAGAGAAAGAAGCTTTCTGAGAAACTTCTTTGTGTTCTGTGAAATCATCTCACAGAGTTACAGCTTTCCCCTCAAGAATCCTTTCGCTAAGACATTTCTTGTGGAATTGGCAAAGTGATATTGGGAAGCCCATAGAGGGCTATGGTGAAAAAGGAAATATCCTCAGATGAAATCTGGAAAGAAGCTCTCTGAGAAACTGCTTAGTGTTCTGTTAATTCATTTCACAGAGTTACATCTGTATTTCGTGGATCTCTTTGCTAGCCTTATTTCTGTGGAATCTGAGAACAGATATTTCGAATCCCTGTGAAGACTATAGGGCCAAAGGAAATATCCTCCGATAACAAAGAGAAAGAAGCTTTCTGAGAAACTTCCTTGTGTTCTGTGAAATCATCTCACAGAGTTACAGATTTCCCTAGAAGAAGCCTTTCACTAAGACAGTTCTTGTGGAATTGGCAAAGTGATATTTGTAGCCCATAGAGGGCTATGGTGAAAAAGGAAATGTCCTCAGATGAAATCTGGAAAGCAGCTTTCTGAGAAATTGTTTCGTGTTCTGTTAATTTATCTCACAGTTACATCTGTATTTCGTGGATCTCTTTGCTAGCCTTATTTCTGTGGAATCTGAGAACAGATATTTCAGATCCCTTTGAAGATTATAGGGCCAAGGAAATATCCTCCGATAACAAAGAGAAAGAAGCTTTCTGAGAAACTTCTTTGTGTTCTGTGAAATCATCTCACAGACTTACAGCTTTCCCTAGAAGAAGCCTTTCGCTAAGACAGTTCTTGTGGAATTGGCAAAGTGATATTGGGAAGCCCATATAGGGCTATGGAGAAAAAGGAAATATCCTCAGATGAAATCTGGAAAGCAGCTTTCTGAGAAACTGCTTCTTGTTCTGTTAATTCATCTCACAGAGTTACATCTGTATTTCGTGGATCTCTTTGCTAGCCTTATTTCTGTGGAATCTGAGAACAGATATTTCGAATCCCTTTGAAGACTATAGGGCCAAAGGAAATATCCTCCGATAACAAAGAGAAAGAAGCTTTCTGAGAAACTTCTTTGTGTTCTGTGAAATCATCTCACAGAGTTACAGATTTCCCTAGAAGAAACCTTTCACTAAGACAGTTCTTGTGGAGTTGGCAAAGTGATATTTGGTAGCCCATAGAGGGCTATGGTGAAAAAGGAAATGTCCTCAGATGAAATCTGGAAAGCAGCTTTCTGAGAAACTGCTTCGTGTTCTGTTAATTCATCTCACAGTTACATCTGTATTTCGTGGATCTCTTTGCTAGCCTTATTTCTGTGGAATCTGAGAACAGATATTTCAGATCCCTTTGAAGATTATAGGGCCAAGGAAATATCCTCCGATAACAAAGAGAAAGAATCTTTCTGAGAAACTTCTTTGTGTTCTGTGAAATCATCTCACAGTGTTACAGCTTTCCCCTCAAGAAGCCTTTCGCTAAGACAGTTCTTGTGGAATTGTCAAAGTGATATATGGAAGCCCCTAGAGTGCTATGGTGAAAAAGGAAATATCCTCAGATGAAATCTGGAAAGAAGCTCTCTGAGAAACTGCTTAGTGTTCTGTTAATTCATCTCACAGAGTTACATCTGTATTTCGTGGATCTCTTTGCCAGCCTTATTTCTGTGGAATCTGAGAACAGATATTTCGGATCCCTTTGAACACTACAGTTCCAAAGGAAATATCCTCCGATAACAAAGAGAACGAAGCTTTCTGAGAAACTCCTTTGTGTTCTGTGAAATCATCTCACAGAGTTACAGCTTTCCCTCAAGAAGCCCTTCGCTAAGACAGTTCTTGTGGAATTGGCAAAGTGATATTTGGAAGCCCATAGAGGGCTACGGTGAAAAAGGAAATATCCTCAGATGAAATCTGGAAAAAGCTTTCTGAGAAACTGCTTAGTGTTCTGTTAATTCATCTCACAGAGTTACATCTGTATTTGGTGCATCTCTTTGCTACCCTTATTTCTGTGGAATCTGAGAACAGATATTTCGGATCCCTTTGAAGACAATAGGGCCAAATTAAATATCCTCCGATAACAAAGAGAAAGAAGCTTTCTGAGAAACCTCTTTGTGTTCTGTGAAATCATCTCACAGAGTTACAGCTTTCCCCTCAAGTAGCCTTTCGCTAACACAGTTCTTGTGCAATTGGCAAAGTGATATTTGGAAGCCCATAGAGGGCTATGGTGAAAAAGGAAATATCCTCAGATGAAATCTGGAAAGAAGCTTTCTGAGAAACTGCTTAGTGTTCTGTTAATTCATCTCACAGAGTTGCATCTGTATTTCGTGGATCTCTTTGCTAGCCTTATTTCTGAGGAATCTGAGAACAGATATTTCGGATCCCTTTGAAGACTAAAGGGCCAAAGGAAATATCTTCCGATAACAAAGAGAAAGAAGCTTTCTGAGAAACTTCTTTGTGTTCTGTGAAATCATCTCACAGAGTTACAGCTTTCCCTAGAAGAAGCCTTTCGCTAAGACAGTTCTTGTGGAATTGGCAAAGTGATATTTGGAAGCCCATAGACGGCTTTGGTGAAAAAGGAAATATCCTCAGATGAAATCTGGAAAGAAGCTTACTGAGAAACTGCTTAGTGTTCTGTTAATTCATCTCACAGAGTTACATCTGTATTTCGTGGATCTCTTTGCTAGCCTTATTTCTGTGGAATCTGAGAACGATATTTCGGATCCCTTTGAAGACTACAGGGCCAAAGCAAATATCCTCCGATAACAAAGAGAAAGAAGCTTTCTGACAAACTTCTTTGTGTTCTGTAAAATCATCTCACAGAGTTACAGCTTTCCCGTTAAGAAGCCTTTCACTAAGACATTTCTTGTGGAATTGGCAGAGTGATATTTGGAAGCCCATAGAGGGCTATGGTGAAAAAGGAAATATCCTCAGATGAAATCTGGAAAGAAGCTTTCTGAGAACTGCTTAGTGTTCTGTGAATTCATCTCACAGAGTTACATCTGTATTTCGTGGATCTCTTTGCAAGCCTTATTTCTGTGGAATCTGAGAACAGATATTTCGGAACCCTTTGAAGACTATAGGGCCAAAGGAAATATCCTCCGATAACAAAGAGAAAGAAGCTTTATGAGAAACTTCTTTGTGTTCTGTGAAATCATCTCACAGAGTTACAGCTTTCCCCTCAAGAAGCCTTTCGCTAAGACAGTTTTGTGGAATTGGCAAAGTGATATTTGGAAGCCCATAGAGGGCTATGGTGAAAAAGGAAATATCCTCAGATGAAATCTGGAAAGAAGCTCTCTGAGAAACTGCTTAGTGTTCTGTTAATTCATCTCACCGAGTTACATCTGTATTTCGTGGATCACTTTGCTAGCCTTATTTCTGTGGAACCTGAGAACAGATATTTCGAATCGCTTTGAAGACTATTGGGCCAAAGAAAATATCCTCCCATAACAAAGAGAAAGAAGCTTTCTGAGAAACTTCTTTGTGTTCTGTGAAATCATCTCACAGAGTTACAGCTTTCCCTAGAAGTAGCCTTTCGCTAAGACAGTTCTTGTGGAATTGGCAAATTGATATTTGGTAGCCCATAGAGGGCTATGGTGAAAAAGGAAATATCCTGAGATGAAATCTGGAAAGCAGCTTTCTGAGAAACTGCTTCATGTTCCGTTAATTCATCTCACAGAGTTACATCTGTATATCGTGGATCTCTTTGCTAGCCTTATTTCTGTGGAATCTGACAACAGATATTTCGGATCCCTTTGAAGAATATAGGGCCAAAGGAAATATCCTCCGATAACAAAGAGAAAGAAGCTTTCTGAGAAACTTCTTTGTGTTCTGTGAAATCATCTCACAGAGTTACAGCTTTCCCCTCAAGAAGCCTTTCGCTAAGACAGTTCTTGTGGAATTGGCAAAGTGATATTTGGTAGCCCATACTGGGCTATGATGAAAAAGGAAATATCCTCAGATGAAATCTGGAAAGAAGCTTTCTGAGAAACTGCTTAGTGTTCTCTTAATTCATCTCACAGAGTTACATCTGTATTTCGTGGATCTCTTTGCTAGCCTTATTTCTGTGGAATCTGAGAACAGATATTTCGGATCCGTTTGAAGACTACAGGGCCAAAGGAAATATCCTCCGATAACAAAGAGAAAGAAGCTTTCTGAGAAACTTCTTTGTGTTCTGTGAAATCATCTCACAGAGTTACAGCTTTCCCCTCAAGAAGCCTTTCGCTAAGACAGTTCTTGTGGAATTGGCAAAGTGATATTGGGAAGCCCATAGAGGGCTACGGTGAAAAAGGAAATGTCCTCCGATGAAATCTGGAAAGAAGCTTTCTGAGAAACTGCTTAGTGATCTCTTAATTCATCTCACAGAGTTCCATCTCTATTTCGTGGATCTCGTTGCTAGCCTTATTTCTGTGGAATCTGAGAACAGATATTTCGCATCCCTTTGAAGAGTATAGGGCCAAAGGAAATATCCTCCGATAACAAAGAGAAAGAAGCTTTCTGAGAAAACTCTTTGTGTTCTGTGAAATCATCTCAAAGAGTTACAGCTTTCACCTCAAGAAGGCTTTCGCTAGGTCAGTTCTTGTGGATTTGGCAGAGTGATATATGGAAGCCCCTAGAGGGCTACGGTGAAAAAGGAAATATCCTCAGATGAAATCTGGAAAGAAGTTGTCTGAGAAACTGCTAAGTGTTCTGTTAATTCATCTCACAGAGTTACATCTGTACATCGTGGATCTCTTTGCTAGCCTTATTTCTGTGGAATCTGAGATCAGATATTTCGGATCCCTTTGAAGACTACAGGGCCAAAGGAAATATCCTCCGATAACAAAGAGAAAGAAGCTTTCTGAGAAACTTCTTTGTGTTCTGTGAAATCATCTCACAGAGTTACAGCTTTCCCCTCAAGAAGCCGTTCGCTAAGGCAGTTCTTGTGTAATTGGCAAAGTGATATTGGGAAGCCCACAGAGGGCTATGGTGAAAAAGGAAATATCTTCAGATGAAATCTGGAAAGAATCTTTCTGAGAAACTGCTTAGTGTTCTGGTAATTCATCTCACAGAGTTACATCTGTACTTCGTGTGTCTCTTTGCTAGCCTTATTTCTGTGGAATCTGAGAAAAGATATTTCGAATCCCTTTGAAGACTATAGGGACGAAGGAAATATCCTCCGATAACAAAGAGAAAGAAGCTTTCTGACAATCTTCTTTGTGTTCTGTGAAATCATCTCACAGAGTTGCAGATTTACCAGAAGAAGCCTTTCGCTAAGACAGTTCTTGTGGAATTGGCAAAGTGATATTTGGTAGCCCATAGAGGGCTATGGTGAAAAAGGAAATATCCTCAGATGAAATCTGGAAAGAAGCTTTCTGAGAAACTGCTTCGTGTTCTGTTAATTCATCTCACAGAGTTACACCTGTATTTCGTGGATCTCTTTGTTAGCCTTATTTCTCTGGAATCTGAGAACAGATATTTCGGATCCCTTTGAAGAGTATAGAGCCAAGGGAAATATCTTCCGATAACAAAGAGGAAGAAGCTTTCTGAGAAACTTCTTAGTGTTCTGTGAAATCATCTCACAGAGTTACAGCTTTCCCCTCAAGAAGCCTTTCGTTAAGACAGTTCTTGTGGAATTGGCAAAGTGTTATTTGGAAGCCCATAGAGGGGTATGGTGAAAATGGAAATATCTGCGATGAAATCTGGAAAGAAGCTTTCTGAGACACTGCTTAGTGTTCTGTTAATTCATCTCACAGAGTTACATCTGTATTTCGTGGATCTCTTTGCTAGCCTTATTTCTGTGGAATCTGAGAACAGATATTTCGGATCCCTTTGAAGACTAAAGGCCAAAGGAAATATTCTCTGATAACAAAGAGAAAGAAGCTTTCTGAGAAACTTCTTTGTGTTCTGTGAAATCATCTCACAGAGTTACAGCTTTCCCGTCAAGAAGAATTTCGCTAAGACAGTTCTTGTGGAATTGGCAAAGTGATATTGGGAAGCCCATAGAGGGCTAAGGTGAAAAGGAAATATCCTCAGATGAAATCTGGAAAGCAGCTTTCTGAGAAACTGCTTCGTGTTCTGTTAATTCATCTCACAGAGTTACATCTGTATTTCGTGGATCTCTTTGCTATCCTTATTTCTGTGGAATCTGAGAACAGATATTTCAGATCCCTTTGAAGATTATGGGGCCAAGGAAATATCCTCCGATAACAAAGAGAAAGAAGCTTTCTGAGAAACTTCTTTGTGTTCTGTGAAATCATCTCACAGAGTTACAGCTTTCCCCTCAAGAAGCCTTTCGCTAAGACAGTTCTTGTGGAATTGGCACAGTGATATTTGGAAGCCCATAGAGGGCTATGGTGAAAAAGGAAATATGCTCAGATGAAATCTGGAAAGAAGCTTTCTGAGAAACTGCTTAGGTTTCCGTTAATTCATCTCACAGAGTTACATCTGTATTTCGTGGATCTCGTTGCTAGCCTTATTTCTGTGGAATCTGAGAACAGATATTTCGGATCCCTTTGACGACTATAGGGCCAAAGGAAATATCCTCCGATAACAAAGTGAAAGAAGCTTTCTGAGAAACTTCTTTGTGTTCTGTGAAATCATCTCACAGAGTTACAGCTTTCCCCTCAAGAAGCCTTTCGCTAAGACAGTTGTTGTGGAATTGGAAAAGTGATATTTGGAAGCCCATAGAGAGCTATGGTGAAAAAGGAAATATCCTCCGATGAAATCTGGAAAGAAGCTTTCTGAGAAACTGCTTAGTGTTCTGTTAATTCATCTCACGGAGTTACATCTCTATTTCGTGGATCTCTTTGCTAGCCTTATTTCTGTGGAATCTGAGAACAGATATTTCGGATCCCTTTAAAGACTATAGGGCCAAAGGAAATATCCTCCGATAACAAAGAGAAAGAAGCTTTCTGAGAAACTTCTTTGTGTTCTGTGAAATCATCTCACAGAGTTACAGCTTTCCCCTCAAGAAGCCTTTCGCTAAGACAGTTCTTGTGGAATTGGCAAAGTGATATTGGGAAGCCCATAGAGGGCTATGGTGAAAAAGGAAATATCCTCAGATGAAATCTGGAAAGAAGCTCTCTGAGAAACTGCTTAGTGTTCTGTGAAATCATCTCAAAGAGTTACAGCTTTCCCCTCAAGAAGCCTTTCGCTAGGACAGTTCTGGTGG